>NC_062279.1:159495952-160120952 GCF_902655055.1 Lutra lutra | reverse complement strand
AGAAATATCAATTGGCAAGGGCTGATCAGTACATATGGTTCAGAGACTTATTTGTCCGTATCTGTTAAGATTAAAATTTCATGTACTCTATGACCTGGCAACTTCACCTCATTGCTTTATATAAACAATCACATGTGTATAAAGATCCATGAATATGAACAGACATTCTAGCACACTTTGGAATTTAAAAAACATAGAGAAGGATGTCTTAAATGTAAGGTTAAATAAGCAGTGGCATATTCATATTGAGGATTATAATGGGAAATTTTTAAAAATGTGGGAGACATATGTCCAATCCACCAGCAAATCCTATTAGTTCTTCCCCCAAAATGTACTCTGAATCCTGACCACTTCTCACCAATCTCACCATAGGTCTCATCTAATGTACCATCCATCATGGCTCCTGTGAACTAGAACCTCGGTGACCCCCATCTTCCTCTCTTGTCTTGTGTAGTCTATTTTCCATTCAACAACCAGAGTGCTCCGTTCCAAATGCAAAAGTACTTGTATTGCTCCAAGGGCTTCTTAGCATACTTAGAACAACACCCAAGGTTCTCTTAGAACAACACCCAAGTTTCTCTTAGAACAATACCTCCAAGGCTTCATGGGATCTGAGCCCTGACTACCTCTCCAAATTAAGTTTTTACCAATATTTGTTTGCCCTACTTATACCATGCCACATAGTGGTGTTCAAGAAAGCATCACTGAATTAGTGAAAGGTAGTCTCCACAAGCACTAGAATGGAAAGAGCAGTGAGGCACACAGGCTGCACTGTAGATAAACACATTGGCTATCAATTTAAATGGTTGTGATCAGTTTTAGCTTCACAGCAGTTTTCAGCTATGTGGCCTTATGCAGGTTAGTAAACTCAATGTATCTTAAATTTCTCTTAAAATGGGATTAATAATATCATCTGTCTCATAGAATTATTGTGAGGATTAAATGATCAATTCATGTAAAGCTCTTAGAGTCATGTCTTATTCACAGTAAGTCTTCAATTAACATTACTTTACAACTATTTGGAGCTTCTATGTTTTTTTGTTTTGTCTTTTGATATTTTCAGCATATTAGATGTGATGGATGCTATGTCATAGAGTGTGGTCAACAGGGGCTTCTGGATAAGATGATTTCAGGAGACATCTGAAGGCAGTGAGGCTGAATACCATGTAGGTTTGAAAGGTAAAGAATATTTAGGTAGAGGGATTGATTGGAGGATTAGGTGGATTGATTGATTGAGGTGGGGGCATTCCTGAATGCTCTCTATAAAACAGTACCCATGATACATTATGTGGTAAAAATATAAAGAGAGAGCAAAATTAAGACATAGGAGCTCCAAATAATAGTGATGCAATGTTAATTAAGACTTACTATGAGTAAGATGTAGCTCAGAATTCTTTGTACTTGCCAACCTTTTAATCCTCACAGGTGGTTCTACAAAGTGGAAGCATCCTTGAATATTCCAGGTAGAGCAAGAAGGCAAGAGATTAGTGAATGGGGAGGAGAAGCGGCAAGAGGAGAGTCAGAGATGTGACAATGGGGTGGGAGGTAATAGAGTGGAGACCTTTGGGAGCTATGGTAAGAACTTTGGATTATACTATGAGTCAGCTGGAAAGTTGCTGGAGGGATTGCAGTAGAAGACTAACATGCTGGGAAGAACACCAGGTGGAAGCAAGGATATGTCTGCTAAGATAGGGTAGTGATCTGGGTAAGAGATGATGGTTTGAATAGGAGTAAAGTACACATGTTCTCCTGAGCTTTGCTGAAGAATTGGAGGTGGTATATGAGACAAAGGCCAAAGTCAAAGATGGTGCTGAGTCTTCTAGCTGAACAATGATAGATTTGGGTTGCTGTGTATTGCATTTACTGAGTGATTATGGGAGAAGCAGTTTGGTAACCTATGGGCAACAAATTCAATCAAAAATTTAGTTTTGACAGTGAACAAAACCAAAAGACAACTGACAGAATGGGAGAAGATATTTGCAAATGACATATCAGATAAAGGGCTAGTGTCCAAAATCTATAAAGAACTTAGCAAACTCAACACCCAAAGAACAACTAATCCAATCAAGAAATGGGCAGAGGACATGAACAGACATTTCTGCAAAGAAGACATCCAGATGGCCAACAGACACATGAAAAAGTGCTCCATATCACTCGGCATCAGGGAAATACAAATCAAAACCACCATGAGATATCACCTCACACCAGTCAGAATGGCTAAAATGAACAAGTCAGGAAATGACAGATGCTGGCGAGGATGCGGAGAAAGGGGAGCCCTCCTACACTGTTGGTGGGAATGCAGGCTGGTGCAACCACTCTGGAAAACAGCATGGAGGTTCCTCAAAATGTTGAAAATAGAACTACCCTATGACCCTGCAATTGCACTGCTGGGTATTTACCCTAAAGATACAAACGTAGTGATCCGAAGGGGCACGTGCACCCGAATGTTTATAGCAGCAATGTCTACAATAGCCAAACTGTGGAAAGAACCTAGATGTCCATCTACAGACGAATGGATAAAGAAGATGTGGTATATATACACAATGGAATACTATGCAGCCATCAAAATAAGTGAAATCTTGCCATTTGCGACGACGTGGATGGAACTAGAGGGTATCATGCTTGGCGAAATAAGTCAATCAGAGAAAGACAACTATCATATGATCTCCCTGATATGAGGGAGAGGAGATGCAACATGGGGGGTTGAAGGGGTAGGAGAAGAGTAAATGAAACAAGATGGGATTGGGAGGGAGACAAACCATAAGTGACTCTTAATCTCACAAAACAAACTGAGGGTTGATGGGGGGAGGGGGTTGGGAGAGGGGGGTGGGGTTATGGATATTGGGGAGGGTATGTACTATGGTGAGTAGTGTAGTAGTAGTAGTAGTAGTAGTAGTATGCTGTGAAGTGTGTAAACCTGGCGATTCGCAGACCTGTACCCCTGGGGATAAAAATATATGTTTATAAAGCTGTAAAAAAAAAAAAAAAAAAGAAAAAAGAAAGGATGAATACCCAAGTTTTGTAGCAACATGGACGGGACTAGAAGAGATTATGCTGAGTGAAATAAGTCAAGCAGAGAGTGTCAATTATCATGTGTTTTCACTTATTTGTGGAGCATAACAAATAGCATGGAGGACAAGGGGAGATGGAGAGGAGAAGGGAGTTGAGGGAAATTGGAAGGGGAGGTGAACCATGAGAGACTATGGACTCTGAAAAACGATCTGAGAATTTTGAAGGGGTGGGGGGTGGGAGGTTGGGGGCACCAGGTGGTGGGTATTGTAGAGGGCACGGATTGCATGGAGCACTGGGTGTGGTGCAAAAATAATGAATACTGTTATGCTGAAAAAATAAAAAATTAAAAACAAAAACAAAAACAAAAAAAATTTAGTTTTTTTTTTAAAGATTTTATTTATTTATTTGACAGAGAGAGAGCACAAGTAGACGGAGAGGCAGGCAGAGAGAGAGAGAGAGAGAGGGAAGCAGGCTCCCTGCTGAGCAGAGAGCCCGATGCGGGGCTCGATCCCAGAACCCTGAGATCATGACCTGAGCCGAAGGCAGCGGCTTAACCCACTGAGCCACCCAGGCACCCCAAAAAATTTAGTTTTGATATCTAATTGGAGATGTGAAATAGGCAGATGGATAGAAGAGTCTCAGGTTTTGGGTGAAGACTGGGTCTATTAAAAACTCAACATTTTTTCTCTAGTACTTAACCTTGTACAAGATCTATAATGTCTTTTTTGTCTCTGGGTTAGTTTGTTGAGGGTGTGTGTTGGTGGGGTGGCATTCTTGGTTTTTATTCTTCTTTAAGATTCAATTCCAAGATTTTTCCATTTGATCTGATTCTTCCCACCCATTGACGATCTAAAGGAAAGAAAAGAAATAAACAAGGGTTTTGTTGTTGTTGCTATTTTTCACTTTCATGTAAAATGGTGCTCCTTTTGGAAGAAAACAGAATGAGAGTTGGGTGATCACAGAGAGGGAGATTTTCTAAACAGAACTGACATATGATTAGAAATATTTGATATGAGAAGGGAACAAGAAATGGTTAATACTGTATTATAATGCGGGACCACAGTAAGATGTGCTTTAGACATTCTTGAATAGTGGATACAGATGCAAAATTATATTAGCTGAAATAACATGAGTATTTGTTCTAATATTTCAAAGATACATTAGTTATAATAGTAATATTATTCTTCTTAGCTACCCTATTCTCAAGAGTTCATCTTGTTACCGTCCATTGTTTCCAAATACCATATAGCATGTTGGGTTCTTTTCCTCGTACTTATTATTCATTACTTTATTTGATCCTTATGCTTTACTGTAATATTATTGGTATCTTAGTTATTCAAATGAGGAAATCAAAATATATAGTTGCTTTAATGTGGATAGTCCAGGCCATAATTTCCCAGTTAAAGAAAGTGGCAGCTCTAGAAGATTGGGGAATGTTAGGTTAAATAAATATAAGCATGCTTTTTAACTGGTCTTTTTATGTTATTAATATGCTAATATTAAAACTCTCTAAAAGGAGATATAGCATGTAGCATCTCTCAGATACTGGGCACAGAACTGATTTTTTTCTTGGAGCTTCTCACAGTTTAATTCCAGAAAGAACACATTTTGAAACACATGTCTCTTTAGGCCAACTTAACCCTGAGGAATGATGTATGTCCATTAACTCTGTTTTCCTGTGGTATTTTTCTCCAAATTTTCTTTCTTGGGCCTTCTATGTCATATTGCTATAGGCATTTGATGCTATCTTGTATATCTGATTCCTCTCTACATTCTGGACTTGGATATACAATTTGACTGATGCACTGTTGTTGTCCATGGAACATGAATTCACTTTGAACACAACACTTTGATGGACACCCGGAGTATTTGTCATTTGAATAGGGCCTCGCCACATAGGATTTTCCTTCGCTCGGCTTCAGCTACAAACCATCTCCCCAATGTCAGGGCTATCCCTTAGGCACTGAATGCTTTGTGCTAGTCTTGGTCTCGGTCAAGCTTTCTCTGCTCACCTCGGCTACTCCCAGTTTGGTCCATAGCTATCCCTTTTCATAGGCTCAGCCACACCCCAGGTGGCTGTGTACCAACTCAGAGGATTCTTACTACTCCAAAAACTTCTTTGTTTTCTAGGGTTTGATATGAACCCATTGCCCAAACCATGGGGCCTTGGTGCTCCTTACTAAGAGTGAGGTCTCCCTACCTGGCCATGGAGTCACACAAGTCTTTATTTCTACTGGACCTAGTCTTTATGTGGTCAGCTAATACTTCTGCCTTGGTCCCATTATTGAGTTCCCATATCATTGTCCAGTCAAAACCCTTGATTCTGCTTAAGGGGCCCCATTTGGCTCTTGTCAATGTACTCAGCAATTAAATATTTAGCTATTAACCTTAGTCTGGACATCAGCCATCCCCAGAGAGATGCCTCAGACAATGATTCACTTAGACTTCCAGGCATGTCTTCTAGGCATATCTTAACGAAGAGACTCCTTTTATTTTTTTTTAAACAGATTTTTAAAAAAAGATTTTATTTATTTATTTGAGAGATAACAAGATAAATCACAGAGAGAGAGGAAGAGGGAGAAACGGACTCGCTGCTGAGCAGGGAGCCCAATGTGGGGCTCAATCCCAGGACTCTGAGATCATGACCTGAGCTGATCATTAACCAACTGAGCCACCCAGGCACCCCATGAAGAGACTCTTTAGATGTGCCTTGCATGCTGTTGTTACACTGACATACTGATGACAACGGCAGAAGCTCCCATTTGTGAATGCTGACTTTATGACAGGATAATGTTAAGGTCTTTATCAACATTATTTTATTTAACTGCCTGATAAGAGAAGTATAATTATCCACATTTTTCAGACATGGAAATAAACTCACCAAAAATAGTATCTCTACCATTGGGTAACGACAAGATTCAAACTCAAGTTTTCATCCTTAAACTTGTGCTCCCAAGACAACACTACCTTTCCCTATATATTTAGGACATTCAATTGCTACACTTTACCTGAATTTGCCTGTGTTTTTTTCTTAACCCAAATTTAAATAGTACTTACTATAGAAAGAAAGCAAAGTTATGTTGCATCAGACTTAATTAATTAATACATTTATTGCTAATTAATCAAATACTTACTGAGGGCTAATTGAGTGTTAGACACCATGATGGGTGAAGATAATGAAAATATTTTTTAAAAGGCATAATCTCTGGAGGTGCCTGCGTGGCTCACTTGGTTAAATGTCCTACTCTTGATTTTGACTCAGCTCATCATTTCAGGGTTGTGAATTGAGCCCTGTGTGGGGCTTTGTGTTGGGTGTGGAGCTGGCTTAAAATTCTCTCTCTCCTTCTTTCTCTTTCCCTCCCCTCTTCTTCCTCTCTCTGTAAAAAAAAAAAAAAAAGTATAATCTCTGATGTCAAGGGGCTCATGGCTTTAAGGAGATAGAAACATAAACAAGTATGTAGAGAGTATAATGGTGATTATGATAAGTAGTTGTATATTTAACACATCATCTTTCAACTCAGTAGAATGAAAAGCAGGACATCGCAAGCACAATTACCTTGTCTCTAAACGCAATGTATCAAAAAAAAATGCACATGCTTACTCTAAGTATGTTCTCGTAACTGTACAGGTAGGTAGTTGACTGAAATGTTACTTCTCTCGGTTTATAGGTGATGGTGCTTCCTTCAGTGAGTCATTTAGAATTCTCTAGATGTGTGAAGAACTACTGATAATCCAGAAGTGGAAGAATCAGGTTGCTCGAGGGGATCACAGGTAGACTACTTCCTTGCAAATTATTTATGCACCAGGCTAGACCCTCCCCCAGGAAACAGGAGCTGAGTGTAAAGGCCCTAGGTATCTGCAAGGTTTGAACTAGCATATGTTTTCATTTAATGCATTGACATTTATTCTTGGAAGGATATAATAAATAAGTAGTTCTATGTTTGGGTGCTGGAGGGGCAAGATGGTGTCCTCGGGCAGCATGGCTTATAGCCAGGCTGAGAAGGAAGAACCACAGTGACAGCTGTGCCAAACACTTTCAAGAATGTCATTATGTTAGGAATAGGGAATTTGGGGTGTGAATGCTCTTCACTGCATTTTCTAGGATGTATAGAATCAGAAAAATACACTTGTTAATATTATATGCACTTGATATATAAGGAACTCTATAATCTGCATTGGATCTGGTTATTTTTCCATCAAGTATCTGGTCAAAATGTCATCCTGTTTCAGTTATTCTAAGCAGAAATAAGGAGAGGGATTTCTATCCAAGTGTGAACCAGAGAGAAAAAGAAGAGCTTCCCTGCTGAGATAGAAAATGGGTAAGAGACAGGAAAAATTCAATGGGATAAGTACAAATTTATCATGTCAGAGGCAAGCAGGAGGACAGGGAATACTGTCAGGGATACCAGAACATTCATCTACTCAAAAATCAAGGATTTCAGTAAGAGATATTAGGTCCCTAGAATCCTCTGGTAGACAAGCAGGAAAACCATCTCTATTTTGCTTGTATTATATCAATTAATCTTATTATCACTGAGTCTGAGATCCAAAGGTCCCTGGAAAAGAGATATCATTAACACAGACAACAGTTAAGGGCAATAATTTGTTTGCTATCTGCCTCATCAAGCAAGGTTGTACCGGCCTTTCAGAAATCTTAGGATTCTTTTCAATCCACACTGTCCTTCTCTCCCAACATTCTGACAGGTCATTACTGACATCCTAGAAGAGTAGGTTTGGCTTTCTAAATCCTGACATGATAAGATTGCTGGAACTTGGTAGGAAAATAATACTAAGTTTTCGCCAGAAGATAAATAGGTGTACTTAGCAAAGATCCTTGTATCATTCTTGCTGTTTGCTAAAAGAGAAAGGTAAATGTGTTTGATCATTTATTCATTTTAAACTCTTTATTGAGAACAAACTATAGACAAGCAAAATAAGCAAGAAAATAATTTTAATGTAGGAGTTCTATGTTTTGATAAGGTTAAGACCAGGAAGCTCTAGAAACAGAGTAGTGACAACATACCCAATACTTGTGGTCAAGGATGGCTTCTTAGGAAAGATGACATTGACTTGAAGACCTACGGATATGAGCTGATTCAGGTATTTAGCACAGACTATGGACTAGCGCTGAACTATCAAGATCCAGTGGAGACAAAGCTGATTCTCTGCTCTAAAGTGTCTCCTCTCTCTTTAAAGATAGAAATTAGCATAACCAGGAGACAGTAAATAATTATTAGCTCTGATGTGTGATAGAGATAAGTATATATGTGGTCAGAGGAGGGAAAAGATCTCTATGGTTATCAGTGTGGCCAATTTATAAATGACTTTATTTGGATACCCACTCTGATACTTTGCCATCTGCTTTAAAAGAATTTCTCTCCATTATGTAAAATACCTGCTCACGGGGTGGTACCTATATTAGAGGATGCTTTTTCTTTTAGGGAAGCCTCCTGTGCTCTGTCTCAATTGAGCTCCAAAGTCAGGCTACTTTAGATGTTCACGCTGTTTGCCACTTGGCAATTCTAATCTATCAACAGCTGTCTGGGTAGAGCACTTTTGTGCATAGGGCCTTTGGAAGAGTTGGAGCTAAGGAAACTCACCAGCTCCTTTAGAGACAAAAACTCACAAGGCACACACCTAACGGTCCAATCTTTATGGCTGAGCAGTAGACCCACAGAATAATTTCAGGCTTTTTCTTGGCGTGTGGAATCTGTTACTCCCAAAACTTCAAAATGTACATATTTTCCCCAAATGAGATGTAATTCTATTGAGTTAATTATCATACAATTATAGCAATGGAAAAGAAAACCCTAATCAAACCTGAACAGCTTGTCTAACTATTAACCAGGCCATGGTGAACCATTACTTAGCTCTGACTCGCATGATCCATCATAGACTTTTGGCCCTCTGTGAACAAATGCTTAAATGAGTCCACAGTCATTTAAAACCGAGAGGCCTGGCTGCCTGGGATCCTGTGATGGTCTTTAAACTGTTTAGTCATTATGTTTTACTGGCGTGAAGTTATGGCAACCTCTTCCTTCTTTCCAACTTCTCTGTGTGATGGGAAGGAGTAGGCAGAATATGACATGAGAGGCATAGCTTCTCAGGACTCTGATTTACAAAAGTTTTTTTTGTTTGTTTGTTTGTTTGTTTTTGTTTTAATTTTTTAGAGTAGGAGAGGAGGGGTGGGAGGGGCTGGTGGGTGGGGCAGAGGGAGAGAATCTTAGGCAGGCTCCATGCCCAGTGTGGAGCCTGACACAGGCTCGATTTCAGGACCCTGAGATCATGACCTGAGCTGAAATCAGAGTCCGCCACTTAACCAACTGAGCCATGCAGGCATTCCAATAGTGACTTCTTTCAAAACATTTCTACTTACATTCGGTTAAACTACTAAAATGTATTAAAAGTGAAATGCTAATAGATTTGATATGAAGATCCAGAGTTCAAAATTAAGGGTATCTTTTAATATTAATGTAACTTGATCTACCTTCAGGCCAATTAACTGCCAAATACAAAAAGACTTAGATATGGCATCATCAACTTTGGTTTCAAAGTCTTAAATACAAGAGGGCAATTCATATTGATATAGGAGTATGGCAGTAGGGTTTGCTCTGGTTGAAAATGCTTACTTTGTGGGGCGCCTGGGTGGCTCAGTGGGTTAAAACCTCTGCCTTTGGCTTGGGTCATGATCCCAGTGTCCTGGGATCAAGCCCCGCATTGGGCTCTCTGCTCAGCGTGGAGCCTGCTTCCTCCTCTCTCTCTCTCCCTGCCTCTCTGCCTACTTGTAGATCTCTGTCAAATGAATAAATAAAATCTTAAAAAAAAAAAAAAGAAAATGCTTACTTTGTTAGAACAGGGAAGGAAAAACAGGGAGGATAAAGCCAATTAGATGGTCTGACACCACCTTCAAGATTAGGTAATAAGATTGTAGATTCAGGGTTCAGTTTTTCCCCAGGTTCACAGAAGGAAGGCATGGTACCTAGTGACAGCCAACTAGTTATTCATTGTGATACCTATCCCACTGGACTTTCCCTGGTATAAGCTACAGGAGCCTCCAAACTATCAGCTGCTCCAGAAAGGCGGGAACTGGTATTTCCTTTGGGACCATATAGTGTCAGGTACACAGTCAACGTAAAGGCTGATTGAATATGGAGCAGATTCATTTGTCTGGGCTTTGACAGAGTGGGGCCTTTAGGAATGGAGGGAAATAGCTGATTTTAATTCTGCAAACACAGCCTTAACTATAACAAGTGAGCTCTTCTACTGACAAAGAGGTCTATATAGCATTTTAGTTTTCCATTGTTTCCTGGTAACTAGGGACTGAGCAAAGGTGGGAGAAAGGAGGTGTGGGGGAAAAGACAAAGTGGAGGTGAATCTCTGCTGATGGTGTTGTTGAAGCTGCCACAGCAACCAGCAATGGAAACCACCTCAAGGGCCCTAACTGTAAATAAACAGTCTGTTCCCATGAAAATATCAATCTCATAAGGCCAAGATCAGCAATCATATTGCATCTTCTTTTTCTCCGCTCCAGCCTTCTGCTAACAAGAAGAGAAAGACAAACGTCTCGGGAATAAAACCCAGTTGGGGTGAATATTCCAGGATGTTTTGAATGTCAAGGCTTGCCTTCCAAGCTTACCTTACTTCCTGTAAGAGTTTTGTAAAACTGAAAATTAGCTTTGGAAAAAATCCCAAGTTGAAGTTTGCGTAGGGAGAAGATGCCAGTGAGAATGAAGCATATAAGAAAGGGCCCAGACCAATGCTAGGGAGTCGAACTAATAAGAAGGTACAGAAAAGGAAATATATTTAACAGTTTGTGGAGGCATGTGGTGCCTACAGCGAAGAGGAGGGAGTGGGAGAAAAAGGAAGGAGAAGAAAGGCAAAGAAACCCAGGAGAGGATAAGAAGATACTGGCCAGTGAGAGCAATGTCAGCCTGGGGTGGAATAAGAATAAAGTATTGCAGGGCTGTGTCAAGAATATCCTACAGAAGCTCTTTGGCATCAGAACTCAGAATGATTTGTCTCATGTTTATAATAGTTGAAATCTATGGACGCTGATGGGTCTATTTCCTGCATGTACCTCATGAAAACATTTCCCCTGGAAAGTTGAGGGGATAAAAATCTCTTCATAGAAAAATAGGTTGGCTTGGTAGTGGTCCACATAGCTACCTTCTGATTAAGAAATGAAATGACATTAATTTACGGGGCATTGATAATTAAAGAGGACATAAAAATGTTTCATCTTCAACATGAAATAGGGCTGGGATGGGGGCAGGGCTGCATCTCAGGGTTCTGGAGATTCGTTACTGCCTTGTTTCCACCACTGTGACCCAGAGGTTTCTTGCCTCTGATAAAAAAAGAAGGGGTGTGTGTGTGTGTCCAAATTCAGCTTATTTGGATTATGTGTCTTGAAGATGTGGGACAGCATGGATGAAAGGAGTTTTAACATTTTTGTGGCTGTTAATAACAATGTTTTTTTTTTTTTTTTTTTTTTTTTTTTTTTTTTCCAACAAAGTCATTGATCAGAATTAAGGAAACTATCCTGGATGAACTGATTCTTTAAAACACTGATTCTTTAAAAAGCATGTGATAAGGTGCCTCCTTAGCGCAGTAGGCAGCGCATCAGTCTCATAAAAAGCATGTGATGCCCCTAGGGTAGCAGCTAAAGGAAGATTTTAAATAAGAGAATCAGAATCAGGTTTGGGCTATCTGCTGCTCATTAGATTTCCCTAGTCAATCTAGTCAATGTTAAGTGTAACTTCCTTTAGTAAAGTTTTGCCCTCTGATATTAAACAGCAATAGCAACAACACAGAAAATTATTTTAATACAGGCAAGTAAAAAGCCTTACCCCTTGCCATCAGTTTGCTGTATGGCTCTCAGAATTACCGTGGGAGACTACATCTAATATTCTTGTCTTCCAGAACGTTCCCATATCTCTGGAGGAGGTACCATGATCCAACTGAACCTTCCCTCACCCTGAATAAGCAGTGTCTGTCCACTCGTGGGAGACTACCTCTAATATTCTTATCTTCCAGAATGTCCCCATATCTCTGGAGGAGGTACCATGATCCAACTGAACCTTCCCTCATCCTGAATAAGCAGTGTTTGTCCACTCTTAGTCTCATCTTCTTTAACAAAAAATATATTATCACCAGATAGCTCAACTCCTTCATTTAGATTATGTTGATTTGTAAATAGTTGTGTATTAAAAGAGTGTCAAGAAAAAAAGAAAAAGCCCAAATTGGAGTCATTTGTCTCCCATTCCCCCACAAGGAAAGCAAACCAAGACTTAATTATAGTTTCAACCTCTCCCAGGAATGTGACCTTTTTTTTTTTTTTTTTTTTTTTTTTTTTTACAGCTTTATAAACATATATTTTTATCCCCAGGGGTACAGGTCTGCGAATCGCCAGGTTTACACACTTCACAGCACTCACCATAGCACATACCCTCCCCAATATCCATAACCCCACCCCCCTCTCCCAACCCCCTCCCCCCATCAACCCTCAGTTTGTTTTGTGAGATTAAGAGTCACTTATGGTTTGTCTCCATCCCAATCCCATCTTGTTTCATTTAATCTTCTCCTACCCCCTCAACTCCCCATGTTGCATCTCCTCTCCCTCATATCAGGGAGATCATATGATAGTTGTCTTTCTCCGATTGACTTATTTCTCTAAGCATGATACCCTCTAGTTCCATCCACGTCGTCACAAATGGCAAGATTTCATTTCTTTTGATGGCTGGATAGTATTCCATTGTGTATATATACCACATCTTCTTTATCCATTTGTCTGTAGATGGACATCTAGGTTCTTTCCACAGTTTGGCTATTGTAGACATTGCTGCTATAAACATTCGGGTGCATGTGCCCCTTCGGATCACTACGTTTGTATCTTTAGGGTAAATACCCAGCAGTGCAATTGCAGGGT
Organism: Lutra lutra; assembly: GCF_902655055.1. Classification (NCBI taxonomy): domain Eukaryota; kingdom Metazoa; phylum Chordata; class Mammalia; order Carnivora; family Mustelidae; genus Lutra; species Lutra lutra. The sequence goes on along the minus strand of NC_062279.1, from coordinate 160,108,015 downwards.
CATAGGGTAGTTCTATTTTCAACATTTTGAGGAACCTCCATGCTGTTTTCCAGAGTGGTTGCACCAGCCTGCATTCCCACCAACAGTGTAGGAGGGTTCCCCTTTCTCCGCATCCTCGCCAGCATCTGTCATTTCCTGACTTGTTCATTTTAGCCATTCTGACTGGTGTGAGGTGATATCTCATGGTGGTTTTGATTTGTATTTCCCTGATGCCGAGTGATATGGAGCACTTTTTCATGTGTCTGTTGGCCATCTGGATGTCTTCTTTGCAGAAATGTCTGTTCATGTCCTCTGCCCATTTCTTGATTGGATTATTTGTTCTTTGGGTGTTGAGTTTGCTAAGTTCTTTATAGATTTTGGACACTAGCCCTTTATCTGATATGTCATTTGCAAATATCTTCTCCCATTCTGTCAGTTGTCTTTTGGTTTTGTTTACTGTTTCCTTTGCTGTGCAAAAGCTTTTGATCTTGATAAAATCCCAAAAGTTCATTTTTGCCCTTGCTTCCCTTGCCTTTGGGGATGTTCCTAGGAAGATGTTGCTGCGGCTGAGGTCGAAGAGGTTGCTGCCTGTGTTCTCCTCAAGGATTTGGATGGATTCCTTTCTCACATTGAGATCCTTCATCCATGTTGAGTCTATTTTCGTGTGTAGTGTAAGGAAATGATCCAATTTCATTTTTCTGCATGTGGCTGTCCAATTTTCCCAACACCATTTATTGAAGAGGCTGTCTTTTTTCCATTGGACATTCTTTCCTGCTTTGTCGAAGATGAGTTGACCATAGAGTTGAGGGTCCATTTCTGGGCTCTCTATTCTGTTCCATTGATCTATGTGTCTGTTTTTGTGCCAGTACCATGCTGTCTTGATGATGACAGCTTTGTAATAGAGCTTGAAGTCCGGAATTGTGATGCCACCAACTTTGGCTTTCTTTTTCAATATTGCTTTGGCTATTCGAGGTCTTTTCTGGTTCCATATAAATTTTAGGATTATTTGTTCCATTTCTTTGAAAAAAATGGATGGTACTTTGATAGGAATTGCATTAAATGTGTAGACTGCTTTAGGTAGCATAGACATCTTCACAATATTTATTCTTCCAATCCAGGAGCATGGAACATTTTTCCATTTCTTTGTGTCTTCCTCAATTTCTTTCATGAGTACTTTATAGTTTTCTGAGTATAGATTCTTAGTCTCTTTGGTTAGGTTTATTCCTAGGTATCTTATAGTTTTGGGTGCAATTGTAAATGGGATGGACTCCTTAATTTCTCTTTCTTCTGTCTTGTTGTTGGTGTAGAGAAATGCAACTGATTTCTGTGCATTGATTTTATATCCTGACACTTTACTGAATTCCTGTACAAGTTCAAGCAGTTTTGGAGTGGAGTCTTTTGGGTTTTCCACATAGAGTATCATATCATCTGCGAAGAGTGATAGTTTGACTTCTTCTTTGCCGATTTGGATGCCTTTAATTTCCTTTTGTTGTCTGATTGCTGAGGCTAGGACTTCTAGTACTATGTTGAATAGCAGTGGTGATAACGGACATCCCTGCCGTGTTCCTGACCTTAGCGGAAAAGCTTTCAGTTTTTCTCCATTGAGAATGATATTTGCGGTGGGTTTTTCATAGATGGCTTTGATAATATTGAGGTATGTGCCGTCTATCCCTACACTTTGAAGAGTTTTGATCAGGAAGGGATGCTGTACTTTGTCAAATGCTTTTTCAGCATCTATGGAGAGTATCATATGATTCTTGTTCTTTCTTTTATTAATGTGTTGCATCACATTGATTGATTTGCGGATGTTGAACCAACCTTGCAGCCCTGGAATAAATCCCACTTGGTCGTGGTGAATAATCCTTTTAATGTACTGTTGAATCCTATTGGCTAGTATTTTGGCGAGAATTTTTGCATCTGTGTTCATCAAGGATATTGGTCTGTAGTTCTCTTTTTTGATGGGATCCTTGTCTGGTTTTGGGACCAAGGTGATGCTGGCCTCATAAAATGAGTTTGGAAGTTTTCCTTCTATTGCTACTTTTTGGAACAGTTTCAGGAGAATAGGAATTAGTTCTTCTTTAAATGTTTGGTAGAATTCCCCCGGGAAGCCGTCTGGCCCTGGGCTTTTGTTTGTTTGGAGATTTTTGATGACTGTTTCAATCTCCTTACTGGTTATGGGTCTGTTCAGGCTTTCTATTTCTTCCTGGTTCAGTTGTGGTAGTTTATATGTCTCTAGGAATGCATCCATTTCTTCCAGATTGTCAAATTTGTTGGCATAGAGTTGCTCATAGTATGTTCTTATAATTGTCTGTATTTCTTTGGTGTTCGTTGTGATCTCTCCTCTTTCATTCATGATTTTATTTATTTGGGTCCTTTCTCTTTTCTTTTTGATAAGTCTGGCCAGGGGTTTATCAATCTTATTAATTCTTTCAAAGAACCAGCTCCTAGTTTCGTTGATTTGTTCTATTGTTTTTTTGGTTTCTATTTCATTGATTTCTGCTCTGATCTTTATGATTTCTCTTCTCCTGCTGGGTTTAGGGTTTCTTTCTTGTTCTTTCTCCAGCTCCTTTAGGTGTAGGGTTAGGTTGTGTACCTGAGACCTTTCTTGTTTCTTGAGAAAGGCTTGTACCGCTATATATTTTCCTCTCAGGACTGCCTTTGTTGTGTCCCACAGATTCTGAACCGTTGTGTTTTCATTATCATTTGTTTCCATAAATTTTTTCAATTCTTCTTTAATTTCCTGGTGGACCCATTGATTCTTTAGAAGGATGCTGTTTAGTCTCCATGTATTTGGGTTCTTTCCAAATTTCCTCTTGTGATTGAGTTCTAGCTTTAGAGCATTGTGGTCTGAAAATATGCAGGGAATGCTCCCAATCTTTTGATACCAGTTGAGACTTGATTTAGGACCAAGAATGTGATCTATTCTGGAGAACGTTCCATGTGCACTAGAGAAGAATGTGTATTCTGTTGCTTTGGGATGAAATGTTCTGAATATATCTGTGATGTCCATCTGGTCCAGTGTGTCATTTAAGGCCTTGATTTCCTTGTTGATCTTTTGCTTGGATGATCTGTCCATTTCAGTGAGGGGAGTGTTAAAATCCCCTACTATTATTGTATTCTTGTCGATGTGTTTCTTTGATTTTGTTATTAATTGGTTTATATAGTTGGCTGCTCCCACGTTAGGGGCATAGATATTTAAAATTGTTAGATCTTCTTGTTGGACAGTTCCTTTGAGTATGATATAGTGTCCTTCCTCATCTCTTATTATAGTCTTTGGCTTAAAATCTAATTGATCTGATATAAGGATTGCCACTCCTGATTTCTTCTGATGTCCATTAGCATGGTAAATTCTTTTCCAACCCCTCACTTTAAATCTGGAGGTGTCTTCGGGTTTAAGATGAGTTTCTTGTAGGCAACATATAGATGGGTTTTGTTTTTTTATCCATTTTGATACCCTGTGTCTTTTGATTGGGCATTTAGCCCATTAACATTCAGGGTAAGTATTGAGATATATGAATTTAGTGCCATTGTTTTGCCTGTAAGGTGACTGTTATTGTATATTGTCTCTGTTTCTTTCTGATCTACTACTTTTAGGGTCTCTCTTTGCTTAGAGGACCCCTTTCAATATTTCCTGTAGAGCTGGTTTGGTATTTGCAAATTCTTTCAGTTTTTGTTTGTCCTGGAAGCTTTTAATCTCTCCTTCTATTTTCAATGATAGCCTAGCTGGATATAGTATTCTTGGCTGCATGTTTTTCTCATTTAGTACTCTGAATATATCATGCCAGCTCTTTCTGGCCTGCCAGGTCTCTGTGGATAAGTCTGCTGCCAATCTAATATTTTTACCATTGTACGTTACAGACTTCTTTTCCCTGGCTGCTTTCAGGATCTTTTCTTTGTCACTAAGACTTGTAAATTTTACTATTAGGTGACGGGGTGTGGACCTATTCTTATTGATTTTGAGGGGTTTTCTCTGAACCTCTTGAATTTTGATGCTTGTTCCCTTTGCCATATTGGGGAAATTCTCTCCAATAATTCTCTCCAATATACCTTCTGCTCCCCTCTCTGTTTCCTCTTCTTCTGGAATCCCAATTATTCTAATGTTGTTTCATCTTATGGTGTCACTTATTTCTCGAATTCTCCCCTCGTGGTCCAGTAGCTGTTTGTCCCTCTTTTGCTCAGCTTCTTTATTCTCTGTCATTTGGTCTTCTATATCGCTAATTCTTTCTTCTGCCTCATTTATCCTAGCAGTGAGAGCCTCCATTTTTTATTGCACCTCATTAATAGCCTTTTTGATTTCAACTTGGTTAGATTTTAGTTCTTTTATTTCTCCAGAAAGGGCTTTTATATCTCCCGAGAGGGTTGCTTTAATATCTTCCATGCCTTTTTCAAGCCCGGCTAGAACCTTGAGAATCGTCATTCTGAACTCTATATCTGACATATTACCAATGTCTGTATTGATTAGGTCCCTAGCCTTTGGTACTGCCTCTTGTTCTTTTTTTTGTTGTGAATTTTTCTGCCCTGTCATTTTGTCCAGATAAGAGTTTATGAAGGAGCAAGTAAAATACTAAAAGGGTGGCAACAACCCCAGGAAAATATGCTTTAGCCAAATCAGAAGAGATCCCAAATCGTGAGGGGGGAGAAAGGGGATAAAAATGGGTTCAAAAAGAAAAAAAAAAAAAAGAAACTATTTAAAAAAAGAAAGCCGATAAAGAAAAAATATAAAAAGAGGAAAAAATATATATATATTAGATAAACTATTTAAAAAAACGTTAAAAAAGAAAACGGTAAAAGTTAAAAAAAATTAGCAGAAGAAGAGAAAAAGAAAAAAAAATTGAAAAAGAAAAAAAAAATTAAATTAACTGCAAGGCTAAAAAATCATGGGGAGAAAGCCATGAGTTCCCTGCTTTGCTTTCTTCTCCTCTGGAATTCCGCCACTCTCCTTGGTATTGAAACAGCACTCCTGGGTAGGTGAACTTGGTCCTGGCTGGGTTTCCCATTGATCTTCTGGGGGAGGGGCCTGTTGTAGTGATTCTCAAGCATCTTTGCCCCAGGCGGAGTTGCACCGCCCTTACCCGGGGCCGCGCTGAGTAGCTGAGTAATCCGCTCGGGTTTGCTTTCGGGAGCTTTTGTTCCCTGAGCAGTTTCTGTAGAGTTCCGGAAGACGGGAATGAAGATGGCGGACTCCCGGTCTCCGGCCTGAGGAGCCGATAGCCCGGGGCCCCACTCCTCAGTGTGCCCCCAGAGAACAGCGCCCAATAACTCCCGTCACCCTGGCCTCCGGCCGCGCTCCGAGCTGACCGAGCCTGCGACCGGTCCAAGGCAACCCCGAGCTGAGAGTCACTCCTCGGCTCTGTCTCTGCAGCCGGCTTCCCCGTTCTAATACTGGTAAGCTCTGTGACACTCAGACACCCCCGATCCTTCTGCGACCCTGCGGGACCTGAGGCCGCGCTGTCCCCGCCTGGGCTTCACCCAGTTAAGCCTCTGGAGTGATGTCCCTCAGTGGAACAGACTTTTTAAAATCCTGATTTTGCCCATTGTTCCGCTGCTCGCCGGGAGCCGGCCCCTCCCCCCGCGGTCTATCTTCCCGTCGCTTTGGATTCACTTCTCCGCCAGTCCTACCTTGCAGAAAGTGGTTGATTTTCTGTTTCTAGAATTGCTGTTCTTCTTATCTTCAATCTCCCATTGGATTTGTAGGTGTTTGCAATCTTTAGATAAGCTATTTAGCTGATCTCCCGCTACCCGAAGTAGTCTCAGCCTGCTACTTCTCCGCCATCTTGACTCTGTTCGGAATGTGACCTTTTAAAAGTCAATTTTAAAATTTAAAACTGATCAAATTTCCTGATCAGTTTGGTGAGGTCATTTGCATGATAAAAACCATGATGGTTACCTTCCCACCAAAACAAAGAGGTCCTAACCTGAAACAATCATTTCTTACCTTTTGTGAATAACTTCCTTTCCACATCCTCTCTCCTATAAAAGCCTTCCATTTTACACAACTCCTCAGAGCATCTCTCTTCTTGCTAGAAGAGATACTTCCTAGTTAATGAGTCATTTAAGAAAGCCAAAGAGATCTTCAAATTTACTCTGTTGAATTTTTTTTTTTTTTTTAACAAGAGTAATAACAATACCTCCCATGAATTGAGTACATATTCTTGGGTCAGCGGCTCTGGGAATGCAGGAGGAACAATAGAAATGACTGCTGAGCCGCCATCTTCCAGCCCCTTCTCCCCTCTTTCTTAACCCTTGACTCTCCAGCCAAAAGGATGTATGCCCAGGTCACGTCTCCATAGGTAACTGATACCTATGCAGGAAACGGAAGTATCAGGAACCACCCCCGCCAATACCCTCTGATCACCAAATACCTTACCATATATGGTTGTGAACCCATGCCCTGCCTTGGCCCCATAAAAGACCCTGCCAACTCCCTCCCAGCATGACTTCCCCAACTCCCCTCTCCAGAGTCCTGGAACCTCGACCGAGAGTGCTGACCTCCTCTCGGCATGACTTTCCTGGCTCCCCTTCTCCTGAGCCCCAAAATTTCGCCAGAGAGTGCCTTTAATAAATCTTGCCTTGTGCCTACCTTGCCTGGTGTTGTGTTTACCTCGCCTACAAAACTTTACACGTATTATGCCAGACATTGGACTTTGTTTTTATCTGCCATTTTGTTTAATCTTCATGGAAACTGTGCAATGTTGTTATTTTATATCCATTTTACAGATGAGGAAACCTGGAAATTAAGCACATTTCAAGTTTACACAGCTAGTAAGTAGCAAAACAAGAATTCATATACAAAGAGAATCTGGCTCTAAAACCCACAGGCATACCCAGGAAGGTATATAGCTTCCCTAGAGCAGTTGATAAAAGTTTGAGATGGTAGTTCCTAAATAAATGTATAGAGAATTGAACCGAATTCAAAATGGAATGGAAAGCCATTGGTCTCTAGTCCTTGTCCTCGAGGTAATATGCTTCTGATACTTTGTGTATCTTTTAATTTTACAGCCAACGTGAGGTGTGGATTCTAAAGATGGAAGAGCTATATTTTCATCCCAATTCCTCTATCTCTAGCTGTGTCCTTGGAATCAACCTGTTTGAATTTCAGTTCACTCATTTTAAAAATTGAGATAACATTTTCTGTATAGAGTTATAAAACAGATTATGTGACACAAACAATGACTGCTTAGTAAACTGGCATAGATGAAATGTCTGAAATACCTTCCCTCTGTAATGCTCATGTGCATGTCCGTTTTCTCAACCAACCTGAAAACTTCCATTCCTGGAGAATATCATCAAAAAGGTCACTCTTTGGTTCTTAAATTCAATTTCCTCCTCTTAATAACACAGATCCATATTATACTTATGTGATAGTTCTACGTTTTCAGCTTATATCTCATAAACGTTGGAGGAGTTACCTACTTTTCTTTTTTATTATATATTGATCCACAACTAGGAACTGCCAATATCTCAATAAGTAACCACTATCTTCCACAAGTGACAGAAGCTTTTTTGAAAGAAAGTTAACATTCTCTATTGATTGCTGATGCCTCTTTTCCATCAATAGACTTGTGGTCCTGATCAAGGGCAATAGTGTCAATTATTAGGCCATTACAGATGAGTTTGGATTTCCTTGAAGTCTGTAGAACAGGCCTAATGGGATCTACTGTCATCTCATAGCTAGCATAAGAGCTGTTGTGCTTTACTTAATTTGAAGGGACATTTCATAATTCTGGCTAAATTGGAATCACAAATCCGAGGAAATTTAGGAGCAATTTATAGTGATCTTGCCCCCTGGAAGTTTTAGAAGACTAAGTCCTTGCCACAGCTGGTAATGGCTGTTGACAAAGTGCCTTTTAGCTCAAGAAGAAAAGCTACTATTTCAGGAGATGAGAGTTTCTGGGATCCGATGACATAAATGATCAATTCTTCACAAACTAAAACATCTTATGATTTAAATGGGTGAGAAATATTAGTGTCCAATGAAGCAATACAAAATTGAAGTAATTTTAGAAATATTTTAGGAAGGCATAATGAGAATGTAGGAAAATGGCTACACCCACTGTAGGGTTCTAATATCCAGTTTAGAAGAAAAAATAATATTAAATTATTCTGTGCCAGGAACTGTGCTAATTATACATTATATATTATGCTATGTAAATTCTTGCAACAACCTTGAGGATAATATCTAAATTTTAAATCTGTAGTTCAGAAAGATTCAGTAATTGGCCTTAGTACAAATAGCTAGTATACTGCACGACTTGGACTTTGAACTCAGAATTTGTCAGGAAAGTGTGTTTCCTTCTATTGTGTACATTTCATTGCCTGCCTCTTGGCTTATAATCTTTCAGTATTCCCCAACTGTATGTTGGCCTCACTCTGGTGAGATTGGGCCTTCCGTTAATTTGTCGAAGGTAGTCTACCTGTAGTATACCAAGGGTCAGTATTACCCAAGGAACAGCTAAAAGTAGAATCTGAGATCAGTAGCACATGAGTGGGACAGATATTTAAGGAGCATATATCAACTGAGGATAATCCATAGGCATCCTTACAGACGCACATGAGAATGGTGTTCTGTGCTCTGGTTTTGTTTAGGCATCTTCATATATAGAAGAGGGAGATACCCTTGCTGAGTATAAGCTAAGACCTGATTTCAACAATCATAAGGCAATAAATGTGTTTTTATGGAGCAATTACTCTTTTTCAGGTGCTATACTAGATGTTTTAGATCTCTGATCCACTTAATCTTTACAATTTCTATTTTTAAGATAAAATGTGCTGTTTTTAGGGCCACAACACTCAGTGAGGTCAAGTCATTTGTGTAGAATCACGTATCCAGAAAATGACAGATCTGAGATCTGAGTCTGTCCAAATCCAAGTGTTAAAATTGTTCTACTTTAACCTACTCATTGGTTAATTACCAACATTAACCAGCTGTGCAATAGGGCCAGTGGTAGGTACAGAGAATAACAAATCCTACCCTCAGGGTTTTATGTTTTTCATGTTTTAGTCAATTCTCTCCTATTACAAGGAAAACTTCCTAGCTCCTTGAACAGGACTGAGTCCTGCTTTTGTCTTCCTGTGATTTGCCCTGCACTATATTAGGTAAGCAGTGGGCATTCATCAATACTACATAATTGGCTTATTCATCTCAAGACTTTGCTCATCCTACCATCTCCCACTTACAGAGGTGAATCAAGGCCATTCTACCCTGAATCATGATCCCTCAGTGCTTTGGAGAATTCCAACTTTGTAATTCCTTTGCATTAACACAATTAGCAGAATTCTCTTTTATTAACAGAAATGGAAATGAGAGTGGTTAATGCCTTTCTGATATAATGCCAACTGGGCATGAAAAGAAACTGGAAACATCAGCAGGAAACAATGTGTCATAATCTCATAGGTCTTTTCCCTCTTGGATTTCAGTACTTTTCTCCTACTGCCAGTTTCTTCTGTGCTTTTGCCCAGATCAATAAAGGAAAGCAAAAGAAAACACCTATGAATGAAATTTTAAGTGATGTCATCTCATTTAGCCTTTCTCCCTTCTCTGGGCAAGGGGATGGAATGATTCATAGGCGACCAACTTCCTAACCTGAGCTACTAGAGGTCTCAACCTCTCAAACTTCATCATAAGAACATGGAAAGCTCCCCAGAGATGACACATGCCTGGAAAGATGTGCTTCACAGAGAATGGTGAAATTTGTCCAAATCTGGCTTTTATTTTAGGGCTTAAAAGAGCATACAGTATGTTCTCTTTTTCCCTCTCCCCCTACCCCCCCCACTCTCTGTCTCTATCTTTCTCTCTTGTTTTCTGTGATATTAATGTGATTTTAGAAAGTGAGTGAAGTTTGTTGACACCAACAGTCCAAAAGACTGTAGTTATTACTAAATTGAACAATTACTTTGACATGGATACAAATAAACTAATAATGCTGGTCCATTTATTTGTTGATCTATTCAGCAAGCAGTCATTTATAGAATGACTTCTATGTAAAAAGCACAGCTCTAGACCAAGAAAACACAGTGGTGGATTAGTAGATATGATCTCAACCCTAAAAGACTTGATGATCTGGTGAATGAAATAGTCTAAAATAAGAGAATTGGTAATGCTTATATGATATTATTTTATGTTAAATTTCAAAAGCTAAGGTTTTGCTCTCAAAGTAGTAAAGAATCTATCTGCGTCCATGAAAATCTTTGAGTTGTTTGATCTCTTTTTTTCTAGTGTCTAAATAGTCCCCAATTTCTTTCATTGTACTCACAAAACACCTTGCACATTGCCTTACACTTAGTATGTATAAATAAATAAGTGTATACTACCACAAAGGACAAACGTTTTTTGAATACTTGCTATGTGTCAGTCACTGTAAAGGTGCTCCATTTTTGTGGCACAGTGTGCTATGAGCCTAATAAAATAAGAGCTAACATTTATTGTGTACTTTTTATGAGTCAGTGATTTTCATCTAATATTAATTCATTTAATCTTCATAACATCAATGTGTTTGTCAGTGTTCTTCAGAGAAACAGAACCGATGAGAGAGAGATAGTTATGGATAGGGATATAGATATAGATATCTATATGAGAAGTCCCATGATCTGCCTTCTGCAAGCTAGAGAACCAAGAAAGCCAGGACACAATTCAGTCCAAGTTCAAAAGCCCAAGAATTAAAGGTGCTGATAGCTTCAGTTCTGCTGTGAGTCCAAAGACCTGCTAACCAAGATCGCCAATGTTCATGGGAGGACAAAAGTAGGTAGGTATATCTGCTCAAACAGAATTTGCCTTTCATCTACCTTTAGCTCTATTCAAACTCTCACTAGCTGGTAATGCCCACCCATAAGCATGAATGTGATCTTTATTTACTCAGTCTACAGATTTATATGGTAATGTCACACTCACAGACATACCCAGAAGTAATGTTTTGCCAGCTATCTGGACATCCCTGAAACCAATGAAGTTGACCCATAAAATTAACCATCACAATTCTTATGAGGTATGACCGGTGATATAAGTTCAGTAATTTTTCCAAGTTCACATAATTGGCAAATATTTGGATGCAGACATGATCCCAGCTGGTCTTACTCAATTACGTGCATTTACAACCACGATGCTAATTAGTTCACAGCAACATAGCATAAACACACATTTGAACACATCAGAATGAATGGCATATATAAAATAAAACATTATTTGAGGATTTTTTCATTTGTAAATATATATTTATGCATGAAAAATAGTTATAAGTGTACAGAGTCAAAATATAAGCTTTATTTCTCATGTGCATCATTCTCAAAAAAGCCTCAAAAAACTGCTATTATATCATAAGAACCCCCAACACGTTAGTGGACAGGAATCTACTTCATCCCAGAAATGTCTATTTAAAATGGGCTTTTGGAAGAAAGCAGTGCAATTTTAAGAGTGGATGCATTGGGACTGGGAGGTGAGTAGAATAGGAAGAGGTTGGTAAAGGGTACAAACTTTCAGTTATAAAATGGATAAGGTCTGAGGATCTAATGTATCACATAATGACTATATAGTTAATAACACTATTGTATAGTTGAAATTGGCTAATAGAGTAGAATGTAAATGTTCTCACACACACAAAAGGGTTAATATGTTAGTTGATGGATGTGCTAATTAACTCAGTGGGAGTGATCATTTCACAATGTATACACATATCAAATCATCAGTTGTGCACTTTAAATATCTTACGGTTTTATTTGTCAATTATACCTTGATAAAGCTGGAAAATAAAGTAGATGTGTTTTCTGTGGTTCATGAGCTTTTGACTCCAAAGACAGCTGAGTTACCTCCCAAGGCTGCAGCTAAGGATGTGGAGATTCTTGACAAGTCTTATGTTTCCCCAATGAAAATGGGAATAAACAGATTTTCTTTGCATGATTATTGTAAAGATGGCATGAGATCAAATTTAAATTGCTTAACATTACCACTGATGCTTAGCAAATATTGTGAATGGCTTCTCTTTCCCCAACACCCCTTCAATTCATACTCTATAGCTCTTGGACCCTGTTCAAATAAATTCTTAAAAGATTCCATGAGTTGGCTGTGTGACCCCCAGGTGTTTGGCACACTTATCACTTCCAACCATTTGTGTAGGATATGATGACTGAGAAAACAAAGGCCATCTGTTCTTTTAGTGGTAGGTAATGGAGCAACCACTCAAGGTAGCCAGGAGCCAGGATCTATAAATATATTCACCCAGGTCTTATTCAAAGAATAAGGCACAGATCAGGAAACATCTTGGGTAAAAGTGGACTGGGCTTCTCTAGGTCTCTTCATACCAGAAATGTTTTAGAAGCTGACATAGTAATGACAAGTCACATGTTGGAAGAATTCATGGAGCTTAGGGCTCTTTAAAAATAGGAAGACTGTAGAAACTTCTTCCTGGGCTATAGGCTACAACCCCTAAGAACTCTGGAACCTGTATTTTTCCAGTTCTGCAAGGACTCATGCTCTGAAATGGAAAAAAAAAAAAAAAAAAGAAAAAAGAAAAGAAAAAACCACACACACACACACACACAAACAGATGCTCCTTGCAGCTGGTTTCACCTATTAACTCTTTTAATCTATCCTAGAAGAGAGCTCTGTTTCCATAATAGCAATGTGTTCCATCTGGGTAGGGTGCAAGATGCCGGCCTGACAGCATTAAATTGCAGGGGCAATACCAGATACCAGCTCTCTTTCTTTACTTCAATGAATTTTCTCTTCTCCTTGCCCCAGCTCCAAGCTCCTACCACTTGTCCTTACTGCCCCCCACCCCATCACCACCTTTGTAGTTAAGACATGGAAAGAGATGTGTTTCCAACTGCTTAGTTGCAATCAATCCCCAGCTTTCTTTAAATATTGAAAGACTCTTTTTATGTTGTTTTCTTAGCAACATTTGCTTTTATTTGACTCACTGTTCCAATAATTGGGAAATGGAATCTTCACTGAGAAGGTGTAAGTGAATAGGACCTAACAGTTTCAATTCAGCTAGAGCTATAGGAAATGTATGGGGGTTACAACCCTTGTCAGAGTGAGACACTTGCTTTTATGAAGAGCATATATTTGAACAATTGCAACTAAATACAGTCGTCCTAACCCCTGTGCCCATAAACAATGACTGTAAATGGTAACCTTTAAAAGAAAAAGAATAAGAAAGATTCTTAGATGTGGAGTTGACTAGGTTGAATTGCATTTTTGTACAGGTTTTTCAGATGAATGTTTGTGTGTGTAAAATGCCATATATATATATATATATATATATATATATATATATATATATTTAAAGCTCTCTTCCTAGTTTACTCCTAAAATTTACCATGACTAACCTTCAATCTTAACTCATTTCTTTTGCTTCACATCTGCTTCCTGATGCCAGGTTAAGAAAACAAATATTCACCTTAGAGTCATAGGCATCCACAGAAACAAGTACCAACTGAAACATGACCAAAAGTCAATTGAAGGAGAAACACAACAGATTGGAATTCCTTGTGGCCCCCCTCCTGGTTTCTTTTCAGGCCCCGGGCAAGTGAGCATGTGCTAATTTGCATGGTTGACTAAATGGCATGCTTAGACCCCAAATTTGCATCTCTGCTTGGGTTCAAAAGTGGGTCCCTGAGCCAGTTTCCCTTAGTTCCTCTGTTATTTCCCACTCATAAGTTAACCCCCTTTGGGAGTGCTGCTCACCAGGGTACATCTTAGTGCAGAGAAGCAATAATTGACTGGGCCCCATTCTTCCTCTAATGTGGGGCACAGCCAGCTGGTACTGATGCGATATAGGGAAGAGGAAGGGATGGGGAAGAGGAAGAGATCATTTCCAAGGCAATCATACAGAAGGCATGGATAGACTTGCCCCATTCTGTTCCATTTCCAAGAGAAGAAACTCACTACAGTTCAAGGTCATCCATCTTTTCATCCTCCTTCTGCCCCACCTCATCCCTCATCCTGAAGTCCTGAATGGGGAGGAAAGGTTAAAAGCAAGCTGAATAGCTTTATGTAAACCATACATTTCTCTGTACCTCAATTTCCTTACCTCTGAAATGGCAATCAGATACTTGCCTGGTTTAATAAACTAGATTGTAAGAGAGGCTATAATGCTGTTTTGAAGTTATTTAAGGTTCAGGAGTGAAAAGCAAATTTCATCCTGTGTACTGTGTGGAGAAATCTTCTGAAGCAAGGGTCCTTGGGAAGAATGCTAAGACCCATACATAGTAACTGTCAAGGAGGGTGTGTCTCCCTTAGTCTCTTTGGCCTTGGCCACCCCTGCCATTTCATTGATGAGAAACTTCAAACCCAGAGAGCTGAAGCAACTTACTATGTCAGGCCATCAACGTGAAGCGTTCTGCAAACAGAAGACCACTCTACACTTATGCAAATAAGGACGGTTTTATTGGGGAACTATTTCAAGTCTTTGCTTGTAAGAGAATTAAGCTGAGTAAATAATACTTTGATGAGTGTATTAGTTTGGTTGCCAGTGTCAGAAACCTAACCCTAGCAAGCTATTGACAAGAAGGTAATTTATCAACTTACACAATAATGGCAGAGATGAACCACCAAACAGGGCAAGGAGAGGGATACAGCTGAGCCTCAGAAATGACCAGAATCAGAGGTGTGAATGCTGTAGATCTTCCCTCCAAGTTTCACAGCTCTCTCTGTTTCCACGTTGTTTGTTGTTGTTGTTGTTGTTATTATTTTTTTCACTGCATGTTACCTTTCTGGGGAAGCAAATGGAAAAACAAGAGTCACATTTTCTGCTTTGGCCACAAGAGGGAGACTGTATCGCCCTCCCTGTGCTCTGAAATTTAAAGTATCTCGGGAAAGTGCAGGGATTGGTCTAGATTGAGAAAGAGGGTAAGGCTAAATCAAAGCATGGCAGTTCCTGTCAGGAGCACAAGGGTAGAGTACGGACGAAGCTGGTCCCAGGAAATGCGTTTTCCTGAGCAGAAAACTAGTGTGATGGAATCACTTAAAATGCGTATCTAATCCCAGAAGTACAACTAGAGGTCCATTCTCATGTCAGGGATTAAGAGAGATGAATCTGATATTGGACCACCAATCCCAGCTTCCACACTGTGCTGAGACACATATTTTTCATATACTGTGCTTTCTTAATCCAAGCAAACTTCTTTTGCTGGTGCCCAACTGAAGAACAGAGCAAATGCCCTAGAAAAGAGGGGCTTGCTTTGGATCTACCATTATGAACGTAATGTATGAGTCTCACCCATGCTGCCTTCGTTTTTTCAAGGGTCATTGGATTTGGCCCGAACATCATTTAGTGTTATGACTGGAATCTCCAAGCAACGCGGGTGGCCTTAGACCATGCCAACCACAGCGGGCTTATAAAAGCTGGGCTGCAAGGTCTAAGGGAGACACCCAAGTCACTTGTACTCTTGTACTCTTCAGTACTCACAGGAATTTAATAAACTGACTAACCAAATTTAATAAACTGACTAAAAGGAAATACAAAAACTCCTTCAAGGCTTCTGAGTAGCTACAAGGGCAATCAAGGTAATACAAACAAAAAGGCCCAAAGCACCTGTGAAGGCAGTTTTGATGTTCCAGCTAGGTGTTACTGAGATTAAAAATGCAAGGTAGTATCATAATTACAGGGAAGGTACTTTGACCGCCTCTAAAGTATAGCACTTTATAAATCAGTAAGTCATTGTTATGTTCCTGGAGAAAGGAGGCTTTCCAAATCAAATAAAATATCTCAGAATTTAATTGTATTTTTCTTCTAGTAAATAACCTTTTTATTTTTCTACATATATGGCTGAATGCAAATGAAGGCGATGTTTTCATATCCATAATGGATTTTAGGTTTAACTATAGCCTAGATTTAACCAGGCCAAGGACTATGGAAGGGGATAATACTTATTAGAAACTTTTGCCAAAGATCTTGTTTCGTTTTCTCCCTAAAGTGGAGCTATGCATCCATACCATGGGAGGAAAACAAGACATTCCTGTTGCATGAGATGAGAAACTCTTTCTACAAGGAGGTAAAAAGAACCAGGAGGTTGTACAAATAATACTCATTGAGAAGTTAATATTTAGATGGCACCTTGCTTGTACCACACAGGATATTTTATAGGATATTTTAAAAAATTCTCATGGCAATCCCCCACGCTAGATTTTATATACACATTAGAGATATGAAAACTGAGATTGCATAAAACTGAGATTGCATCATTTAATACATTCAAGGTCACACGGATAGGAATCAGAGTGGCCCGGATCTGTCTGACTGTTGAAACCTATGCATTTCTTGGTGTATCCCCTCTACCTCTATTTTGCTTTGGGAATGCTGATTTAGGAACAAATGAAATACGTTCAGCCCTACTGGATGCTATCATGTCTTCAAGCTTCCAAGAGAGATTATTATAGTTGGGATTTTTTAAAAAAATCCCCTTTCAACTTCACATATTTATGAATGTGTCAATGAACACTTTAAGAATGTATCTATCAATATCAAATGTGGTTTTTAGCAGAAACCTTGAAAAAATTGCAGAATTATCTTCTGAAATATTGCTGCTATTATTTTTTAAAATTGCAAGAAAATGTTCTGCCATTTCAGACCATTTATCTCTGTTAACAAGACACTTTTTTAGTTGGATAGATAATGTACACCCATCTGGTCTGCAGCTTCTTCATTTACTGTGGTAATAATAACTAAAGGCATTTCTCCATTGCTTTGGCAATGCCCAGGCCAGTCTTTTGCCTTTCCTGCTGTTGATGTGGGATGCAAAAAAAAGAAAAAACAAAACAAAACACAAAATGTGACCTGTTATAACACACATACATGCCATTTCAAATGTCATTTCAGTGTCTATAAGGGAACAGGGTCTAAGTGTTAATGAAAGCAGAACCTTATTTAAAACATATCCAGCTATTCAGGAAAGACACAGGAAAATGTCTGAAAATATTTGTGTGCTCTTAGCAGGCGTTACCCCCATTTTTGTATCTTCTGTTTCGTGGAGTTCTCCAGTACGGGTTCCACACACTTGCAAAAATGTGTGTAATTCAGATTTTTTGCCTATGTGCAGTCACGTAGGAAAATTACAAAGAACTGGACCAACTTTTCGCTTGGCTTTCCCTCTGTTTACAAAACAATGAGAAGTGAAGCACTGAGACAATTTTCTGAATAATTCAAGGTAAAGAAAAAGAATTTGCTTTAATCTGTTTGATGCTCAGTGAAGACTCTTCTTCCCTATCTGCATAGCTCCCTCATCTCTCTATTTTCCTTTCTGTATTCACAGAGTTGCATGTTGGCATAGATTTTCCTGGGAGTTGTAGAAGGGATTTTTTAAAAATAAAGTGTAAGAAAGCATGCCTTTTGATCCTGAAACTGCAAGCTACAATTTCCCCCTTTTCTCTTTTGTTGTTCCTCTTCTCTTGTGCTTGCACTCCATCCCATCGTTTTCCCTCTCCTCATTATTCCTAAAGCCGCTGACCCTTTGTAATTGGTTTCATTGAATTCAGTCTATCAAAATACAGTTGAATTCAGAGAAAATTATGTTTTGTTTCAGTTTGACTGAATTGTTTTCTCTTTAACGAGTTGGTTTTGCTCTGTGGCAATAGAGCTAAGCAGTGTGCTTATTCCAGGCCCTTCCTGGCAGGTAAACAGACTTGCCTTCTTCCACTCATCTGGTGGGTAGCAGAATCTCTGTACCCCAGCTTCCACCAGGCTGGGTGCTGGGAGGTGGAGAACAAACTGGGTGTTTGGAAAATGATGCATAACTATCTCTCCGCTGAATTCAAGAGGTTATATAAAAAAACAGGTCAAGAATATTCAACTAGTAGGAGATTTGTCTCAAAGCATTTTATTTGTATAGACAAGGTTATTCAGACAAAGCATTTTATTTGTATAGACAAAGTAAGAGTGGCTGTTGTTCGTTTGTTTGTTTTTTAACTTGTCTGAGCAGCCATTTAAAATAATACCCATGTGAGAATATGTCCTTCTTATTTCTCCCTCCAAAATGCAGTTAATTTAATTATTTTTAGAGAGTGAGCTTAAGTGTCATTCTTAAAAAAGAAAAAAAAATCAGAGCTTTATTAAGGTGTAGTTGACATACAGCAGGCAGAACACATTGAAAGTATGCAATTTTATATGTTTTAACATACGTAAACCAGCGTCAATACTGAAATTCCAAAGCATTGTGGATCATCCTTGCTTTAAATTGGCTATGCTTATCCTACCTAATAAGACAAGGCTCTATTTATTTATACAAACTAAATGTTATGGTAGAACCTAGAACTGGAAGTGAGCAGATTAGAGATGATATAATAAAGTTCATTCATTTTACAGATAAGGGAACTGAGGATCAAAGAAGAAGTCTTTTCCTCAAGGTTGAAGATGGTTTGAGATACAGCCCAGACAGGATTCCTGGTTTTTAGTTCTGTGGCAGTGATGTCTACCCATCTGTCACTTTCACTCTTGACAGTAGGAAAAAAAATGCATTTATTTTATGTATGTGTATTTTATTTATATTATATGTATGTGTGTGTGTGTGTGTATGTATACACACACACACACACACATACATATAAAAGAAAGACAGGGGCTGCCTGGGTGGCTCAGTGGGTTAAAAGCCTCTGCCTTCAGCTCAGGTCATGATCTCGGGGTCCTGGGATTGAGTCCCACATTGGGTTCTCTGCTAGGCAGGGAGCCTGCTTCCTCCTTTCTCTCTCTCTCTACTTGTGATCTCTCTCTGTCAAATAAATAAAATCTTTAAAAAAAAAAAAGAAAGACAAAACTTTTCTCAATTTTATGTTAAAAACTGATTGGAATGCAAATTTCTTTTTTCTAAATTTACTAGGAAGTAAACTAGAGAAAAGCCCTCAAATCCCCTTTAGTTTTTTCTTCCTTTAAAAAAAATATTTATTAATTATTTTTACTAACATATAATTTATTATTTGCCTGTCTGTGAATCATCAGGCTTACACACTTCACAGCACTCACCATTTCACATACCCTCCCCAATGTCCATAAACCAACCACCCTCTCCATACCCCCCTCCTCTCGGCAGCCCTCAGTTTGTTTTGTGAGATTGAGAGTCCCTTATGGTTTGTCTCCCTCCCGATCCCATCTTGTTTCATTTATTCCTTCCCTACCCTCCAACCCCCCCATGTTGCCTTTCAAATTCTTCATATCAGGGAGATCATATAATAATTGTCTTTCTCTGATTGACTTATTTCACTCAGCATAATACCTGCTAGTTCCATCCACATCATTGCAAATGGCAAGATTTCATTTCTTTTGATGGCTGCATAGTATTCCATTGTATATATATACCACATCTTCTTTATCCATTCATTTGTTGATGGACTTCTAGGTTCTTTCCATAGTTTGGCTATTGTGGACATTGCTGCTGTAAACATTTGGGTGCACGTGCCCCTTCAGATCACTACGTTTGTATCTTTAGGGTAAATACCCAGTAGTGTGATTGCTGGGTCATAAGACAGCTCTATTTTCAACTTTTTGAGGAACCTCCGTGCTGTTTTCCAGAGTGGCTGCACCAGCTTGCATTCCCACCAACAGTGTAGGAGAGGGTTTCCCTTTCTCTGCATCCTCTCCAACATCTGTTGTTTCCTGACTTGTTAATTTTAGCCATTCTGACTGGTGTGAGGTGGTATCTCATGGTGGTTTTGATTTGTATTTCCCTGATGCTGAGTGATGTGGAGCATTTTTTCATGTGTCTGTTGGCCGTCTGGATGTCTTCTTTGCAGAAATGTCTGCTCATGTCCTCTGTCCATTTCTTGATTGGATTATTTGTTCTTTGGGTGTTGCATTTGATAAGTTCTTTATAGATTTTGGATGCTAGCCCTTTATCTGATATGTCATTTGCGAATATCTTCTCCCATTCTGTCAGTTGTGTTTTGGTTTTGTTGACTGTTTGCTGTGCAAAAGCTTTTGATCTTGATGAAGTCCCAATAGTTCATTTTTGCCCTTGCTTCCCTTTTCTTTGGCGATGTTTCTAGGAAGAAGTTGCTGCCACTGAGGTTGAAGAGGTTGCTGCCTCTGTTCTCCTCAAGGATTTTGATGGATGCCTGTCTCACATTGAGGTCTTTCATCCATCTTGAGTCTATTTTTGTGTATGGTATAAGGAAATGGTCCAGTTTCACTCTTCTGCATGTGGATGTCCAATTTTCCCCAACACCATTTGTTGAAGAGATGGTCTTTTTTCCATTGGACAGTCTTTTCTGCTTCATTGAAGATTTGTTGGCCATAGAGTTGAGGGTCTATTTCTGGGTTCTCTATACTGTTCCATTGATCTATGTGTCTGTTTTTGTGCTAGTATCATATTGTCTTGATGATTACAACTTTGTAATAGAGCTTGAAGTCTGGAATTGTGATGTCACCAACTTGGGCTTTCATCTTCAACATTCCTCTGGCTATTCAGAGTCTTTTCTGGTTCCATATAAATTTTAGGATTATTTATTCCATTTCTTTGAAAAAAAAAATTGATGGTATTTTGATAGGGATTGCATTAAATGTGTAGATTGCTTTAGGTAGCATAGACATTTTCACAATATTTGCTCTTCCAATCCATGAACATGGAATGTTTTTCCATTTCTTTGTGTCTTCCTCAGTTTCTTTCATGAGTGCTTTATAGTTTTCTGAGTATAGATTCTTTGCCTCTTTGGCCAGGTTTATTCCTAAGTATCTTATGGTTTTGGGTGCAATTGTAAATGGGATTGACTCCTTAATTTCTCTCTTCTGTCTTGTTGTTGTTGTATAGAAATGCAACTGATTTCTGTGCATTGATTTTATTTCCTGACACTTTACTGAATTCCTGTACAAATTCTAGCAGTTTTAGAGTGGAGTCTTTTGGGTTTTCCACATAAAGTATCATATCATCTACAAAGAGTGAGAGTTTGACTTCTTTTCCAATTCAGATGCCTTTAATTTCTTTTTGTTGTCTGATTGCTAAGGCTAGGACTTCTAGTATTATGTTGAATAGCAGTGGTGATAGTGGACATCCTTGCTGTGTTCCTGATCTTAGCAGAAAAGCTCTCAGTTTTTCCCCATTGAGAATGATATTCACTGTGGGTTTTTCATAGATGGCTTTGATGATATTGAGGTATGTACCCTCTATCCCTACACTCTGAAGAGTTTTGATCAAGAAAGGATGCTGTACTTTGTCAAATGTTTTTTCAGCATCTATTGAGAGTATAATGTGGATCATGCTCTTTCTTTTATTAATGTGTTGACATTGATTGATTTGTGGATGTTGAACCAACCTTGCAGCCCAGGAATAAATCCTACTTGGTTGTGGTGAATAATCCTTTTAATGTACTGTTGGATCCTATTGGCTAGTATTTTGGTGAGAATTTTCTCATCTGTGTTCATCAAGGATATTGGTCTGTAATTATCTTTTTTGATGGAGTCTTTGTCTGGTTTTGGGATCAAGGTAATGCTGGCCTCATAAAATGAGTTTGGAAGTTTTCCTTCCATTTCTATTCTTGGAAACAGTTTCAGGAGAATAGGAAGTAATTCTTCCTTAAATGTTTGGTTGAATTCCCCTGGGAAGCCGTGTGGCCCTGGACTCTTGTTTGTTGGGAGATTTTTGATGACAGCTTCCATCTCCTTATTGGTTATGGTTCTGTTCAGGTTTTCTATTTATTCCTGGTTCAGTTTTGGTAGTTTATACATCTCCAGGAATGCATCCATTTCTTCCAGATTGTCAAACTTGCTGGTGTATAGTTGCTCTCAATATGTTCTTATAATTGTTTGTATTTCTTTGGTGTTGGTTGTGATCTTTCCTCTTTCATTCATGATTTTATTTATTTGGGTCCTTTCTCTTTTCTTTTTTATAAGTCTGGCCAGGGGGTTATCAATCTTATTAATTCTTTCAAAGAACAATCTCCCAGTTTTGTTGATTTGTTCTACTGTTCTTTTGGTTTCTATTTCATAGATTTCTGCCCTGATCTTTATTATTTCTCTTCTCCTGCTGGGTTTAGGCTTTCTTTGCTGTTCTTTCTCCAGCTCCTTTAGGTGTAGGGTTAGGTTGTATACTTGAGACCTTTCTTGTTTCTTCAGAAAGGCTTATATGGCTATATACTTTCTTCTCAGGACTGCCTTTACTGTGTCCCAGAGATTTTGAACAGTTGTGTTTTCATTATTATTTTTCCCCATGAATTTTTTTCAATTATTCTTTAATTTCCTGGTTGACCCATTCATCCTTTAGTAGGATGCTCTTTAGCCTCCATGTATTTAAGTTCTGTCCAACTTTCCTCCTATGATTGAGTTCTAGCTTCAGAGCATTGTGGTCTGAAAATAGGCAGGGAAAGATCCCAATCTTCTGGTACTGGTTGAGAGCTGATTTGTGACCCAGGATGTGATCTATTCTGGAGAATGTTCCATGTGCACTAGAGAAGAATGTGTATTCTGTTGCTTTGGGATGGAAAGTTCTGAATATATCTGTGATGTCCATCTCATCCAGTTTGTCATTTAAGGCCTTTATTTCCTTGTTGATCTTTTGCTTGGATGATCTGTCCATTTCAGTGAGAGGGGGTGTTAAAGTCCCCTACTATTATTATATTATTGTCAATGTGTTTCTTTGATTCTGTTATTAATTGGTTTAAATAGTTGGCTGCTCCCATGTTAGGGACATAGATATTTATAATTGTTAGATCTTGTTGGACAGACCCTTTGAGTATGATATAGTGTCCTTCCTAATCTCTTATTATAATCTTTGGCTTAAAATGTAATTTATCTGATATAGGGATTGCCACCCCAGCTTTATTTTGATGTCCATTAGCATGATAAATTGTTTTCCAACCCCTCACTTTAAATCTGGAGGTGTCTTCGGGTCTAAAATGAGTTTCTTGCAGAAAGCATATATTGTTGGGTGTTTTTTTGTTTGTTTGTTTTGTTTTGTTTTTTTATTCATTCTGATACTCTGTGTCTTTTGATTGGGCAGTTAGCCCATTTACATTCAGGGTAACTATTGGAAGGTATGAATTTAGTTCCATTGTATTGCCTGTAAGGTGACTGTTACTGTATATTGTCTCTGTTCCTTTCTAGTCTACTACTTTTAGGCTCTCTCTTTGCTTAGAGGACCCCTTACAATATTTCCTATAGGGCTGGTTTGCTGTTTGCAAATTCTTTTGATTTTTGTTTGTCCTGGAAGCTTTTTATCTCTCCTATTTTAAATGATAGCCTGACTGAATATAGTATTCTTGGCTGCATGTTTTTCTCGTCTAGTGCTCTGAATATATCATGCCAGTTTTTTCAGGCCTGCCAGGTCTCTGTGGATGAGTCTGCTGCTACTCTAATATTTCAACCATTGTATGTTATAGACTTCTTTTCCTGAGCTGCTTTCAGGATTTTCTCTTTGTCACTAATACTAGTAAGTTTTACTATTAGATGATGCCTCCTGGATTTTGATGCTTGTTCCTTTTGCCATATTAGGGAAATTATCTATTATAATTTGCTCCAATATACCTTCTGCCCCTCTTTCTCTTTCTTCTTCTTCTGGAATCCCAATTATTCTAATATTGTTTCATCTTGTGGTGTCACTTATCTCTTGAATTCTCCCCTCATGGTCCAGTAGTTGTCCATCTCTTTTTTGCTCAGCTTCTTTATTCCCTGTCATTTGGTCTTCTATATCACTAATTCTCTCTTCTGCCTCATTTATCCTGCAGCAAGAGCCTCCATTCTTGATTGCACCTCATTAATCCTTTTTTTGATTTCAGCTTGGTTAGATTTTAGTTCTTTTACTTCTCCAGAAAGGGATTTTATTTCCCCATACAGGTTTTCTCTAATACCCTCCATGCCTTTTTCAAGCCCAACCAGCACCTTGAGAATTGTCATTCTGAACTCTAGAGCTGATATATTACCAATGTCTGTATTGATTAGGTCCCTAGCCATCCGTATTGCCACTTGTTCTTTTCTTTGTGGTGAGTTTTTCTGCCTTGTCATTTTATCCAGATAAGAATATATGAATGAGAGAATAAAATACTAAAAAGGTGGCAAAAACTTGAGAAAAATGTATGTTAACCAAATCAGAGGAAAACCCAAACTGGGGAGAGAAGAAAGGGGATAAAAATGAAAAAAATATATATATATACGCACACACACACACACATATACATATATGTATATATTATATATATTAGACTGGTGAATAGAACAGTGTATATACATATATATATATATTTATGTATATATGTGTGTATATACACACATATATACATATGTATACACATATATGTATATATATTAGACTGCTGAATAGAACAGAGCCACCTACTTGATTTTGGCGGTACTTTGGTCTCTTAGAAAAAACTAACTCCCAAAATTTTAAAGAAAGAAAAACTTATATATATCTCAAAATAAGGGTAAAAGTGATGAAGGGATGGGATATGACTATAAAGATGAAAATTATAAAAAAAAATTCTAAAAAAGGAATTGATAAGTTGGTTGGAAAAAGAAAGAAGGAATAAAAAGCAGGGGGGATGTGCTGAGGCTGGAGACTAGAACAAAGCCATGTGCTAGATTTAGGGTATATTTTCATCTATTAGAAGAAATTGTATCCCAAAACTTTTTAGAAAAAAAATAAAAAATAAAAACAAAAAA
The DNA here is from genome assembly GCF_902655055.1 of Lutra lutra. NCBI lineage: Eukaryota > Metazoa > Chordata > Mammalia > Carnivora > Mustelidae > Lutra > Lutra lutra. The sequence goes on along the minus strand of NC_062279.1, from coordinate 160,083,467 downwards.
ACAAACCTACATGTATACAAAAAATAAGGCTAAATACAATGAATAATGAAGGTTTAAACTGATTTTTTTAAGAAAGATGTTATTAAGATAACCTAATTTCAATGCCATTCTAATAAAAATTCCACCAGTATTCTTCAAAGAGCTGGAGCAAATAATCCAAAAATTTGTATGGAATCAGAAGAGAGCCCAAATCACTAAGGAAATGTTGAAAAACAAAAATAAAACTGGGGGCATCAGGTTACCTGATTTCAAGCTTTACTACAAAGCTGTGATCACCAAGACAGCATGGTACTGCATAAAAACAGACACATAGACCAGTGGAACAGAGGAGAGACCAGATATGAACCCTCAACTCTATGGTCAGTTAATCTTTGACAAAACAGGAAAAAATATACAGTGGAAAAAAGACAATCTCTTCAATAAATGGTGCTGGGAAAACTGGGCAGCTATATGTAGAAGAATGAAACTTGACCATTCTCTTACATCGTACACAAAAATAAACTCAAAATGGATAAAAGACCTCAACGTGAGACAGGAATCCATCAGAATCCTAGAGGAGAACATAGGCAGTAACCTCTTCGATATCAGCCACAGCAACTTCTTTCAAGATATGTCTCTAAAGGCAAAGGAAACAAAAGCCAAAATAAACTTTTGGGACTTCATCAAAATCAAAAGCTTTGCACAGCAAAGGAAACAGTCAAGAAAACAAAGAGGCAACCCATGGAATGGGAGAAGATATTTGCAAATGACACTACAGACAAAAGATTGATATCCAGGATCAATAAAGAACTCCTCAAACTCAACACACACAAAACAGATAATCATATCAAAAAATGGGCAGAAGATATGAACAGACACTTCTCCAATGAAGACATACAAATGGCTATCAGACACATGAAAAAATGTTCATCATCACTAGCCATCAGGGAGATTCAAATTAAAACCACATTGAGATATCACCTTACACCAGTTAGAATGGGCAAAATTAGCAAGGCAGGAAACAACATGTGTTGGAGGGGATGTGGAGAAAGGGGAACCCTCTTACACTGTTGGTGGGAATGCAAGTTGGTGCAGCCTCTTTGGAGAACAATGTGGAGATTCCTCAAGAAATTAAAAATAGAGCTTCCCTATGACCCTGCCATTGCACTACTGGCTATTTACCCCAAAGATACAGATGGAGTGAAAAGAAGGGCCATCTGTACCCCAATGTTTATAGCAGCAATGGCCACGGTTGCCAAACTGTGGAATGAACCTAGATGCCCTTCAACAGATGAATGGATAAGGAAGATGTGGTCCATATACACTATGGAGTATTATGCCTCCATCAGAAAGGATGAATACTCAACTTTTGTAGCAATGTGGACGGGACTGGAAGAGATTATGCTGAGTGAAATAAGTCAAGCAGAGAGAGCCAATTATCATATGGTTTCACTTATTTGTGGAGCATAACAAATAGCATGGAGGACATGGGGAGTTAGGAGAAGGGAGTTGGGGGAAATTGGAAGGGGAGGTGAACAATGAGAGACTATGGGCTCTGTAAAACAATCTGAAGGGTTTGAAGAGGTGGGGGGGTGGGAGGTTGGGGGAACCAGGTGGTGGGTATTAGAGTGGGCACGGATTGCATGGAGCACTGGGTGTGGTACGAAAACAATGAATACTGTTATGCTGGAAAAAAAAAAAAGGATAACCTAATTAAAAATGTTGAAAGAGGAAAGAGGAAAGGTTTAAGAATTAGAATAAGAAAAAAAATAAAATTAAAAAAATTTTATTTAACTTTGGAAGACTAAAGGATCATGGGGAGAAAGCCATGAATTCCATGCATTGCTTTCCCCTATCTATGGAGTTCCGCTGTTCTCCTTGATCAGTGAGCTTGGTCTTGGCTGTATGTTCTTGCTGATCTTCTGGGGGAAGGACCTGTTGTAGTGATTCTCAAATGTCTTTGCCTGAGGTGGAATTGCACCGCCCTTGCCAGGGGTCAGGCTAAGAAATCTGCTTGAGTTTGCTCTAGGGAGTTTTTGTTCCCTAAATGCTTTCTGGGAGTTCTGGAGGATGGGAATGAAAATGGCAGGCTCCTAATCTCCAACCCAGAGGAACTGAGAGCTTGGGACCCCACTCCTTATTGTTTCCTCAGAGAAAAGGAATCAATCTCTCCCATCTCTCTGGTCTCCATCCACACTCTGGGCTTACCCAGCCTGTGACCAAGCATTTCTGTCTCTGATGCACACAGACCCAGTTGGAGTCTCCAAACCCAGCAGATTCATGCTTCCAGAAGAGGAAGGTAAATCTCCTTGGAGCTGCCCCTTGTGGGGTCCCTGTTCAAAGATTAGTGGCCCAACTATGCTGCAGATCATAGTTTAAGGTAACCCCAAGCTGAGAGATCAGTCCTTGGCTCCATCTCTGCAGTCGGCTCCCTCACTCCGTTACCTGGGATCTCTGCCACACTCAGACAGCCCCGATCTTTCAGTGACCCTGTGGGTCCTAGACCACACTGTCCTCACGAGGGCTCCACCCCTGCTTAGTCTCTGGAGCGATATCCCTCAGTGAAGCAGACTTCTAAAAGTTCTGATTTTGAGCTTCACTGATCCACCACTCACCGTGAGCGGGCCCCGCCTTAACGGTCTATCTTCCTGGCACCTCAGATTCACTTCTTTGCATGTCCTACCTTTCAGAAAGGGGTTGATTTTCTGTTCCCAGAATTGCTGCCCTTCTTCTCTTTAATCTCCTGTTGAGTTTGAAGGTGTTCAGAATGGTTTGATAATTATCTAGCTGAACTCTGTGACTTAATATCATTTCAGTCCACTGCTACTCTGCCATCTTGCCTCTCTCCCATATCCCCCTTTAATTTGTGCATGTGAATGTTTGTATTTAGAAGGATACATTCCAAGGAATGAGGTCATGGGACACCAATGGGACACCATGACTGGTATTGGCAAGAGCATACAGAAAGACTTATCAGGTAGGACTTGATTTTCTGTGGTTATTGTTTTATAAACTTGTGCTGATTGAGTTAAAAATACAATGTTCTCCAAGAAGCAAGCCAAGACACGAGCACGACATGAAGATCCGATATCCCTACCTCTCGTTTCCATTCTTGTTCTGAGGTGTTACTGGATTATTTGCTGGGTTTTGCTGTTGACCCTTCCTCTTGGAACAAGGAGCCTGGGCTTGGAAAGTCACCTGAGGCTTTGAAAATCACAATTGGGACCTGGCCCTGATTAAGCTATAAAGTCAGTTCTTAAAATAAACATGAAAAGGAGGAAGTAAAGGTAAGCATGTTAAATATATTCTTTCTGGTAAAAAATGAGCCCTTCTATTTGAATATCAGCAATTGAACAGCTAAAGAAGCAACATGTGTGTCTTTTTCTTTTAAATTAATTTTATTTTCTTTAAACATGTAATATATTTTTATCCCCAGGGGTACAGGTCTGTGAATCGCCAGGTTTACACATTTCACAGCACTCACTATAGCACATACCCTCCCCAATGTCCATAACCCCAACCCCCTGTCCCAACCCCCCTCCCCCCATCAACCCTCTGTTTGCTTTGTAAGATTAAGAGTCACTTATGGTTTGTCTCCCTCCCAATCCCATCTTGTTTCATTTAGTCTTCTCCTACCCCCTTAACCCCCCATGTTGCATCTCCTCTCCCTCATATCAGGGAGATCATATGATAGTTGTCTTTCTCTGATTGACTTATTTCGCCAAGCATGATACCCTCTAGTTCCATCCACGTCGTCACAAATGGCAAGATTTCATTTCTTTAGATGGCTGCATAGTATTACATTGTGTATATATACCATATCTTCTTTATCCATTCATCTGTTGATGGACATCTAGGTTCTTTCCATAGTTTGGCTATTGTAGACATTGCTGCTATAAACATTCGGGTGCACGTGCCCCTTCAGATCACTATGTTTGTATCCTTAGGGTAAATACCCAGGAGTGCAATTGCTGGGTCATAGGGTAGTTCTATTTTCAACATTTTGAGGAACCTCCATGCTGTTTTCCAGAGTGGTTGCACCAGATTGCATTCCCACCAACAGTATAGGAGGGTTCCCCTTTCTCCGCATCCTCGCCAGCATCTGTCATTTCCTGACTTGTTAATTTGAGCCATTCTGACTGGTGTGAGGTGATATCTTATGGTGGTTTTGATTTGTATTTCCCTGATGCCGAGTGATATGGAGCACTTTTTCATGTGTCTGTTGGCCATCTGGATGTCTTCTTTGCAGAAATGTCTGTACATGTCCTCTGCCCATTTCTTGATTGGATTATTTGTTCTTTGGGTGTTGAGTTTGCTAAGTTCTTTATAGATTTTGGACACTAGCCCTTTATCTGATATGTCCTTTGAAAATATCTTCTCCCATTCGTCAGTTGTCTTCGGTTTTGTTCACTGTTTCCTTTGCTGTGCAAAGCTTTTGATCTTGATAAAATCCCAATAGTTCATTTTTGCCCTTGCTTTCCCTTGCCTTTGGGGATGTTCCTAGGAAGATGTTGCTGCGGCTGAGGTCGAAGAGGTTGCTGCCTGTGTTCTCCTCAAGGATTTTGATGGATTCTTTCTCACATTGAAGTCATTCATCCATTTGGAGTCTATTTTCATGTGTGGTATAAGGAAATGATCCAATTTCATTTTTCTGCATGTGGCTGTCCAATTTTCCCAACACCATTTATTGAAGAGGCTGTCTTTTTTTCCATTGGACATTCTTTCCTGCTTTGTCAAAGATTAGTTGACCATAGAGTTGAGGTCTATTTCTGGGTTCTCTATTCTGTTCCATTGATCTATGTGTCTGTTTTTGTGCCAGTACCATACTGTCTTGATGATGACAGCTTTGTAATAGAGCTTGAAGTCTGGGATTGTGATGCCACCAACTTTGGCTTTCTTTTTCAATATTGCTTTGGCTATTCGAGGTCTTTTCTGTTTCCATATAAATTTTAGGATTATTTGTTCCATTTCTTTGAAAAAAATGGATGGTACTTTGATAGGAATTGCATTAAATGTGTAGATTGCTTTAGGTAGCATAGACATTTTCACAATATTTATTCTTCCAATCCAGGAGCATGGAACATTTTTCCATTTCTTTGTGTCTTCCTCAATTTCTTTCATGAGTACTTTATAGTTTTCTGTGTATAGATTCTTAGTCTCTTTGGTTAGGTTTATTCCTAGGATCTTATAGTTTTGGGTGCAATTGTAAATGGGATGGACTCCTTAATTCTCTTTCTTCTGTCTTGTTGTTGGTGTAGAGAAATGCAACTGATTTCTGTGCATTGATTTTATATCCTGACACTTTACTGAATTCCTGTACAAGTTCTAGCAGTTTTGGAGTGGAGTCTTTTGGGTTTTCCACATAAAGTATCATATCATCTACAAAGAGTGAGAGTTTGACTTCTTCTTTGCCGATTTGGATGCCTTTAATTTCCTTTTGTTGTCTGATTGCTGAGGCTAGGACTTCTAGTACCTATGTTGAATAGCAGGTGTGATAACGGACATCCCCCGTGTCCTGACCTCTAGCAGAAAAGCTTCAGTTTTTCCTCCATTGAGAATGATATTGCGGTGGGTTTTTCATAGAAGGCTTTGATAATATTGAGGGTATGTGCCGTCTATCCCTACACTTTGAAGAGTTTTGATCAGGAAGGGATGCTGTACTTTATCAATGCTTTTCAGCATCTATGGAGAGTATCATATGGTTCTTGTTCTTTCTTTTATTAATGTGTTGTATCATATTGATTGATTTGCAGATGTTGAACCAACTTGCAGCCCTGGAATAAATCCCACTTGGTCGTGGTGAATAATCCTTTTAATGTACTGTTGAATCCTATTGGCTAATGTTTTGGTGAGAATTTTTGCATCTGTGTTCATCAAGGATATTGGTCTCTAGTTCTCTTTTTTGATGGGATCCTTGTCTGGTTTTGGGATCAAGGTGATGCTGGCCTCATAAAATGAGTTTGGAAGTTTTCCTTCTATTTCTATTTTTTGGAACAGTTTCAGGAGAATAGGAATTAGTTCTTCTTTAAATGTTTGGTAGAATTCCCCCGGGAAGCCATCTGGCCCTGGGCTTTTGTTTGTTTCGAGATTTTTGATGACTGTTTCAATCTCCTTACTGGTTATGGGTCTGTCAGGCTTTCTATTTCTTCCTGGTTCAGTTGTGGTAGTTTATATGTCTCTAGGAATGCATCCATTTCTTCCAGATTGTCAAATTTGTTGGCATAGAGTTGCTCATAGTATGTTCTTATTATTGTCTGTATTTCTTTGGTGTTCGTTGTGATCTCTCCTCTTTCATTCATGATTTTATTTATTTGGTTCCTTTCTCTTTTCTTTTTGATAAGTCTGGCCAGGGGTTTATCAATCTTATTAATTCTTTCAAAGAACCAGCTCCTAGTTTCATTGATTTGTTCTATTGTTTTTTGGTTTTTATTTCATTGATTTCTGCTCTGATCTTTATGATTTCTCTTCTCCTGCTGGGTTTAGGGTTTCTTTCTTTTTCTTTCTCCAGCTCCTTTAGGTGTAGGGTTAGGTTGTGTACCTGAGACCTTTCTTGTTTCTTGAGAAAGGCTTGTGCCATTATATATTTTCCTTCAGGACTGCCCTTGTTGTGTCCCACTGATTTTGAACAATTGTGTTTTCATTATCATTTGTTTCCATGAACTTTTTCAATTCTTCTTTAATTTCCTGGTGGACCCATTGATTCTTTAGAATGATGCTATTTAGTCTCCATGTATTTGGGTTCTTTCCAAATTTCCTCTTGTGATTGAGTTCTAGCTTCAGAGCATTGTGGTCTGAAAATATGCAGGGAATGATCCCAATCTTTTGATACCAGTTGAGACCTGATTTAAGACCCAGGATGTGATCTATTCTGGAGAATGTTCCATTTGCACTAGAGAAGAATGTGTATTCTGTTGCTTTGGGATGAAATGTTCTGAATACATCTGTAATGTCCATCTGGTCCAGTGTGTCATATAAGGCTTTTATTTCCTTGTTGATCTTTTGCTTGGATGATCTGTCCATTTCAGTGAGGGGAGTGTTAATGTCCCCTACTATTATTGTATTATTGTTGATGTGTTTCTTTGATTTTGTTATTAATTGGTTTATATAGTTGGCTGCTCCCATGTTAGGGGCATAGATATTTAAAATTGTTAGATCTTCTTGTTGGACAGACCCTTTGAGTATGATATAGTGTCCTTCCTCATCTCTTATTATAGTCTTTGGCTTAAAATCTAATTGATCTAAGGATTGCCACTCTTGCTTTCTTCTGAAGTCCATTAGCATGGTAAATTCTTTTCCAACTCCTCACTTTAAATCTGAAGGTGTCTTCGGGTTTAAAATGAGTTTCTTGTAGGCAACATATATAGATGGGTTTTGTTTTTTTATCCATTCTGATACCCTGTGTCTTTTGATTGGGGCATTTTGCCCATTAACATTCAGGGTAACTATTGAGAGATATGAATTTTGTGCCTTTGTATTGCCTGTAAGGTGACTGTTATTGTATATTGTCTCTGTTTCTTTCTGATCTACTACTTTTAGGGTCTCTCTTTGCTTAGAGGACCCCTTTCAATATTTCCTGTAGAGCTGGTTTGGTATTTGCAAATTCTCTCAGTTTTTGTTTGTCCTGGAAGATTTTAATCTCTCCTTCTATTTTCAATGATAGCCTAGCTGTATATAGTATTCTTGGCTGCATGTTTTTCTCGTTTAGTGCTCTGAATATATCATGCCAGCTCTTTCTGGCCTGCCAGTCTGTGGATAAGTCTGCTGCCACTCTATTATTTTTCCATTGTATGTTACAGACTTCTTTTCCCGGGCTGCTTTCAGGATTTTCTCTTTGTCACTAAGACTTGTAAATTTTACTATTAGGTGACGGGGTGTGGACCTATTCTTATTGATTTGGGGGGGTTCTCTGAACCTCTTGAATTTTGATGCTTGTTCCCTTTGCCATATTGGGGAAATTCTCTCCAATATTTCTCTCCAATATACCTTCTGCTCTCCTCTCTCTTTCTTCTTCTGGAATCCCAATTATTCTAATGTTGTTTCGTCTTATGGTGTCACTTATCTCTCGAATTCTCCCCTCGTGGTCCAGTAGCTGTTTGTCCCTCTTTTGCTCAGCTTCTTTATTCTCTGTCATTTGGTCTTCTATATCACTAATTCTTTCTTCTGCCTCATTTATCCTAACAGTGAGAGCCTCCATTTTTTATTGCACCTCATTAATAGCTTTTTTGATTTCAACGTGGTTAGATTTTAGATCTTTTATTTCTCTAGAAAGGGCTTTTATATCTCCCAAGAGGGTTTCTCTAATATCTTCCATGCCTTTTTTGAGCCTGGCTAGAACCTTGAGAATCATCATTCTGAACTCTAGATCTGACATATTACCAATGTCTGTATTGATTAGGTCCCTAGCCTTTGGTACTGCCTCTTGGTTTTGTTTTTTTTTTTTTTTTTTTTTGTGGTGAATTTTTCTGCCTTGTCATTTTGTCCAGATAAGAGTATATGAAGGAGCAAGTAAAATATTAAAAGGGTGGCAACAACCCCAGGAAAATATGCTTTAACCAAATCAGAAGAGATCCCAAATCGTGAGAGGGGAGAAATGGGATAAAAAGAGGTTCAGAAAGAAAAAAAAATGAAACAATTAAAAGAAGAAAATGAATAAAGAAAAAAATATAAAAAGAGGAAAAAAAATATATATTAGATAAACTAGTTAAAAAACGTTAAAAAAGAAAAAGGTAAAGTTAAAAAAATTTAGCAGAAGAAGAGAAAAAAAATTGAAAAAGAAAAAAAAATTAAATTAACTGCAAGGCTAAAGAATCATGGGGAGAAAGCCATGAGCTCTGTGCTTTGCTTTCTCCTCCTCTGGAATTCCGATGCTCTCTTTGGTATTGAAACTGCACTCCTTGGTAGATGAACTTGGTCCTGGCTGGAATTCTTGTTGATCTTCTGGGGGAGGGGCCTGTTGTAGTGATTCTCAAGTGTCTTTGCCCCAGGCGGAATTGCACCGCCCTTACCTATGGCCGGGCTGAGTAATCTGCTTGGGTTTGCTTTCGGGAGCTTTTGTTCCCTGAGCGCTTTCTGTAGAGTTCCGGAGGGCGGGAATGAAGATGGCGGCCTCCCAGTCTCCGGCCTGGAGGAGCCGAGAGCCCGGGGCCCCACTCCTCAGTGCGCCCTCAGAGAACAGCACCCAATTACTCCTGTCACCCTGGCCTCCGGCCGCGCTCCGAACTGACCGAGACTGCGACTGGTTCAAGGTAACCCCGAGTTTAGAGCTCACTCCTTGGCTCTGTCTCTGTAGCCGGCTTCCCCATTCTAATACCTGTAAGCTCTGCAACACTCAGACACCCCCGATCCTTCTGTGACCCTGCGGGACCTGAGGCCACGCTGACCCCGCGTGGGCTTCACCCCGGTTAAGCCTCTGGAGCGATGTCCCTCAGCGGAACAGACTTTTAAAAGTCCTGATTTTGTGCTCCATTGCTCTGCCGCTTGCGGGAGCTGGCCCCTCCCCCCGCGGTCTATCTTCCCATCGCTTTGGATTCACTTCTCCACCAGTCCTACCTTTCAGAAACTGGTTGATTTTCTGTTTCTAGAATTACTGTTCTTCTTCTCTTCGATCACCCGTTGGATTTGTAGGTGTTTGCAATCTTTAGATAAGCTATCTAGCTGATCTCCCGCTACCTGAAGTAGTCTCAGCCTGCTACTTCTCCGCCATCTTGACTCCTCTCACATCATGTGTGTCTTTAAGTGGACACTTTCCATCTCAGACATGTAACCAGGAAGCATGAAGTCAGAGGATCAGTATGTTAGAAAGCTATGAACTAATTCTGTTCTATATTGTGTTTTGTTGCCCACAAGATAATTTTTTCTGTCTTTACGTTTTAGCTAAATCTTTATAATAATTCCTTACGAGTAACCCTGATACAGTGTCAAAGCCATATGTCTGTATGGAACCACTGTGAATGCTCAGATGTATTACTATGAGAAAATAATGATTCAAAGAAGTTTCGGAAAGTATTTGAAGAAAAAAAATATTCAGAGTATGTTTTATAATACCACTGGAGTATGGCATCCTGAACATATCTGTTCCTAATGTATCATTTTGTGACTTTTCTGATTGCAGGGACCATGTTTTCTCTCTTTACTGTTATATCTGCAGCACCTAGTACTTTGTCTGAGTTGGGTCCTCATGCTTTTAATTAAATGAATAAATAGTTAGATTAAATAATTTCCAAACCACTCTTAGCCCAATGGTGACTTAATTGGAAGACTAATCACTGGTCCAGTTTGGCCTGTGTTCTGTCTGCCACTAGCTTACTTCAAATACTAATTGGATATCATCTATGACCATGGAATGTTCTAGATAGCAGGGTGCAGCCATGCACAAGACTGGCAAGATCCCTCTTCATTTAGAGTTAGCATCTATGATGAAAATGATACATGAATTTACAAATTCCAGACCGCACTATATACAAATTAAAATAAAATAGTAAGATGGGGAGATGGATGGGTCTGTGGGTCAGGAGGGTGAGCAAAGATAGTTGGCCTGAGTAAGTCCCATTTGAGTTGACAATGAAAAGAGAACAGCCATGTGAACTTCTGTGAGGATTGTGGTCCTGCTCGAAGGAATAGTAAGTAAAAAGTCTTGAGGTAAGAATATGGTGGAAATATTGAAGAAACAATGAAAATGTCAGTGTAGCTGGAATGGAGTGAGGGGTTGAGGAGTCATAGGGAGGCAAGGCTAAAGGGGAGGGACAAGGGCCAAATCATGGTTGGCTGTGGGAGTCTGCCGCCTTTTTGCTTTTTCTAACTTTGAATGAGGCTTCTTTCATTAAATACCAGAGCTCCTGATACATATTTTTGAAGTCTACTTGTAAAGATAGGATTTTAAGTAAAACACAAACAAAGCTTTTATTTTTAATACCTCCTGAAGAATTATGATATTGTGAGATGGATCAAAGAAACTTGTTACTATTATGTCCATATACCAAGGTGCATATTGAGATTTTCCCTCAATGAGAAAGTATTTGGTTTATAACAAGGGCAGCATAATTTTAGAGTCAGATATCCCATATCTTAGAGTTTGAATGTCAAGAGGCAACATTTTGGATTTTTTTTTATTTTTAATTTTTTTTTTATTTATTAGTCAGAGAGAGAGAGATCGAGCGAGCACAGGCAGACAGAGTGGCAGGCAGAGGCAGAGGGCGAAGCAGGCTCCCTGCCAAGCAAGGAGCCTGATGTGGGACTTGATCCCAGGTCACTGGGATCATGAACTGAGCCGAAGGCAGCCGCTTAACCAATTGAGCCACCCGGGTGTCCCAACATTTTGGATATTATATAGGTTCCTACATAACTTATGTGTGAACTTATGTGTGTGTTGTAATAACAAATAACATGAAGTTTATCATTTTAACCATTTTTGAGTGTACAGTTTCTTATATAGCTATTCATAATATAACTGTCTAAAAACGTAAAAACCTTCTTAGTTCATGGGCCATGCAAAAACAAACAGTGGGTCAGAGTTAGCTGTGGGCCCACATTTGCCAACACCTGGTTTACAAAACATAAGAAATACCCTTTTACCAAAAGATTTGACATGGGCCCAAAAAAGTATGATGTGTTTCGAATCCAAATACCTTTGGTTTAAGCTGTAATATGAAAAATAGTGAGATGGTACTTTTTTATTGATAGATCCTATTAGTTTTATATGTACAAATTTAATATTGTTTGATGAAGTTCACAGCATCAATATTGACAGGTAGAGTTGATGCCTGTGATTGGTTACATTTTATGTGTCCCCTTGCTTTGGTTACAGGGCTCAGTTGTTTGGTCAAACACTCATTTAAATGTTGCTATGGAGATATTCTGCAGACGTGATTAAGATCTCCAATCAGAGGGAACAACCATAATGTGAGTGGGCCTCGTCCTGTCCGTTGAAGGCAACAGAGCAAAAACAAATTTCCCAGACAAGGAAGGATTTTACTGCAAAGACTGCCTGAGTGTCCAGCTTGCCAACCTGCCCTACTCACTTCAGACTTGCCAGCAAACCCCCCACTAGGTTATGTGAGCCAATTTCTTAAAATAAATTATATACGTATATGATGTATTCATATATATAATCCTACATATATGATTCATGTTTATTTTACATAATGAATCATGCATATTTTGTATAAGAATGTATAATATATATATTCTGTTTATTTCTCTGGTAAACTCTGGCTGATACAATGGCCTTAGTGTGTTTTGAGTCTGAGAAGATTAAAAGTTGCTCTGAATTTTAGCATAAATTCCTACGAGTTATTTGTTTTCAAGTTTTAGCTTTACCATCAAAGATAACATAAATATGGTCTGGAGGTTAAAAAAATCTCCGGTACTAAATTTAGAAATGGCCAAAATATTTGGAGAGCGACAGCCCTAAGATTATTTTTTCCCCCAAACCTGACACACTACATGTGTCTGTAAAAAGCCCTCAGTCTACAAACAGAATGTAAGTGTTCAGTGATGGGATTCACTCTACATGTAAATATCTATTTGCACATTCTCTCCCTTGGCCTTGTAAATAATCCAAATAAATCCTCCCAGTATACTTTATGGGAGCTCCTACTCACAATTAGTAATAGAATGCCATAAAGTAGCTAGATCTATTACAGAGAGAACTGTTCTCTCCTCATTAACTCATCGCTTCAGAGAACTGAGTGCCTAGGGGAACCCTGGTCTTGTATCAGGGTTTCAGGCTGTGTGATTTATTGTTTCCCCAAGAATTGAATGATTGTGCTATTGGGGAGAGAGCATCATCTTTGACAGATAACTTCTTTATGGGGGAAGATGAGTGACAGTGACTGTAACACTGATATCATACTTAAAAACCTAAGGGGGTAAAATGGTGATAGTGGGTAGCGCCCAACACCTGTCCATAAAGCTGATGATTCCTCACACCCAGATAATTTCGTGGGAATAATACATTCACTGTGTCATGGCCGCTGAATCGTCTCAAGTTAATAGCTGCTGCAGACCCATGGTGCAGGAGAAGCCTCTGAATTACGATGATTCAGTAGGTTCCAATGCATCCTAAATAAGTGGCTGTCTAGATAAATGAAGTTCATCAAATTGCAATGAATACCATATAACAACCTTGCTGGGATTTCATGCCCCTGGGACACGGACCGTGTCTAACTGTGGGCTCTGCAGCAACTCCTGTGCCAGTGCTTTGCAGTCCGTGTTCAATAATAACAATATGACAGTGTGTTTGCCCTGAGTCATTTTATTTTTTATCAGCAGAGTTAATGCTTTAACTACATCAATTAAGTCACTTAAATTCAACCAGTTAATGAAATGCCCTTATGGAATGCAGCCTTGGAATCCTTTTTTTTTTTTTTTTTTTTTTTTTTTTAAGTATAACAGAAAGAAACAACAAAAAAATCAGTATAAATTATATCTTATTTCGTTTATTAAAAAAAAAAGACAACCCCGATTCAGGTTTTATTTTAATTAATGATCTGTATTGATGAGGTTGCCTCAGCCAGGCAAGGTTCTTTTTGCTTAGTAACTTTTCTCTAACACATTGGGGATACCAGGCTGATGGCACAGTGTGATAAGAGGAGCTGAGCTTTTGGAAAGTGACCCTGAGTTCTCACTCTGAAATACTTGGACACTGAGCTAGTGGGGCCAGTTCCTGCTTCCCCAAGGTTGTGGGCAGGAGGAGGGACTGTGCTCAAGTTTACCTTTTGTGGGCCAGGCTCTCCTTCCTTCTAGTAGGAGAACTGCATGTTCTCACGGTGCAAGAGACTCCAGGGGCAGATGATGCTTATAAACAGCTGGTACCCCCATTCAGACCATCTGTGGGAAGATGCCTGTGCATTCTCCATAGACAGGACTGCTTTCTCATACTTGTCATAACAATAGTGAGTGAGGAGTGGGGCATGGTTCCTTCTCTGGAAGGCGGATCTGTATGGAGCGGATCTGTATGGGATGCACAGCCGCATCCTGGTTCTGACCTAATTCTGTGGCATGATGGGAGATAAGGCAGACTCTTGTCTCCCTTGTCTAGCTAACCCTTGGCTGATATAAAGTTTCCTCATTCTCTAAATATGACTATTCCTTAATCTCTGTAGCATGACATTATGTAATCCATTGTGACTTTCTTTGGCAAGATGGGACTGACCCACGTGAATTCATCTCGAGCCACACACAGCCTACTCTGGCTTTTTGATGCCTCATTCCTGGGAATCGTTTCTGTTCCCATAGCCCAGCAATTTCATTTCTTTGAGATGAAATGTGCCCTTGGTGCCAGCTGGGGTCAACTCCTTAGTATAATGGTTTCCTATAGGACAACATGTTGCTTTGCCACTAGAGTTGAGGAAGAAAATGGCCACCCCAAGCATGCCTTCTAGAACTTTCCCTCACTGTGCTTCATTATCAACATGGAGCATGGCTCTACTGGAGTATCTTCCTCCATCAGTATTCCCACTATGACAAACCTATACAAACTCCTTTTGTTTTGCTGCCATGCGGCTATTCCTGGGCCCCAAAACATGGGACCAAGACTGTGTTTTCTGTCTTGATGTATCCAACAGGAAAACAAAATTTGAAAAGGGGAATGTATTCCCTTCAGAGCCCAGATCACAACATTAATATATATTTACGTTTTGTAAATGCTTTTGCAGTGTGAAGGAAAAAATAATGGATTTGGAATTTAGGTATGAGATGTAAACCCCCCCTCCACTATTTGGCAAATCCATCTTTCTGCCTCTCAGTTTTCAGATCCATGTAGTGTGTAGCAAGAAGTTAAGAAGATGGGAACTGACTGCTAATCGACTTCTCCTGGTGGGTTTGTGTAAGAAGCAAATAAGTTGCTGTACTGAGAATACCTTATAAAATTGAGTTGGGTTACAGAAGCATTTCTTAGAAGGTGGAAGGGAAGAGGGGTATCATCCCCATTAAAGATATACAGTAACTAAAGCATAGAAAAGTGAACAGACTTGACCAAAGTCATGGCTAGTGAGCGACAGCCGGAACTACAACCCAGAGTTTCCATCTTTGCTTTCCTTTGTTTCCCCAATTCACCTCCTTTTCGTTTCTTTTAGGAAGACTGAGAATATGTATGACTTATGATTAGAAGAAAACACAAAACCTGGAACTACTGAAATCTTCAGGTTCTGAGAATTACTCATAACCTGATCACATCCCACCATGGAGTGACCAGAGTTCAGTTGTCTTCACTTAATCATTTTATTTAAACAAGACAAGTTCCTAACTATCTCATATTTTTTAAATGCTCTTTACCACTTATACTTACTATCTCTTGCAATCAATAACATTCATTTATTCATTTATGTAACAGATATTTATTGAGTGCCTTCTCTGTACCAAACATTGTTCTAGGTGCATACAAGATAAACAAGAATGCTTTCCTTCTTAAGGCTTATATTCATGTGAGGAGAGATAGTATAAGATAGTAATAAAGACTAAAAAGAAGTAAACCAGGGAAGTGGGTGAGAAGGGTTAGGTTTGAAGCTACAATTTGAATGAGATGGTCTAGTACAGATTACTAGTTCTCTGTGTTCCCTGGTATCTGAGAAGACTTTCCAACCCTTTGCAGTTACACTGGCCTACATCACTGGTTTGGACCAATGGGTTGATAGTAAAAGTGATGTGGTTATTTCCACTGAGGCATTTCAGAGAGGCTGTACATTCTCCCTTGGCCATTCTTCCTCTGCCTCTGAGGTCATGGGAGGCTCCATGCTCCAGATAATGCTGGTAAAAGATGGCAGGATCTTAATCAACCTGGCTCCCACAGTGATTTTGTGGGGTATACATAACCTGACCAATCCACTTTGGACACATAATGTGAGGAAGAAAAACATGTTTGTTTTGATAAGCCAATGATACCGTGTTAGTTTGTTAACCATCCATATTACCTATATTGTCCTCACTAATACAACTAGTCACACAAGAACTCTCTGAAAAGATGACTTTTGAGTCACTATCTAAATGAGATAAGGAAGGAAGCAGCTTTTTCACCTTCAGATTTCACTTAAAAAAAATGATCCTTCATCACTATTTGCTTAATGGCATGGAGTCTTAACACTCCATCAGTATAGGGCTACATTTTTTAAAATTGAATTTCCAACATTGTAGAAATTCAATACATCTTTGAAAAATGAATAAATGAATGAAAAAATATATAAATGGCTGAATGAATTGCACAAAAATTGTTAGAACACAGAAAAGATAACTATTACTATTATTGCATTTAACATTTAATCTCTTTTTTTGTCCTTGTATACCTTGTTCTTCAAATAAAACCGATAATAGATATTTATTTAATTAGGCTCTTTTGATTGACAGTGATGTTAATTATAAGATACATTTGGACATAAGGGAAACAAGAGTTATAGTGGAGCTGAGGGGCTGCTTATATGTCAGTTTTATGGCTACTGAGGCATAGTTGATGAAAGCTAATAATGTCTAATATTTATTTATTGAAAAATGACTATGTGCCAGTAATTCACTAAGCCTTTACATGTATTTAATCCATAACTTATAATGGCTCTAAAGGTAGGTTCCATGTTTCCCTGTTATAGAAGAAGAAACTGAGGTAGTAGAGAGGTGGAATAACTTGCCCAAATTCCCATAGCTAGTTAGTGACAGAGCCAGGACTTGAGCTGAGCTACTCTGATCCCAGAGCTGAATCATTAACAATTCTACCCTACAGCCTCCTCCTAGACCATCCTGCCTCTAGATGATCTGCAAGAAGTTGCAAGGTCTTCAGCAGAAAGGTTCATTGATTTCAAACTTAGGCTTTGCCATTCATGTAATTCAGCTACTCTGAATACATTAGTTTCTCTCTGGGTTTTTCTGCTTTTCTCACCATAAACACATTTATTCTTTCCATCTATAAAACTGTCGGAATTTTGCCACTTGACCCTTCATGCTTTGGTCCTATATCAGAGCTTCTCTCTATAAATCCTTCCAGTTTCAATCTTTGTTACTGACTCCTGGATTCTTTTAGAACTCAAGCAAGAGTTCATTAAGCTCTTGGAAACAGGTCATATTTAGGCACCATGTCAGGTTGTAATTTCTTGCTCGCCTCATGAGTCACCTGTATTAGGTCTGGCTACCAATGATGTGATCGTCTGTGACAAAGGAAGCTAAACCTTATGGAAGAGGCAAAGTTGTCTAAGGATTTTCAGAGTTAAGGGGTTGATTTTCAGAGTTAAGGGGTTGACTATAGTTGTTCACTTAGAAATGTTTATAGGCATTGCAGGAATCTCAATTAAAATATGTACCAGGATTATCTAGACATCACACAAGACACTTAGACACATTGGATAATATAATTATGATGCTTAAAAGTAGGCAGTTCCATTATTTCTGTCTACAGTGGCAGACTGAGTCTCTAAACTTGCCCAATGGCCCATGGCTAGAAAAGAGAAAAGCCAGTGTTCAGGCTCCCTTGACATTTATACTACACTAAACCAGAAGGTTCCTCTGCAGATGTTTATTTTACTTAAAAATCTCTGCTCCCATTCCACCTGAAATAAATAGAACACTTGAAAGTCACCACTACTGTCAATATTAGAGACATGTCAAACGCTGTCACTTAGCCAGAAAGCTCCTTCCGAGTAACTATGTAATATTATACAACATGACAAGCTCTTATCCACGGTGGCAACATTAAAGCCAGGCGCATGTGGCTTGTGCAAAACCCCAAAGCCATTAGCTAAAATCCCAGGACCAGAAGGCTGAAGAACTCACCACTGAACCCAATACAGTCTCAGCCCTGGAGAGCAGAGGCCACTCTGAACAGTAGGTTATTTTCATTCAAGATGAAATGTGTGCCAACATTCAGCTTTCTTTTCTGGAGCTAGCTGGGCACGTTATCTTCTCAGTATGGATTGGATGAGGGAAGTGAGAAGCAAACAGCAAATTCTTGGCAGCCAAAGACAGGCAGGCTGGGAGAGAGGAAGGGAGAAAAGCTGTCAGGGGACTGTGGAGGAGTCATTTGACTCTTGCAATGTTTTTGCCATTTTTCTTCAGTCATCAGCCTGCTGTTTGCAGGCTTCATATTTTCTTAATAAACAAAATGTGAGGGAGAATCATAAGAATGAAGAGGTCATCTAATTTTCTACCTTTATCCAGAATGTCAGTGTTAAAGCCAGTTTTTTAGCAGTTAAGATACTTCCAGGAACAGGAATGTCCAATTTAGAAGGAAAAAAAAAAACTCATTTAAATAACATAGGTGATTAAAAATAATTCAAAACTCTATATAACCCGAAGACCCCAAGTTAGAATAGACTTAAGGTAAGGTTGGCTATATTTACTTCTCTGTAGTGTTGGCCTTACAGTTGATTTTCTTTCTGTTTACAGTATGGTGGACAATAGTGTCCAGACTACATGTTTCCTGGCTCCAGAATAGAGAATACCACTCTCAGTAGTTCTCCCAGAAAAACAAAGGAGATTATCTTCCAAAAGCCCAGCCCAGGTATTCTCTGGTCTCATTTTCTGACCTTGAGTCACATGTCCAGTCTCAATCCAATTACTATGGCCAAGTGAGTGGGATTCCCTGATTAGCTTAAGTTAATTTAGAATCTCCCTTGAAGCTGAGAATGAAACCATTTCATTTAAACTGTAGGCTAACAATAGGGGAAAAGGGTACTTTTCTAGAAATTATATGTACTGCTAGGGGAGGAAATATACTCAGTGTAGCCATAACAGATCTCAGGAGGCCCTTGTCAAATCTCACATGGACCCTGTAAGTCTTCTCATTGAGCTTCTTGTTCCTAGTCTTGTTCCTTTGGTCTATCTTTGGTACTGCCCCTGATGACAATCAAATAGAATGTAAATAGCTCACATGACATGTCAGATTCTTTATGAACCTTCTAGATTATTTTCTAGCCACACCTCACAATGAATTGGGTGAAGTTCCCTAAATATTTTCCCAACATTCTCCAGCTTACTAACTGTGATTCTTTAAAGTTCAGCTCAACCATTTCCCACAAGGGACCTTTCCTGACCTTACTATCTTGGGTTAGTTTCTCCTACTCTGTGCTTTCAAGGCAAATCTGAGTTTACCCTCCATCACAGAAACATCCTACAGTATTGATTTGTTTATTTTATCTCCCTTTTAAGAATGTGAGTTTACCAGAGGAAAGACCCACAGCCCTGTATCCTTAGATCCTGGGACCTCACATGGTGTCCTGTAAGCACTGCTACTTAATGCATTTTTACTGAGGGTTTATTATTTGCTTATAAACTCTGTTAGGTAGTGCCAGCAGGAAACAAATTCAACCCTGTCTTCCAGCCACTCATTGAAAGAATAGATAATAAATAACAAAATGTGAGAAGGAGTATGAGGCAACTTTCAGCATCCAAGAGGTATATTGAGGAAAGTATGAAACTCATCTCCCTCAATGGGACCTCATTCTCTCTCTCTCCCACTCTCTGAACGACATTATCATCAACTATAAAATAAAGAGCTCTTTGAGGTGTCTGGCTGGCCTTGATCTCAGGGTCATGAGTTCAAGCCCCACATCAGGTGTAGAGATTCCTTAAATAAATACGTTTAAAAAAATAAACTAAGGGACGCCTGGGTGGCTCAGTTGGTTAAGCAGCTGCCTTCGGCTCAGGTCATGATCCCAGCGTCCTGGGATCGAGTCCCACATCGGGCTCCTTGTTCTGTGGGGAGCCTGCTTCTCCCTCTGCCTCTGCCTGCCACTCTGCCTGCCTGTGCTCGCTCTCTCTCTCTCTCTCTCTGACAAATAAATAAATAAAATCTTTAAAAAAAAATAAACTAAGAAGTTCTCCAATGTTTAACATTTTTTCTTAAAGTTAACTATTTTTTAAACTACATTCTACCTAATCTTTCTTCCTTTGTTTTCCTAAAAAATAGAGGGAGTTGTTTTCATCCTAAGATATTTGTGGGAATACCTGGAGGAACAGCAACCATGTCAACTCTTATGAACACCTTGTTGCCATTACTTTAAGCAGGTAAGTGTTTAACCATGGATAGCCCTTCCCTGGAATACTGGTTGATTTTCTTGGGTGATAATAGAGAACCATATTTAATACCAACTAATGATGCCAAGGCTGAAAAAAAGAGAATATTTTATGAAGTGGAAATTTAGTTTAATTTACTACTAATCTAAATCTTGCCTTGCTCTTTTGCCAATGCTTTATTTCAACTTACTGCCAAATAAACTTGCACCTGATTTTTAACTAATATTTAATGTTGGAAAGCTCTAGGGACATAATTTGCACTAGTAGCAATGATACATTAACCTTATTAATTAAAAACTAGCTTATAATTAAGAAAACAAGTGAACAAAAGACATTTTTATAATGCAGTGGCCTCAATTTATTGTCAATCTCCCCTTTTTTTTACACTCACTTGCTAATTCTCAGAATTCAATAATCTGCGCTGAGTATCCCAGTCATTAGTATGAATTAGCAACACTCTATCGTAACTCACTGAAATTCACCAGAGACAGAGTTTTGATAAATGGAGAAACGTTTTCACAGAGATCAGTGTGCTGAAGCCAATTTATAGGAAAACAACATCCCTTTGGTAATTAGTTCTCTTTCCTTTTCCCTATCCTGCATTCCCTGCCATCTTATAAAATAAAAAGATAAAATAAATGAAATCCTAAAAAATCACTAAATCTGAAACTAGGTTTTAATAAACAACATTAATAAAGAGTTTGCATGATGAGAGTAAGGACTTCTAATCAATCCAGACAGATAAGATCACAGTCCTAATTGCATTGGCTGTTATTTCCTTTTCATTTACTTGTACCAAATGGAAAATAAAGTCTTGAGATGTCTACAAATGGAAATTAAAATAATGGTTTTCAGTGATAATTTGATAGGAAGTAATTGGCCACCTGAAGAGAAAAACCCTCATCGTGGAAATAATTACAAATAATTGGTTACTACAAGATTGGACTATATTTGATACAATCAGTACAATAAATACTCTTAACTAAAGATGCTAACAGGGAGGTTGGGGGGCGGTATTAGCAACCATGTAAATTGGAGACAATAAAACACTTTGTAGACTGACTAGTCTCTGTCTACATTTGGCCCATGGATATGATTTATTTGGCCAACAAAATTATTTTGAACTGTATTTTAATTAGCTATCAGTACTTAAAGATGGAGATTTTTACCAAAAAAAATCAAGATTTATGATTTTCTTTTGAAAGAAAAATTGAAATATCAGACAACACTGGGTTCTTATTGCCACGATTGCAGCAATCCTGGGGGACTGGAATAGATCCTGGAGTCACCCAGAAAATCATCAGATCTATCTCACACAGATAGAAGCCCACCTAGCCCTTGAAGATGCTTGAGTTTGTGACTCCAGATCTGAATAATATCTTGTATTTATATAAAACTTCTCAGTTTTATAGTATATTCACTTTTCTTGATCCATATAATAACTTATGGAATAAATACAATTTATAAAGAAATAAACTGAAGCTTTACTTAAGAGGCTCACCCAAGGTCAAAGTCAGAAGCTGAAAACCATGAGAGACTGTGGACTCTGAGAAACAAACTGAGGGTTTTGGAGAGGAGGGGGCTGGGGGATTTGGTGAGCCTGGTGGTGGGTATTAAGGAGGGCATGTATTGCATGGAGCACTGGGTGTGGTGTATAAACAATGAATTTTGGAACACACACACACAAATAAAATTAAATTAAATTAAGAAAAAAAGAAAAAGAAGCTGAGGAAGCCAGGACATGAATTCTGACATTTCTACTGAGCCCTGCTAACTCTTGTCTAAGATCAATTATAAATCTCTTCATTGGAGTAATGAATCCACTCTGATGAAGTGAACATCCTCTATTTGGAGCCTAAAGTGCAAGCATTGATATCTTAGATGAAACAATTTGTTTTATGTGAGAAATACTAAATGGCTGAGAAACCGGATGTGGTGGTAATGTAGATGTGTGTGTGCGTGTGTGTGTGTGTGTGTGTGTGTGTGTGTGTGTATTTACTTTTTTGCAAAATTTCTTTAAAAAATGTATATAACATATAATTAATACAAATAGAATTGGACATTTTGAAAACTACCTGGATATTATTGTTTCTTGGTAAATTCAATAAATCCCACTTGAAGGGCATAATCCTATATTATGCTGATTCAAGATTATCAGGGGTTATTCAAAGACAAGCTTTTATCACATCTTGCTTGGATCACTGTATTATATTCCTAACTGGCCATGCCATTCCACTGCTTAAAACTCTTCCATGGCTTTCCAGTGCATTCAAAATAAAATCCAAATTGTTTACATGTCTCCATTAGACCTGGTCCCTTGTCTGACTCTTTCATCCTATCTCACACCACCTTCCTTCCCTCCAATCACAATCACATTGTTTCTCTAACAAACTAAAAATCTTTGTGCCTTAGGGACTTTGCACCTGTTGTTCCTCCCTGGATGTTTTTTCCTTTCTCTCCCTAACCCAGGCTCTTTGCATGACTGGCTCTTTCTAACTTTCCACATCTCAGCCCAACTGTTATTCCTGAATAGGGAGTAGTCATCTTCTGAAAAAAACCCTCTCTGGAATCAACATGTCTTACAACCTTTAGAGATCTTTTCACTACATAAAATTTTCTTGCTTTACTTATTGTTTCATAGTTATTTAATATGGATTATTTTTGCAATACTTGTTTCTTTCACTCAGAAAGTTTAAGTGTAAGCAGAGACCTTCTTGGTTCAATCACTATTACTTTCCCTAGCAAAAGAAATGTAATTTGTATGTTTACGGTGTTTAATAACGTCAAGAAAAGTTTGCCTCTGGGAATAGGAGAGTTTCTGTGAAGTGACACATCCATATTCTTGGAAAGAACAGAAACTGAAGGATGGCTCCAGATCCAAAGTCAGGACTTCAAGAGCTGAAACTGGGGACGTCTGCCCTTTGTCCAGGAGGTAGTGTTGTCACTCATTTCCCTCTTCTCAGTTCATCTCTATACTGATACCTATTTTTCATGCTCAGCTTGGGTTCCTGATCTTTTACTAGTTCTGTATATTTTCCTTCCTTCAGAGTTTCTGCTGACTCATTTCTCATAATTTTGATTTGCATATAATTCCTCACAGTTAGAGATTGCTCTAAACCCAAATGGCCATATCACTATTTTGCTTCTTATTTCACATATTTTAAAATACCTTTATTAACACCAGTACTAATTCCAGTATTTTAATAACAATTGAAATGTAATTGCTATTAACTTCTACATGAGTGCAACCAACATGAATATAATACAAGCCACAAATATAATTTTAAACATTCTGGTGGCCATATTTAAAAGAGTAGAGGAAAACATGTGAAATTAATATCAATACTATATTTTATTTTAACAAATATTGGAAAATATTTTTTCAACAGGTAATCAATATAAAGATATTGAGGTATCTTTTATTATTTTATTTGTACTAAGTTCTTGAAATCCAGTATGACTTTACACTGATGGCAGATCTTGCTTTCAATTAACCACATTTCATATATGGCTTGATAGCCATATATGGTTGGAGGCTACTGCATTGAGCAATGATCCTTCTACGTTGTATCAGATTCTGTTCCACCTGAGGGAAGACTAAAGTTATTCTGGCCTTTTGGCTAGAGTATCCCCAGGGAAGGTGATTGAGAAATATGGCCATCATTAAGATAAATAACAGTGTTCATAGTGTTGAAAGAATGGCAGTGAAGAGACCCTAAGAAATGGATTTGGTCTTATGAAGATAAAGGAGGAAAAAAAGAGAGAACCAAGAACCAGGAGCAGAGAGACGGATAGGCTTTAGGGAAATAGCTAGCAAATGGGCCTGAGAGAGGTTCTCCACCTTTTCCCTGTCTTCTTTCTCTCCATTCCTTTACCTCACCCCCTCCTACTATTTTCCATAAGATATCTGCTACCATTCTAAGCCAACCCTACCAGGGCCTCCAGAATTTATTATGAACCCAAATAGATCCTGGTGTGTGTGAAAATGATTAATAAACATGAAGAAAGATGTTTACCTCGTAAAGAAGAATTAAAAAAATATTAACAAAATACCTGGGAAGAATTTTAAACAAGGGAGGAATAGAGCGAGAATACTTTCAGAGTACCACTTGTTTCCGTTAACCCCTTTGTGTATCTCTCAAGTTTTAAATGATTCAGATTTCAGATTTTTTTTTTTTAATGGTGAAACAATGATATCATAGAAGAAAAAGACAAGTGTTTTAGTATTTAAAAGTATCATGATGCATTCAAATATGGACTAGTAAAACTGATATTACTACAACTAATCTTGGCTGGCCTCTTGTCTCAACTCTTAGTCCCACTGCTCAATGACAAATTGTCTCTGCACTTTTTCATTCAAATTCCTTAATGAAAAAGAACCTCATTGTCCCACTTTTTTGCATTTGGCCAAATCATCACTTGGTGGCCTATTTCTGGATGGACAATTCTTGAGTCAGGTCAACCAGGAGTTCAGCCAGATGTGGTCAAGAGAGACAATGTGACCCCCATAGAGCTGTGGACAAGTGCACATAGTAAATGATATATTTTTTGGCATATTTGTATACAGGGCAATGTGAGTGGTCAACAGCTTAGTTTTCTTCAAGGCAATACAGATTTGTAGATGACACCATGGGCTGGGGTGGGAGGGCTCAGGGAGAGTCAGACTTCCTAGCCCCAAATATTGATGCCACTGAAAACCAGCTGAATGTGCTTAGACAACTTACTTGATCTCTCTGCAAATCTCCAATCTATATCACAGAGATACAAATAGTATCTATCTCTTGGTTGTTATGAGGACTGAGAAAATATATGAAACTTATTTGAATAGAGCCTAGCATGTAAGCTAGTGCTATATAGTATTAGTTTTTCTCCTCTCATTTATGCAGAGCTAACCATATAACCTTAACACACTGTGCTTTTGTTAGTCTTCCCAGTAACTATAACAATGGGTATTGTGATCATCATACCACCTACGAGGCAATCTGAGCTAAGGAAATTTAAGCAACCTGCTTAAAACCACACAGTAAGTGGCAGGAGGTGGGACGTGAAATGAAGGCTGACTAATTTCAAAGGACATTTCCTCTGTTTTACTAGAACTCTTACTCTTCCAGGGGAACATATATAGTACAAGAACTGAATGTTAGAAGTCACCATACTTTGGGGAGTTTAATTTCAATGGTATGGGTTGATTATCTCAGAATACATCCTCAGCATTTTATTTAGTTTCCATGAGGCCCCAATTCTAGCCTTGTGTCCTATTCATTTGTATGCATAGGCTGCTAAAATGCAAGACCTATCACTGATGCTCCTGTACAGTTAGGTCCCACTGCCATCAAGCCATCACTGATGTGTTGAAAAGGTGTGTTCCAGTTTGCTTTGCAGAGAATGAACTGATGCCTCTTTGGGCCAAGATTGGGCACACTGCTTGAATAACATGGCTGTGGAGCCCAATCAAAAAGACCAAGCTCTCATCCCAGGGACCAGGGTGATGGAAGAGCTGGCTGTGTTCCAGCCGTTCTCTGCCTGCCTGCAATGTAGTCTTGAAATGGTTTGCATGACTGTGCAGCTCGATCAGAAGCCTCCTGGATTTACAAAATACTTTCTGTCGTGCTTTGGCTTTTTAAAAAGAGGGCCAAGCTTTGAACTGTTCCCCCAAAGATAGACTTTGCCTTTGGAGCTTTGAGAAATAAAACACACACCTGTGTAGAAAAGTGTGAATATATCACATTTAAGGGTAGAGCCATTATAAATGTCGGTGCTGTTAAATTCTAAAAATCAGGACTTGGAAGGGAATGCCTCCTCTGCTGATTGCACTGTAACTGGTGCAGCTATAATAGGCTCCAGACACTACTAGAATAGCAGATATCTGTGTGTGACTACAGAGGAATATATAAGAAAGAAAAAGACAGATGGTGTATTTAGGTGCACTTAAGTCTGATTGCATGAGTTGATAATGAATGTTTAAATATGGCACTCCCATAAAATCAGATACCTGTAGACAATACTGGAATAACTACAGACTTGCTAGGGAAAAAAAAAATGAAGTTGTGGATTCTAATTTTTGTTTTTGTCATTATTATGATTGTCTATTTACTTGTATGGGAATTTTCATAACTTTCTCTGAGCCTAATCATAAAACAAAAAACATAATCAGTACCATAGAAAAAAAGATTCTTTGAAATAAGAAGAAACTTAAAAGATTATCTCTGAGCTGTGGAAGCTCATGGCCAGTAGGTCAGGTGGCAAAGGTCAAACAACTCAGTAACTGAGTAAGAATTAAAAGCCATGTCCCATATGTCCCTACCATTCACTGTTCCCTCACAAAACACCATGATTTCTCTCCAGGAAGATTATATTAAAACATTATAAACCGGGATACCTTGGCGGCTCAGTGGGTTAAGCCTCTGCCTTCTGCTCAGGTCACGATCTGAGGGTCCTGGGACTGAGCCTCGCATCCTGCATCCTGGGACTGAGCCTCGCATCGGGCTCTCTGCTCAGCAGGGAGCCTGTTTCCCCCCGCTGTCCCCCCCGCCTGCCTCTCCGCCTATTTGTGATCTCTGTCTGTCAAATAAATAAATAAAAATCTAAAAAAATATATATAAACCAAGCAAGAATCATAAACAAACCACAACCAGCATGGTTCAAAAGGGGATAGTCATCTACCCCCATGAACTGCTTTGATTTACATACTTCATTGGCCCCAAACCAGATTAAGTAGGTTTTTTGAAAACCTTAATAAAAGTTGAATTTTATAGTTTACAAATATGCCCTCAATTTTCCCGAGGGGCTCCAATTTTAACATTTTTCCTGCATTTGCTGTCCAAACAGTTCTTCGGTGAGATTATTAAAATTATGAAGAATATAAAGGCCAAGATTTTGTTTAGGTCGGACACCAAAAGATGACTCTGGCACCAGGCGGTCCCAGAGAAGGGTGCACACTTCACACGTGCATAGGGATGGCAAGGGTACTGAGGGAGCTAATCCCAATCTGAAATGCATGCTCCCTGCGGAAAGTAGACATCGATCAGAAGCTGTAAATAAATTGGACCTGGCACCTTAAGTGCCTTAAATGTTTGAAGTTAAACCTTAAATCGCATCCTTATTCTTAAAGGAAGCGGGTGAGCCTCCCATCAAAAAGACTGGTGGCATAATCAAGATGAGTAATGTTGCCAGATTCTGCAAGGACTTCACAATCTGAGTAGGAAAGACAGCCCTTGGCGCTGGGAGCACTGAAAGTCCACATGTCACTTATCATGAATGGGAATCTGGGTGCTGAAAGATGCACATACTTTAAAATCAGACCGTGGTGACATATATTGGAAACTTTTTGCATGGTGGTGGGAACACTTTCCAATCACCCTATCAAAACCAGTCCATGCTGGGCTGTTGAAGATTTTGAAAATTTTGGCTCAACAAAAAACAGGAAAAAGGACAGCTGCACATACAACTTGAAATTAGTTACAATTCTTAATTTTTACATTGCACAGTTGTATACACATAACTCTAAAATTACTTATAATTTCTACATGAACAGGGACATTTAGTAAACAAATATACAAATGTCAGCTCTCTAGCTTCCAAAGCGTTTCCTTTTTTCAACCCATCAAAATGGCAAGATGACTATTAATTACAGTTTGTGAGGTTGAGGTGAACACTAATGTTTGGGCACATTCATAACAGACTGCAGGAGAGGAAGTGACACCATCAGCAAAAAAGAAATTTTGAAAAATTCTGGCCATCAGAAAGCATGTGGAATCGGTATGATGTAGAAATGAGAACAGAGAAGGGTGCCGCTGGGTGGGTCAGTTGGTTAAGCCTCCAATTCTCAGTTCCGGCTCAGGTCACGACCTCAGGATTTTGACATTGAGCATTGCCTTGGGCTCCCAGCTCAGGGCAGAGTCTGCCTGAAATTCTTTTCCCCTCCTTCTCCATTCCCCTCTTCTCCTTCCCTTTATCTCTCTCTCTCTCTCTCTCTCTCTCTCTCTCAAATTAATAAACAAATAAATAAGATCTTTTAAAAAAAAGAAGAAAAGAAAAGAAAAGAAATTAGAATGGAGAAAATCCTAAGGAAAGAAATTAGAATGGAGAAAATCCTAACTATGGAAGTAAAAGCAGTTCTTGTTATTGTGGACCAGGAAAAAGCTCAACTTAGGAGTAAGGTGCAGAGAGTGTAGTCAGTGGGGCAATTATGTCAGTGGGGAGTGTGAAGGCTTGACTATGGAGGAATTGGTCAGTTATGCTCCTCCTATGATATACCATAATGGCAGCCCCCCTGCAACAAATGACTCACCTAAAAATAAGAGGTGTTCCTGATAAGGGTTCTAGTTATGTGTCAGGCAGAGCTGCTACACCAACCAGAGTATGTTATGATTTCAGACCTTCATAATGAGTAATAATAAGAATAATAATAAAGGAAAAAAAGAAGGGTAGGTCCAACCCAGTACTGAAAGTGTGAATGCACTGACACAGTTCTTAGGCAGAATAAAGACAGTCCTTCTGGCAGTTATTAGGGAAGGGGCAGATCAACATACTAACTATAAGGGCAGTCAGCTTGCTCATAAATCCAGCCCACTAAATATAGTACCCAGACAGTCCTCTCATTCAGGGGAGAGAAAAAAAAGAGAGAAATTACAAAGAAACTCACTTTAACTGAACTTCACATAAGTTACTGAGAAAAAAAGTTTAAAAATATAATTTTAAAGGTGAGTTGAAAAGAATGACTTTTCTGGAATGTATAAATGACCAAACTGATTCAAAAGGAGGGAAATAATCTTAACAGACTGAAAATTATAGAAAAAAATTTTAAAAGAATCAATATCTCATCCTAACTTCCCACCAAAAGCAATAAACCAAGACAGATATACAGGTGAGAGTCATCAATATGTTATAAGCAAATAAACCCCTTATTTATGTAAAAACAATCACAGATCTTAGGATACAGTGCAGAACTTCTCAATGTATTCTATAAAGCTAAGATAATCCTTACACCAACACTGGAAAAAGATGGATTTTTTAAAAAGATGAAATATAACTACTGTCTAATCACACCTATAAATATATAGACAGAAATTCTAAATTAAAATTTAGCCAACCAAATTCAATAACTTATTAAAATGCTATTTCATGATTGAGTATAATGTGACCAAAATTATTTTAGAAAGGGAAATGTTCCTTATATATTAAGTTATAACTGGTCTACCCTTGTGAGCTGTATAAATATTATATTATTTTCTACCTTTGCCATGATGTAAAGAAGTTTGGGACACCCTAGTTTAACCCAAAATGCTTGATGCATAATCATATGTAAAGCACAATTTCATTTATGTTGGAAAATGTGTATGTGCCATGCGAATGCATGTATGTGTTTAAAAATAGATAAAATATCTGAAAAGACAATACTGGTATAATAGCAATTGTTACTCTGACGGAATCATTCTATTTTTACTAAATGTTATGTCTCCACATAGCATAGTCATTATTATATAAAAGTTTCTTTGGGGGCGCCTGGGTGGCTCAGTGGGTTAAGCCTCTGCCTTCGGCTCAGGTCATGATCTCAGGGTCCTGGGATCGAACCCCGCATCAGGCTCTCTGCTCAGCAGTGAGCCTGCTTCCCCCTCTCTCTGCCTGCCTCTCTGCCTACTTGTGATTTCTCTCTCTCTCTCTCTGTCAAATAAATAAATAAAATCTTTAAAAAAAAAAGTATCTTTGTTAAACAGATAAATTATATAAATTTAGTTGGCGTAAACCACAACTTTCACTTTTTATTATAAATATCTATAGTTTGAATATTTTTAAGTGGATATATATTTAATTGTATTAAAATTACATATTAAAACTATAAATGTACATACACCTACATACACTCATGCAAGAGTATAGCTATTATTTCCCAATAGTTATTCATTAATAAGTATTTGTTGAGAAAGTATTATGTGCCAGGCACTGCAGCAGATGCTCAGGCCACTAGTAATCTGGCGAATGATTTTTATCTACTTCCCCCCATCAAAAGGGTAAATAAAAAACATTCACATAAAGGAGAAAATAATATACATTTATAGCCTTGTGAACAAAACCAACACAATAGATTTCAAATTTAGCGCGCACGCTCTCTCTCTCTCTATATATATATACACACATACTTATATATACACACACATATATATTTGATAATTATGATTATTTAATCCTTTATTAATCCATCAAACTGATTGACAATCTATGTCAGATAGTTTAAGAGAAATCTATTGAGTTTTATAAAAATTAAAGTTCTCCTAGTTATATTTTCCTATATGTATATGATGGAAATTCACAAAAATCATCTAGGAAAGTGAGTATTCATTGTTCTTCATAACTGGACAAATTCACTAGCGTATACATTAGGACTTTTTGTTAAAAAATAACATGAATCAATTCTAAAAAGGATGATAAACTCTTTATTATCTATATAAATAAGAAAAGGTCAAAACTATCTAACAAAGGAGAAATGGATCAAAGAACATTGAGTTTGAAATCAAATTGACCTGATTGCAAAGGCTGTGTTGCATGTGAGCGTACTTCTGGAGTGCAGGATTTAATGTACTGCTAAGGGTATAGAAGAGTGTGCCAATATGCCACTAGGAGGGCTCGTAGAAGCTTGGAGAATGTTATGATGCACATTAAGTGAAGTAGAAGTAACTATAACTCTCATGGCACACTATGGAAGGAGAGCTCAAAAAGCTCCAAGAAGTGAGCATGTTAGAGCAGAGGTAAGCCTGAAAAACCTACTGGGTGATTATCTGCCATGGTCCAGGCTGTAAACACTTTGTTTAACAAATTGGTAAAGGGTTTACTGGAGAGAAGGGTATCAGCATCACTGAGAAGAACCTCAGTGATGGTCTTTCTCTGAGGACTAATCTTGATATTTGGAGCTATTACACAATTGGCTTCTTATTAGCATTGAGAACGGTAGGGTCTCAAAAAAAAGAAGCCAGATGGCAATGCTTAATTTTCAGAAGCCAAGGGGGTGTAATTATCATAATGAACAGCAGGGTTGGCTTTGCAGCCAGGGGGGCCTGACCTGTAGAGAGCTATGAATATTGTAAATAGAATAATAGCAAAAAACCTAGCCCAAGATCCCTATTAACAAAAGGAAAGATCAGATGATCAGGAGATTGAGAGGAGCCACCCAGAGAAAGTCATGATCTCTTGCACAGCTTCTAAATAGAAGCCCATTTTCATCTCTGGAATCTAGTGACTGAAGAAGAGGCCAGATCTTCGGGAGAAAAGATCCTAGAAAAGTAAGGCAAGTATAAAATTTCCCCAATACTTCCCCTAGGGGCCTTCAGCCATTTACAACAGGTGGAGGGTGGGGGGAGGGAATACTCAAATATTTCAAGAATAGAGGATTCAGGTTAACAGGTTAACATTGGTTAACATTCAGGTTAACATTGAAACCTCGGATTCCAGGTTTCACAACTTCCTTGGTGAAGCTGAAGCATACAGCAGCCAAAGAATAAGTGGCATTTTGGCCCAGGCTTGGCTCACAGGATGTCTAGTGGGTCCAAGAACCACCCAGTGACCATGACCCAGTCCCTGAATATTTAACTGGACTTGACATACTCAGTTATTATGTTCCATATTGGCTCCTTTGCTTGTGGAATAAGAGCTATTGTAGTAAAGATGGCCAAGTAAAGCTTCTGAAACTGAACCTCTCTCTCTTGCCAAAATAGCTACTGGGAAAAAAAGAAAAAAAAAAAGGAAAATGGCAGAAATTAGTGCCACCTAAAGACCTAGAGAATACAGAGTAGTGGATCTTATCATATCTTCATTTAACTTACAAGTATACCTTATAAAAGTCAGATGAATTCTGAAACATATTAGTAGGTTACTGCCAATTTAATTGAGTAATAGTACCAGATGTGGTATATTTGCTAGAAAAGAATAAAATAGTCTCAAGTAGGGGCACCTGGTTGGCTCAGTCAGAGGAGGGTTCGACTCTTGATCTCAGAATCCTGAGTTTGAGACTCACACTGAGTGTAGAGATTACTTAAACAAACAAACAAACAAACCACCTCAAGTACATGGCATTCAGCTGTTGATGTGGTGGATGATTTTTATCTTCTCTCCCATCAAAAGGGTAAATTAAAAAAAAAAAAAACTTTCTCATAAAGGAGATTTGTAACCTTGTCCCAGAGCTATGTGAAAACTCTTCTATGTTCTGTCAAAATACAGAGTGGAGAAAACTGGACTATCTCTACATACCTCGGAATATCACACGTGTCCATTCTATAATGACATCATGCTAATTGGGATGAATGAGCGAGAAGTGCAAGTGTATTAGAAGCCTCAGTAGGACACATGACTGAGAGAATAGGAACAAATGTGATAAATATTCAGGGGACCAATATATCAATGAACATTATAGGATTCCAGTGATCTGGGACACTGTGCAACATAACTTCCTAACTAAAAGAGATAGGTGATTATATTTCCTACCTGTGATGAAAGAAGCACAATCTCATAGGTATCTTTAGGTTCTGGAGACAGCCAATACCACGTGTGGGAACAATGCTCAAATCCATCTCCTGGATGACCCAAAAGGCAGACGTATTTAAGTGGGGTCCAGAGCAGAAAAGGGTTTTGTAACAGGTTCAGGCTCCATGCAAGTAGTCCTGTCACTTGGATCATATGATCTGGCCAACTCTCTAACATAAATGGTATTAGTGCTGAAAAAGACACCATGTGGAGTTTATGTTAAGTTTTAGGGGTGAAGATTTTGGCTCATTCCACCCAGTAAAACACCAGACAAGACAAAGATGCTACCCAAAATAGAGAAAAATTTAGAAAGGGTAGCATAGGGAAGAAATTATGATGTACTTCTGCAGGAAATAAATGACAATGTACTTTGGAGTCGCTTAAGAGCATATAAAAACCTCATTATTTTGGACGAGTTAGAAAATTTCAGAACTTCAGTTTATTTATCTGAAAAATTGTATGGATTTTTGAAACACAGTGCTAGTGGAAAGAGCCCAATTTAGTTATAAAAGTTAGACAGAATCCTGCATCCATGAGAATTCAAATTAACTACTATGTTATACCATAATATTACAAACTATCGCATTATTTCCTTTAAGCCTCTACAAATACTCAGCATAGATATGGTGATCCCAAACAAGCAAATGTGGAATCCAAAGTTTTGGGAAGTTAAGTAACTAGACAAAGTCATAGAGTTGATACCATTTGAATGGTTCATTGTTCATATAGTTGTTCAACTTCCTTTCCTGCTGAGAATCCATTCTTGATGATTGGAGAATAAATCCTACTCATCAATTTGCCATGTATATGTTTGACTTCGTATATTTCAAGCTCCACTAAATGCTTTCAAAATCACAGAAAAATAGGGATGCCTGGGTGGCTCAGTTGGTTACACATCTGCCTTTGGCTCCGGTCCTGATTCCAGGATCCTGGGATAGAGTCCTACATTGGGCTTCTTGCTAGGTGGCGAGCCTGCTTCTCTCTCTGTCTCCTGCTCCCCTTGCTTGTTCCTTCTCTCTCTGACAAATAAATAAATAAAATATTTTAAAAAGTCACAGAAAAATAATTTCTATATATTCATTTCTTTATTAACCAAGACACATAGGCTCTGCTTCCTGATTTGTCTTGTTCTTGGTAATTATGTGAGGGGGGCGGTTACTTTCAACACCAATGATAGTAGCAGCAATAGTAACAATAACACCAAATGTCATTCACCACTCACCAAATGTGTTGAATGCATTTTGTGTGCAAGCTACTGTTCAAAGGAGTTTTCATGTATAATTCATTTATTCTTCAAAATATTATCAGAAGTAGGTACAAATAACATACCTACTTAATATTTAGAAAAATTGAAAACAGAGAGCTTTAAAAACTGATTTGAATTCATACATCCAGAAAGTGGCAGAAATGGGTTTTGAACTACTATCCAGAAGCTCTGACCATACTCACAAGCACATGATATATAGCAGAAATGACTGCCAAACCAGGTAAAAACCTAACTCAATGAAATTCCAAATAAACGCTCAGTTTTCTTTAAGTGGTTGTGCTAAAGCAGCTAACACTTGGAAGATAAGGATTTGGAGTGTTGTATATGGTGATTGCAGAAAGGCTTTCTATTTGACAATAAAATTAGAGTTTACTGGGGCGCCTGGGTGGCTCAGTGGGTTAAAGCCTCTGCCTTCGGCTCAGGTCATGATCCCTGGGTCCTGGGATCGAGCCCCGCGTTGGGCTCTCTGCTCAGCCGGGAGCCTGCTTCCTCCTCTCTCTCTGCCTGCCTCTCTGCCTACTCGTGTTTGTCAAATAAATAAATAAAGTCTTTGAAAAAAACAAAACAAAAAAAAAAACTAGAGTTTACTTTATCTGCTCTTCAAACGGTACTGCTGGGTTACAGTAGTGGGATCAGCATTATGTTGAAAAAAGGTCAAGAAATTTGTACCTTATTCCCAGTTTTGCTATTAATAGCTGTGGAACCATAAGGAAGTCATTTAATCTTATGTGACCAAATTATCTCCTGTGTAAGTAGCTATCAATACTACTACCTCTTAGGACTGTTTTAATGATTAAACAGGCTAATGTTTGTAAACCATATATACAGTGTCCCTTCATCCCTTACAACAAAACAAGCAAAAAGCAAGCAAACAAAAACACGAGTGATTTCTAGGGTTGTTGGAATAACTGACCCTATGTTTGTAGGGCCACAGAAAGTTAACTTTAAATAGTCAGACATTGACTGAGATTTTGGTCCTTAGTGACATCTCTGGGCAGTTGTAATAGTCAGAAATATGCATAAAGATTTAGATGTGGAAAGGGATTACAGTTTTTGCTTTTTATAGTTTTGTAGGATTTCCCAGAATACCTCTTTTCATGTCTATATTGAATTAAACACCAGACCTTTTTTTTTTTTCCCATTCATTTCTTCTCATATCAGCATCATTTTTCTTTGGAGAAACACCAATCAGCTCCTCTTAGCACATGCAATATTTATGAGGGATGGCTAATCTTGCTTTTAGCTCCAACAGTGGCAATTTGAGTAGGGCAATAGGGGTGACCCATGTCTGACCAGTGGGAGAATCACATGCCTGTGGCCATGGTGATTGGTCCAGAGATGGACATATGAACGAAGTCAGGCCAGTCGGAGTCAATGAAAGTCATTCTGGACTTCTTTTCAAACTACTAGGGAAGAAACATACTTTCCCTACTGGGTAGGATAGGATATTAATATAACCTTGGAGCTGCTAGCAGCTATCTTGCTATCATGAGTGAAGACTGCCTGACAGTGGAACCAATCCAGATGAAAACATAGTTAAGAGATGGCTGAAGATTGAGTCCTAAGGATACCATTGATTTCCTGTGGATCCATCTGTTTCTGAAGCCAGAATATGACCAAAATTCTCAGTTACCGGGGCCAACACATTATCATTTTTCCTCTAAACTAGTAAAATTGGTACTATATCACTTGCCACTAAACAATACAAAGATAGTTATTCTCTTGAATTCCAAGTGTTGGAACTGCCAAGCACATTTAAAATGCTCAGCACCATTGGCAGCAAATATTCCAAGCTTTTTTGACTGCTCAGCTATACTCTCCATGCCTGTTTCAGTTGAGTGCTTGCTCTCAAGATCTAACCAGTGAGCAGCTTTGCCCAACTTCAGGTCTCGCCTCTCTGTCTTTCCCTTAAGAATCTGAATATAGCATTTGAGCTCTTTATAACAGAATGGCAAGATTGTTTTGCATAAACACACATGACTTCCTCCAACTCATTCCCAAATGAGTCCTCTCCATCAGTGCATAGAGATGCCCATGGCATATGGCTCCAACTACACTATTACATTCACTCCCTACAGAGAATCTCTGGGTCAGCTCCGGGAGACAGTAATTACTCCTTGCATGGAAGTAGCTGTTTATCACTCAGGGGCTTTTGTAATTGATGTTTCTTACACCAGTGTTTCTTTCTTTTTAGAGATGCCTCAGAGAGCTGCAGACTAAGTTCTTTAGGTAACATTTGCTGTTCTTTTTTTTTTGTTGTTGTTGTTTACTTATTCAGTTTTTTTAAGCAAATATCATCTTATGATGAATTTGGTCTATTATCACAAAGACCCTGAATTCATGTCAGACTTATTGCCTTGATAATGACAGATAACCTCTTGAAAAGAGTCAGTGGGTATTTTGGAAAAAGGAACCATATTTAATTATTTACAATTATAACATTATCTCCTGAAAGTGCAAGTAGCTCTTTAGCATGAATATCAAAAAATTAGTATTGTAGGTGAAGCACTTACTTTCTTTGGCTTTGAAGACTCACCTTTTCATTTTTTTTAGGCAAAATACCATGTAGCTTCAAAATATAAATGGGGCTCCTGGGTGGCTCAGTGGGTTAAAGCCTCTGCTTTCAGCTCAGGTCATGATCCTGGGGTCCTGGGATCGAGCCCCGCATCGGGCTCTCTACTCAGCAAGGAACCTGCTTCCCCCTTTCCCTCTGCCTGCTTCTCTGCCTACTTGTGGTCTCTGTCAAATAAATAAATAAAATCTTTAAAAAAATATTAACACAAGAAAATATCATTTGTTTCCACTGCTTTGGAATACTGCATTTAGCATTCCACAGACTTAAGGCTCATAATAACCATGGCAAGCTGAAATTACCAGGGCAGCTTCTTAGTTGGCCTAATATGAGTGTAGAAGAGGAAGTTTTAAGCATGTGCCCATCTGATAGGGGACCTTATTTGAAGAACATTATAGCTAAATTGGAGAGAGCATAGGGCAACAGAAATGATAAATGGAATGGAAGGGATTACTGAACATACGAGAAGAGATTAAGAAA
The DNA here is from genome assembly GCF_902655055.1 of Lutra lutra. Lineage (NCBI taxonomy): Eukaryota > Metazoa > Chordata > Mammalia > Carnivora > Mustelidae > Lutra > Lutra lutra. Next base: position 160,046,667 of record NC_062279.1, on the reverse strand, counting down.
AATGGGGTTGTTTAGTCTTAAAAGAAGATGAGTCTGAGGTGAATTGATTGAGGAATTTGAGCTAGCTAAGGGCCACAATGCAATTAAGTTTGATCCATTGAAGGTGTACCTTTAAGCAGAAATGTATGAAAGGCGAATTAAAGGGTGCTTATTTTACAGAAAGTGTGGTGATAAGCAAAGAAAGAACTTGTAAGTTCTAAGCTAAAATAATATTGTATTATCATACTTAAGAAAATATTTGTACTAGCTAATGAAGCCTCATATAAGCAAAGGAGAAAGACAATGGGGATAAGCATACGAAGACATGGACTTTTTTTTAGAAGCAAAAACACTTCTATATCTTATTTTCTACTTATATTATAATGGAATTAAGATTTTTGGGTTGAATTTTTCTTTATTCACATGTTATCTAGTTGACTTTTGTGCCTTGGTTTCCTAATTTTTAAAGAGGCATCAGAGTGAATATTTGCACTGTATTTTTTTAAAGATTTTTTAATTTATTTATTTGATAGATAGAGAATGAAGAGAGAGGAGGAGCAGAGGGAGAAATGGCCTCCCCACTGAGCAGGGAGCCCAATATGGGACTCATTCCCAGGACCCTGAGATCATGACCAAGCCTAAGACAAGCACTTAACTGACTGAGGCACCCATGTGCCCTGCACTGTTTTTATTAGATATAAAATAACTAAATAAAATGTATAACTCTACCATTTGATGTATAAAATACTTGTTATTTATGTAAATTGTATATTTACCAAAACCTCTTCCCAATATAAATGTGACCAAACACAGTTTTGAGAAAAAATATACATTGTAGAAAGCACTTTGTATTCAAATAATTTACTAAAATCCTCTCTATTTTGTTCCAAAACAGCATGGAATAGCAACCAAAAGTACATAAAATAAACAAAAATATTCAAAGTAGTTGTGATGAGAGGAAAAATCAGAAACATAAAATGTATTGAGGAAAAAAGGCTAACTCATGTGAACTTAATATGATAGATTGCAAACTTTTTAAAGTTTTCTCTAACCAACTGGAAAAAAGCAAGACAAAAACCTGAGAGTTATACAGCATAGCAAATTCAGAATAAAAACAGACAAACCAATGTGGCAAAGAACAATTACTCTTGACATTATGGCCAAATGAATATGTTTTCTGGATGCTGTTTTAGAGAGTGAATGCCACTATCATAAAGAGCAAGTTCCTTCACAACATGCCTAGCAATGTGCACATGATAATTTTCATGGGACTATTTTAGTGCTCATCAGTGTAAATATTTGGCATAAAACCAGAACATTAGGGACGCCTGGGTGGCTCAGTTGGTTAAGCAGCTGCCTTCGGCTCAGGTCATGTTCCCAGCGTCCTGGGATCGAGTCCCACATCGGGCTCCTTGCTTGGTGGGGAGCCTGCTTCTCCCTCTGCCTCTGCCTGCCACTCTGTCTGCCTGTGCTCGCTCGCTCTTCTCTCTCTCTGACAAATAAATAAAATCTTTAAAAAAAAAAAAAAACAGAACATTACACAACAAATGCATTTCTAATGAGTATTGTATAAATTGGTCAAAATACCCAATTATTTTTTTGAACTTAAATAATACATTCTATTCATTCACTTAATTAGTCATTCTACCAACTCACACTGAGTGTGTGTCATTTTCCAAGATTTAATTAAATCTCTAATATGTATAGAAATAAAATGTGGTCCTGTTGCTTTAGTCACTTCTGCTTCTGAATTTAATGGAATATCTGGTATAGGGCTAAATTTCTTGACAGACCAACTATAAAATCTGAATTAAAAAACACAGAAAAGAAAACAATTACTTTAGGATACTAAAGAACAACAAAGGTGATCAGGATTCACAGGGAGACATTTCTAAGAGTCTTAAAAGCTAAATCAAAGTTAAGCAGTTTTATAGCACTTGGGAAACAAAAACGAAATTCAGGGTTATAAAGAAAGAGAAGCCTAGGTAAATGATTCAAGTTTTCTTGAGAGCCTGGAAGAGCTATACCCTGGGAATCAGGGAAAATATTAAAAAACAGGCCTTGACTAAAGAGGTGACATGATCCTATTCAAGCTACTGTCAAGAAGAACAATAAATTTGATGATAAATATCATCAAAATCTTTAAAATTGTTATGCAATATATAAAATTCAATTAAATAAATGTTATAAAACAAAAGATCAAAAACAGAAAAATAAAAACAAACTATAGGAAAAAGACCTTGGTTAAAACAGTTTTTAAAGGGGCGTCTGGGTGGCTCAGTGGGTTAAGCCTCTGCCTTCTGCTCAGATCACGATCTCAGGGTCCTGGGATTGAGTCCCACATCAGGCTCTCTGCTCAGTGGGGAGCCTGCTTCCCTCTCTCTCTCTGCCTGCCTCTCTGCATACTTGTGATCTCTCTCTCTCTGTCAAATAAATAAATAAAATATAAAAAAAACAGTTATTAAAATTTTTCAACAGAAACTTCAAGACAACAAAGATTAATGTGTTAAAAAGAGAAAGATGAAAAATACTGAAATTAAACTAAGTATATGAGAAGAAATCAAGTGGAAATTTGTGCTATATAAGAAGTCAGCAGATATTAAGAGACTAATACATTTTTTAAAGTAGAAAATTAAACACAGTAGAAGATAAAATTAGAGAATGGGAAAATAGAACAGTAGGAAATATCCAGATTGGGGCAGAGCAAAAAAAAAAAAAAAAAAAAAAAAAAAAAAAAGCGAAATACAAAAAGAACATAACAAACCCTCAGAATATAATAAATATGTCTCAAGTACATTTATCTTGAGTCCCAGAGTAGGGGAGAGAAAGAGAGAGAATGGGGCTAAGGTATTTTTTGAGCAGATACTGACATTTTTCAAAACCAACATGAGATATTAAGCCACAGATTTTAAGAGTTTAGGGAAACAATAGCTGGATAATTATAAAGAAAGATATATCTAGGCACATGATAGTATAATTGTTAAAAAAAAAAAAAAAGGTAAGGACAAGTGGAAAACTTATAGGCCAAAGAACAAAAGACACACTATTTCAAAGGAAGAGCTATACAGATAAAAAATATAGTCGGGTTTTTAAACAGAAAGGATGAATCCAGAAAATAATGGAGTGACTTTTAAACTGCTAAAAGAAAATAATTGCCAACCTGGAATTCAAATGCCACCAAAAATGTGTCCCCAAATAGAGATAAAGTAAGGTATTAATATTCTATTGTGGGTGGAACATATTACTACATATGTGGTGAATAAACATCATAAATTTATAATCATCTTAAAGTTTATAGATTGGAAGTCTAACACCAATCTCAATGGACTACAATCAAAGTGTTTGGCAGGGCCAATTTTTTTTTTTTCTAAAGACGCTAGAGAAGAATTTATTCCTTACCTTTTCAAGATTCTAGAGGCCACCTAAATTTCTTGGTTCTAGGCCCTCTTGCTCCATCTTCAAAATTAACAACAATGGACCAAGTCTTCTCACACTGCCATACCTTTGGTTCCCTAAAGTTGGGAAAGTTTCTCCACTCCTAAGGATGCATATGATTAGATTGGACTCTCTAGATAATCTATGATGATCTTCTCATTTTAAGGTACATAACCTTAGTAACATTTGCAAAGTCCCTTTTGTCATGAAAGGTAACATATTTCAACATATTCACAGGTTCTGAGTATTAGATGTGAACATACATGAGAGTCATTATTCTATCACACAAACAAAAACTTTGAAAATCTATTGTCAGCAGATATTCACTAAAATAAATACTAAAAGGAGTTTTTCAGGAAGATGGAAAGTGATTCTAATAATAACTACAATAATGCAGAAATAAATACAAATCATCAAAAAGGGTAAATATATGGGTAAGAATAACAGTTTAAAGTTACAATATCTTGAGGAATTGAAGTACATATAGAATTCAGTGATCTGCAGGAGTCAGCTAGCATTGGCTAACAAGAACTTACTGCTAAATTTTCTGTAATTCTGGAAGGCGGGCTGTTAAACATATTAAAAAATAGTAAATAAAACTCAGCACCTCTTATTTTACTACATTTTATTTTATCCATGCTGCTGAGATTATTTATGTCTACTGAATATATATGATGAAAATAATATATAGAATAGTGTACATATGTACAATTTTTTAAAGATTTATTTATTTATTTTAGAAAGAGAGAGACAGTACACTTAAGTTGTGGGAAGGGTAGAGGCAGAGAATTTTCAAGCAGACTCCCAGCTGATCATGGAGCTGGATGCAGGGCTTGATCCCATGACCCATGAGTTCATGACCTGAACTGAAACCAAGAATCAGATGCTTAACTGACTGAGCCACGCAGGTGCCCCCAAATGTACATATTTTTCCAACATACATTCCATGATGCCTGTTGTAACTTAGAATTAGCTGACATGAGATTATTTCCATCATGAAGACTGGCAAATATTATAAATCAGGGTTTGATTTATTGTTTTTGTTGATTGTCTCAAAAGCAACCAAAGCTGTTAATTATGCAGATTAACTGTTATCCAGTTTAGTCAAGAAGTTGCTCACATCAATGTGTCAAGCTGACATTTAACTTTATTATCTTTATTGCATCACACATATTAATATAACTAAGATATGAGCCCATTTATATTTACTTACTCATCAAATTCAACCACACTCTAAGTAAGGATATAAGATTTTTAAAAATCCAACATGAGCATTCTGTGACAACCAATTGGCTATTTGGAATTTATAATAGAGAGGATTGTGTATATATATATATATATATATATATATATATATATATATGGACTTGGTGTTACATTTTTTTAAAATCTGGAAGAAGTATAGCAAACTAATACATGTGTATATGCATACATTTTCCTCAGATAACCAGTTGCTAAACACTCATTGGTACATACTGAATTAGGTTCAAAATATAGTAGTGGCACAAAAGGTGATGTTAAGTGTTATTACTTGCAATTTCTTAGAGGCAGTAAAAGTGATTAATTATAAGGTCAAGAATGCAAGTTGTAATATCTAGGGTTCCCATTTAAAGAACAGTAAATAATGACTTAATAGAATGGAAGAGGATAACCAAAATAGATACTCCTACCCCAAAAGAGTGAGATATTTCATCTATTTCTGTTTCATGCAATTACTGATATATTTGAAATTAAAAGGGTCATCTCATTATTTGTTTGTTTATTTGTTTATTTAGTCCAACTAATTTTATCTTTTTCAAAAATTTTTATTTTCTCTGTGTATTTGGTTAGAGTCTTAACAAAACTGTTAACATTTCTATATGTAGATTTGTAGTCTGACTTTTCAGAACATGTTATATTGCATGCCATTAAATATTCTTTGAAACATCATTTTTAATGGCTACATAAAAACCTCATTATATGTACTATTTTTTATCCTCTTTCTTATTGGTTGATATTTTCTTTTTTTATGGGCTATTATGGGTAATGCTATGAGGAACATCCTTTTCCACACATTCTTTGGCAAATCTCAGATTATTCCCATGGGGTAAATTTTTAGGAATAGAATAAAAGGGTATGAATTGTTTTAAGCACTTCATACATATTGCTAATTGACTTTCAGAAAGGTTGTGCTAATTTATTCTCCCTGTAGTGGTTAAAGGATGTTCCTTTCTCACTATGGTTTCTTTAACATTGAATATTACTACTAAAAAATACCTTTGTCAATTTTTAAAATTGAAAATGTAGATTTTATTGCCATTTGATTTGAATTTCTTAGGTTACTATCAAGTTGAAAAATATTGTGAATTTATTAGCCATTTACATATCTTTGTGAATTGTTGGTTCATGTTACTTGCCTTAATTTTTCCAAAAGCCTTTTTCCTTTTTAAAAATGTCCCCATACTTTCATGATGAGCAATTGATTTATGGAACTTCGTATGCCAATATTAATCAATTCATTAAGTATTTACTAGGAATTCCTGACTTTTAGACTTGTGAGGGATACAAAAAAAAAATATATATATATATAAAACACCCTAAGGAATTCTTAGGGTTAGTGGGTAGCTGTTGATTCATCAGATAACCTAATTCAGTTCATGGTAGAGTATATGACTAAGAATGAAATGCCTATCATAGACAGTAAGTGTACAAGCCAGGAAATACTAGTAATTGGCAAGTGGGGTGTGCCTTGAGCCTTGAAGGAAAAATAATGTGTACACTGAGGGAAGCAAGCTGAAAACAAGTGGAATGAAGACAGAATGTATGTGTATGGGTGAGTAGAATGAGTGGGATTTGTGGGATGATATTTTTAGCAGATGAGTTGATGCCAACATTAATTGAGATGATTGGTAGCATTAGACATGTGGTTTAGTATCTAATGATTTGTACTCCCTTTCCATTCAAAATTTACTTTAATATTCTTTATTGGGGTGAAAGACAACAATAATAAAAAGGAAGACAGTGATGACCACAACAAGAGAAGAAGACAGTGTGCCCACCAGAGGGGGTGCCATCTGCAAGTTATTTTAGTGTCAGCACTAAATAAGGTTGGCTGGGGAGGATCCCTGAAATAGATACCACACACAATAAGACATCCTAGAAATGTATAAATCAAATAAGTGATTGCATATACCTCTTCCTACTCTAGAAAGAGAGAAATTTTACAGACTTCTCTTGGGATCACAGGGTTTTTTTAGATTGTGTAAGCAATTTAACCATTTTCCTTCCAACAATTCCTGTTCTTTTTAAGACAGACAGCAAAATAGTTATAAATGTTCACATTATAAAGAAAATAATCAAAAGCAATCACTTTGGAGCTTCCTCTTAACTGGTACTGAACTTGTCCTCCAGCTGTAAAAAACAAGGAAACTGTTCAAAATGGGAGAAATGTTGGAAAACAAGCAGTGTAGGACAGAGGGGGAAACAAATGATGTGAGTGCTACAGTTGTCTGAGCTCTCTGTGTGAAAGTGCTTTTCTGTACTTTTGTTCAAGGAGGGGCACTAGCACCCAACTAGCAGAACACTATAGTCTCATTGAGTGGAGAAAAAAAACAAACAAACAAAAAAAAAAAAAAATAAAAACAAAACATCAGTGGGCCTGTTAAAATGCTAAATCAGAAGTTATTGCTGTTCCTCTCTCACTTATGGCTTCCCACCTTAGGAAGAAGAGCATCTATTGGGCACTCAATGTTTCACTCTCTACCATTACCTCTTCTTACTTCTTTCCCCCTGGTTAACTCATCTCAAAGTACCCAAGCTTCTGAATGTCCAAGTTTTTTCTCAAACAAGCCAGGCTCTTTCCCTTATTTTCTTATTTCCTTTTCCTGGACTTCTCTTCATAAGACCCTCCACCTCCCTGCCACCATATACACATGGATTTTTTCTCTTTCCTTCTTTCAGGTCTCTGATTCTTACCTGTGCAGATAGACCCTCCATGGGCATCATTTATAACTTTCCTCCAACTCATCATTTTCTGCCACACTTCTTATCTCATATTATTTTCTTCATAATTGATATTGCCTTGGTACATATTATTCCTTTATTTATTATCTCCCTTTAGCAATATTTAAGCTTCATGAATTCAGAAATTTGTCTATTTTTCCCAAGGCCTGGTACATGGTAGTGTTCAATAAACATGTATTGAATGAACAAATGTCTGAAGACAATTCCAGGCAGGAGGAACAGTAAATGTAGGCTTTCTAGAAGACTTAAGAGAGAGGGTGTTATTTTTTTATTTTTATTTTTTTTTAGATTTTTTATTTATTTGACAGAGAGAGGGAGAGATGGCAAGTAGGCAGAGAGGCAGGCAGACAGAGAGGAGGAAGCAGGCTCTCCGCGGAGCAGAGAGCCCGATGTAGGGCTTGATCCCAGGACTCTGGGATCATGACCTGAGCCGAAGGCAGAGGCTTTAACCCACAGGCGCCACCCAGGCGCCCCGAGAGAGGGTTTTATTTAGCTAAAAATGAAGTGCCCAGAAATATCAGCATGCACAATGATGTGGTTGGAGTGAGGCATAAGAAAACAATTTCTGATCAGTTTGGCTGCAGCATGGGGGATCTGAAGGACAGCATTAGAAGACAAGACAAATCAAGTGGAGGAGATCCTTGAATATGACCTAGGTTGTATGTTTGTTGAATTTTTTAAAATCCCTAGAAATCTACAAGGGTGAGTGATACTGAAGTCCTTTAAGAAATGGGACAATTTACTTAATGTAATATTTCCAGAGGTCAACTGGGCAGCAGAGAGAAGGAAGCTACCTGAAAGCAAGGTAGCTCCTGAGAGTTGCATGGGTCCAGCCAACAAACAGGGCACCGTGAGCACTGGCTCACAGTCATAATAATATTGAGCTTCAGTGATCAAAAAGAAAATCACTAAAATAGGACACTTTTTATCTTGACTGTTGCTTGCCAAGCATCCTCTGTGAATTATCAAAGGGCTACATAAAAAGAAGGTTGAAATATATTATTACCCTTGCAGGACACCTATTATTGTGAACGATTGATTTCTCCTCTCCAACCCTCAGGGACATTGTGAGCTCAGTACAGGGACCTAATAGAAACTTCTGTGAAAGTGCTCCAAATCCATTTGGCTGAGTCTTTTAAAAAAGAATGATGTAAGCTAGTGACCTTTGTGCATTATTAGAATTAACAGCCCTTAACATACAGATTGTCCCTCATTTCCAACTTCATTCTCAACAATCAGTGATTTCTTTTTTCTAAGAGGCAGGCCCCATTTTACAGATGGGGAAATTGAGGCCACAGAAATTAAGCAATGAAGCTTGAAGTCAGAGTTAGTCAGGACCTGGGACATGGCAGGTTTTTATTTTCTTAATCTATGAAGTCATGTTGGCTCAATTTTCCTATTAACATAAAAATTCCTGTGTATGCACTTGTACTAGAATATGATACACATAATTTTCAAAAGGGTCATCAACATTTGGTGACATCTAGTTATCAATAATCAGAAATTTTGTCATTTAAGGGGGTGCCTGGATGGCTCAATTGGTTAAGTGTCTGACTCTTGATTTCAGCTCAGTTCATAATGTCAGGGTCATGAAATCAAGCCCTGTGTTGGGCTCTTGCTCTGGGTGTGGAATATCCTTAGGATTCTGTCTGTCTTCCCATTCTCTTCCCCTCCCTACCCCCTGCTTGTGTTTTCTTTTTCTCTCACTTTCAAAAAAAAAAAAAGGAATTTATATCATTTAGGACAATGACAAGCTTCTAAAAATGATAACCATTAAGTAACAATAAAAGTCACCTATTTAATGCTTTTAAATTTCTAGACTTCCACATCAATTTATTTACTATATACCTATAAGTTTAGGAAAGATAGTGTTCTTATTCTTATTCTTAAAGCAGGTTGAAAAGACACAGTTTTATCTGATTACTTCTCAAGTGTTTAGAAGTCTGCACACTATACTTCATTCATTCATTCAATAAGGCATTCATTTTTATTTATTCACTTAGGAAATATTTGTATCAACTATGTGCCAAACATCAAATAGACAAAGATATACTTTGATAAATAAGGTGGACAGTCTCAGGCCTTGTAGATCTCACATTTCAGTAGAGGAGAGAGGCAATAAACAAGTAAACAAAAGCATATTTGAACACTGTATGAGGTGACAGGAGGGAATTAGATATAATATTCTTTAAAAATCAGCAAGGTCCTTCTTAGTTAAGAAAATCAGGGACGACCTCTCTGAGAAGATCATGTTTAAAGTTTAGACTAACATGGAGAAGACAAGAACCTTGCAAAGCAGATGTGAAGGTATTTCCAGGCAGATGTGGTTATATGTATGAATATCCTGCAGAAGGAAATACTTAAATATCTCTGGAGCAAAGGATCATTAGCATAGGGGAGGCTGTAGGAGTGAGCAGGGGCCATATAATTCAGATTCAGGTTATGATAAAGAGTTGACTTTATTCTAAATAAGATAGGAAATCACTGGAGGTTTTAAGCAGGTGAGTGATCAGAACCATGGGTTAAGAAAAAAGCATGCTAACTATAGTATTGAGGATAGATTGAGGAGTTGGGGGGTTAGAGAGTAGAGTGAAAACACAGAGCCATTAAGGGGGAAGCTTTCACTGTGTTCTAGGTCAAGAGTGATAGTGGTGCTGATAGTAGAGATGAGCCAGAGTCAAAATGTAGTTTTACAGGTAGAACCAACAGGAATTTGATTTGATACTGGACAGGGAAAGAGAAGGAATCGTGGATGACTTCCAGTCTCTGACATCAGCAACTGATAGATGGCACAGCCCTTTATGATAATAAAAGGGGGAGGGGAATCCAGGATATATGAGGCAATAAGTGTTCAGGCTTGAGTAGACAAATTTGGGGTGCCCGGGTAAAAAACAGAAAAAACAAAAAAACAAGTTCGTAACTGGATATTCAGATCTAGGACTCGGAGGGGACGCTACTCTCGATAATATGGACCTGAAATTCATCTATGTAAATATAGCACCTAATGTCATGGGAATGGAGATCATTTGCTAAGAGAGCATAAGAATGAGAAAATAAGGTTGAGAATAAATCCTGGAAAATTTTCAGAATTAGCAAGTGAATACAAGAGGAAAATCCTGCTGGGGAAAATCTTAATGGAAAGGGGCAAGAGGGTAAGGCAACCACCAAGTGTTTTCATGGAGGTCAGGAGAAGAGTATTTCATTCACTAACCTTTTTGCCCCTGTGGCTCTCCATTCAAAATTCAGCTCCTGGTGTGGGTATCATCTTTTCTAGAATGTCTTTCCTCATAGTCTTCTTTGACTACCATGCGCTATGCAAATGGCTTATGATTTTGTTTCAAGAGCAACTATTAATGTTTGTCATTTATTAAACACTTGAAATGTACCAGCAGCTACACCGTGCATTTTCCCTGCATTTACTATCTCTTATGCTGTAATCACATACTCATTAGGTAAAATTGATTACTCCTTTTCCCCCTCAACTTTAGTTGTAGTAGATAATAAGATCTACCTTGGGGCACTGTTCAGAAAACAGAAAAAAAAGGAGTCGTATTTGGCATAATATCTACTGTGTAGAACTTACAGAGTAAATTCTTTTTGACATTCTTTACATTTATAATTTATGATTATGCATTTATAACATATAGATTTACCTCCCCTACAAACTATGAACTCTTTAAGGCAAGAGGTGTTTTTCATTCATCTTGAATCCCCAATGCTATGAACATTGCTAGGTATGTTTTATATGCACAGAATTTTATGGAAGTATCAGTATCTATCTTATATTTCAAAGGTAGACAGTTCCAATTCTAGATGTGTGTTAGGTGGCAATGGGCAACATCATTATTTTTTTAGCTTCTTTAAAATCCAGCATTAAAAATCACTATAATTTTAAACTGGATTACCTGCTTTTAATTACATTTTTAGTTTTTGTATTTTGGAGAGATGAAAGGAGGTAAATCAATCAATATCTGGTGTGTTTTGTTACAGATAATTTTATTCCCACCTGATATGTTTGTAAGGCATCCTTGGAGCCAGTTATATACTGTTTGAACTTTCTATTCAATTTTGAGACACCCATGATCTATTTCCATTTATGTAGAAGGAATTCTTCCTCTTTATAGAGAGTATGAAAACTTTAAATTCCCAGTATATCAATTTATAAAGGAGCATCTTAATAAAGCTCTATCTTAAGTAATAAATATGTGGCACATTCTGCTATGCCTAGGCCTTTGTCAGTGTTATATATTATATTTTAAATGTACATTTTCAAATCTATGTCATTTTCATTTTACTCATTCTTTGATTCCAGAAAAAAAAATTCCTAGGATAAAAGTTTAAATAACCCACAGGTGTGGAAAAGCAGAAGTCCTCAGGAAAATTTTGAAGTAAAAAGATTTTAAAAATCACATCTGAAACATCTTACCATGCAACAATTATACCAAATGTGGTGAAGATTAAACTAAAAAAGACAGAAAGAAGACAACTTCCAGGAGAGACCATAGTGGCTGGCACTGTGAGCAGCAAGAGTGACAGGGGAGTTCAGTGGTTAGACCATCAGAGGAGTCTGTTCTCAGAAGAAGTGCTTGGCTTGGCACTGGTCTTGAGCTCATTGAAACTCATTTGGGTATTCCTCATAGTAAAAGAGAAAACTGAACTAAAATTTTTAACTAAAATTTTTAACAGTTTATTAATCGGTTTTGTTAGATATGCACCATTTAATTCAGCCATTTAGGTTGGGGATGGTTTGAGAGCCTTGATGGGGGTAAGATTTGGGCTTAGAAAAAGTCATTGGATATATCATAGGCACTGAGAGAGGAGGTTATCTGTTGTGCATACCACTTAGCAATAATAATTATGATAAAGCATAAACTTTAGTAATTGTAGCTTACAGAGTACCCTTGAAATGGATTAATTTGCGTACCCCTAAAATAATTTAATGAAACTATACAAAGGCTTGTACACATTTCAGTCGGCAGCTGAAATTTTTCATTGCATATTTAAATGCTTTAAAATGTCATTTTTTGTACTGCAGAATTTTTAGCATTTTAAAATAAAATTGTTAAATAATGCTTTACATTTTTCTAAGAAAATGTAAATATCATAATAATAAATACCTGCCACCTTTCATTTAAAATGTATGAACAGTGCTCACTTTGGCAGCACATATACTAAAATGTATGAACAACTTTAAATAAAACAACATTCTTGCTCTTCAAACTAGTATTTTTTATTCTAATTCCTCCAAAATTTTTATTCTAATTTCATGTATTTTATGCTTAAAGGACCTTATTAATCACCTTATCATACATCTCTACAATAAATGATGTATATAAATTAAGATTTAACTTCTAAAATGTTTCCTGTAACCATAAGACTGTTAAGTATTAAAATTACCTTCCTCATCAATTTATTATAATTGTCATAAGTATATCATTGATCAAAACAACATATCGTATTTTAAATTTGAGTAATAATTATTAAGTATAAAAGTAATATTTTATTGGAAATTCATCTCAATGAGTTAAATGACTTTTTATTCTTTTATTGGCTCATATATCTATGGATGGATATTAGTTATTGCTAAAATCACATAGTTACTGTATAAGTTCTGTTCCTATTTTTGGTTTTTATAGATGTGAGAGCTGAGAAGTCATATTCACATAAATAAGTGGATAGGGTTGGAAGGAACAATGTCACTCAATTCTTTGATCTTCTTCAGAGATACATGCCAGAATTCACATAGTCATCTAGGATCATAAATTATTTTTAATCTATTAGCTGACAACTTGATTAGGTCCTCTTCAATTTTGCTGAAAGTAAAGAATTGGAAACCACCTGACTTTCAGAAAAGATTTGTCCCCTGGTCATTAGAGTCATTCAGGTTTTCAGAATCTCCACCAGTGTGTATCCCTTTGTTTGATGTCATAGAGGTTTATATACCTCAGGGCAATTCACCAAAGGTAGATTTCTAGGATTAGTGAGAGTTCCGCCTTTCTATCCGAAAGTAAAAGAAAGGGTTTATATTAGAGAAGATGGAAATAAAAAAAATCTGCATGATGTCATTAACATTCTCAAGGAGAATAATTTTAGGAAAGAGCACATAAGGAACTTGAGAACTCAGAAAATCTTGGAAAAGTCTTCATTGACCACTGGTGGTACATGAAGTGGAAAAACCACAGATTGAAGCGCCTAGTATAGCCCCTTATCATTAGCCTCATGTCCTAGCCCTCTAAATAGGTCATCTTTCATTGATTATTGCCCACTTTACATGTTTATATATCAGGGGTACTAGTTATCTATAGTGGATAGATAGTTAGTAGTAATTATGCCAAAAAAGACCAAATGCTAAAATGTGTTAGTAGGGAGAGATTATATTAGCCAGTGGGAAATAGGGTAAGGAAAGTCTCTAAGAATGACAACTGATACATTTGATACAGTTCCACATCTGGATATCTACTTTAATAAAAATATGCTAAAAATGAATGATTTGTTTTTTTTTAAACAAATATTTATTGCAATATTATTTATAATGGTAAGAAATTGAAATCAGCCTAAATGCTAGTTCATCATATATTCGTTTAAGAAATTGGCACAATTCTTCAAGAAAGATTTTCCAGACATTATAACATTGCTTATGGAGATTATAGAATAATCTCAATAAATGTTTATTACATTATTTAATTTATACAAATTACTGTGTTTAAACAAAACTCTGCCAAATACAATATAAACAATGTGAAAAATATGCATATGAGAAAAGACTCAAGGAAAATACATAAAAGTAATAATTATCTTGGGTTGATATGTGTTTTTTTCTTTTGTCCTCTAAATAGAGGAAATGTGATTATATTGAACATGAGATTATAGATTTCTTCGTTGAAGGTATGTATATGTTATATATATATATATGGTTATTATATATAAATATGAAAGGTTAACATGCATTTATATAATTTACTACATATAATATATATAATAAGTATATATTTTATTACTTTTCTAAAAAATAATACATGCACATAGTAAAATAGCCAAATAGGGAAATTTACAAAATAAAAATATATTTTTTAAAAATTCAGCCTTCCAGGGTGCCTGGGTGGCTCAGGCAATTATGTGTCTGACTCTTGATTTCAGCTCATGTCATGATCTTGGGGTTATGAGATTGAGCCCTATGTTGGGCTCTGTGCTCAGCACAGAATCTGCTTGTCCCTCTCCCTCTGCTCCTCCCCCTTCTCTCTCTCTCTCTGGCTCTCTCTCTCTCTCAAAATAGATAAATAAAATCTTAAAAAAATAAAAATAAAAATAGCATTCAGCCTTCCAGGACATAACTGCCATTGACTGCTACTTATATATACCTCTAGATACTTCCTATGCATATATATGCATCTAATACAAATATATATGCATAAATGAACACATGGTAATCATGCATTTTACATAAATAAGAACATATTAACCACATATGCTTTTATTCTTCACTTGTCATCTTCTAAAATCAACATTTCTCTAATTTGTTATCTTTGTGCATTTTCCTTCTGGTTTTTTAGCAGTTGTATAGGGTCTTTTTAGTATTTCTAAAGACTGCCTTTATTTTTTTTTTTAAAGATTTTATTTATTTATTTGACAGAGAGAGATCACAAGTAGACGGAGAGGAAGGCAGAGAGAGAGAGGGAAGCAGGCTTCCTGCTGAGCAGAGAGCCCGATGTGGGACTCGATCCCAGGACCCTGAGATCATGACCCGAACCGAAGGCAGCGGCTTAACCCACTGAGCCACCCAGGCGCCCCTAAAGACTGCCTTTAAATTTTTAAAGATTGTATTTAAATATTTTTCTATATATATCACCTTTAGATGTAATTTTTAATTTTTCATCAAAAATATGAGGTAGCTAGTAAATTTTCAGCTTCCATCTCCCATGTCTCCTTTCTCCACACTTAGCTTCAGATTTGGTTTATATATATATATATATATAAATATATTTTAATATTTTTCTTTTGATTACTTTATACTCTAAAAATGTTTAAACTTTCATTAATTGATTTATATGTTGAATTAATTCCTAATTATTTAAAGAGAGGAAAACACAGTTAAACTTCCTAATTTCTTTCACCTTGGAATTTGTATTAGTTCTATAATAATTCTACTTTGCCAATTTTAATAACATTTATATTGCATTCCCTAATTCCCACAGCTCTTTACTCTTAATTATCCATTTTATTTATTTATATTTAAAGATTTTATTTATTTATCTGACAGAGAGAGATCACAAGCAGGCAGAGAGGCAGGCAGAGAGAGGAGGAAGCAGGCTCCCCGCCGAGCAGAGAGCCCGACGCGGGGCTCGATCCCAGGATCCTGAGATCATGACCCGAGCCGAAGGCAGCAGCTTAACCCACTGAGCCACCCAGGTGCCCCTTAATTATCCATTTTAATGGATTTATGAACCATTTCTATTTCCACACTTAAAGTTCCTCTATTAGTTGGTTTATAAAAGCATCCACACCAACTTCTTCCCCCACTTCCCACCCCAAGAAGATCTCATGAGTGCTGTATGTCCAGAGTTCTTGAAAGTTGTGTAATACTTTTGGGTCACATTTTCTGAATCCAAGGACTAGTAGACATTGCTCTCCATATATCTCACAATTAGTTTTGCACTTCCTAAACAATTGAGGCTAGCCTGAGTTTTCCCACTTTCGTGTAGAAGTTGAATATTTTGCCTTGATAACCTCTTTATTGTGTACTCCTTATTAATTATTCTTTGTTATTTATATGTAAAATTTCTCCAAAGCACAATTTTTCCCTTTCACTCTTCAGATTCAAGCCTTCTTTTATTTTTGGAAACTTTTCTTTTATTACATCTTTTAATATTTTCCATTTTTACTTTTTACTTCATCTGGAACACTAATCATGTTTACGCTGTAGTCTTTTGACTGTCTCTTAGAACTACCATTTTCTCTGTAATTCTTTTATTTTTTAATTTATTCTTTCAAAACTATGCTTTCCATTTTATCTTGTTGAATTTTATGAAGGCTATCTCTTTGTCCATGACTGTTTTTGGTATTATCTACTCTTGGGTATTGCTTCTAATGTAACTTGAGTAACTGACATTGTTTTAAATTTTCTCTCTCATTTCTTCCTAAATGTTGCTCTCTTACTTTTCATCTTATCATTTTTTTCTTTCTCATTGCATGCATCTCTACTTTGAATTCTTATTTTTTATTCATTATTCATTATTTTATTCATTATTTTTTTAATTACATTGATTTTTTTTAAAGTATCTCATTGTTAGTTTGTTTTTTTTTTTTTTTTCAATTGTCCCAATAGTTCTGTAATTGTTAAATTTCTTCTATTCTTTATCCCCCTCGCTATGTTTTTGTATAGTTTTAGGGTTGGCTACTTTTTTAAAAATCTGGACCATTCTTCCTGAGGAAGTAATTTGTTAAATAGCAGCAGTGTGGGGAGATAGACTAGGGAAGATGCAAAACAGCAAGCAGCTTGGATTTAGGTCTAGGGACACTTATACTATGCCCAGGAACATGCTTCTACTCTGGTCAACAGAAGGTCTGCAAATCTTACAGCAAAACCTCATTTATCATAACTTTTATTTTAGGGGCTTATTGTTTCTGTTTCATTAACTGCCAAGATCAGTAGATTCAGATTAGTGATTGTCAACTCTGGTTTTTCATCCACTTTGCCACAAGAGCAGCCAGCTTCTTGCAAAATTAGCATGCATGTGTTTGTATTCATTCAGCCCCTTCTCCTCTGTGGCTGTGGTTTCATAGATACCTGATCGAGACTTTCATAGTGCCATCACACACTTTGCAAGAAGTCCATAAATTCACCCCTCAGAATAAGCCATCCAACTATTGGAGATCTCTGCTAACTTTCCAAGTTCTGCAGGGGTGTTTAATTTGTTCTCAAAATTTCCCCTCAATCTGGTCATATGTCACAATATTCGGCAATGGTTATTCACATTTTATGGATTATCAGGGTAAATACGTTCTACTTTCATTATAGAAGTCATTATCACTCTGGTTAGTTTTTTTCTCTGTTGTTTTCTGTTTGTTTTAAAAGATGGTAGTAAAATTCTTTTTATTTTGTCCAGTTTAACTGAAAGTCCTTATATTACCTTTAAAAGGGAGAAAGTATATATTCAGTTATCAAAACAAGGTAAGAATTGTGTTGATACTCAAAGAATAGGTGGAATTTATCATCAAATATGAGGCTATAGTTAGTACATATATCAAAATTATATCTGCAGAATTGTCTAGGGCATATTTCAGGAGAAAGAATGTTTGGCTGGAGTAAGTATTTTATAGATTAATGAGATGTAGGTCTTGAAAGACAAGTTAGAAGATCACCAAGAATATAGAATATGGAGTTTATTTTTTTACTCTATAGAAATTTGGAAACTATTGAAGTTCTCTGAGCATAGAATAAGACAAGAATAAGAAGAGCTATGACTCTTCGTCAGAAAGATTAGTTTAGCTGTGGTATAACAGATAAATTATAAACAGGGAATTAATTTAGGACGGTTACTATAAAAGTCTCTGTATTAGGTTTTTTTATTTAATTTTATTTTTTTTTATTTTTATTTATTTATTTATTTATTTTTAAGATTTTATTTATTTATTTGACAGAGAGAGATCACAAGTAGATGGAGAGGCAGGCAGAGAGAGAGAGAGAGGGAAGCAGGCTCCCTGCTGAGCAGAGAGCCCGATGCGGGCCTCGATCCCAGGACCCTGAGATCATGACCTGAGCTGAAGGCAGCGGCTTAACCCACTGAGCCACCCAGGCGCCCTTTTTTTTTTATTTTTGCATAACAAATCATGTAACTTACAACAGTTTCTGTGGGTCAGTAGTCTGAGCACAAATTACCTTGGTCCTTTGTTCAGGGCCCTGCAAAGCCGCAGTCAAGGTATTACTGGGGCTGTGGCCTCATTTAAGGTTTTGTCTTCTCTTCCAAGTTCATTCAGCTTTCTGGCAGAACCCATTTTCTAGAACTATAGAACTCAGGGCAACTTGCTCCCCAAAGCCAGTAAAATAGTCACTACTTTAAAAGGAGCCTTAAAGGATTTTCCACTGATTAAGTCAGGGCTGTCCAGGATAATCTTCTTCTTGATTAAATTCAATTGATTTGGGGCCTTAATTACACCTGTAAAATTCTTCTACCTTTGCCTCATAATGCACTCTACGCAAGCGGGTGAGATCCATTACCTTTTCCATATAATGTAATTTAATCATGGACATAACACCAGGGGGTTAGAGATCATGGGGCCATCTTTGGACTCTGCTTACATAATATTAATAAAAGATATTGGAGAAAATAAGCCTAGTGTCTTGAAAGAGGTATGTAAAAGGAGCCTACAGTATTCTGATCCAAGCTGGTATAGAAATAAACACATAAACACACAATTAAATATAAGGTGATAAGTGCAAATGCAGAAATATTTTTAAGGTACCATGGTAGTTCGGAAGAATAAGCCCCCAGTTCTTTCTGGAAAGGCGAATATCAGAGACAGCTTCCTAGAAGAGATGGTTCTTGAAAGATAAGTAAGGTTAATAAGATTGACAAATACAGAACAGATAATGTAAAGTGAGAGGATAATTATGAGTGGATAAATGATATCTTCAGGGGCGCCTGGGTGGCTCAGTGGGTTAAGCCGCTGCCTTCGGCTCAGGTCATGATCTCAGAGTCCTGGGATCGAGCCCCGCATCGGGCTCTCTGCTCGGCAGGGAGCCTGCTTCCTCCTCTCTCTCTCTGCCTGCCTCTCTGCCTACTTCTGTCGAATAAATAAATAAAATCTTTAAAAAAAATGATATCTTCAACATTTACAGTAATATATTTATAATGTTTTGATATTTTATTCCAAAATAAAATATTTTGCATTTATTTTGATATTTTAAAAACTTGCATTAAAATATTACATATCTTGATTACTGATTTTTTTTTTCATTCTCTTAAGTTTCCTACCTGAGAGAAACGCCTCACCATCCTCAGTAGTGCCCTGAGCATCTAGTAGTGGCACTATGCAGAGAGCTGTGATTATTTAGGTATTGAGGAAGTATAAGGTGAAAGTGGAAGGATTGCAGGAAGGAAAACTAGAAAAACTGACTGGGGTAAGATCATGAAAAGTCTTGATTTGTTCTCTGAGAAGATGTCCAAAGACTTGACTCTGAGGATCATAAGGAAAAGTCATGGTTTTAAACTGGCGAGTGGACAGATGAAACTGCATTTAGAAAGATTACACTGGCAGAAATGTAGAAGCTAGTTTGGAGGGGTTTGCTTTTCTCTGTTAAAGGAGAACAATTAGGAGGCTATTGTAGCGGTCACACGAGGTAAGTAATTATACTTATGTTACCCATAGTATTTGGCTCACTGAAAAGTATTTTAATTTGTGATTCACCGGCAGAAACCGAAAATTTCCTTTTGGAGAACATGTTAGATGGCTTTTTTGACTCTCTAAATGGTAGACCTTTTGCTTAATGTGAATTTTTTATGGCAATCACACTTATGGCTCACGCATTTCTGTAACTATATGCAGCTTATTTTACCTGAGAAATGTTTTTGATAAGATATAATGTTCTGATATGTGATGCCAGGATTGAGTCTGAGCCTATAGTTTTTATTGCATTTATATGTGGTGATGTTAAGTTAGGAGTAAGGCAAATGAATTCTCACCATACAAAATTGAACAACCCAGCTCTATAATTGCTTCAGGATAGCCAATTGCCTATTTTGTCTCTGTTCAAAGTACCCAAAGGAAATCTTCCCAGGGCCATTGAAAATATCAGAGTCTGCAGATGGAGATCATAACTTTATAGTATTGGCTTTATATTTAATATACAACTAGTGAAAACTGATTAAAGAGGGAGCCAGGATTACAATTGGATGCTTGATTGGAAGGGCTGATATAACCAAGAGACCAATCTATAAAGGACTATTTTACATAGTAAAGAAGTGGCATATTATAAAAGTATTTACTGTCTTGAAAAATTCTGAATATACAGAACATAAATGTTGATAGAATCATACAACCCTTTATATGTCAATGTTATTTAATATGTCTGATACTAGCCCCTAACACCCACCTCCATCGTTTGGAATTTTCTTTCTTGCAACCTATGTAGCTACATCAGCCCTAGATTGTTTTCTTATTTGATAGAAATAGAAGACTCCATGAAGCTTCATTTATATATTGGAGTATTTATTTTTCAATTAGAACAAAACTTGAAATTTTCAAAGTTTCTTGTTGTATAGAATGACCACCAGTTAACTGGAAAATGTCATGATTGATTCTTGAAATTAAGGATAAAATTCTTAATTTTAGGTTAATTGGAAACAAAAGTGAATCCCAAAAATCAAACCAAAAATTGTTATGGTTCCTTGGTACTTTTAGCATACATTGATGAGCTAATCTGCTAAGACGTTTCATGAATGCTCTGAGCATGCAAATTGTACAGTTCCAAGAGGAAATTGCTCAAAGACTCAACCCAAGAGCAAGCAGGAGTTGCTTCCATTGTTGGCACATTCCAGCAACCCCAAAAATGCCATCCAGACTCCAGAATATACTCCATACTTAAAATCCTACTACACATGACACAGTCTTTTATGACCTAATAGAATTTGAAAAATAAGGTTTAAAACACAAAACTTGGTAGCAGACTTTACATTTTAATTAGATTTTTTATTAAAGTAAAATTTACTGATGACTGAGATTTTCCCAGGAGACTCCTGCAATAACAGTCCTGATATCCTAAATTGGAGGATACCTTTTGGAAAGAAGGGAAGGGAATAGAAGAGAAGACTCATGGTCACTGTCCCATTTTACCTTTACTTATTTTACTTAGCAACAGCCACAAAATCTAAATTTTAACTGGCAATGAAATAAGTTGAAATAAGCTGAAAACATAAAACAGTACAAAAGTACATAAAATAAAATTCAATGTTTATGCCTCTACTGTGGATCTTCAGCTCTCTAGACTATCTCCAGAAGCAACCATTGTTGGAAAATTATTAAAAATATTTCCCCAGAAATATTCTCTCAATATATAAACATATATATAAGCTTATACATATGCACTCTCTCTCCCTCTTTCTCTCTCTCTCTCTATATATATATAATACTATGTGTATATATGTCTATGTGTGTTGCGTGTGTCCATGTTCATTCTTCTCAGTTACACAAATGGGAATAGATGGTACCTTCCTTTTCCTAATAAAATGTCTTCAAGATCACTTCTTGTCAACACATACAGAGCTCACTCATTCTTTTTAGTACCTTCAGAGCCAGGGTTTCTTCATCTAAGCACTGTGGGTATTTGAGGCCAGATAATTTGTTTTGGATGGCAGTGATGTATGTTCTAAAATGTTTAGCAGCATCTCTGGTCCACTAGATAACAATACCATCTCCCCAGTTATGAAAACCAAAAGTAAAAAGAAATTACCAAATGTTCCCTGGGGTGTAAAATCACCCTTGGTTGACTGAGAAATGCTGCTTTAGAATGTCCTGTTGTATAAATATGTATTCCCCTTTGATAAATACTTAAGTTGTTCTCAATTTTTACAATCATACACACACAGAAAAAGGCTGAACCGAGTGTTCCAAATCTATGTGTCTCTGAATAAATGTATATACCTATCTGTAGGAGAAATTCCCAGATGAGTTCTTAAATCAAAGAGGATGTGTACTTTACATTTATATAGATATTGCCGAATTGCTCTTCTTTTATACCATTTGCCTTAGAACAACTCTTTCAGAATCTATTGCGGATCCCTGAGAGGGGAGGAAAACACTCCATAACTGTTTAAATCATATATTAATAAACTCTAAAGACAATGATAACAGCAGTCATTAATTGCACTGACCTAGGCTACACTGGAGGAGATGATATGTCAAATTTTAGATTTCAAGGCAAGAGAAAAATGGAAGAGGAGGAAAGGCAGCAAAGTAGGAGGGAATGAGAAAGCAAACATTTATCGCATGTCTTCTCTGTCCAAGTGCTGTGATATACACGTTACAAATGTTACCTCCAGTATGTTAAGAATTATCATTATGGCCCCTGCAAGGACTGGGTTGGATCTCTGGGTATGAACCAGAACCAGGTGAGAAGGCTTAAGGACTAAACACTGACAACATCAGTATAGGCGCCTTTTCCTTTGTGCAAAGGTATGAGCCACCACCTCAAGCCTAAAGCTATCTATACTCAGTTTCACAGCTGATGTATTTTATTGAAATATTCTGTTCCTTCAGCCCATCCAACTGTTCTGTAATAAATACTAAGGTCATATTTTAGTCCCCAATTCACAAACTAGTGGCTAGAAGTTAGAATTGGCCCACAGACATGGTTTCTTTGGCCCCTAGAATGTTATAGAAAATTGAGCCAACATTTAAAAACAATTGATGTGGGGCGCCTGGGTGGCTCGGTGGGTTGGGCCGCTGCCTTCGGCTCGGGTCATGGTCTCGGAGTCCTGGGATCGAGCCCCGCATGGGGCTCTCTGCTCAGCGGGGAGCCTGCTTCCTCCTCTCTCTCTGCCTGCCTCTCTGCCTGCTTGTGATCTCTCTGTCAAATAAATAAACAAAATCTTAAAAAAAAAAAAAACTGATGTTATACAAAATCTTGAGTTCTGCCTTCTTTTTTGGGGAGGATGAAGATCTCTAACAGTGGGCAGGCATTCCCCCCTGGCAACAGTTGGCATGAGCTGAGTGAGTGACAGATGCCCCTTAAGACAGGGCATATAATCTCCAAATTATCCGAGTCTCTACCATCCCATAATGCTCCTTAATATAAAGGTGTGGTTCAGTTTCTATTGACATAGTAGCCCTGATGTTTATCTTCCATTTGAGAAGAGTCTTGTTGTAAACATTCTTTAAATCACAAGGAAAAGATGGTTAGAAGGGATCCATGCACGGACAGGAAAATAGGAAAGAAAATAAGCTTAGCTCCTTAGTTCTCAAATCTGTCTGCATATTAGAATCACATGAAAAGTCTTTTTAAAATTATAAGTATCTGAATCTTTCTTCCTCATTGAATTGAGAAGAATCCTAGACATCAGTAGTTTTTGTTGGTTTTTTTTTTTTTTTTATTTCTTTTCAGTGTAACAGATTCATTGTTTTTGCACCACACCCAGTGCTCCATGCAATACGTGCCCTCCCCAATACCCACCACCTGGTTCCCCCAACCTCCCACCCCCCACCCCTTCAAAACCCTCAGGTTGTTTTTCAATGTCCATAGTCTCTCATGGTTCACCTCCCCTTCCAATTTCCCTCAACTCCCTTCTCCTCTCCATCTCCCCATGTCTTCCATGTTATTTGTTATGCTCCACAAATAAGTGAAACCATATGATAATTGGCTCTCTCTGCTTGACTTATTTCACTCAGCATAATCTCTTCCAGTCCCGTCCACATTGCTACAAAAGTTGGGTATTCATCCTTTCTGATGAAGGCATAATACTCCCTAGTGTATATGGACCACATCTTCCTTATCCATTCGTCCGTTGAAGGGCATCTTGGTTCTTTCCACAGTTTGGCGACCATGGCCATTGCTGCTATAAACATTGGGGTACAGATGGCCCTTCTTTTCACTCCATCTGTATCTTTGGGGTAAATAGCCAGTAGTGCAATGGCAGGTCATAGGGAAGCTCTATTTTTAATTTCTTGAGGAATCTCCACACTGTTCTCCAAAGAGGCTGCACCAACTTGCATTCCCACCAACAGTGTAAGAGGGTTCCCCTTTCTCCACATCCCCTCCAACACATGTTGTTTCCTGCCTTGCTAATTTTGGCCATTCTAACTGGTGTAAGGTGGTATCTCAATGTGGTTTTAATTTGAATCTCCCTAATGGCTAGTGATGATGAACATTTTTTCATTTGTCTGATAACCATTTGTATGTCTTCATTGGAGAAGTGTCTGTTCATATCTTCTGCCCATTTTTTGATATGATTATCAGTTTTGTGTGTGTTGAGTTTGAGAAGTTCTTTATAGATCCTGGATATCAACCTTTTGTCTGTATTGTCATTTGCAAATATTTTCTCCCATTCCATGGGTTACCTCTTTGTTTTGTTGACTGTTTCCTTTGCTGTGCAGAAGCTTTTGATCTTGATGAAGTCCCAAAAGTTCATTTTTGCTTTCATTTCCTTTGCCTTTGGAGACATATCTTGAAAGAAGTTGCTGTGGCTGATATCGAAGAAGTTACTGCCTATGTGACATCAGTAGTTTTTAAATGTCTCCAGGTGATACCAATGTTGAGAAAAAATGGACACCCCAAGTCCTAACCTAGGTCACTATTTGTATAATCAGGCATCTGTAGGTATTCCAGCTTTGGATTCTCTGCCCAAAGCCAACCACTTTAGCCATATGGCTTATATAATTGCCACTTAAGTTTAGTTCAGCCCAGTAAAGTTTGTATTCAAAGCAAAGCACATTGCAGGTCAATATAGACACTAAATAAACTTTGTAGTTCTTTGCCTTGAGTCTAGGTCATTGTTCCTCTTTTCCTCCATTTTATCTGATCAACTCTGTCCAGCTTATCTTCAGTGTTCCATATCTATTCCTCTTACTCCGCCCATTTCTTCCCCTCATTAACAGTTCCAATCTTCAGATGAAGAAAATAGACCTCAGAGAGCACAATCAATTTAGCAAAGATCATCTTTCTAGTAAGGGGCAGACCTGAGACTCAACCCAAATCTTTCTGATTGCAAAAATCCATGTTCTTTCCACCATACCAATGTGTTCTATGGAATTATTAACTCTCCTCTAAATTTTGAACATCCTTTGACTGGAAATAAAATCTCTTATTTCTCAATGAGAAAGAAAGTTTGGAGAAAATACCTCCAGAGGGGGTAAAGTAATAAAATAAAAATGCACTGATATATACATGACTAATTGCAGATCCTTTCATAGGAATGGATTGGACTTAAATATCACAATATTACTTTAAACTGGTTATAGGAGTTTTACATTGGAAAAAAAATTGGAAAACAGGTAAAAAATAGGAGGAAGACATTTACTAGAGAATTATGACTCTTCAAAACAACTCTTAATATTATGATGTGTTTCTTCTATCTTTTTCTTAACCATTTATCTCAAAATTGAGATCATATGATTTTCTTTCCCAATTCATCACTTAGTATTACCATTTAACTTATTCATTGAAAATTCTTTGAAAGATTTCTAATAGCTGTAAAATACCTTGTTGTGAAGAAACCACTATAGTTTATTTAACCAGTTTTAGTAGAGGATGCTGGAGATAAATTTTGAAAGATGTGGGGGTATTTTACAATGGACAAGGGAACAGAAGGGCTTGAATGCCAGCCCTATATCAATATTCACTGACCTGGTTTGCTTTCCAAGAACCACAGCTGTAGCTGCTCTATGCTCATGGTTGACTATTTGATTTGGATTTGAACTGAATCTTTGGAGAGCTTAGATTATGCTGGTCTTTCAAGGGAGGAAGATCAAACTTAGGAGGAAAAAGGAGGAAACAGAGTCAAAGGAGATTATTTTATTAAACTGGAAATGTATAGGTGCTTTTTCCTTATCTTTGAAACAGCTACAAGAGAACAGTGTTTTATAAAGGGGCACACTTTGAATGATAGAAGATGAATCTGGCATTTTAATACCTTATTTCTCGAACTAGCATTATCACTAATTAATTATGAGATTTTAAACTATAACATTTAAACATTATCTATTGAACATATATACTGTGTCAAATACTGGACATTAAAGATACAACAGTGGACAAGAGAGACATGTGATTCACCATCTGGTTGATTTGGAAGACAAAATAATATTTGTAACTCTACTTTCTCATTTATGAAATAAGGGAATCTTTATGGCCCCTTTCAGTGATGAAGTATTATTCTCACTTCACTCACTAAGAAACATTTATTAGGAACTACTGTATTGTGAACACTTTACTAGTTGTTGCTGATGGAAAGTTAACCTGCTTTTAACAAACTCACTTTACAATCACAGTAGGTAATAGAAACATAGTTTAGAATGAAGTGCAATGGCTTGTCATTATGGAAGTATGCACTGGGTAACTAGGGTCATATAGAGGAAGTATCTATTTTTCTGAGAGGAAATGGGAAGTCTGGGACAGTGTAGAAGAGAAAACAATGAGTTGTCACAACACAGGAGCAAAAGCTCTCCATGCAGAAACTCTGAGAAGGGACATGTCACATATCCAGCAGCACAGGAGTGTGAGAGAACATACTATACTCAGGAAATGATTGGAATATATTATGTTTATCCATTCTAAAAATTTATCACACACCTGTAGTGCTAGGCACTGCACTAAATTCTGGGAATGAAACAGAGATCAATAGAAATATGGGTCCTGACTTTGGAGGGCTTTAAGTTGGTTGGTAGAGACACATACTAGACAAATAATCACACAGGTTAGTATATAATTACAAGTAGTCACAAGGATTATGAAGGAAAATTCTGAGTCACTCAAGCAGAGTTGAGAAGTTTAAGAATCATCTGAGGGTGGGGAGTGGTAAGGTACAAAATATTTGGTGGTAGATATAAGACATTTGAAATAGCTCTCAATGTAGGTCAGAAGTGGTGATTTAGTAGGATTTATGGTATTATATGGCTGAAGTCGGTACGACAGAAGTAACTGGCACAAGGGGAGTGTGACACAGAGCTAGGCCAAGTCAAACAAGTCCAACGGTACCTGTGGCCATGATAGATACTTACTGAGGTATTTGATCACATTCAACATTTACTAATGTGATTTGTAAGTT
This sequence comes from Lutra lutra, assembly GCF_902655055.1. Classification (NCBI taxonomy): domain Eukaryota; kingdom Metazoa; phylum Chordata; class Mammalia; order Carnivora; family Mustelidae; genus Lutra; species Lutra lutra. The sequence goes on along the minus strand of NC_062279.1, from coordinate 160,019,497 downwards.
CTATATTATCTGGCCTGTACCTATTTCCCAGCTTTTGTCTTTTACTGTGTTTCTCCTCCAAATTGCATCTCTTTAAGATTTTCTACCAGTTACTTATTTTTTAGGAACTTCCTCCATTTCCAAGATTACTGTGGTAGCCTCATCACACATGCAAGTTCCTGGTAATTGGTTTTAAGGAGTCACATAATCTAAGGTAGGCCAATCAGAATACCCCTGCTTCAGACCATAGTATATGGGTCAAGGGGTTTTTCCAATACATTACCTCTTGAATCATTTTTATTTATTTAACATTGCAAAGGATACATGGCAACTTGCACCACGAGTTACACAAAGTGTTTGTAATATCAAATTTTTCTATGAACAACTTGAACAGAGAGATAGTACAAGATCTCCTGAGCCTTCTTAGAAAGTACCTGGGCTGCATCTGGAATAACCAATAAGGTACACATGGGACAAACATTTCCAGTAGAAAGACACTACCTATCATCACACCACATTGTATATTTATAGATTAGCATAAAGGGTGGTAGAAAAAAAATCTCATATCTGTAAGTAAGGAAGGTTCCAGCCTGGGCTCCCTGGACCAAGAGCTGAGACAGGAAATATGACTATCATCAATCAGATCCACACTGTGACATCCTTGGGAATAATCTTGAGCAACTTCTTCATGCCAGAATTATGAGTACCAAAGACCTTGGCATTTTTCTATAAACTAGCTAAGTCAAAAAAAGATCTCTCTCACTTACTTTACCAAAGGAGGCCCTGGGGTATTCAAAGCACTTCAAAGAAACACAATGCATAAAAGCCTCAGGAGTTTTGGTAATTCAAACAGCAGTAATTTGCATAACACATATAAAGTCCCACTAATGGACATTCTTTTTCTTGGGGCTTCAGGGGTTCACTAGATGGAGTGGAAGTCCAGGAGGAAACAAAACCTTCTTATAAACTTCTCTTGTAGAAGATTTCTCCAATATCTAAGAAGGCTATTCCTTCAGACCATGTGTGAGAAGAACACACAACTGGCTATCCTAAATACAGATCAGAGAGGGGATAGATGTCACAGCTAAGCCACCTTCATATTCCCTAAGAAGTGGATTTACATTTGTAAATCTGTCTTAAACTTTCTGTTCTAAAAAGAGGCATTGAATGGTTACTCCATGAATAAATGAAATGCTGATTTTGAGGGGATGATGAGGAGAGAGGCTTACAAGCATAATGCAGAAAAACTCAAAATAAGTGTGCAGTTAAAAAGGTTGAGTAAACATGTGTTAAACATGGACAGGACTTTTCAGAGCCTTGAATGACTAAATTTATGTTGTTAATCTCCAAAGAGATAAAACTATAATCATGATTTCTAAAATTTACTTAATTAGGAAAACTTATTTTTCTACCCAGATTCTTGAAAGACTCATGCTCATAATAATACAACTAATAATAATTCAGCATTTCATGTATAACAGGAACTGCAGGAATTGGTTTACACAAATTATTTAATACTGGTGACAAGTCTAAGATGTAGAACCTATTACTCTTTTCATCTTGCAGAGGGGAAGACTGAGGTGCTGCATATTTAACATCTTCCCCAAAACATACTGTTTGTGCTTGGAAATGCTTTGAATTGAACCAAGGCAGTCTGACTCTGGAACTTATGTTGGAAACCACTTGATATTGCCACCCATAGTTCCTTAGAATAGCATGGAAAAAAACCTGGCATAGAATGTAGAATTCTAACAATGCTTGCTTTCTATATGAATTCATCTTTTATTTCCTGGAGCTATGCTGTTGTTTCAGAACACGTGATTTCCTTAGAAACACAGTGGTTTAATAGAATTTGTGACAATGAGTCATGTTTTAGATGAATCCACCAATATTTCTTCAAGGGAATTTATCCAACACTTTATTTTTAAAAGACATCAGAGAAAACCTTCACTGTGCTTTTCTGTTATCCCTCACCTTGCAGTGGGTGGGTTTTTAATTAATCCCCTTTGAAAATTAATCTTTGGGGACTATATACACCCATACTGCAACACAAAATCAAGAATACACTTTGATTCTTCCAAGGCTCTCTAACCTTCTTAGATCACTCTCTAAGCAGGACAAGCTTTATCCTGAAGTTCAGGAACTCTAGGTGTTACTGGAATAAAAGCACACTAGAAAAGAAAGAAAGAAAGAAAGAAAAAAAAAAGAAAGAAAGGAAGGAAGAAAAGAAAGAAAGCAAGCGTATCATTGACATTTTCCTGATTCTGTATTAAAATCCCTGGTGAGTTGATAGTTATAAGCTTCCTAACTTGGTAGGCACATAGTTCTGGGACACCAAGGTTCACTTGGTCTAATGATAGCTAGTGGGATCACCTGGTTTATGTATCTGTCCCTTATGATGTTTTTAATTGTATGGCACCATAACTGTTAGTGTAACTCATCCTTACCTCTGGAGTAAGTGGTGGAAAAAATTAAGGGAGTGGATCTTCTTGCAAATACCCTTGATGTCTAACATGCTGAGGGAGATTATAATGGATTGAGGTTAGGGTTTCTCTTCATTCTTTTGTTATATTGCATTCCAATGTTGATATTGGTAAAATCCTGAGAAGGTGCTGTGATTCTGTTAAACTCTAAGAAAAAAATTAATTTGCCACTGCATTGCCAGGTGAGGAAAGGGCCTAATTTTAGTCAGGTACTTTCTGTTGACAGCAACATTAGATTTGACATACATAATCACAGCAGGGACTTCTGTAGTTTATGTTATGGTGCTGGACTTGTGTGAAAGTAGATATGTACTTAGATAAGTTTTTTCTGGACACCCTGGATCCAAACTTCCAAAATATATTGACACCTAAGGAAAACCTTTGCTTTATAGATAGCTTTATATTTTACAAAGCAATTTTATATAGAATGACTTCATTCATTCTTTACAACACTGTGATGGTTGCTATTTCTCTATTTTGTGGAAGAGGAAAGAGGTTTGGAGAGGTTAAATGACTTGCCCCAACTCTCATCGTTAATAAATGGACAAGCTGGATGTGAGGGCCCTTCTGGCACTCTTTTTATACACCTTTCATTAGCCCTGTGAAGCTCACCAACATTCAGAGAAATACAGAACAGGAAGTATAGCTAAAACCAATAGAGATTCATTTTAACTATTATTATTTTTTTTCATTTTATTTTTCCAGTGTTCCAAGATTCATTGTTTATACACCACGCCCAGTGCTCCATGCAATACATGCCCTCCTTAATACTCACCACCAAGCTCACCCATCCCCCCACTGCCTCCCTTCCAAAACCCTCAGTTTTTTTTTAAATCAGAATCCACAGTCTCTCATTGTAAGAGACTGAGACTAACAGTGTTAAATCTCCTCCTCCAATTTCCCCCAATTCACTTTTCCTTTCCTTCTCCTAATGTCCTCCATGTTATTCCTTATGTTTCACAAGTAAGTGAAACCATAAGATAATTGACGTTCTCTGCTTGACTTATTTCACTCTGCATAATCTCCTGCAGTCCCATCCATGTTAATACCCTTTCTGATGGAGGGTATTAATCCTTTCTGATGGAGGCATAATGTTCCATTGTATATATGGACCATATCTTCTTTATCCATTCGTCTGCTGAAGGGCATCTTGGCTCTTTCCACAGTTCGGTGATTGTGGCCATTGCTGCTATGAACGTTGGAGTACCTATGACCCTTCTTTTCACTGCATATCTATCTTTGGGATAAATACCCGGTAGTGCAATTGCAGTGTTGTAGGGTCGCTCTATTTTTAATTTCTTAAGGAATCTCCAAACTGTTTTCCAAAGTGACTATACCAACTGCATTCCCACCAACAGTGTAATAGGATTTCCCTTTCTCCACATTCTCTTCAACACTTGTGTCCTGTCTTGTTAATTTTGGCCATTCTAATTGGAATAAGGTGGTATTTCAATGTGGTTTTGATTTGAATTTCCCTGATGGCTAATGATGATGAAACTTTTTTTCATGTGTCTGATAGCCATTTGTATGTCTTCTTTGGATAAGTATCTGTTCATGTCTTCTGCCCATTTTTTGACATGATTATCTGGTTTTGGGGTGTTGAGTTTGATGTGTTATTTATAGATCTTTGATATCAGCCCTTTGTCTGTAGTGTCATTTGAGAATATTTTCTCCCATTCCATGGGGAGCATCTTCATTTTGACTATTAAATTACCAAATGTATTTTTTAATTATAATATTTAAATCTGAAGATAATAAGGGAGAGTTCAGTGTTTGACTCTTGGTTTTGGCTCAGGTCATGATCTCAGGGTCATGAGATCCAGCCCCCCAGCTGGCTCCACACTCAGTGCAGAATCTGCTTGAGATTCTCTCCCTCTGCCCCTCCCCCAACTTACTCAGGCTCTCTCTCTCTCTAAAATAATAAAAATAAAAATAAATAAAACCTTTCAAAAATAAATATGATGTTAATGAGATTTTCTATCCTCAAACTCACCTGACAGATTGGAAATCAAATAAGGTTTGCATTTGGCAGAGTTTGAAATCTTTTAGATCTTCTTATCCAGTAATTCTACAAGTAATCTGTATTTAGGTTAAAATGGGGGGAAAAAAAGGTTTATGTACCAAGTTGTTTGCTAACATTTTTAATGATGATAAACAAAATAAACATTTCCCAAAGAGAATAGTGACTTTATGGAATATTATAATGCCATTAAAATAACATTACAAGATGCTTTTAATGACATGGGAAATTCTTATTATGAAGATAAGGAGAAAAGAATATATATACATATTTGGGAAATATGCATGCAAATGAAACAAAGAAATAACTGGAATTATGTCAGTTAGAATGATAGAATTGTGAATGATAATAGATTCTTTTTTGTTTTTATGCACTTTGAAACTTTTCTAAAATTACTTATAATGTAAACCCAAATTATTTTAAAGAGTTAAAAAATGTACTTTTAAAACCAGACTAAAGTATTTGGTACACTAATTTGATATTTTGGCTAGTGCATTTTCCCAAAGCCAGGGAACCTGGCTGTGTCCACATCGTGGGTGATGCTAGCTCATCTCTAAGGGTCCTTTCTGCATCCATATCCTATAACTCTCAGATTAGAATAACCATTTGCCATCTTTGGGTTGACCACAACTGTTCCTTACTAAGAGCACCCTGTTGTCCTTTTGGGGCAGTTTCTCATTGTGTATATTCTGGGTGCGAGGTATAGCTACCTTTCCATTTCTTCTCCTCTTCTGTGCTACCCATTCTCAGAGGTTTTGAATCTTGACCTAGTGTCTCTAGAATATAATGTTCATTGGAGATCATTTAATTTCAAGCTGGCTAGAAATTTTCTGCTATGAAATGACTGTCATGCTTCCTCCCAATACTTTGGAGCTCTTTTGATGCCTGTTCCTTTGTAAGCCTGATTGTCCAGCATCCCATCAGTTCTGTGACTTCCTTCTTACCTTTCCAGTAAACTCCCTTCTGTTATATTTACCCAGAATCATTTTCCATTGCTTTCAATCCAGAATGCTGAATAACACACACACAAACAACCATTCTGCATTGTGAATATCAGCAAATACTTTTCTTCAGGTCGATAAAAGTAAGCAAGGAAGCGTTTTCTATATCCAACTAAAATTAAAAGTAGAGGCTACCTGCCATAACGTAATACCTCACTCAGAACAATCTTATAAAAACACCAAAGGCCATTCCATATCAATTCAAAGCCTTAAAAGTGTTTTCATGTCCTAAACACATTTTAGGCTCCAATATGATCTGAAAATTAATTCTCATAATAGCCAAAATGAGTGGAGTCAGATCAAATAGTATTTTCCAATTTGAAGCAGAAGACTGCAGTACATTGCAGGATCTGATGCTCCTGAATTTTTACAGCATCTTAGAGACAGGAATTTTTTCTTTGTTGTTGTTGTTACTCTGGCTGTTCTTCAAGACCTTTTGTTGAGAAGGACATAGACTTTGGCCAGTTTAAACTACTCTCAGTGTTCTGGAGATAACCCACTAATGCTCCAGTTTCTTTGTAATTAAAATCTTTCTGAAGTGGTGCATTGGATTTGCAATAACTCTCTCATGACAGCAGAGCCCAGCAGAAGACCCAAGACATCAGCCTGTTTCCTGTAGTCTTTTAAATAATAACATTCCCCACTATCGACACTCAGATTCTTAAACTGGCTTTAACTCAAGGAAGCAAGCATTCTCTTATGGGTCCAGAAACCAAAGCAGCTTTTAAAGCAGGAAGCTGACATAACTGGCTTTGAGTTCAGTCCTAAAGAGAAATTTTGTCAGCTTTGGCTCTATTTACTTAGGTAATGGTTAGCCTGGATAACAAGTTTGACTTGCAAACATACATATATATATATATTTATATATATATATATATATATATATATATATATATATATATATATATAATTTTTTTTTTCAAAAGAATACAAACAAAACTACCATCCCTTCGAAAACATCAGTGGGGCAAGAGGTTCCTGGTTGGTGCCTGCAGGGAGAGTTTGCATTTGCTTTTCCCTGTATTGACTACTAATTTATCTCCCCTCCCCCACCCTCCCCTTCCATTTTACCTGGGGTAAGAACAGGGGGAGCTGCTGTCAGATCTCCAGAAAAGGTTGTAGAAGGAGGGTGACACTGCAGTTTCAAGACTCCCCCAAACCAGAAGCCTCTGCTTTCTTTTTAGAGCACAGGGAATGACCCTGGTCTTGTCACTAATAATTTTGTCTAGTCCCATGGACAAAAGCTCCCTTCAGTCTTTCCAGCCATGCCAATTTTTTTCCTCCAAAGCATGGACAGTGTCTCCTCACCCCCTTATATCCATTGATTACTTTATTACTGAACTTTAGTGGTCATACTATGAATTCAACCTGCGTCTCTCCACATCCCTATGCCCTCAGCTGGCTATGACTGTTTCAGGCAGATGATTCTCTTCCTTACCCTCGTTCTTCTGGGTTCTTCTTCAGAGACACCCCTTTGCTTGGGAGGCCTTTCTGGTTCCACTCACCACTAAAGTAACAACCTCCCTGATGTCCCTTGATGCTCTTGAATTTTCACAGTATCTTATACACAAACTTCTCTCTTCTAGGTACAATTTTGCATCAATTCTTTACTTTTTCTTTATTTACCAGGGAACTGGTATTATAAGCACTGGAATGTAGCAGTGATGAAGTCACACATGGTCCCCATTCTCAGAGCTTACCATCTAGTATAGAAATGGAAAACTAATTACAATGTATATAAGAGGGAGGGGTGAACCCAGGTGCTCTGGGGATAATGACAGGCCCCCTAACCTACATTGCTGGGATTGGTGTTGCCTTCCTCCTAGATAAAGTAAGAGTAAACGAGCAAAGAATAAACTCCTACTTAAGTAGGAGTCAGCTAGGTGAAGTAAGTGAGTTTATAAGCCAAGAAAACAGAATTTTCTTATTTTTATCAACTGTATAGTTAATTCATACACATAGTGAGCTTTCTGAAAAATGGAAAATGATAAAGAAGAAAAAAAACCAGTTGCCTTAATTTGCCATCCAAATATCACTGACCATTATTAACATCATAATACTTTTTCCTCTCATCTTGGGGATTTGTGGTAGGGGATGAAAGGGTAAAGTAGAGAAGAGCTAGGTTTTGCATTTTTCAAATTATTTATTGTATGTACAATTTTGAATACTGCTTTTTTATCCCACTTAAAATTGCACTATCAGCTTTGTTTCGCTCCATTAAAGCTTTCAAAAATATCATTTCAATGGCTCATTTAGTCTTTCTACATGAGTCCTTCCAGGCTCCTCTCATTCCTATGGTCACACCAGTAATCTCTCTTGTTCACGCTTCCAAATCAGACTTGCCTTTCTAGCACTCCTCTGGAATTGATAATATAGTCATATTTGTAATCTCTATCATTTGTGTGAATTTAAAGCAGCCCAGTACCCCCAGACATTTAGCTAGAATGTGCCAAAATAGGGAGCATTCCAGGCATCATCTTTCAATACCTTTGAGACTCCCTTCTGTGTGTGTGGCCGGTAAATGTTCCTGACTAATCTATCAGTTGATGCTCCTTTAAAACATAAACAAGAATTCAAACCTAACAAATCTTGGTTGAATCCACTCTGAACCTTATTTGACTCCTTTCATTGGGCAACATCTAAGTACCTCACACTGTGAGTTATTGATTTTGCTGGTCATCATGTGTCCTGGAACTTTTTCTTTAGTCAGGGTTGGGATAAGGGTTAGAACATCTTGTGCCAGTTTTGATAATGCTTCCCTTTTTGCTGAAATAGTTAATTTATTGGGAGCTGCTCCACAAAGCTATGCATAGAAATTACCATCATCTTATCCATATTCCCGAATATCATTACCATTATCACCATTGTCAAAGTCATTGTTGTTGTTGATATCATCACAGTAGCTTCCTTGTGCTTTGGTCACTGTGCTTAGTCCACTATTCATATTATCTTACTGAAATTTCAAAATAACCATCTGAGATCATTATAATTTGCATCCCTACTTCCAAGAAATTACATTTTAAAAAATGGCTGAGTTGATGATTGAGCCAGATTTATTTGATTCCAGAGTATGTGATCTGAGGAGAGAAAAAATATGAGAGAGAGAGAGAGAGACTTTGAGAGAAAGAGAGAAAGGAAAAAGGAGGAAATTGAGAGAAGCAGAGATCAGAAAGAGAAAGATCAGAGAATATCTTCACTTTAGGGAGATTCGCGATAGTGCATTAGATTTTACCTTATTTTAAAAAGGATAGTAGGCAAAAGACCAATGCATGTATTGCCTTGAGAACCCAAAGATGTCCATGGAAAAGAGAGATGTTGCTCATTTGCAGTCATGAATTCTATTTTGCCACAAATTACTATCACACTGGTTGGTTTTCTTTTCTGTACTAAATGCAGGTCTTTCTGATCTTTTTCCTTCTGGCCTCCTTTAGTCCTAGAGTCAAAGAGAAGTCCAAGATGCTGTTTTTAGGTTTGGTTAAGTAATAATATGGCCTATTTGTAAATGGGCTTCTTGAAAGTATATTCACATACTTTTATTTCTGTTTACTTTTCTTTTCTCTTCTTTTTTTAAGATTTTTTTTTTTTTAATTTGACAGAGAGAGAGAGATCACAAGTAGGCAGAGCAGAAGGCAGAGGGTGGGAAACAGGCTCCCTGCTGAGCAGATGAGATCATGACCTAAGCTGAAGGCAGAGGCTTAATCCACTGAGCCACCCAGGGACCCCTCTGTTTCTCTTCTTTATTTGATCTTTCCCTCATTTCTATCCTGGCAACAAATATAGTACAGAAAACATAGAGATATATTAATCATATTTTTAATTTTGTATATATTATCATGTTTTGGCATCTTAAAATGCCTTTTTGGCTGGGAAGAAACTGCCCCTCTCCTTGGGCTAGCCAATTCTTAGAGAGAACAAAGGATCTAGCTTGGAGCCTGTCTGCCATGCAAACTAACCAATCTAGAGGCATGATTTCTCCATCAACCCATACACTTCAGAAAGCAATATTCCTTTGCCTGAATCATCCCAAGGTATTGGTTCAAAAACTCTTTAGAAGCTTCCCTTGTGTAATACGAAATTGGCCCCCATGAGCGAAAGGCAGGGAGAGACTGAAGAAAGAGGCAGTCTACTCCAGATTGGTAGGTGGCAGGTGTAAAAGGCAAGGCAGGTTTAATTTACATACAAGGAATATCTTGGCTGGTCTAAGATGATAGATATCCATACCTATTAGCCAAATCTTAAAAGTTTATATAGAGGTTTTAACTGGGGCTAGTCACTTATACCCTCCAGATGGTCTCAACATCACTATCTCAAGGCTATGTCCTTGGTGGAGCCTCTGGAAGCAGGAAAGGCAAACAGAATGTAAAACCAAGGACAAGGGAGGTTGTGTAGAGTCTCCAGTAGGAGGGTTAACTGGCAGTTAGGTCTTCTCCATGACCTCTCCCAATACAGAACAAGTTCCAGGTAACTAGAGACTATCGCTATAGCCCAAAGCCAGCTGAAATTAAACTAGCCAATCCTAAACAGTTATTTTGTTCTGTCTTGTCTTTCCTGTGGAAACCCAAGTAAAGACTCTAGTCTAAACCTGTCTCTTGTTCCTGCTTCTGCTTCCTGACTTAAACCTGGTGTTTCTTCTGTGGCTGTGTGATAAGTCATGCCTCTTATATCTAAGGGAACTGTGAGTAACATTAAACTTTTCTTTCAATGCATTAACCTCTACATGTCATAACTCAGTCACCTTTGAAAATGAAGACATAGGCACCGAATGTGTTTAAGGTAAGGAGTTTGTGGTAGGCAGATTCTAAAGGTGCCCTGTGATTTCCACCTCCTGGTGAACATGTCTTTGTAGAACCTCCTCCCCTTGAGTGTGAGCTGTTTCTATTTCTATTGAGTGTGAGTTATTTCTATAGAAGATGGCAAAGATGACAGGTGCCACTTTTATGATTATATTCCATTATATAGGATTTTGTTTTGCTAGGAGACTCATTCTTGAAACTCCTTGTGCTGGTTTGATGAAGCAAGTGGTCATGTTGGGGAAGCCTTCATGACAAGAAACTACAGGCAACTTCTGGGAGTTTAAGAGGGTGGTCTCCAGCCTCTATCCTCTAGATCAGAATGCAGCCTACTTGATATGCCTTGATTGTGATTTTGTGAGACCCTAAGCAGAAGACTCAGCTGTTCAACAACTCACAGAAACTATGAGATAATACATGTGTGTTTTTGAACTGCTGAATTTGTAATAATTAATTATTTAACAATAGATAACTAATGCAGTATTTGAGTATAATCTAGTTTCTTTTCCTTTTCTTTCACTCATTCATTCTAGAAGTCTCCAGTGACCCCCATCTCACCAATATCATGGATCCTTTACAGGCCCTCTCTGTGACATTTCCACTTACACCTTTTAGAACTCTCTATTTTAGTGTCAAACTAGAACAACAAATCAAAATCAATATGAAACTTTTGCAATCTACACATGTCCAGGACGCAGCTAAGAGGTGGTGAGTCAGATCTGAGAGGCTAGTAGTAGGATCCAAACATGTGTATTTTGAGAAGATGACATAAGTAAATCTGGTGGGCATTTTTCAAAAAGAAGTACTATCCTGATCCCATCCCTTCTGGGATCCTGTGATCTCCTCAAAGGATACTGTTCTACAAGGTTCTATTTCTGCCTCACTGCCTTCTTTCCTTTCACATGCTTCCATGAATAAGTATAATCTACTTTTGTAGTTTTATGACTGCCCAAATGCCAATCACTTGCTAAATCTCCATTGTCACCCTTAGCATATACCTTGAGACTTAGAGGCCTGACAGCTTACTGAAAGTGCCCAGGTTGAGTGTTCCACAGCCTTCTCTAACTCAGCACACTGAGGACCGAATTCACCATGCCATCCTCATTCCTCAGTCTGATCTCTCATGATGTGTTCTCCTGGCCAATGAATGGCACCCCCTTTCCTTTAGACCTTCAAATCAGAAAATTATTAAATCATTTTAAGTTCTTTAAGTGACTGTCTATCATCTACAACATGAGTCTAAATTTCTTAGTCTTCTGAAGCTTCTCCTAACCATTTCAACCCACTGCTATAGCTTTGATCCTTGCCCTTATGGTCTTGCCCTTGATATTTATACACTGTTTAACTACTTGAAGTTAATCACATTTACCATTCTGCTTCATACTTGATTCATGTTATCCTTCTGTAAAAGGTTTCCTGTGTCTATTCTCCTAACTCTCATCTGTATGTCATTTCCTCTTTTTCTGAAAATTTAGATATATCCAAGAACTCCTTTAGAGTTACTAAATATGTTATGCAGACATTTTCCATTAGTACTTATCACGTTTATTTACATATTTATATGGCTGCCTTCCTCTATTGGATCATAAGTACCTTGAGAGCAGAACCTGTGGTTAATTTCGTTTTTGTATTCCCAGTTCTATGAGGTGTACTGGGCATATAGAGAGTGCTCAACTAGACTGAACTGTTGTTAAAATGACTGACAGTAGGTGTAAGTGCAGTAGTATTTGAGGCATGCTAAACCTTGAAATGTAGGATATTACATGGAGAATTGTGAGAGAAGCAGTCAAAGCAATCAGTGACTTTTAAAATTCTCTCTTTTGTTGGCAAGCCCCCAAATCACTCAACTTTCTTTTGTTTGTTTGGTTGGTTGTTTGTTTGTTTTTGGATAGAGAGGTTGAGAGAGAAAGAGCATGCATGAGCAGGGTGTGGGGAAGGAAGGGGCAGAGGGAGAGGTAGGGAGAGAATCCCCATGCTGGGTATGGAGCCCCACGTGGGGCTCAATCTTATGACCCTGAGATCATGACCTGGGTTGAAATCAAGAGTTGATGCTTAACTGACTGAGCCACCCATCTGCCCTTAGCTAGGTTTTTGAAAAGTCTTGTTACTGATTTCAAATAAATCAACCTAATGGGAATGGGGCAGTGTGGAGTAGAAGGAGATGTATATGAGGGATACTGAAGGGGAGAACAATTAGATAAAGACAGATGGATACAGGCATGCATTACAAATCCACAGTAAATTCCTGTGAATACATAGCTTGCTGGTCTGACTTTTCTCCTCTAAATTGTGCACTGGAGGGAAATTTCTAAGAAAAGTGAGTGGTGACAGGTGTGATTAGGGTGAGTCTAGGTATTGCAAAAGTCCCTTATTGGTTGTCAACTAGAACAGATCAAAGCCTAAATTTGCCCTTTTCCTTTATCTTTTAAATGTACAGATAATTAGAAAGTGTCTTGGTTATTTTTTTTTCCTTTCATGTTTTCCCAGAAGAATACTGCAGGTTCACTTTCTTAACTTTTCTCCAATTCTGAAATACAGCTAAGGTTTAGCCTCTGGAAACTTCGAAGCTAAATTCCTGGTGTCTGTTCTGGAATGAAAGTTACTGCCAGTGAATTTTGAGAAAGGGGGAACCATACCTTCCAGGCCATTATTCATGGGATAAAAATTAAACCAGAGGATTATAATGAAAGCAAAACAAAAGAAAGATGGTAGAGCAAAAGCAGATTCCACATCTTATTTCTGAAATGTTTTAAAACATGGGCATCATGGAAATCAGTTTGAGGAAAAATATTACATATAATTAAGTCAGATAGTTAGTAGGCAGATGTACTGAAGGATGGCAGATGTGTTTGATGAAGCCAGATGTATAAAAGCATTCACATGTGTGTTTATTCCTAGCCAAGGCCTTGAAGAAGTTAAAGGTGAAAGTAAATGTGACTGGTGACTAAAATGACACCAGTATTTAGAAGTGGAGTGATTTAGTTACTCTTCAAGTATTAAACCATAGAACACACAAGTAGTGGATAACCGAGAAAGGTACACAATCACTTAATGGGATGTGCTTGATCTTAACAATATTAGAATGCTTTCATGTTAGTAGCACTAACCACTGCCTTTTCATGTGTGTGCGTGTGTTTGTTTGTTTTTTGTAAAATCTTAGATTCCTCTTCCATGCCTTTCTTGTAATATTAGTTGGAAATTTTGAATTACTTTGTTAAGCTTAACTTTCATTTTGAGAAAGAACATTTTATAATTATTTACAAAATTATAAATGTACTTTCAAACATAATGTTTGAAATTATTCTCATATTCTCATATGGAATCAGGAATCATTAATAAGACTAACAAGAGGAAAAAAATCTGTTTGGACCATGTTTTTATTTTATTCTGTGTTTTTTGTTTTTTGTTTTTCAGATTTATTTATTTATTTATTTGACAGGCACAGAGGCAGGCAGAGAGAGAGAGAAGGAAGCAGGCTCCCTGCTGAGCAGAAAGCCCGATGCGGGGCTCGATCCCAGAACCCTGGGATCATGACCTGAGCTGAAGGCAGAGGCTTAACCCACTGAGCCACCCAGGCACTCCTTATTCTGTGTTCTTATTCTCTCTTTGCTGGAGGGAAAGTCTGGTGAGCTTTTCACACATTCTAAGTTGAGCAGGAGAAAGAGGGGTAAGGATAAGCCCATGAATGAGTCATATTCAATGTCTCTTGACACTTCCAAGCCCCATTTCTAGCGCTGGGAATTTGAGGGGAGGCATATCATAGAAAATTGGCCACTTAGAACCCTAAAAACCCAGGAATAACACTTTACGAAATAATCATCTAACACTTAAAAAACTGGTAAATATCAAGCCCACTCCCTTCCCCTCTCTTGTGTATGACAGCGATGATGCAGGCTGTCCTTTGAGTAGACCCAGGAGAAGGTGGAGAGAGATATTCTCCAACTGAAGGAAATGCCTGACAGAAATAAAATTCCTTTTTTTTTTCTATAGGATAACATGAAAGTGTTATATACATAAAGATATATTTTATTTGAATTGAACATTGCAATTCATCAGCATACAGTGTATGTGTGGTTAAACTGGTAGCACTTGTCTGTTAAAATAGAAAGTTCCCATTATCAGGTTAGCTTTTCTAATTCATTGAAATAAAAGTCCCAGAGCAAAATACTTTGACTTCCAGAAGTGGTGTGTGGAGGTTAGGTAGGAGGAATAGAGGATGTAGATCAGTGATTTTCAACTGTGGCTTTATGTTAGATGAATCCATGGAGCTACTTACAAGTGCCAGGGTAGCAAAACTTGAAGCCTGCCCCCAGAGATGGCCTGGGGTGGGGCTTCAGCGTCAGCATTTTTTCAGAGTTCCCCCGGGAATTTGAGTATGCAACAGGCTGACAAACCCTGGGAGAGACAAACCAAGGAGGCAGAGATACTAATATTGTCTAATGAAGTAGTTTCCTGTGGCAAAATGGTTTTCACAGGATATATGAGCATAAATCCATTAACTATTCAATCATCCCACTTAGACTTCCTGCTCTCGTTCTGGGATGCTTGAGCACCCTTGTGTTATAACATGGTTTCTCTTGTTGGTTTGACTACTAAATGTATGCTGACCATGGTAACACTGGCATCATGGTTTATGAGACATGTATATGTCTCATTACATATGAGTCAATTAAATGACTTCCTACATTAGATTTTGGCCTCTTCTAAGATTGGTGCAATTAGTTTTCCCAAATCTGCTTATTTCTGTGACCCTGAAAATTTCAGGTTTTAAGGCTGTAGGACAGATGAAAAACCTAAGAATTCAACTGAGGCATTGCAACATTGTCTGATGTCTTTTGTCTTCCCTTTGGAAAAAAAAACCCTGAAAACGTTGTTATTAATACTATAGGCTAAGTGTTATCTTGGTAGATACAACTATTTTGGACAAGTCTTCTTACAATTTGACTGATTTTTGTTAACCTTTTGGAAAGAATTACTAGGCCCTGAGTGATTTCAAATAAACTCTAAAGGAGGTTTTTGGGTTCAAGTCACTGTATTAACATGCAGGATAAAATGAAATGGTCACAACTCTAAGAAAAGTTTTGATACCATATGATCTCAGACATGTCATTTATTCTCTTTGGGCATCAATTTACCTTCATGGGAAACAAGAGGGTAGGGTTATATTGAAATATCTCTAGGTTTCTTCTAGTTTTTAAAATAATGTACCCCTATGTAACTATGTCCTTCTTTTAAATTTTTTTTTAATTTTATTTTTTATAAACATATATTTTTATCCCCAGGGGTACAGGTCTGCAAATACACACTTCACAGCACTCACCATAGCACATACCCTCCCCAATATCCATAACCCCCCCCCCCCACTATGTCCTTTTTTTAAATAAAATTTTCATTTTATAACAATTTTAGGTTTATAGGAAGACTGGGATAATAGTACAAAAAGTTCACATATTATTAACATCTTACATGAATGTGATACATTTGCAATGATTAATGAATATTCATACATTATTATTAACAGAAGTCAGTGGTTTATCTCTTTCCTTAGTTTTTGCCTCTATTTTTTTTCTATTTCAGGATCACATTCAAGATACCTACCACCTTATGTTTAGAAGTCATGACTCCTGGGGCACTTAGGTGGCTCAGTCATTTGAGCATTGTACTCTTGGTTTTGGCTCATGTCATGATCTCAGAGTGGTGAGATGGAGCCTTGCTTTGGGCCCTGCACTGGTCGTGAAGCCTGCCTGAGATTCTCGCTGTCCCTCTTCCTCTGCCCCTCCTCCTCACTCTCTTCCTCTCTCTCTAAAAGGAAGAAAGAAGGAAAGAAAGAAGAAGAAAGAAATAAAGAAAGAAAGAGGGAAAGGAAGAAAGAAAGAAAGAAAGAAAAGTAAAGTAGAAGGCATGTCTCCTTAGGCTTCTCTTTGCTATGACCCTTTCTCAGATTTTCCTCATTTTCAATGACTTTGATAACTTGGAGGAGTGCTAGTCAGGTATTTTAAACATGTGTCTCAATTTTGCTCAGTATTTTTCTCATGATTAGACTGACCTAATGAATTTTGAGTGTAGATCGTAGAATCAAAGAGGTATTTTCAATACATCCTCTCAAGGGTACATTATACCAACAAGACTGATAAGTGATAACTGTTGTTGTTGACCTTGGTTACTTGGCTAATGGAATGTTTGTCAGATTTACTCTCCCCTGTCCCTTTCTATACTGTCTGTCCTCTTTCAAAGCCAGTCATTATGGATAGCCCACACTTTAAGAAGAAGGAAGTTTTGCTCCACAGCCTAGAGTATAGATAACCACATACATTGTTTGGAATACTTGGGCAAGGGAGATTTGTCTCTTCTTTTCCATTTATTTATCATTCATTTATAACAACTTGGAGACATGGATATTTATTTTATACTTTAAGTTATAATTAAAAATTTTTTTGTTTCTAAAATTGTTCCAGCTTTGTCTGCTGGAAGTTCTTTTAGTGGATTCCTGGGTCCCTTTCACATGTCCCCATTAACAATCATTTTGTGGGGAGGTATGTGTAATTTCTGTTACAACCATATGCTCCAGTCCCATCTCGTATATTTCAGGTCCTAATTTTAAAATCAAAAATTTCTCCAAGGAATTCTGGTTCCAGTTATTGGAGAATAACATTAAAAAACAGGATCTGGATTCTAGATGTACTCCTTGCTACTGGGACGCTGTTGCTTCTAGGTATGCTAAGCCAACAGAATGAGGAAATGTATGTTTGTATATATTAATCTGTGTTTATATGCATATTTATAAATGTTTCTGTGTGTAACCATCTGTATCTATATTAAGCTAAACATAAATTCATCCTGATGTCTTGGATCTAACATAGATCATTCTAGTCTTTCCACTCGCTTACCCACAACCTCTCACTCCAACAGTGAGAAACCTGGCTCCCACGATCGGCCATCCATTTATTTAATTGTTCAATTAAAATCTAAATATATAGCAGTATCAGAGCTCTGACCCCACACCCCAGGGGAAACAGTGTTAGAGTATAGTGCTTATGTATAATTTTTTTGCCTTTATATTTATAGACTCCATTCATTTCCAAAGTTAGTTAGATTAGCAACTTGTCCCCTTTCCATGAGCTTGTTTTGTGCATTTATAATATAATTAGATGATTAGATTATTTTGTCACATCCTGCATGCCATCTTAGGATCTTTCAGCCTCCTAAATGATGTTTTAAAAATTTGCAAAAATTAAGAGTTACTCTTTGTGCTATAAAGACCATGGTGTATTTTAATTTATATTTTTGTGGACATTACTTGTGCTTCAATAATGCACTAGTAAATTAAATCATGTATACAAACACCTTTGATACATGGTTTGGTGATTTTCCAGAGAGTTAGACTTTCTAAAAATATAGCCTGGAAAATTTTATGTATATATAAAATTGCTTTTCCTCTACTATAAAAAGATTGATTCCTAGTAACATGAACAAATTACTTATTTGCAATATTCTACAGTATAAATAAAATAATTTTAAAATAATAGTATCAACATTGCTACAAAAATTAGATTACTAAGTGTACTTTAAGACTTCTTTCAGTTATTATGGTCACTTGAATATTGGCTGCTGAGGATGAATAGTCAAAATATTGTATTTTAATGTCACTTTAATTCACACCTCTATGATTATGTCATCAAGTTGATACACAGGTACATTTATTTCAGTTTGTTTGCAATCTTAGTGATTGCTTTTTAAATGTTATTTCATTTTTGAGTATGGAAACACAAGTGTGTAAGAAATAGAGACTATATTTAGATAATTATCACTTCTTTTCCAAAAATACCTGACTCCTCCATGTTTTTTACCTCCCCTATGATAACCTTTTTATTAGTTTTGGGGATTATCTTTACTATCTTTCTCTTTGCATAAAACAGCAAATGTACATTTCTTCCCATTTATTACATAGGAGAATCACAGTATGTATCATGTTCTAGACCTTATTTATTCCACTGAACAAGTATCATGGAGCTCACTTTATATTATTGTGTAGAGATCTTTACCATTCTTCTTTCTTTTTTTAAAATGGCTATTGGTGTTCCTTCTTTTGAGTATATCATGGCTTGTTCAAGCAATCCCTATGTATAGAAACCCGCCATTATAAATATCTCAATAGGCAGAGTTGCATGCCTAAGTAAATTTGTGCGTAAGTAATTTTTTATTTTTGTTACAGTTTGGGAATGATTTTTCTTTGTCAAAGGGTAATGTGTGTATATGTTCTAATTATGGCCAAATTCCTCCATAGAGGTGGAGTGATCATGTTTCCATAAGCAATGTGGTGGGGAAGCACCTGTCTTCCCACAGGGTTGTCAGTGAAGTATGCTGTGAAACTTTTGGATAATATAAACCAAACTGTAACAAAAATACAAAATTACTTAGGCATGCAACACTGCCTCACTCCCAGGTTCAGTCCAAAAGTTACATACATACTTATGCCAGACTGATAAGGAAGAAATAGTATTTCAGTGTAGTTATGATATTTAATTTCATTACTAGAAGTTAAGTTGGTCTTCTTTCCATATGTGTAAAATATACTTTCTTTTTTTTTTTTTTAAAGATTTTTTATTTATTTATTTGACAGAGAGAGATCACAAGCAGGCAGAGAGGCAGGCAGAGAGAGAGGAGGAAGCAGGCTCTCCGCCGAGCAGAGAGCCCGATGCGGGGCTCGATCCCAGGACCCTGAGATCATGACCCAAGCCGAAGGCAGCGGCTTAACCCGCTGAGCCACCCAGGCGCCCCTAAAATATGCTTTCTATACTTGGCTCATTCACATACATTTTGGGGGGTGTTTTTTCCCCTCAAATTTTAAGACCTTACTTTTTTTGGAAACTTTTTTTTTTGATAGAATTCAAAAATATCTCTTGAAGTTTGTTCTTTTCATTTTACTTTCATTTTAGTGAAGGAATATTTGCCAATCAAAATGTTTCTAAAATATTTTTCTGTAGTTAGATTTATTGTTATGGTATTTTATTATTTCAGACTTTGACTTCTAGTTAGAAAAATGTATCTCTCACCTTTTAAAGATATTCATTTATGTTTCTTACTAAAGATGTTATTGAGTTCAGTTTTACATTTAAATCTCTGATTTGTTTAGATTTTATCCTGGTACACAGTGTGAAGTATGGGTGTGATTTGGTCATTTTCTTAATAGCTATTTCCCACAGGATCCTTTGTCCCTATTGTTAGGGGTTGAATTGTGGCCTCCCAGAAAGAGGTGTTGAAATCATAACCCTGGGACTTCAGAATGTGACCATATTGCATATGATATTGTATATATCTTTATAAAAGGGGAATTTGGACACAGTTGGACACACACACAGGGAAGATGATGTAAAGAGACACAAAGAGAAATAGCCACTTAAATGCCATCGAACACCTGAGGCTTCCAGAACCTGGGAGTGAGGCTCATAGAGTCTTCAGAGGAAGCATATCCTTGCTTATGCCTTGATTTCGAAACTTCGGTCTCCAGAGCTGTGAGACATTTCTATAGTTCTGAGTCACACAGTTTCTGGTACATTTTTATGACAGCCCTAGGAAGCTAAAATACCCACTGATGTGAGGTGCCATCTTTATCATATCCTGTATTTTCACCGGCAACATGGGTGTGCTTATGAACTTACTATTTTGCTCCATATGAACTCTCTGTCTATTCATGTATCATTGCCACAGTATTTTAATTAAAGATGGTCTACACTATGCTTTAATATTTGGTAGAGGTACCTCTACTGGTTTGTTTTTTTTTTTTTCTTTTTACAGTTTTACTCCATACTCTTGCTTGTTTATTTTCCCGTATGGAAGCTATCAAAACAACCAATTAAGCAAACTAACTCACTCCAGGAAAAAGAAGTTGCTATTTTTATCAGGATTACAGTGTTTTCTATTTTAAGGCTCATTCTAATCAGCCTCTTCAACTCACGCCCCTGGACCCTAACACCCTGTTAGCGTCTCCCTGCTCAGTGCTTGTAGTTGCCTGGACTTTGGAAGTGGTTCCACGTGTCCCTGAAATACTCAAATTCCTTGCAGCCTCTCCAAAGGCTTACAGACTCTCTGAAGATACTCCCACCCTCGGAAACATTTCTGGGGGACCTGAGTGGCTCAGTTAGTTAAGCGACCCACTCTTGGTTTCAGCTCAGGTAGTGATCTCAGGGTCTGGGGATTGAGTCCCTGTTGGGCTTCACACTCCATGTGGAGTCTGCTCAAAAGATTCTCTCCCTCTGCCCCTTTCCCACTCTCTCTCTCTGGAAAATAAATAAGCAAATCTTAAAAAAGAACGAGAAACACTACTGGATACACGCTTTGTTTCCATAGTATGTAAATTGTGTAAATATAAATTTTGAAGTTATAAAGCAAAATTTGTTATAAATGATCTATAATTCAGACTTCCAACTGACTTAGGATATAATTTAGGTAATATAGTACAGGGAAGAGAGTGCTGGATGTGCAGTTTTAAAATCTGCATTCTGACAGTCTATTGATCTATATATAATGTAATTACATATCTATAATTATAGATAATGTAATTATATTACATGGTATGATACAATTAAAATGATATATTTATATTTTATTATGTATAACAAAATACATATTATATAATTATAATATATAAGACATAATTTATATTATATAATTAACATAAACATAGTATACATAATTATATTATATAATATCTAACTATATATAATTAAACTAATTTTGTGATTATAATACTATAATCATATGTACACTACACCATATTTTTACTATATATAGCATAATCATAAAATTGGACTAATTATATAGTTATATATTATATAATATAATTTTACACACAATACTATATTCTTTATTTTATATACACTGTCTTATTCGAAGTTTTATGTACTAAAACAGTAACTTTGGGAGCAGCTGCCTAGTTTCACACATTTCTTTAAAAAGATGTATTTATGCATTTGAGAGAGAGAGAGCACATGAGTAGGAGGGGCAGAGGGAAAAGAAGAGAGAATCTCAAGCGGATTCTGCTTTGAGCAGGAGCCCAACACTGGGCTGGATCTCATGACCCTGAGATCATGATCTGAGCCAAAAATAAGAGTCAGACGCTTAACCCACTGGGTCATCCAGGCACTTCCCACTCCTTTTTTATTATTTTTTTTTAAGATTTTATTTATTTATTTATTTATTTGACAGAGAGAGAGATCACAAGTAGACGGAGAGGCAGGCAGAGAGAGAGAGAGGGAAGCAGGCTTCTCGCTGAGCAGAGAGCCCAATGTGGGACTCGATCCCAGGACCCTGAGATCATGACCGGAGCCGAAGGCAGCGGCTTAACCCACTGAGCCACCCAGGTGCCCCCCCACTCCTTTTTTAAATCACATTTTAGAATCTAAGATCAAGAGTCTCACTCACCAGATTATTGGGAGAATGACATAATTGACAGTTCCTACTGGGATTTGTAGCTCTCTCCCTGGTATGTCCCTACCTCTCTCTTCTCTGTTTCAATTATCTTCAACTACAGAGGTTTCTGTGCTCTTCCTTAAACAGGTCAGTCTTATTCCTGCCTTTGCCTTAGTGCCTCATCATCTGCTCTGGCCATCAGTCCTTGTAATTTCACTTAACTTTGTGACCTCCTTTAAATTGTAAGCTCCAGTGCACTTCATCACATGGCCTTTCTTTATCACATCTGTACACAGTGGCTTGTCATCTTAGTCACTCTTTAATCCAAAACTGCTTTATTTTTCTTCATGGTACTTATTTATATCTGAAGTTACATTCCCTATTATTTGGCTTGGTCTCTCTTTCCCTGAGATATAAGCTTCCTAAGGAGAAAGATGTCGTTTTCTTCACTTTGATAGCCTCTGACTTATAACCATATATTAGATGCTTAATGAATATTTATTGAATGAAAAATCAAATGATATAATGTGTATGAAATGTTTGGAACATAATAGTTGTATAATGGACAGTACCTTCTTTTTATTATTATTCTATAACAGTGAATTGTTATGGTAGTAACACTGAAGACACATGTAAAACATACTTTATTCCTTCCCAAAAGTCTATATCCTTGACCTCTGGTTAATGAAGACTTATATAATCTGATTTCATTGGATGAAGTGCATGTTTTGGGTGTTGTGTTTCCCTAGCTTAGGTCCTTTTGCATTTGACAAGATGACACAGAATTTTTAAATGTCCCTTCTCTGTCATTTGTCATGTTGATTTCTTGGGTTCTGGGTATGCTCATGTGTCCAATTATATCTGGGATGTTTGCTTTCCAGATGCCAGAAGAAACTACATCTCTGAATTTGCTTTTCACAATTGGATAGCCAGCCTGTAACAGTGCCTCACTTGGTGGTTATCATTTTGCCAGTCAGGACTTAATGGTGCTCTCAGCTGAAATGGAGGATATTCAGGTAGTTTTGACTTCCCCACTCTTTAAATGGAAAGGTCCTGGCATCACTGATCTTCTTTAAGATTTTGCAGAAATAGTATAAGATTGAAGTAGAGAATTGCCTGTCCTGCAGAAAGTTTAGAAAAGTGTGCAGTTTGGAAAAGTTTCCTACCAACTTTGACATTTCCCTGAATTGTTAAGACCCAAGTACTCAGGTACTCAGGTACTCAGGACCAAGGTGAGACATGGAATTCGACCTCTGCAGTCATGGCTCTTTTGACAGATATGATGAGAGGGTCTAATCACCAATGGTGGAACATTTAAAATGCCAAGGAACAGGGCAAGTGTCAAAAGATTGAGAAAGGAACTAACATTCCCCAGACACATACTCTGTACATAGCACAATGCTGGGAGCTAGGTCAGGGACACTTTTGTAGCTTTAAGAGCAACAAATGCCTGACAGTTATAATAATACTGCCTTAAGAATATCTTACTTCGGGCGCCTGGGTGGCTCAGTGGGTTAAGCTTCTGCCCTCGGCTCAGGTCTTGATCTCAGGGTCCTGGGATCGAGTCCCGCATCTGGCTCTCTGCTCAGCAGGAAGCCTGTTTCCCCCTCTCTCTCTGCCTGCCTCTCTGCCTACTTGTGATCTCTGTCTATCAAATAAATAAATAAAATCTTAAAAAAAAAAAGAATGTCCTACTGCTTTAACTCTTAGGCCATGCTATGACCTGAATGTTTGTGTTCCCCCCAAAGTCATACATTGAAACCTAACCTCTGCCTCAGATGATGGTATTAGAAGGTGCGGGCCTTTGGGCAATAGCTAGGGCAGGGGGGCAGAGCACTCACTTAGGGCCCTCATAGAAGCAGCTAAGAAAGATTCCTTGCCTCTTCCATCATGTGGGAGGACAGAGTGTCATGTATCACATCATCATGTGTCATGACATTGATAGAGAACTGTCAATGAGGAGGCAGGCCCTCACCAGACACTGAATCTGCTGGTACCTGATTTTGGACTTCCCAGCTTCCAGAAGTATGAAAA
The DNA here is from genome assembly GCF_902655055.1 of Lutra lutra. NCBI lineage: Eukaryota > Metazoa > Chordata > Mammalia > Carnivora > Mustelidae > Lutra > Lutra lutra. The sequence goes on along the minus strand of NC_062279.1, from coordinate 159,995,781 downwards.
ATAAATGTTTGTTGTTTATAACCCAACCCAGTTTAAGGTATTTTTGTTATAGCAGCCCAGATGAACTAAGACAAGCCCCTCCTTCTTGACTGTGTCTGGTGTAGTGGTTCCCAAACTTTAGACATTCATGTGTACTACCTTTATTACCTTGGTCACATTTGAGTACCATAGGCACTATTATTTATTTAGTTAGTTGTTTTTCTAAAATCAACTTACTTTAATTTTGTAAATCAATTTAGTGTAAAAAATACTACTTTGGTCATACAAAGTCACTATTTTTTTTTAATTTTTTATTTTTTCAGCATAACAGTATTCATTATTTTTGCACCACACCCAGTGCTCCATGCAATCCGTGCCCTCTACAATACCCACCACCTGGTACCCCCAACCTCCCAACCCCCCACCCCTTCAAAATTCTCAGATCGTTTTTCAGAGTCCATAGTCTCTCATGGTTCACCTCCCCTTCCAATTTCCCTCAACTCCCTTCTCCTCTCCATCTCCCCTTGTCCTCCATGCTAAGGATGAATACCCAAGTTTTGTAGCAACATGGACAGGACTGGAAGAGATTATGCTGAGTGAAATAAGTCAAGCAGAGAGAGTCAATTATCATATGGTTTCACTTATTTGTGAAGTCACTATTAATTAAAAATTATTTTTGTAACACCTAAAATTACATCATATGTCACCAGTGAACTTGAGTCCTTACCTTACTTAAGAAAGACTGGAATCCTTGACATCAACTCCAGACTATTGAATGACAGATTTGGGCTTTCATTTCTTATCTGATTTTATTATGATATTGGGTCACCCAGTTGGTGTGTGTCCCAAATTGTCCCAAATTGTCTCTTCTTCTATTTGCCTTCTATGTCTGCAACTGCAAAAGCAAAGCCCTTGGGGTTCCATCTTCTTCTCTTCCTTCTTGAGGTTTGAATTTTCCAACCAAAGCTACTGATCCTTAGATATTGTCCCTGGCACATGGAAGCTACAAAGGAAAAGAAAGAATACATGAAATCATTTTTAAATGTCTGCTATGAGTGGCGCCTTTGGGGCTAAGTCAGTTAGCTGTCCAACTCTTGATTTCAGTTCCAGTCATGATCTCAGGGTTATGGAATCCAGCCCCACGTTGGGCTCTGTGCCCTGCAATGGACTCCACCCTAAGCAGGGAGACTGCTTATCTCTCTCCCTCTGCTCTTTGTCCCCCTCCCTCTCTTTCTCTATCTGTAAAATAAATAAATAAAATCTTTTTTTAAAAAGTCCAAATACAGTTCTAGATGCTTTATAAATCTGAACCCATTCAATACTTTCAAACCATTTATTGTCATCCCCATTTTACAGGTGAGTAAAACACACTAAAGAGAATGTAGGGAATTAGCAAAAGCAACATATGCATAAAGGTGAGATGCAAACCAAGCTGTACCTGACAATAAAGTATGTGCTTCTTTCAGTAAAAATCCTGGAGAAGAGAGTCCATTGGTATTTCAAAGATATGATATGCAGAGCTGATCATCTCTCTTAAACTGACAAAAACTCAATCATTTCTGTGATTCAAATAGCTACAAAATATATGTGTTTCTGATTCAAGTTGCACTTAAGGCATAAAAAGACTGTTTCAAAGAGCCATTTAATGTTCAAGAGCCTTTTAAATAGGATCAGTGACTCAAGGTGGCTAACTGAGAAGATCTATTTCTTGTTTCAGTCTTAAATGCGCTGAAATGATATCCAATTCATAATGCTACTATTGATATGCCCAGAGGGTAGAATCCTGTGACTACTTAATCTCATGTTCCCTCAGAGCAGAGGACTGCATAATCTTTCATTGTGTGAGGGCACCATAATTCATTCGAACATTTCTCTCTTTTTGGATATTTAGGTTGATTTCACTTTTTTTGCTTATATGAATAATCATGTTATCGTTGGTTATAAAGTCCAATTTGAGAGCAAAAGATGTTTCATTTTTCAGTGGATTTCTTTTACAGATTATGCATTTAAAAGTGTGTGTATGTGTTTTATCCATTAATTTCTTTTATATTGAAATTTTCAGTTTATGCAGAGTATGTATTTCTCTATTTGTATGGTGGCCTTTTCCTTATTGACTTGCAGTCTCCATGAAGACAAGGACCTTTTTTTAATGTTATTCAATGTTGTATTCCCAGATTCCAGAATAGTACCAGGCACAAAATTAGGCAAGATTAAATAAGAAAGGCCCCCTGTTTTTACCTAGAAATTATGCCAGCGATGTTAAGAAAAACTTTCTTTAGAATAAAAAGTTACACACGCTAGCACCAAATTTTATATCTAGTGCATTTTTCCTGGTCAGACAGATCATCCTGAGTTCAGGTTACATGATTTCTAGGTATCACATCGATCTTATATAATAGATATTTGTCTGAATATCTTCTTTCTTTTCTTTTTTTTTTAAAGATTTTTTAAATTTATTTGACAGAGAGAGAGATCACAAGTAGGCAGAGATGCAAGCAGAGAGAGAGAGGGGGAAGCAGACTCCCCACTCAGCAGAGAGCCCGATGCGGAGCTCGATCCCAGGATGCTGAGATCATGACCTGAGCTAAAGGCAGAGGCTTAACCCACTGAGTCACCCAGGCGCCCCTGAATATCTTCTTTCTTAATGTAAACATTTAACTAAACTATAGAGAAATATAGATGTTCAAAATGTTCCCTTTTGGCCTTTGAGTTTTGAATAACAAAATTCTCTACAGAAATAAGGAATGAGCAAGTGAATAAATATTTGTTTAAAAATAAGGGAAGTCCAAACTGCAAAGAATTTATGAGTTAAGGAGAGACAATTCATAATAAGTTGTCATATAGGTCAACCCTTCATTAAAAAAAAAGAAGAAGAAAGCATATAAAGGTTTGCATTGTGATGGAATTTTGCTAAACTTTTCAAGTTTGAAAGGTTTACTACATATCTGAATAAAAATCCTTAGAACACAGGCATGCATTCCCACCTACCTCCATGTACAACACATGCAGTAGAGTTAAGAAACTATGCTTTACCTTCAGAGAGAATGCTGTTAGTGGAGATGGGCCTTTCTTGAAGTTCCTACTATGCATCAACCACTGTGTTCAACATTTAATATTTATTTATTTATTTATGCATTTATGTATCACATAATGTATTATTTGTTTCAGGGATACAGGTCTGTGAATCATCAGTCTCACACAATTCTCAGCACTCACTATAGCACCTACCCTCCCCGATGTACATCACCCAGCCACCCTATCCCACCAACACTCTTCCCCTTTAGCAATCCTCAGTTTCTTTCCTGAGATTAAGAGTATTTTATAGTTTACTTAAAAGCTCAGTTAATTCTCTGAGATAGTAATCATTATTGCATTTTACAAATGTGAAAACTGAAACACAGAAAGATTAAATAACCTGGTGGATGACAGAAAGCTCCTAAATCACAAGCAGAATTTCAACCCAGACTAAGAGTCTTAATCCTTGAACAGTAAACATAACTCCAGAAACTAAGGGTTCTACTCTGACATGTATTTCCAGTTTTCCATTCTTTGAAACACCAGTTTCAAGGTTTAGTGTTAAATATGTCCTGGGCCCAAATCTAAGTGATTTGTTATACACACTAACTCATTTAGACTTCAAAACAACTTTGTATGGGACATATTACTATTGTTATTGTTTCCTTTCTGCAAATGAGAAGCTAAGACAAGCTGAAATCAAGTAACTTGAACTAGGTTACATGTTTTTTTGTTTGTTTTTATTTTTGTTTTTTAAAATATTTATTTATTTATTTATTTGAGACAGAGAGAAAGAGAGAGCACATGTTGGGGAGAGGCAGAGAAAGAGAGTGAGAGAGAATCTCAAGCAGACTCCATGCTGAGTGCAGAACGCAATGCAGAGCACTATCCCACAACCCTGGGATCATGACCTGAGCCAAAAATCAAGAATTGGCCATTTGACCAACTGAGCCACTCAGACTCACCTCTCGTATTTATTTTTAAGGCGTAATACTTAATTCTTATCTTATACAAGTTGTTACAGAAAATAAAGAATGAAATGGTACCCATTATCACCTAGTTCTCCTTTCTTCCCTAGGCATGGAATTTTCTACTTTCTAGTCCTCATCAGAGTTAGCTGGGATCATGTGACCAGTTCTGAACAATAGATTGTGAAGAGAAGTAACACCTGTCAGTGTTAAGCATGGCAGTGAAAAGGCTTCACATTTAAAAAGCAGAGCAGAAACATCAAAGTAAAGTGGTCACTGAAGCACTAGATGGAGGACAACTCCAACAGAGAAATGTTGGGAATTGTAACATTTCTCACTTTTTATTTATTTGCATGAGAAACAAATAAAACGTTGCACTTAAAAAATTGAGATTTGGCGGTTTTTTTAAATTACAGTTTAGTTTCATCTATCCCGATGAGTACTATAGCCAAAACTTCCAACTAATTTAATAAGGCTTGTATAGTTTTTATTACAAATTTGATTAAGGACAGTACAAGAGAAGGAAATAATAGGCTCACTTTACTTATAAATGCAAATTTTAAAATAAATATATATATATATAATTATATTCATATTATATGTAAGTACATCCAATAAATTATATAAAATATATAATGATCCTTAAGTTAGCTTTGTCCCTGGAATTAAGATTGGCTTAACATCAAAAACTCTACCAAGTGATGACCTATCACATTAATATAGTAGAAAAATCATCTGATTATCTGAATAGATGAAGAAAAATATTTAATAAATTTAGCATGTATTTGTGATTTTAAAATTCTTACTAAACTTAAAACTTAAGAGATCTTCTTATCTTAGTGTTACTGGTGGGAAGCAGGCCTGAGACAGACATTTTCATGTAGTAAGTTTATTGATAAGTATTCCCGTGGACAGTAACGCGGTTTGGGGTGGTTAAGGAAGCAGTATTAGACAAGAGAAAGTCAACTGCTTTGAAATGATAGCAGACCTCACTTAATGATGTAAGTAGGATGGGAGCAGCATAGCCATTCAGAGTAGAGCTCTTTTGAAAGAAGAAGGCCATCGTTTTATAAAACCAAAGTTACCTGTTATTAGACATAGTGTGTCCCTGGGAAAGGGCCATTTACAAGGAGATTTACTTTACCCAAGTCAATTGTTGGAGGGACTTAGATGAGAGATACTGGTATTCCACCAACTGAGAAAATGACAGCTTCAGGAGAGGATCTGGCCAGGACACCATAATATTCACTACGTTTGGTAAACACATAAAACAAAGAAATTTAAATTCATTCTTTATAAGGTCGCAAAGCTCACTATTACGTTTTTTAAAAACATAACATAAGGGGAAAGTCCTCAGAAAAGAAAAGAAAATAACAGGCAGAGGGATTGAAAGGGAAGATCTAAAGCTATCGGTATTTGTAGAAGATATGATCACCTATATAAAAGAAATAATGGGAGGAGCAAACAACTATATTGAATGAAAAAGTTAAATAAACATATATAATATCAACTTGAAGTAATCTAAAATCAGCTTGCAGTTAAGTAATAAATTAAATGCAATTCATGAATCAACAGTAACTATTCTGAATCTAGGAAACAACAAAGAATTCACAAGATTACTATAAAGATTGTATTCCATCAGTGGATGACAGAATGTTATAAATTCTCCACAAACTGAGTCATAATCTTACATAAGTACTCAGTAAATATATTCTCAAACTTACCTGATAAAATAAAAACAAAAAGTACATTGAAACAGAAGAATACATCTCTAACTATATGTTGACTTGGCACTAGGTTCTAATCATAAAGATAAAAATTCTTCAGGCATCCATATAGAAAAACTAAGTTGGTTTTTTAGGGTAAAAACTTCACAGGAGGGACGCCTGGGTGGCTCAGTTGGTTAAGCAGCTGCCTTCGGCGTAGGTCATGATCCCAGCGTCCTGGGATCAAGTCCCACATCGGGCTCCTTGCTTGGCGGGGAGACTGCTTGTCCCTCTGCCTCTGCCTGCCACTCTGTCTGCCTGTGCTCGCTCTCGCTTCTCTCTCTATGACAAATAAATAAATAAAATCTTTAAAAAAAAAAAAAACTTCACAGGAACCTCAGACTTCTCAGAAAACTATAGCACAGTCTACAAAATCCTAAAGAAAGAAAAGCACTACCTAAAATTGTCATATCAAGCCAAGATATGCTCAAACACATAGGATAATAGACACACAGGACAAAAAACATATAAACTTGAAAAAAGAGAAGGTGGAATCCATAAACTATCCTTAGGGGGAAAAAAATCTGATAAAAGCCAACTAAGAGGCTGCTGGGTGGTTCAGTCAGTTAAGCATCCAATCTTGGTTTCAGCTCAGGGCGTGATCTCATGGTTTATGAGGTGTAGCCCCACAATCCTAAGGGTTCCTGCTCAGCAGGGCATCTGCTTGAGATTCTCCCCACTCTGCCCCTCTGTCACTCTTTCTGTCTCTCTGTCTCTCTCAAAATAAACAATAAAATAAATCTTAAAAAAAGAAAAAGCCAGCAAAGAGGGGAATTAAAGAGCCCCCCAAATGGGACAAGTATTCATAAAATCATTAAGTCTATTTAAATGTAAAATAAGACTGACTGGGAGAACTATAGAGCCTAACATAAATGATAGAAAATTTGAAACAAAATATGTGCATCAAAAAGGTAATTAAGGGGAGGGATGACTAGTGAGGAAATGTGTAAGTCTATTCCATGTTTGATAGTAAAGAATTTAAGGCTGTCTACATTGAACACGTGTTTGAATATCTCATGCAGCAGCTTCTTAATATTTTCAATATTTCTCTCCTTAAACCCAGAGGAATTTAAAGGACTCAATATCTCATAATTTAAAAGCCAAATAAAAAACCTTTTAAGTAAAATATATTCATTCCTTTAGATTGACTACATTTTCTTTGATATTCTTTAAATTCAGGTAAAATTAAATTAACTCCTTTTAAATTTAATACTAACATATTAGCATATCTCCATATTATATGTCTGTCTAGCTCCTCTGTCTGGCTATATAGGATTAAAAATATGAGTTCTTACATGCATAAAGAGACCTCACCAAATGTTGATTATTTCTGGCAAGGAAAATTATTTGAGGTAATCTGTTGTTTTATTCTTCATGCTTTTTATTAATAATGTGCAGATATATTACTAAAACAATAAAAAGATTATGCTTAATGAGATAAGTAAATATAATCAAATAAAAAACTATAAATAACTAATTAGGAAATTCTATTAAAAAATTAAGTAAGGAGACTGGTTACAAAATTAAATAAAAATTCAACAGATTATTTACATAACAAATAGTAGCCATCTAGAAAACATAATGAAGAAAAATTGCATTTTTAAAAATAGCAAAAATCATAAAGACTCTGGAATAAATGTAACAAAATATGATAAATTTATATGAAGAAACCCAAAAACTCTACAAAGGGCCATAAAAGATGATTCCAAATAATGGAGTGACATATGTTCTTCTTGGGTAGCACGGATTAATATGGTAAAGATGTCAATTTTTTTCTAAATTAATTAATGAATCCAAAGCAATCCCAGCTGAAATTTTAAGAGATCATTAAAACAAAATTGAGAAACCAGATGCCAACTTAAATATATGCTGAAATTTAGTATATAATATAGCTGCGTTTTATACCAGTTGGGAAAATAAGAATTAATCAAAATTTCCAGAGGAAAAACTGGCTAAGCATCTAAAACATTGGATTTGTAAGTAATTCTTTATAATACAATGCATTATGGAGGAATCAAATATTTAAATAAAAAAGATAGAAAATATTAAGAGAGAAACATGGGTGATTACATTTAACATCTTGGAGCATTGAAAACATTTCTAAATGTGACCTGAGATACAAAAGACATAGAAAAACAAGACGACAAAGTTGAATCCACAATATTTCTAAAATTTTGCTGTGGCAAAACAAAACTGAACAACAACAACAAAATACCCAGCGTTGGTAAAGATGTGAGGAAATGAGCATCCTTATGCCTTTTGGAGAGGGGCTTATTTTAAGAGGTGAGTTTGCCAACTGTGCCAGGATTTTATTTTATTTTTATTTTTTAAAATTTTATTCATTTATTTGACAGACAGATTACAAGTAGGCAGAGAGGCAAGCAGAGAGAGAGGAAGGGAAACAGACTCCCTGCTGAGCAGAGAACCTGATGCAGGGCTCCATCCCAGGACCCTGAGATCATGACCTGAGCCAAAGGCAGAGGCTTTAACCCACTGAGCCACCCAGGCACCCCTGTGCCAAGATTTTAAATGTTCACTCTCTTTAATCCATTAATTCCACTTAGTTCATCTGAGCAATATTTATTGAAGACCTAATATGTACCTGGCATTATGGTAAGTTCTGCCAAAAATAAGTGAATACAAAAAGCATGGTCCCTGCTTTCTTGGACAAAGTATTTTCTTAAGGATGAGGAATATATTTTCCCAGATGGCAACAAAGAGTAACCTTTAGAATCCCTCATTTGTGTGACTCCTTTCCAAGGCCTTAGGTATTTTTATGCTTAAATTTAAAATTTATTTCTTAAAAGTGGCATTTTTAGGCCTCCCAAAACCTGATTCTGACCCTGCTTAGAATAAAATCAAACTAACTTATAAAAATGTACACATGAGTGGCGTCTGGGTGTCTCAGTCATTAAGCGTCTGCCTCCAGCTCAGGTCATGATCCAAGGTTCTAGGATCAAGCCCTGCATCAGGGTCCCTGCTTGGCAGGAGGCCTGCTTCTCCCTCTCCCACTCCCTCTGCTTGTGTGCCCTCTCTCACTGTGTCTCTCTCTGTCAAATAAATAAATAAAATCTTTTAAAAAAATTAAAATTAAAATTAAAAAATTTTTAAAAACGTATACATAATGATTTTTCTTTATATTATATATTTCATTAAATATTTCATTATATTTGTGGCTGAAAAGAGAACATATAGTCTAAATACAATATTAATAAAAATATCAAATACTTATATGGTTCTTACCATGTCCTAAGCACTTTTTAAAGTTTTGTACACGTATCAACTCACTTATCTCTAAAGCAATCTGAGACTTGCAGTAATCACTCCCATTATACAGATGAGAAACTAAGCCACAGATAGGTTTAAACCTAATCTAAGTGTCCATCAATAGATAATGCATTACATTGAACCATGGCATAGCCATACAAGATAATTTGATGGAATCAACATAATAAATCTTTAACAATCAACATGGAAATATGTCCAATATATTATTAAATAAAAAAGTAAAATCAATACAGCATTGGTTTGATGATTCATTTATATAAAATATTTCCTATATTTATCTATATCTCTATTTCTAAATGTTTATTTTTGTCAGATCCATAGCCTATATATATTTATTGGTTCCCATTTGCATAGAAAGATACCTGAAAGAATATTGTATAAAATGGTGACCGTTTCTGGGGCCCCTGGGTGGCTAAGTAGTTAAGGGTCTGCCTTTGGTTCAGGTCATGATCCTGGAGTCCCATGATCAAGTCCAGCATTGGTTTCCCTACTGAGTTGGGAGTCTGCTTTTCCCTCTGACCCTCCCCTCCTTGTCCTTTCTCTCACTCACTCTCTCTTTCAAATACATAAAATTTACTAAAAAAATAATATAGAATGATGACTGGTCAATGAAATTTGGGATGACTTTATTTTATTTTTTACTGTATTTATTTATTTGAGAGAGAGAGAGAGCGCATGCGAATAAGAAGGAGAAGGATAAGTAGATTCTGCATTGAGGGAAGAGCCCAATTCATCAGACTGGGTTACCCTGTTACCCCATTTTTTTTTTCTTATTTATAATTTTATGCGGTGCTTGACTTTTTAGCTGTGAATGTATTTCACTCACGGAAAAAGTATGTTGTGTTTGAAGAGAAAATATATAGCACAGATATGAAATAAAGGTATATTGCAAAGCATCATGTATGTTTTGTATGCTAGTATGATCTAATTACTGTTCATGTATAGTCTGCAAGAAGCTATAGCGTGGAGTTAGTAGCATTTACATAATAGAGTTGTAGGAAACTTTAAAAATATTTTCTTGCTTCTCTGCATTTTCTGATTTTTCCTGAATGTGCATATCATACTTATATAATAAGCAGTAACACTGACCTATAAATACATTGAAAACAAAAATGTCTCATGTATTATGTAATCATTCTTGCTCTGCAAACTCACTGAACATAGGTTATGTTTTTTTCAAACATAGCTTTAGAAATTGTTTCTATTGTCATTTATGCTTCTAAAAAACAAGTATCCACATATCCGACCTTTCTGTTCTTCATCACCAGTGTCTGCGTCTTTGAGCTTTTCTTCTTCATTCTGTATTTCTTGTGCAGATTCTAGAGTTCATCACTAATTCTATAGTGTTAATTCTGCTCTTTATTGCTTTTAATGCAGATTTCTACTCTATTATTGCATTTTTAATCTCTTTATAATCTTCCTTTATCATGTCAAACTCCTGTTTTTATTTCTACCTGCCTCTCAGCCAACTCCCTTCTTATCTTGACTTATTTTCATATAATCTCATTTTTCATCTCTTTACTCAAAGACTGTAGTTTTCAATTCTATTAAGATTACAAAGCAGACAATTTCTGCAATTTCTGGTTCCTTTAGTGACTTTTTAAACCGTTCTTTTTCTGCGTCTTGATTGCTCTTTCCTCCTTTTAATGTGCACAGTATTTTCACTGCAACCATTTCTTTTCCTGTTTTCAGTGTTGTCACCTTTAAACAACAAGAGTATCCACTGGGTGGTTGGTAGAAGGCCCTACCATGCCCTTCCACTAGCCCTGGCTTACTGTTAAAATCTCCTGCTCAGATCATAAGTAAACATGTTGGTTAATATTCATGTCTCAATGCCACATTTTGGCACCTAGCAGCCATTTATCTGATGGTGATGCTCTGTCTTAGGAGGGTCTCCTCGTCCTTAATGTACTATCAGAAGGCAGAATACTGCAGTAATGAGGATATCAGCCATATACAGTACAATAGTGCATTCAAAATCTGGGTCTACCAGTTATTAGAAAAGTACCTTGACTCCTTTAAGGTCCACTTTACTTTATGTGTGAAATGGACACTATAATAGCACATACCTTACTGTGTTGTATGAGGATTGATACCGATATCAAATATATAGGGCACTGATGTACTTCAAACATATTAACTCACAGAATCCTATGTTTATTCTCCTTTCAAAGAAGAAACTGAGCCAGCAACAAGTTAGATAACTTGCCCAAGATCATATTGCTTGTAAGAGGTAGAATTGGGATTAGAATCTAGGCAACCAGGTTTCTAGTGAGTGCTTGTACTAGCACCTGATAGATAGTTGCTATTATTATTACTTGCAGGGAAATTTATTTGTGGATGATCAAAAGTAGTGAGTACTTCTTCCCTCTAGTGAAACAATAAAGGCAAAACAGTATTCCACTTATATGTTTTTCCCCCCTCTTCCAATTGTATTCTAAGATGAAAATTTGCTATAGTTTAACTCCTCTGTCTCAGGGTATATAGACTGCCTGAAAATTACAATTCCTGGAAATATTTAGAAATCCAAATTGGGGAATCTGGGATGGAGTGTGTGTGTGTGTGTATGTCTGTGTGTATGTGATTCTTTTCATCTGCTATATACATACATGTATACATACAGCCACACATATATATCCCACATGCACAGCTATTTTAGAATTCATGTCCCAAGTTCTGTTTGGTCGAGCTGTGGTTATATGATCTATCTGTAGCCGGTGGTTGTCAGATTTTGTTTTTCTGAGCTAAGGCATAGGAAACTGTACTGAAGTACCTCTTCATTGTCCTTCACATTGGCAGTTTTGATCTCCTGCAAGTGACGAGGTATGTGTTAATGTCACCTGACAATTGTGTTTCTCTTTTCCACCCCATGAATATTATAATTAGAGGAAATTCCTCTAAGATTTTGGCAGTAGATTAGTTGTCAATCTTAGTTTCTCGGTTTATTATGCACTCTCATCTCTTTCTGTGTTTCCTAGATATTTTGTGATGAAAATCACAAAGTCTGAGATGTGGAATGCTCTTCAATCACTTTCTTAAGCTGCTCCCTCCTCAATTCCACCTCTACTTTCCAACCGTGTGTGCACACACACACTCACACTGTTGGAGAGCTTGAGCTAATATTAATGCCAAAAATAATATAATGACAAAGAGAGTAATGTTAACATTATATGAGAAGAAAAAAATTAATTCCCTTGAGAATTCATATTCTATGCACCTTACTCTGTGATGGCAGGAAGTTCTAAGTCAAAACAGATAAAGATGTAGATGGAGTTGTGGGTTGGAGGGTGTAAAAATTTCAGCAAATCCCCCTTACTTGCCAGAATTGTCATTGAAGAAGTAAGATATGAAGCCATTTATGGAGAATGAGAGAGTAAGATTGGGCTGGAAGTAAGAGATACCTGGCAAAAGTTTGCGAAAGCTACTGTTTGAAATGGAGAAGAGCCAATTTTTCATTAGGATAATCTGCCTAGTGTGGTATTAACAAAAACAAAAATGATGGTTGCCTAAATAAAGAAGAAGAGTATATCTCCTCAATGTGACAATCTTAGTATAAGCAACATAGTCTTATTTAGTGGCCACATAGTCTTAGGGAACTACCTTCTTTTGGTTACTTGTTCTGTGTTTTACCCTCACGTACATCCACGATCACTTCTCACTATGTCTGCACTTCAGGCAAGTGGTGGGAGGATGAAAGGTTGAAAAATAGCTCATCTGTTGACTGTGAGACCACTTATAGGAAGTTGAACACATGATTTCCATTCATATTCCATCATAGAAAGCTTTGGTCATACCCAGCGGCAAGGGAAGCTGAGAACTCTAGTCTTCAGCTGGGCAGCACTAGGCATAGTGAAAATTTAGTGATGCCCTTATAAAGTAGGAAGGCAAGAATAGAAATTGGAGGACACAATATTCTATGTCATAGTCAGGAAGGGCCAGGTATTTATGGGTCCTAGCAAAATTGCGGAGTGAGCCAACTTTGTTTTTGGAAGTCTTCCTCTTTCATTTGCCCTCACTTCCAGTGTTTGTGTGATTTTCCCCAAGTATGTAGTGGCTTTTCCTGCCATGTGGGGCAGAGAAATTAACATCTATCTTGGCTTCCAATTTATACTATACAGGCAGTCAACTGACCTCTGCTTGGATATTTCCAGAGCAAGAAATCGGATAATTGGATTGTTAGATGATTCCAATTTTTAGAATTTTCTTTTTTCAATTAACTTCATGATGTTGTTATAAATGAGAATATGGCAGACAGAGTCCTTTGCAGTCATTGTCTCTTTCTTGCCTGCTAACAAACTCCAATTTGTTTAGGTAGTATGTGGGGACACTTTGATTGCATGGATTTTAGACTCTTACTCCAGAATTTATCATGACTGATGTAATCCAGTCACCATAATATCATTCCTCTTGGACAGTCATGTTGCACAGTTCTGTGTAACCAGACAAGAGGATAAATCAAGGAACTTGTAACTGGAGACTTTCTTCTGCCAAACAACAAGCAACAAGTGATTACACCGGCAATATTGGTTAAAGAAATTCAGACTTTGTTGAAAACTATGGAGAAAGCAGGAAAAATCGGCTAACATCTTAGTTAGACTGGTTGAAATTCATACACATTGCTGTAATCAGCAATTTCAATTGACTGTAGCCATGAAAATTGGAACTTGGAACTCAGCTAGTAACTGAGAAGCTAAAGAGTCACTATCTAGGGATAGAGCATACTGACCTATCCACATTGACGGGGGAGGGATTCAGGCCTTAGGAATACAGTGGTCCTAGAAAAAGTGGGAAGGGTTAAGAGGTCCAGGCAATTAATGAAAAATACAGGTAGGGGAATAAGGGTGCACCAAGCAGAGAGACTCAGGCAGTAGGTAGACAAGCTCTGATGGCCAAAACGCTTAAGTCGTCAGGTTTGTGAAGTTCAAAGTGGGATTCTAGCCTCTAGGAGTCCTCCTTAGGCCTGTAAATCAATGTATATAGCAAAAGCAACCAGTGAAGCTGAGGGAGCAGGTATACTGGCTAGAACCTAAAGAAGGGATTTAGATACAGAACTATTCAGGGACATGATTTTTAGAAATTAAGTGCTAAAAAAGAACATGTATTTAATCTGGGGTATAGAGGCAGAACTGTTTGAGGTCTATATTTCTATTTTGGGAAATACTGATATTGAAGCATTCTCTCCTTATATTTCCTTACTCTTCTCCTCTCATTTACTCCAGGACCACCCATGTCCTGATCTTTGACTTCATTTCTTTGTTTTGTCTTTGCTGCTACCTGTCTAGGTTCAAAACTTACCTGTGACTCTTAGCATTTCCTAACCACTGCCTCTAATATCCTTTAGCTTGTTTTATTTTTTTGTTTTTGTTTGTTTCTTGGCATCTTGCAATTTAATCCCCAGCCTGGACATGCAGCTGGAGCCTTGTCTTGGTTTGCCTTAGTCCAAGTATGGGTGGGATTTGATAAAGGGTGAGGCAGATTGTTGTTATCAAGTGTTATGTCCTAGCTTTGTCACTTTTCCCAGACTGGGGACAGTACATCAAGAATCAGTTTCAGAAATAGGAAAGACATCATGTTGAAAGAGTGAAGTTCTTTGCTTGAGTGTTGGGAAATAATCAGGCAAGGATCAGTTACTAACCAGTGTTAGAATAAATGGCTTTCTAAGGACCCTGGTGATATTCTGAAGAGTAGGGGTAGCTTTGTTGAGGTTCCTACACTTGGTTGGATGTTTTTAACAACAGAGGGAGTGGGGTGTTTTCTTTCCCAGATTGTATTAGTTGAGACAATACCAGAGGCCTGATATTTCACTTGGCATCTAGTCGTCTCATCCTGTCTTGTTCTACTTGTCAAACAAGTTTGAAACTGTCACCAGCATCCTGACCAATTCACCCTGCTTTGTATTTCTTGGCCCCAGACATCTGGAGAGTTGAGGCTCTGCCATCAGATCTCAAATTTTCATTCCCTCTAAGTCCTAGCAATGCATGTCCCTGGTTGAAAGGAAAATATATTGGATATATGATCATCCCATCTCTGAACTTGAAATTCTCAGTTATATTTCATTTTCTCCTTCAAAAATGATTAGGTGCTCTGCTAGAGATGGCCTTTGTGCTCTGACCTGAACTTTTTACTATCTTATCTGGTTAACTCCCTCAGACTTTTTCTGGGTCCCCTTTGACATCAATAAGTTATTCCTGTACTCTCCTCTAGTATTTTCAATTCCTTTTTTATTCTTTCTATCTCATCCTCTGTCCCTCCTTTGTATGCGCTTCCATGCCCTAAACTCCTTATATATCCTATACGGCAATTTTTCCCCAGTGGTGTCAGGAGAGAGACAGATAAGCTATTGCAAGCTTTCTTTCCAAGATTCATAATTCCATTTCAACAACAAAAAATTATTGATTGCTAAGTACTCTCCCATCTCCTGGTGATAAAGTGATCAAAAAGACAGTTCCTGCCCCCAGAGGACCTCACAATCCTATGCAAAAACTAGAGGGATGCATGAACAAATAATTATAATACAGTAGGGGTAAATATTATAAGAAAGATATGCATAAAAACTTGTAAGAATATTAATTATGGAGTAATATATTCTGTCTGTAGAGTAAGAGAAGGTTATAGACTAAATCCAGCAATTAAATGCCTTTTCCTTCTATGTATTCAAGAAACTTATTAAAAATTATAGAATGTTAGAGATGAGTATTCCTTGTTCTATCTGTAAGAAAATAGACCTTGAGAGATTGAATGACTTGTCCAAAATCACTGAGCATGCTTTGACAGTGCTGGGGTCTTATGTATTAGTCAGGAAAATTAGCACTAGATGCTACAATAGATGAAGTCTCAAAATCTCAGTGACTTAATACAACAAAAGGGTCTCCCTCCTCCTTCATTTAAAACTGATATAGGCTAGATGGTCTTCGTCCATCTTTTGGGTATGCCACTTGCAGCTCATGGTCTCCAAAATTGTTCTAACAGGGGAAGTGAAAAGTAAACACACTGACACTTAATTGCCTTGCCCTTGAAGTGACAGATGTCGCTTTCTCTCACACTTCATTGGCATACACAAGATTTATTGCCCCATTAGGAGAAATGTTTAAGAATGCATGGAACATATTTTGTCCAAACTATCTTTGCCACCCTTGACTTCCCTTGAGGATCCTACTTCTACTCTCAGTGGGTGTTCGTCATTGTATACTGGTAGTGGTAGTGGTAGGGCACAACGTATATATTTAAGAGAGATAGATGAATGGGTGGATGGGTGGATGGACGGATGGATGGACAGATGGGTACGGGTATGGATGCATGGTTGGATATATGTGAGATAACTTCTACATCATTGATCATCATTATTCAGCTGACCTTCCTAGCTAGCTAGGTTTTTATCTAGTATTTATTTAGCTAGTATTTATTTATTTAGCTAGTATTTATCTTCTACTCTATTTTTCTTATGAGTTGACCCTCACACTTTTCAGCTGAAGGGCATGACCACCCTTTTACCCAACAGAATTCAAGAGAATTTTGATAGTGCAGCATGGGATATCATTGTGTTAATCATTTTGTAATGAGTACTGCAGAATAAAATGTCTGGTATAGTAAATAATAGCATTAGAGCCGTCTTTGAAAGAAAAGGTCAATATTATACCTGGTTGCTGATAGGAGAGATTAATATACTCTTGCTATTATTAATAATAGTAATTAGACTCTATTGCTTTAGCTGATCCTTGGGTCCCATTTATAGGAACAGCCTAATGTTCTTCCTGAGCATGACTTGGCATATTTTAGCACATCATTGCAAGCACTGAAAATCAGTGCCAGGATCTTCTTATCATTTTATTAGCTTTTTGGCGCTTGGGTTTTGTATTTGTATTGGGCTTGCTTTCCCACCACTGAAACAGCTAGCAGGATTTTTATACGAAAAGCAGAATACCTTTTCTTAATAGCATTTCTTATTGGGAGGCATAACTATAGATCTTTGTATATTTTGCACCATTTAGCACAGCCACTGCTGCAAATTAAGAGGACAGGCATCCTTGTCAGGACAATTAACACATGCAGCAGAAAATTCTTCTTTGCCATAGGGGAAAATAAAAGTTTAAATTGAGGTTGTCATAGAGGGAAACCTTTTAGGTACTGGGAGCAAAGACCGGGAGAGAAAAATGGAATGCTGAATGTTTGTTGATCAGATCATCGACCTCTTTTCTGTTAAAATTTCTTTATCAAGATCACCTTTGAGTACTGTGCAAAGGGTTTGCAGAAATGTAAAAAAGTGCCAAAATGGATGATCCTTGTTTTAAGGCTAAATACATGGAAGGTAATTTTAGGAGTTTCCTCATTCACTTAAGTCCCCCTCCATGTTCTTTCTCTGTCATGAATTTTCACTAATATTTCCAGTTTAGGATTAAGACACTAAAGGCCTGTTTAAAATGAACCAGTGTTACCTAAGCAGGGGTAAACCACTTACTCTTTATCATTAACATCTTACTGTGAATAATTAAAATGAGGTTTCTCCCTTCAGCAAAGCCTTAAGAAATAATAGTGGTAATGTTTAAAAACTTAAAATTCATAGCATGCTAGCATTCAAAAGGCTAGCTGAGTTATTCACCCATTTATTTCTTGTAATAATCATGGGAGATAAAATAGGTGTGTGTGTGTGTGTGCATGGTATTTTCTTTTAACTGATGGAGAACCTGAGATGAATCAGTTGCCTATTCAAGGGCATGTTAAAGGAATGAATTCTAGAATGAGTAAGTAGGAAGGAATAGGAAGGAGGAAATGGGGACAACATGTGGGAAGTCCAATTCTTATTGGACCAGTAGGGAGCATACTGAACAACTAAGGTCTGTGTGAGGGTCTGGAGATCTTGATGCGCTTTACGTTTGAAAGATAGATTACTAACTATAGTTGCATTATCTACCTTTTCTTGAGTGTCTGTTACCGGCTAAGACCAAACTAGACTGCTTCATTTTCTTTTCTCTATAATCTTGAAAGGTGGATTATATTCCATATTTACAGGTGAGGAAAAATTTGTTCAAGGTTGCTCAAGTAAAAGTGGCAAAATATTTTCCTCTCCCTAAGCCCCACATTCTTTCACAGCCACACACTACTGTGCAAGAAAGCAAACAAAGAAAAGGTCATGGCAGGGACTTGAAAACAAATTTCCTTTTCTTCACAACTGTCTCAGGCTTGGCTTCTTTGCCCTTCACCTTTCCATTAACTCTCTAATCCTGCAAAGAACAGAAATTGGATCACACCCTGACCAAAGGGAGGGTTTAAAAATTTCTACCTGGATTCTCTTTCAGCTTTCAAAGTTTGTTATTCGCCCTCAGATTCATTATATGGTACATTTCCATATGTTTATTTCAGTAGTATTGTTGTTGAGGTAAAATAATGTTTGTTTTCTGTTTTTGTTTTCTTTTTTTAAACAAGATACTTTTTCCTTCCTTATTCAATAATATGGTGACCATATGTTTCCCTTCTATGTTAAAATTTACCCTCAATCATTTTAAGGTGCAATGAAACCTATCAAAAGTTCCTGACCAGATTTCTCTCTAAAGCAAAAAGTGATTAAGGGCAAAGAGTGACTGATACAATGGAAGGCAGGCAACTAAACTTTCCCTTAGTATTTGCTACCACAGTTGCTGCAAACTAAAATTACACTCTCCTTGATTGAAAAGTGGCCACCTCTTGGGTAAAATGTGGCAGCTGCTTAACAGTGTACAGTAATAAAATATGATTGTCTAAAAAGAAGCAAGCAATGATGAGCTGATGCATTTAATTGACAGGACAGAGAGAGGATTAGAGGGCCCAGAGGTATTCTTTGAATTTTCATTTCCCTGTTGGACAACTTTGAGCAGGCTGCTTAATTTCTCCATTAGTCAGTCTCCTCATCTGTAAAATGGGCATAATAATACTTACATAGCTCACAGAGGCATTGTCAGAATTAATTAGGAAATTACTCTGAGGTCTTTGGATGAATGGTGTCATGCAATGGCAAGTGATTAGTATCCTTATTATTCTGACATTAACCCATAAGGCCATCGGTCAAATATGGCTCTAGCTGAACTGGGCAAAGTGATGGATTCTGCAATGCATTCCATAGCAGTTTGCCATGAAGATAAAGTCTGTCATACACAATGTTTCCCTAGAGCAAGCTTAAGCTGGTAGCAGTATTGATGTAGGTGATCTGCCTGCCAGGATGCACAGAGGCAGTTTAACTAGAGCTAATTATGGCTAGCAATAATGCCAGAGCCAAGAACTCACCTCTGATTATGATGGGATGTTCAAAGAAACTATTTCTGAACCAGATAATCAGACAAGATTTTCTGCACCATTGATATGGGTAGTATTCAGGATGTCAGGGCATGTCAAATTTCAGAGGAAGGAGACTTGCAATACTTTTCTAGAAGGGAAGAGAACCAGAAAGAATTGTTATCTTTGCAAAATTGCCCATTGTGATATTCATAACTTATTTATCTTGGCCATTTCATTTTATTGTTGCATAAATGTCGTATGTTTGTTCTTGGAGTAGGAAAGAAGGAATGGAGAGAGTTGGCAAGTAGGCTGGGTAAGATGGAGCCTCAAACATCACAGGAGGTTTTGATCTAAGAGAGCAAGATAGACATGTGCAAACAAAGTACAGAGAGTGGAGGAAATGGAACTTTGAGCAAGCTTTAAGCCAATGCTGAGTGTAGGTGATTTTGATGTGGTATGGCTGATGTTATTAATCAGAACATCATAAGCTACCAAACTGTATAATGCGTCAGTAAAAATATTCTTATTTCCAGGACTACCACCTTAGGGTAAATTACTATCATCTCTCCACTGAATTAGTTTGATAACCTTTTGGCTGATGTCCCCTGTTTCAAACCGTATCCTCCTAGTCTATTATATAACACACACCTGATCACTCAGAGCAACACTCTTCTGTATAAGTTATCAAGACTTCTTTCCTTCATTGTACTTAGAATCAGTTACAAACTTTTGCTGTTACTTCTTATTGCTTTCTATCCTTTTTTATTGCCCATCTCTAATCTTATTCTGAATTCCAGCTGTTATCTAAGCTGTATACATGTTAGTTACTCTTCAGCTCCCTAAAAGTCAGGTCTTTTCATGTCTCAGGGCCTTTGCATGTACTTTCTTGCTTGGAATATTCTTCCCAGGTGACTTCCACTGGCTAGACTTCAATACTCAAAACATTTCATTTATATATGAAATATTCAAAAGGCTGTATTTAAATCATCATCTTCCCAACCCTTGCCAACGTCCTGGGTATTGTTTTATGGTATTTGTTAAAATCTGTAATTATTCATTCATTCATTCATTGACTCCTTCATTTTCTCCTTCACTGGTATTGTCTCCTAAAGAAAATGGGCTCTCAGGAGAAAGAACTTGCCCTCACCCCTAACTTACCAGTAGCCAGCATGATACCTAAGCACAAACGTAAGATTTTTTTCTTTTTTTTTTTAAACATAAGATTACTTAATGTTGAATAACAACTCCATTTATTGAGTACCTTCTGTATGTCATGCATTATACTATATACTTTATAAACAAATCTCATTTTCCACGCAACAACTTTGAGAGATGCCTATCACTGACCTACAGTTCTCATACAACTAAATTGAGGTTTAGGAACACTGAGATTTACTAAAAACCATAGCTTGAATTTAGGGAAAATTAGATTCAAACACAAGCTTCCCTATCTCCAAAGTCAGGACTGGTCCCATTGTTTTCTGATCCAGGAGCTGGATGTGCAATTCAAATGAAGAGGTCAATGATAAATCCTATTTCAGTAGCACTGAATGTGGATTGTCTTGAAAGGCATTTTTGGGAAAGTGAATCCTTTGTTAAGTACTTAGAAGGTGGTAATGACTTTCCAGAGGAGAATTAGTAAAAAAACCTTGAAAAGAATAAACCAAAACAATCTTTTCCTGCCCTTTTAAATAGGACATTTTCCCATTTATTTTCCAACCACTTCTCATTTGAAGGCATCTCAATCTTTGGCTTCTGATTACTGTTTCCTGGAGGGAAGTTTAGGGAGTGTGAAAATTATTTCACTTTAGGCTCACTCCAATTCACTTAAGAACTTTGCACATTTGAGAATCTAAATAAATGAATAAATAGCAAAAACCTATTGAACTAGAAGGTGAAAAGATTGTGGCTTTTCTTTTCTCAAACTTTGACATTTAACATGTGATATTTTGTTTGTGGGTTGAAGCACTCTCAGATTTAATGCAAATAAATAGTTAGCTTTTAAAAATGAGACAAACATTCAAATAGAAATGTGGTTCTTTCTTTGCCAAAATTAAAAATGAATCATTTATGCATAGATGGACAGGATTTTCTAGCATGAGATGAATATTTTTTCAGAAAGGTAGTTATTTCGTGTGTTTTTTCTTGTTTGTTTTCAGGATTGTTTTGCTGAAAGGTTTCCAGTTGCCTATGATGATAGGAAAAAGATGTTAAAATAAAGACATGCATGTATTTAAGTCATCAAATCTCAACCAGAGCAATCAAAACAACCACAAAGACACATGAAAAAGAAATTTCAAATATTGTGGCACAGCTGTGGACTGCTAGGCAACAAAAAAACTAAACTAAAATCAGAAGTGTTCATTAAGGGGCACCTGGGTGGCTCAGTCAGTTAAGTGTTTGCCTTTGGCTTGAGTCATGATCCATGATCCCAGGGTCCTGGAATTACACCCCATGTCAGGCTCCCTGTTCAGTGGGGAGATAGCTTCTCCCTCTCCCTTTATCTGCAGCTTCTCCTGCTTATACTCACTCTCTCTCTCTCTTCCTATCTCTGTCTCTGTCAAATAAATAAATAAAATATTAAAGAAAGAAGAAAAGAAAGAAAGAAAGAAAGAGAAAAAGTGAATTCATTAAAGTTGAATAATGTATTTGTGTCCCACAGACTAGGTTATGTTCAGTACAAAGAAGAGTAGTAAATATTAAAAGATAAAACAAGTCCCTCTTGACTGTTAGGGACTAGTGGTGATGACAGGGAGAGTAACCAGTAAATCATTATAAAGTGGTCAGTGTTAGAATAGAAATAGTCACAGGGTCTGTGGGAAGACAGAAAGTCGAGCCCCAAATCCAGCCTAGAAGAATCATGATAGACTTCCTAGAGGAGGTGACACCTGGACTGAATAAAGAAATGGCTTGGGGCGCCTGGGTGGCTCAGTGGGTTAGGCCTCTGCCTTCGGCTCAGGTCATGATCTCAGGGTCCTGGGATCGAGCCCCGCATCGGGCTCTCTGCTCAGCAGGGAGCCTGCTTCCTCCTCTCTCTCTGCCTGCCTCTCTGCCTACTTGTGATCTCTCTCTCTGTCAAATAAATAAATACAATCTTTAAAAAATTTTTTTTTTCAAAAAAAAAAAAAGAAATGCCTTAATTTTCAAGAGCATAAGAGTGAAGAGTACCTGAAACTTTCTTTTGCTTGTCAGCTCATTCTCATGTATTGCAACCAGCCTTCTCCTCAGGTGGAGAACATCACAGCAGCACCCAGCTTCCAGAATTGTATTTTTTTAGATAGGAAAGCATTTTTTCCCTTTCCAGCAACCATTTGAAAATCCTAGTGAAAGATTCTTATTTCCTTTTGTTGAATTTCTTTTCTAACCTTTAGTCTAATCCTTTTGGCCTAGAAAGTGGTGTTTTCTGACTGATCCATCTTTGACCAATCCAATGCATCTAGAATATTACTAGTTATTTAACATGACAGCTTCCATTTAAAACCTATGACTTAACATGCTAATGAGAAAGGCCTTAAAAGAGAAAGAAAAAGAAACATATATCAGATGTTAAAAAAACAAAATCAACTGAGTAAATTTTAAAGATCTTTTTTTTTTTTTTAAAGATTTTATTTATTTATTTGACAGAGAGAGATCACAAGCAGGCAGAGAGGCAGGTAGAGAGAGAGGAGGAAGCAGGCTCCCTGCCGAGCAGAGAGCCCAACGCGGGCCTCGATCCCAGGACCCTGAGATCATGACCTGAGCCGAAGGCAGCGGCTTAACCCACTGAGCCACCCAGGCGCCCAATTTTAAAGATCTTATTGGCTTTATTCAGCAGTTCATGAATTGAGTAGCATCCCATTAGGATAATAGAAAGGGGTACAGAGAAACTGTATAAAATGAAAGACTTTCATAAGGAGAAGGGGGTGGGACAAGGAAGTTACTAACTAGTAAGAAGGGTGGATTGTTTACAGCAAGGTCAACTTCCTTCAGGGGATGGCCCTATGGTCTTTCAGGAAGATTACTTCACTAATGCTGACCAGGTAATGCCAGATTAACTGGTTAAAGATTTCCCCACTTAGGATAGGGTGAAACTGTAATTAATTTAGTTATTAAATCTCCATTTGCTGACTTGGACTTAGCATAAGTGACTCCATTTTGAGCCTGTTATCTCTCTACTCATTAACACAGGTGAAGCATAAAGGATTGTTGATCAGATGAAATAGTTGATATTCTAGAGGCTATCTTCCAACCTACCAGTGGCTCAAGTAATTAAGGCACTGGATACATTTTTTGTTATATTTGCCTATTGAAAGTCTGACAGGAAAGGAGAAATAAACATTTGTTAAGTTATTTTCTATGCTAACTGCTTTTCCATGTGTTTTACTTTCATCATCTCATAAAAATTCTTACTACAATCTTCAAAGATAAGTATTAATTTAAGTATAGGAACAGAGAGGTTAAACAACTCTTAGAAGATCACATGGATTAAGAAATCACAGAGATTTAATTTGTTTTTAATTAGCAATTCCATGTTCCCTCCACTACACCACGTGGGATCTTTGGAAAACAATATTTGTAGCATAATGCATAATCTTCGAAATGGCCAGAGGTGTGCAAATAAGAGCACTGTTTTGTTTTCTTTTTTGCTGACTTTATGATAAGATAGTCTTTTTTCTCCAGATTTTAATGTGCTGTGTCAGGAGAAAATATATAATGAGTGCTCTGGATTTTCTGTCTTTTGAGCTGATTCTGTAAGATGTGTCACATGTTTCTTCCTTAGAGAGAGTAATTAATGGAGTGTATTGTTATTTCCATATGATGTCGTCTCTGGAAGAATTTCTCTTTGGGTACACAGTGAGGGGGTTGGAGGGGAGGAGGGACATGTGTGAAATTCTGCATTCATATCGGCATTTTCCCAATAGGATGGCACAACAAAACATCAATAATTAAATGGGAAATATCCTTTCATCTTTATACAGAGATCTTTATATTAAGCTTGTGAGACAATTCTTTTAGAAGGGTCACTATCTCTGACTCTCCAATTGTGGACTGGCAGGATATCGGGCAAGGGTTTTGACCCAGCAAAGAGAATTCTTGAATCATTCAGTGGGAAGCCAATAACTGCTCCTAAGTTTGACTCATTGATCATTTCATTAACCCTGCACAAGATTTCCTAGGATTTTTTTTTTTCTCTGTCAGGTAAACATTAAGCTTAGTTACAGAGGTGAAAGAGATGTATAAATGGGGGGGGGAGGATGTATCCCATTTTATTACTCTTTTGTGTAATAGCAATAAAAGTTTTGTAGGGAGTATTGTATACAGTAAAACAATCATTTGTCAAAGGGTAAACTTACTGAACACCAATACTCTGTTTTTAAAAGATCCCTTGTGTGTCATGAAGTACACAGTGTTCATAAAAAGTTGTACTCCAGGGTTAGATATTCTTGCTTCCTCATTTACTAGAGTTTTCTGAAATCTCTCAAGGAAGAGGATTAAACATTTATTGTCAGGAAGCACCAGGTTGCACTTTGTTCCATGTCTTGACACATTCATTAGCCCGGACTCTAAATTTTCAATTACTGAATCCATAAAATACAACTTAAAAAAAAAAAGTGAAAAAAAGAAAAAAGAAAGCAACAGCCAGAAATTATGCACTGCAGTTTTGAAGACTCTATTCCTGCCCTTTTATTTTAGCTTTGCCAGTATAGTCAGTATATCCCCTTAATGAATGATATTTGAAGTTATATATGAGTCATAATAGGCTCTGATAGATTATTTACTATTTTATATCATAAGAAAATAAGAAATTTGCTATCTTTTAATCTTTATTCATTTGTGGAGGGTTGATATGACTCAAGGAGTAGATAAGGAACATGACAGAAATTAGCAAAATCCCTCATGGTGAAGTGGCAGAGACAGAACATTTTTAGATAATGATGCACACATAAAGATGATAACTGAAGAGAAAGGTAAAAGACAATTTCTATGACATGCTCATTAAGAAACTCTAACTTGGACTAGCATAAATTATATGTGCAAAATTAAATAGAGTTTTAAAAAAATAGACTGCTGATCTCAGTTATGACAGTAAAATGATTGAAAGTTGTCTCCCCTAAACTTATAACGACAAAAAGTTGGACAACCTGAAAATCAGTGATTCTTTTCTTGGACCAATCAGAGAATTGAAGATTCAAGGAAAATTGCCACCATGAAAATCTCTAGAGGTAAGTGCCTCTAGATACAACTTGGATCTGCTCACCTGAAACAGAAGTCCTGGAATCATAAACTGGCAGTAACACTTAAGTGGTAATTTTGAAGGTAATTGTTTGAGGCTGCGTATAGACTAGCATAAGATTGTGAAATACCTGGTGGCTACAATCATGGGGAGGGGGCACAGTTCTCTGGGTTTTACCTCTAGGAACTCAACCAGGTTCTTCAGTAAGGATACAGGATAGACATTCATATCCCTGGCCAAGAGAAGAGAAGAGTAATCATTGTGAAATACTCCCAGAGCCTTCTCCATAGCAAAGACCTACTCCTTAGGGAAAGAGCTTTACCTGAGCCTAATCCCAGCTGTCAGAATGGAATTCCTCCCACTCCAACCCCCTTCAGCCTTCTTATCTCACCTTCCCAGAAAATATAGTCTATAGGACTTGGTGTGTGAAGGAAATGGATGGGGAATGCTACAGAAGGGAATAAAGGACTGAAATTTAATCAGAAGATTATATAATACTCTGCCTTCCCCTGACTTTACCAATACATAAACAGGGCTCTGGGATAATAACAGTAGGTTATAGTAGGAAAAGCTTTGCATGCAGACTCTCTGAGGAACAACACCAATAGGAAAGACTAATAGAAGGACACTGGAGGAACTTGAAACCTCTAACATCTATAACTATAGCACACATCAACTCCTAGCCATATTACCTTAATTCTACACACTAAAGGAAAATCCCTCAAATCTTATTCGTTGATCAGCTGTCTGGCTTTCAAGAAAAAAAAAAAAACATTACAAGGCATGTCAAAAGGCAAGAACAAATAATCAAACACCAAAACTGTCTGAAGAGACAAAGTAGGCGTGAGTATCAGATTCACATATAACATAGGGATTATCAATTATTATAATAATTATAATTAACATGTTATAACATGTTATTAACATGTTATGATTATAATTAACATGTTAAGGTTTCTAATGAAACAAAGTAGGAAATATGAAAGAACAGATGAGTAATGTAAGTAGAAAGATGGAAATCCCACAAAAAATAAAAAAGCAGTGTAACAGAAATGAAGAATGCTTTTTGATAAGTTTATCAGTAGACTTGAGAGGGCCAAGAAGGAGTCTTTGAACTTGAAGGTAGGTCAATGGCAACTTCCCATGCTGAAATATAGTGAGAGAAAAAAATTTTAAAATAGAATAGGCATTCAAAGACTATCAGAAAAATGTAACATATACAATTTTGGAATAGAAAAAGAAAAGAGAATTGAACACAATAAATACTTGCAGTAATAAAAGCTGAGAACATTTTAAAATTAATGAAATACAGCAAACCGCAATTCCAAGAAGATTAAAGAACACACAACAGGATGAATACCAAAAAATACTATATTTAGGCATATTATATTAAAACTGCAGAAAAAATAGAAATGAGAAATCTTGAAAGAAAACAGAGTAGAGGGGAAAACACCTTACCTACAGAGGGAAGGAATAATCATTACTGCAGTCTTCACATTAGAAACAATGCAAGCAAGAAGAGTGTGGAGGGAAAACATTTAAAAGAACCTCATTCCCTGTCCCACCTCCCACCACCAATCTAGAATTCTATATTCAGCAAAATTATCCTTCAAAAGTAAACAAGAAATACTTTTTCAGACTAATAAAAATTGAGATTAATCTCCGGCAAACATATCCTGCCAGAAATGTTAAAAAAATTTTTTTTCAGGCAGAAAGAAAATTAGATGTTATTGACTAAATGTTTGTGTCCCTTCCAAAATTCCTGTTAAAGCTTTAACCCTCTACCTTGGCTGTATTTGTAAATAGGATTTTTAAGGAAGTAATTAAGGTTAAAAGAGGTCATATAAATGATGCCTTGATAAGAGTAGTGCTTTATAAGAAGAAACACCACCAGAGCATGGGTGTATTGGGTGTGTACTTGTGCTCTCTTCTCTCTCTCTCATACACACACATGTATACACACACAATAATTTAGGACTATAGGAGAAAATATACAGTATGAGTCTGAGTTTCTCATAGTGCCAGAAAGTTAGGAAGTTCTCAAAAAAAGAAAACACCCCACAATGATGCATGTTTGTCACGGGGTCATGGGAGACCTATGAAGAGCTCTAGATGGTCACACCTAGAACAATTTGAGTGACAAAATAATTAAGATAGTGTGATGGTCAATTTTGTGTGTCAACCTGGCTAGGCCACGGTCCCCAGGTGTTTGGTCAAATCTTATGTTTCTGTTAAAGATATTTTTGGATGAGATTAACATTTAAATCCTTAGACTTGAGTAAAAAGATTACCCTCCAAAATCCATGTGGGTGGTCCCTTATCCAATTAGTTGAAGGCCTTAATAGAAAAGCCTGACCTCCCCAGAGAGAAAAGGAATTCTTCCAATAGATTGCTGTTAGACTATAGCTACAAATCTTCCCTTGTCTCCAGCCTGCTAGCCTATCCTGCAGATTTTGTACTTGCCAGCCTCCACAATCCCATGAGCCAATTCCTTAAAATATATCTATATCTATAATCCTGTCCATGTCTATGTCTATAATCTATCTTGTTTTCATCCACTTATTCTGTATCTCTGCATAACTCTGACTAATAAAGCTAGTAAGTATTGTATTATAGTCCCACATTTAAAAATCTCTCATATAAGAGAATTCCAAATAGTTGATGTAGATAATCCCCTTTCAAGTTGAGTTGACTCCTATCCCCAACTCTGTAGTTCAGACTGTCTTTAGCGAGTTGCTTCCAAAGACTACTGTATGGGAAAAAAAGAACAATATAATTTTATTGTAGAGAAAACTGACAAACTATCTCGACCAGGCAATGAAAATCAACCTCAATATTAAGTCATGTTGATAACATGCACTGTTAATGTGATTTGATGAGAATGACATTTTACTTCTGTGGCCTTGCTTTCAAAAACCCATAATTCCATTCTACCCATGGGAAAATATAATACAAACCCAAATTAAAGGACCTTTTACAAAACACCTGACCAGGACTCCTCAAAACTGTCAAGGTTACTAAAAGCAAGGAAAGCCTGAGAAACTGTTACAGCCAAGAAGAGCTTAAGGAGACATGATCATTAAGTGTAATATGGGATCCTGGAAGAGAAATATTTCATTTAAGTAAAAACTAAGAAAGTTTGTATGGGAAATCTGTAGGGAATAAGCAAAATGTAACAATATTGATCCATTAATTCTGATAAATGTGTCATACAGTGTAAGATGTCAATGACAGGAGAAAATGGTTGTGGGTTATTTGGGAGCCCTCTGTACTATCTTTACAACTTTTCCATAAATCTAAATTTACTCTGAAATAAGTTTATTAGAAATATATATACACTAAAGGAGAATAATATTTTGAGTAAATAACATAAGTGTACTGGCACAACATCAATTGTTTCTTTCTTTTGAGGAAGGAACTAAACATAACAGGAATTTCAGTAGAAGTAGGAGCTCTCAGGCAAAGGACCTCAATCCCTAAGATAGAACAGCTCTGATTGTCTATCTCGGCAACTAGTATTGACTTGTGAAATTCAGGCTTAAAATAATTACATGATTTTTGCCGTACTTTTAAGATATAAAAACTAATAGTAGCATTTGATTGCTGTTTCTCCAAATGCATACTGAATATACCATTAGTACACTTTCCATGCTTTGTGTTGATAGAAAATCCATCTTTAACCATAAAGCAATTGATTTTCATAAGCGTCTTTTTCATATTTTACTGATTTTTATTCTGTCAAGCCCACTATTACAGGACAGTTTGTTTGAGTATAACCTGCTCTCTTCCTTGCTTGGGCTCTCTGGTTTCTTCAAGTTACTGAAGGACAGAAATAGCTGCCGTTTTGGCAGTATCCATTCTCTTTTTCCATAGGGGATGCTCACTATTTAGCAATGAGCATTTTCAAATGCAAATGACCCTCCAAATTAGGGCAGTCCTCCTTCTTAGAGTCACTACTAAGCCACCACCTGCGTGTGTTCCTTTTCAAAGCTGATCTACTCAGCCCCATATGCATCTCCTCCAGTGTTTTATTTGACAATCTGTTTCAGCTTCGCAAGGGAGCTAGCAAATTATGTATTGCTCATTTTGTCAAAGTCATCATTGATGACAATTCCGGCATCAAGAGGCTCATTTTATTCTGCAGATGTTTTTATCAAATAGAAGATAAATCATGGTTCCCCATCTTGTTTTGTGTTGTACTTCTGGGAATGACGGAGGGCACAAATAAAAACCCTTTCATTAATAAAGAAAGAAAGGAATAGACTCAAGAGGATCACCATGTATGATTTTCAGATATGCACCCACACTGGTGAAAGATTATATTTAGCACCAATGTAACAGGCTTGGGATAGGGGGTAGTGGTGTTGCAGGAGGGAATCTTAATTTTTAAAGATTCATTTCCTCTCATTCCTTTGGGAATAGTGGGCCCAATTTTGTTTAGAATTCCAATACAGAGCAATGTTCACCTTAGCATCTTCTAGAAAGGGACGCTATAAAATATTCCTGAAAAAAAAAATGATTAATCTCCCTAGTGAGTCATTGTGAGAAATCACATTGATAGTCTCATGAAATGTAGCTAGGCTCTCTGGATGTTTGACATAAGCATGGGTGGGGGGAGGTCAATGGATTTTTTTTGTTTGGCCTGCTGTAGTCGAAACTCAAATTTAGAATTGACGGGGGTTGGGGGTTAGGGGCATGTTAATCTGTCTTTACCTTCAGGCATAAGGTATGTAAAGCTGACAAAAGTAAAGCAAGACTCTGAAATACAAAGGGATATATAATATAAGCACACTACATGCAAGCCCTAGTATTCTATTAGGACTCCATATGTGTGATTAAAATGGCCAGACATGCTTCACTCTGGTCCCTATAGTTTCTAGTGCAATATGGAGTTTGATGGGATTGAAGTCAGGGACCCATGTGGTACTTATCAGAGGAGAATGAGCAAATGTTAAGTGACATATAACCCTCCAAGATGCAGATGATAGCATTATGAGAGGCAGCCACGGATATATAGTGTTTTGAAAATTCTCTGGAGGATATTGGGAAGAAGAGAAATTGTTAGGGAAGTACCTGACAATAAAAAAGAGAGCCATTAATACAACTTTACCTTACTTTTGCTCTTATCATCATCATTTTCAATGATGTGAACTCTGTGCTAGGCACAGGAGTATGCATTTTATACATCTTATTATTCATTGCCTTCACAACTACAACTTGAGATATAATCTCATTGTCTTCCAGTAGAGAGATGGGGGTTCACAAAGGTTATGCCTAAGGCTACATGGTTAATACTTTCTGAATCATTTTGGACAGTGGCTAAGAGCACAGACTCTGCATTCAAATAGTTTTTTATTTGGACCTGGAAAATCTAATATTTCTGACCATTAGAACCTCTGTCAATCAGAGGTATTTGGTATTCAGTATTACTGAATAATCAGTATGACTGATTATTTAAAAGTAATCAGTATACTTTTAATTGGGTGAGTGTGTCCTTACTTGGCCTCATCACTGTACTTATTCATATATTCCTTTACTGCCTATTTATTGAAGATCTATTATCTGACAGTACTATGCTAGGCTCTGCACAACAGGGATAAAATATATTATCATCTCTTCCAAAATAAGGAGAAAAGAGTTAGTGTAGCAACTTCTTGTCTGGCCCAGAGTATCCATGGACAGTTATTTCTTTTCTATATCAGTGCCCTTTTCAGGCTCTAACAAGTCTCTCCAGGAAGCCCTTAGACGTTCTGCATCAGCTTTGCAATTTACTATTTAAGGGAGAGATTCCTTCTTATTGCCCAAATGTTCTCCCAACAAGTTTGAATAAAACATAAACTGATCAATATATAAAGGAGCCATAAAATTAAGCTACTGCAGTGACTATTTGTGTTGACTTCTTTCTCCCTTTTACCTTACTTTCACATGATTTAACATTAAAGTTAAGGCAAGAAAAACAACAACAAAAGAACAGGAAAAGCAAATAAGATTTTAACAAGCTTTCAATAGACTGACAAAAGAAGATGGGAAACTAGAAACATGAAAAGAATAAGCAGTAACTCTGACAAGAAATACAGCCTCCAAATGGATCCTGAATGAGAAGTTTACTTATTTATTTGCATCTTTCAGTTCAGTTTTGTGTTAACTATTTTATCCCCTCTTGTTCTGAAAACGATTTGGATTTATTGTATCTCTTGGTGTGTGTGTGTGTGTGTGTGTGTGTGTGTGTGTGTGTTTGCATTTTTTGTTTGTTTCTCAACACCCAAACTCCTTATTTTAACATCTCTTTATGTTCAGATTTTTCAGACACCATTTACTCTTTTTTTCTCTACAAATAGAAATCATGGAATGAACAGAGTTATTGTTAGTGTACAAATAGCTCAAGACAGATCGTAAGGTCCCTAGTGATCAAGGAACTATATAATGCTGACTAGCTCCAGCAGCGACAGCAAAAAATTTTCATAAGCCAGATGCTTAGCTTTCAGCTCAACCCCCTCAATTTACCCTCACCATGTGAGAATCCCCCATTACTTTTCCAATAAGCCTATTGTCTTTCTGACCCTCAGAGAAATTCTGCAGTTTCTGAGGGTGTTTCCCAGCTTTATTCTTTCTACAATTGCATATAACTAACCATGGGAAAAGATGAGCATGCATTATTTTTTTTACCATCCATAGCAAATTCAGATGCAGAATTTTAAAACAGAGTAAAGTAGAGGTCTTTTGGATAAGATTCTATCACTTGTGGTATGAAAGCTTAGACATTTCTCATAAGCATGGATGGTGAATAAGGCAGTTTTCCTTTCCTAAAGAGGAAAATTAGATTGGATATATCATAATTCAACTTATAATCACTTAGAGTATCTGGACATGACAAAATGTTAACTTTTCCTTTAATTTACTGATTTTAACAAACAAAAACTCTCTATTTAGAGTTAGTGTTTTTAACATTAGATGAGCTGTTAAATTTTTCAAAGTGTTTATTGTTTTGCTTTGTTTTGTTTTGTTTAAACTTGTCCATAGGACTTCAAAACCCATTAAATGGGAACAATGCATTCCTTAGAATTTTTCTCTCACAGGCACAAGGAAATTAAATCTCAGGAAGACTTTGTGTTGAGAATATCATATGTATAAATATAACATGGAGAATGAATTATCCAGCCAGAAGAATAACAATTTTCAGTGTCTTATCTAACCCATGATTTTAGATATTTAGCCTAATATGAGTCAGCTATATGAGGCAGATCCTTACTCCCTGGAGTAAATATGGTCCATGGTTGTGTGAAGAGAATTAGCATATCTAGAATACAGGAAATGATGGTTCTGAACTACTGAAAGCCAATCGGGTCACACTAATACACATGTATATTAGTTTTCTAGGCTGTCATTACAAAACACTACAACCTTGATACCTTATAACAGAACTTATTCTTCTGTAGGTCTAGAGGTTAGAATCCTGGAGCTGAAGTACTAAAGGGGTCATACTTTCCATGAAGGGCCTAGGGTGGATCCTTCTTTGCCTCTTCTAGCTTCTATTGGCTATCAACAATCATAGGTATTCCTTGGTTTATAAATATAATTCTTCAGCTTCCGCTTTTGCCTTCACATAACCTTCTTTCTTATGTATTTGAGTCTCTGTGTGTGTCCAGATTTCCCTCTTCTTAGAAGGATGCTAGACATGCTGCATTTAAGGCCCACCCCAACACAGTATGACTTTATTTTAATTTGATTATATCTGCAAAGATGCCTATTTCCCAATAAAGTCACACTTAAATGTTCCAGGGTGACACAAAACTTGAGGGAGTTGACAGTATCTAACTCTTCACACTCAGATTCCAAGCTCCATTTCAGGTGCATATAACTAAGAGACCTTTAAAACTTAACATGCTCGAATCTGAGCTCTTAGATCTCCTATCCCACAGTATACTTTCTAACCACTGTCCTTTCCATTTCAGTTCAACAACAACTGCATCCTTTGAGTTGTTCAGGCCTAGAAACGAAGAATTATTACTTTAAAGTGTCCTTCTTTCACAGCCTACATCCAGTACATCAAAAAATTCTCCTGGTGACATCTGCAAATTATATCTAGAATCTGGCCAGTTCTCACTCCCTCTACTGTGAATGCTGCTGTATGAGCTGCCATCACTTCTCATCTGTATCATTTCAATAGTCTTCCAACTGGTCTCCCACATCTACCTTTCTTCATCTACAGTGTTTTCAACACACCAGATGGAGCAATCTGCTTAAAACATAGGTCAGATTCCATCACTCTTCTGCTAAAAATCCCTCAAGTGGCTCCCTATCTCATTCAGAGTAAAAGTCAGAACCTTAACAAAGCCCAATGTAGGCCTACATTCCTAACCTATCTGACCTCATCTTCCCATCTCCCTCTCTGCTGCATTTATACTGCCCTGGCAATGAGTCAGATACACTGGCTATGCTCTCACCTTGGGGTCTATGCATGGCTATTCTCTCTATCCAAAGACAACTTTGAGTCATTAAAGTCTCCACATTGTTGGAGGAGTCAAGGTGAGTTGGACAAAATCTTATTAAAAATGATGTAAAGTTATGATGTCTGGGTGGCTCTGTCAGTTAGGCATCTGCCTTTGGCTCAGGTCATGATCCCAGGGTCCTGAGCTCAAGCCCCACGTCAGGCTCCTTGTTCAGCGGGGATCCTCCTTCTCCTTCTTCCTCTGCCTGCCATCACCTTGCTTGTGCTTTCTGACAAATAAATAAATAAAATCTTTAAAAAAAAAAAGATGTAAAATGAATTCACATGTCATTCCAAGTTCTCTGAACTAGAGCAAAGAAAACTCCTACAAGTTACACTAAACAAATACTTTTTCCTTTTCTTTTTTTTTAAGATTTTTATTTATTTATTTCACAGAGAAAGACAGCAAGAGAGGGAATACAGGCAGGGGGAGGGAGGGAGAGGGAGAGGGAGAGCAGGCTTTCAGCCTAGCAGGGAGCCTGATGTGGGGCTCGATCCCAGGACCCTGGGATCATAACCTGAGCTGAAGTCAGATGCTTAACAACTGAGCCCCCCAGGTGCCCCAATAAATACCTCTTTTCAATTTTTTAACTGCTTATAATAATAACAATGATAACAATATAATACTTTCAAAATATTTTATGTGTGTACTAGACATTGTTAAAAAATTTTCATACTGTAATGTGGTCTATAAACTCTTGGTGAGTCCTAGATCCATTAGGATATTGAAAAGATAAACTTAAAGCTATTGCAAGAGAGAAAACAATACATAATTATGTGATAGATAGAAAAACTCTCTTCCTTGTCCTTCTTTAATACAAGCACATCAACTCTGAGTGCCTAATTCTGGTTTCTTTGTCCCCTGTGTCCCCTGGTAGCTTTTAGGAAAAAATGGATGTAAAGACAGTACCAAGCTTCTTCCCAACTTTTTTCAACCAACACCTCTGGATCTGTCATCTGGATTTATTTCCTAACAAAACATAATTTAATAAGAAAAGATTTTTCATAGGCTAACAGAATTGTCCAAGAAAACACTGGATAGCCTCAGACAACTAGTTAGCTTTAAACTCAAAAGGGTAACGGACATTTTTTTATCTATTAAAACAAAGAATGAAATAAGGTGACAGTGAAACAAAAGACATAAGAATTTAAGGCAGAAAGTA
Source organism: Lutra lutra (assembly GCF_902655055.1). Lineage (NCBI taxonomy): Eukaryota > Metazoa > Chordata > Mammalia > Carnivora > Mustelidae > Lutra > Lutra lutra. The sequence continues at coordinate 159,960,655 of NC_062279.1, read as the reverse complement.
TTAAACAAAAGCCAGAGATGAAAGCTAAGCAGGCAGAGCTCAGGAAGGATGTGACAGAAAACAATGAAAACTGAACAGAGAGAAAAGACACATAAGAAACAAAAATAAGACATAACTTCAACAGAAAATACTGCAGGGATATTGCAAATAGGTTTCAGGAAACTGCACAAAATGAAACAGAATAAAATAACTTTAAAAATTGATTACAGAAAATATATTATGTGGGGGCACCTGGGTGGCTCAGTGGGTTAAGCCTCTGCCTTTGGCTCAGGTCATGATCTCAGGGTCCTGGGATCGAGCCCCGCATCGGGCTCTCTGCTCGGCAGGGAGCCTGCTTTCTCCTCCCTCTCTCTTTGCCTGCTCTCTGCCTACTTGTCATCTCTATCTGTCAAATAAAATAAATAAAATCTTAAATATATATATATACATACATATATATATTATGTGAAAGACAAAAAAATGAAGTTTATTACATGTAAGAATAGTGTTCTGAAAAAGAGATTAGAACACATGAATATAAAAAATTTAAAAATGCAGTGAAAATCAAACTATTTTGATACTTAGGAAAAAGCTTGTATCTGTAGTAAAAAAAAAAAAAAAGTGTGCCTGTTCCTACACCATTAGTACCAACATATACTGACAAAGTAACTGAATATCAAGAATAAAGAAAGAGAAAAAAAAAAGAAAAAAGAGGTTCCTATTTCCTGTAATTGGGATCCAGGTTGTTTGGAGCAATAATTTGGCTAAAAATAGCAAAAATTGCTAAGTAATAGATTAAAATAATTATTTGAAGTATTGGATTGGATACCTGAAAAGACAGTGAGGAGCTACTAAATGAAAATGTTTGGAAATGTAGGACCCCAGAGATATAAGTGGTACCCTGCACTGGAATAAATGGACATTTGCTCTAAGAGCATTTGTTGCTGTTGGCAAACTTGGACCTTTGGTTTGGCAATCAGGGTCCATCCAACACAGAACAGGAGACAAATCCACCTTCAGCTCAAAGACAAAGATAAATAGAAAGTAATGCTAAACTCAGAAGACACAGAGAAAGTTGCTGTGATGTTGAACAGATAAAGGGAGGAAATGAAAAGAGAATTAAATACAACTGTGAAAAGTTGTGGTTATCATATTGCTGTTGCACTGCTGTTGCTCATATTCATAGTTCAGATTCATGTCCCATGAGGATTTCAAGTAAAATGCAAGGTTTGATATGGGATAGTTATAAATTTATAGAACTTGATAGAAAAGAACTTTATCCTAGGTCGTAGAGAATCCATGCATCAAAGTAATTTTTCAAAGCAATGAGCAATACACAATTAAAAACATCAAACACAAAAGGAAACAATAAGAGAACCAACAAAACTAACCAGTGAAAGTAACTCATGAAATCTTTAGGCACTGAAGCTATCTGACATAGTTTATAAGTACACTGTACTTACCATATGGTTTCCAAGAAGAGGCTGTAAGCCAGGAAACAGTGAAGGGAATTCCCAGGATGACCAATATGCACGAAGTCTAGTAGACTTTAAATTCAGGGTAGAAGAAAAAGACAAAAAATTCCTAGAAGAAATTACCTAGGATTAAAAAGTGATTTCATGAGCTGCTTAGGATGTTTCTTTGTTTTTTAAGTGCTTAACAGTAAATAATGTAATAAGAAAAGGCATTTGGAGTCTCCAAAAAGAACAAGAGTTGTATAGAAGGAGAAATTGTTACTTTGAGTCAGTAAACAACGATTTTATTTTCAATTTTTAAGATCAAAGTTGTCCACTATTAAATCAAGTTCTAAAAATTAATGAAAATGGCATAAATATAAGTGATTGAGAAAAAAATAACTTGATCTAGACTTATAAAATACTCTTTTAAGTCATATAGTTTGGTGTTTCTTATAGATCCATTTAGACTATCTAGATAAAAGCTGAACACTATTAATTTTCAACTTTTAAAACCAAACTTCAGGCAAAGCTAGACAGTATAATTTTGGCTGCTGAATTCAGAGAAAGTGTCACAAACTTGGATAATGTAAAAGTAATAATATTGCTGATATAACTTCATTGAACAAAAAAATAAGGGTGGTATAATTGAAAAATAGTCATTCAAATTGAAAGTCAAAGATAATTATTTAACATTGATAAATACATATTTTGTATATTTAGTGATCCCATTAGTTATGAAATGAATGACTTACAGTAATTATGTGATGAAAATGGAAATGAGAATAAGTCACCGGACTGAAAGAAGTTGCTGCTTTAAATCTTCTGTTTTTTAAAATTATTTTTCAATCATTTGGATTTGTTATTCTTATCATAACTCTAAATATAATATTAGTTTGTGGAGTGTGTAGTCATCAGTTTCCTTATATACTCTGTCTAGGTGCTTTCATTGGAAAGATAACTAAACCTCAAAGTACCCTCTATTCATTTCAATATTGGTGACATCAGGATGAAATGTTTCAATTCTGGAATCAAACAAACATTTCAAATACAAAATTTATTATGTAAAATTATACTTTTCTAATTTGTAAAATTCAATTTAGTATTGTTGTGGGAATTACATGAGCATATATTTGTATATAGCCCTTATCACAGTCACTGGCACTGAATATGGGCTCAAATATAAGGAATGGCAACAAAGCACTGGGTCACTTCTGCTTTGAGAGCCCACCCTTGGTAAAGCACCCACTTGCCCTGAGAAGCAAATGTGTGTGTCCATGTGTGCTTGTATACTTGTGTTTCAAGGTTCTTTATTAGATTAGCTAGGAACAATATCAAAGTTGCATTTCCTTACATAAACATTTTTTAACCTATAAAAACACCAACATAATGAAAACAATATGGAATCTTTCAAATTTTGGTGTAAGAAGGTATGATCTGTAAAATAAATTTTATAATTAATCTATTTTCTTTAAAGCCACAAATAACTTGTCAAAATTTAAATTTGCCATTAATTCCTATAGTACTATCTCCCTACTTTCCATTCCCACTTCTTGCCAGTGAGACTTCTGGACCCAAAGGATGGAGCATGAGAATGATTAGTTTTGTGGAACAGCCTTGTGTTAGAAGTAGGGGACTATGGAGATCCAGCCATGCCCATAAAGAGTTATGAAGCTTATGGTAAGTGTCCTGCTCCCTTTGGGGCTTCCTGTTTTCATATAGCAAGCAGATTTAATGATTCCTAGTTTACATAGTACTGTCATATGAGTGCCCTGCAACTTTGTAATACAAGGGAAGAAATGGCTAAAGCAACAGTTATCATTTCCATTCCTCCTGGGCAAAAACATCTAGGCAGTTTTTATGACTTACTTCTTCTGTACTGAAAAAATTTAGTGTGTTCTGAATTATCTGTTTTTCATATGGATACTTTCTATTAATATCAATAAAAATTATAAAATGACAGGTTTTCCCCCTATTAACATTGAGCACATAGTAATAACATAAAATGATGTTGATCAATTAATTAATAAAGGCAGAACTCGAGTTGGCAGGGGGAAGAGAATCTATAATCTAAGCTATTTCTTCTTTTTAAAAATAGGAAAAAAAACCACCAATAAACCTTATACTATAGGAAAATTTGTTTTCTTTTGTTTCGTTTTGTTAAAGAATCTTTTCTGTTCACTAGAAAGTTCTAACAAGGTCCATTGTTGGAAGAAATGTATGGAAGAAAACCTGAAGGAAGTTGTCTTTTTGGAAAAACTGTTAACAGTTTAAAAATTTCAAACTCTGTTTTATGATTTGTCTCCAGCTGATCATCTCCTAAAACTTCATACTCTAGAAATATTTAACATCTTTGATGCCTCCTTGTTCTTGTGTTTGTTGTAGGCTCTCCCAATTCAAATATACATAATTTTATCCAAAAATATCTACCTATCTGTCATAACTCAACTCACCACTCACCTGACCCAAGGATCAGTCATCACCCTGATGACCACCTTGATGCCCTCCATCCACCTCTTAAACTCCTCCAATCTCAGTTCTTAGAACCTGTTCTTTTTGCTATACTCATTCCCATTCAGTGGATGGGCAGTGGTATTTTTGCACACTTGCCTTTCTTCCTACGTTGAAGACAAGGGGTTAAGGATTGATTTGTATTCATCAATAAAATTCCAACATTGAGCCAAGAGTTTGATAAACAATACAATTTGATGAATTTGTGATTGAATGAGTGGGCCCCAACTCTAATCATTTTGATGGTTTTATTAGTATACATTTATCATTAACCCATTATTTTTGTTTATTTTTTAGCAGTTTTACTGAGATCTCATTTGTATACTATAATATTCACCCATTTGAACTGAACAATTCAGTGATTTTTAGCATCTCTTTTTAGGTGGGCACTTCCCACAATTCTGGCAAAAAACAGTTCTGGAAATCTTACATGGATCAGCTATGTAGTTTGAACTTAAGGATAAATAGTGAATGAAGAGAGTCAAGAAGGAGGACGAGAAGGCAATATAATGATTTCAATGCTCTCAGCAAAAATACTTGTTAAAGAGAAATATATAAGATTAATCGCTAGTTAAGGAGAGGTGAATTTTTTTTTAAAGTTTTTATTTATTTATTTGACAGACAGAGATCACAAATAGGCAGAGAGAGGAGGAAGCAGGCTCCCTGCTGAGCAGAGAACGTGATGCTGGCTCAATCCCAGGACCCTGGGATCACGACCTGAGCTGAAGGCAGAGGCTTTAACACACTGAGCCACCCAGGCGCCCCAGGAGAGGTGAATTTTAAGTCAGATTTGTGATATATCTTATCCAGGAACAATTAAGTTAAATCCCTCTAAACTTCATTTTTTTCTACATTCATTATACCCCTCTTCAAATACTGCCTGATATTTTGTGTTTTATGTCTGCATGAAAAAACAAAAATCATGAATTATATTTCTATATTTCTTTTCAGGATTTATTGTCTGCTTTGCAATAATAGGAACAAAATACACATACAGTGAATCAAACTGAGAAACAGAAGAATACAATGGAAGAAATGATGTATCATTACACAAAGAACATATGATAGGAATCATGAAATCACAGCCCCATTTTGTCTTTTAAAATCTAAACATTTCAGTAATAGTTTGTGAGTTTGACTAATTTCATTTCTCCACTTCAAATTACTAGATGAGCTTTGTCTTTATTTATCACTCTGAAGGAATGAAGGGTTTCAGAATGAGCTTCCCCAAAATGTGTCACTTTACCATGTGGATTACTTTGAGTTGGATTCAATTAAGGTCCAAAAGACTCAGGAAGAGCTTGTACCTCCCCCTCAACTGCCTAAAAGAATTTAGATAGAAGGCCTGATCCAGAGATAACTATAAAGAATATGGGCTAGGTGTTGTAAGCTGGGAATAAGCTCAACAGGGCCTGCTGATCGAATTCTTCTGTGTCCTGTTGTCACTGCATGGCAAGACAAACATTTGTTTACCAAGCATCTGCTCTTCCTATCTATATCATCTTTCTCTCGTTTGAGGTCTCAGATTCCTACTCCATTCTCCTTAGCACAGGATGGCATACAAACCTCAATTGCCTAATTACCTGTGGGTCCCATATTCTTATGAAGCTCCTGAATGTGTATAATTAAATTTGTTTTTCTCCCCTAATCTTTTGTATCAATTTACCAGCAGAAGAACCTAGAAGAGTAGGGGAAATTTTCTTCTCCAATAAGAACAAGGTGTAAGAATGTAGCCCTCTATTTATAAAAATCAACTCACTTACTCCCACCATTTCTTGATGAGAGGTTGACAAGCTTTAAACAGTTTCAAATTACATCTTATAGTAGGAACCTAAAGAGAATAAAGAATTCAATTGAAATCTTGAGGCTATTTTAATAAATAATTATCCAAGTGGTGTTACTAAAACTGTATCAGAAAAGTCCACCCTCAGTCTGCTTTCTCTCCTACCTCCTCCAAGGGAAAAATAGTGAATAAGAAAATTAAATCATTAGCACAATTATTTGAATCTTGTGAAACTACTTCCACACCCTTGGAGTTTGGAGGTTAGTCTTATTTCTCAATTAGCTGAAAGTATATTAAATTGGATCTCTGAATTTAGGGAGTTGTCCATCAACAACTAATAGCTTGTTAATTGTTTGTAAATGTCTATGTCCCTTTACCTGGCAATATTTTATTTCTTACTCCTTTCATTTGGTGTTACCAAATTCTACATATATTCTAATATGGTATTACCCTATTCTACATTTCTTGAAACATTTTTTTAAATTAAGCTCCCTTTTATGATTATTCAGGTATTCACTCTTATGTCAAAAGCATCTTAATATTCCTTTATTGCATCACTAACTGCATATCCATCTGCATTATACATTTCTTGCCCCCACCGCCAGATATAGTCTACTGATTACAAGGCCACGTACCTTATAACTACTTGCAAAGAACTTTTATGAAAAGTCTTGCTCTATAGCAAAGTCATTCACCCTGCAAAACAGCAAATAAGTAGGGTGCTGCATTATGTCCCCTTTAAGCAATAATCGGTTGCTTTGCAACTCTGTGGCCTGATGCTTCCTAATTTGTAATAAACAAGTCTCTGTTTAAAAAAAAATAACATATTCCATTTCTGTTTACAGAGCTAACGCTTGATGCAAAAAGAGATAGAAAATAAGATTGGTCCTTTATTGGTGATAATTATACCAACAATACTGAGCAAGATATGGAAGGGTTAGATAAAAGCAAATGAACTTACTTTTTAAATTGAGTTTACTAGATATAATCATATAACGAAGTACAAATCTTTTAGCTGTTCAATTAAAACTATCTTTTTTCCCAATAATTTAGGGGTCCATTTTTATATTATTTTGCATAAGTATTTCAACCAATTTCCATAAATTTGCATTTTGTTAAAAAAGCCCTAATGCCAATTATGTAAAATAAATGTAATTAATTTGTGCATTCTACAGCAACTGCATTCAAGCCTTATTCACAATCAGACTCTTCAATGGCTGAGTTTGGGGAACTGTGGGCTGCTAAACCTGCAAAAGTCCACCTCACAGCCCTCAGAACAAACTGTAAAGTGAGATTGGGAAATGCTTCCCAGAGGGGTTAAAATATATCAGATAAGGGATACCTAAGTAGCTTCATTTTAGTAAGCTTCATTTAATGCCTAAAAATAGTGAAAGACCTATTTGTGCCGACATCTTCATCTTCATGTATCCATCATTTTTGTATGTAATCCTCAGGCTGACTTGGCCAACTTAACTTGTGAGTATAATTCTGCTCTTTCCAGAATATCCCTCTGCCAGAGAAAAGTAGAAAGAGGAATAATTGTTCATGGGAAACTTTATTTTCCAATTCACAGTTAGATAAAGAAAACATTATTACCTTTTTAAACACAGTAAAGTGTATGTATCTGTAGTTCTTCATGTTGTGCATTTATGCTTTCCCAGAGAGTTTATGTCACCCATGTACATGTTGCATGTTTCCTAATATGAAGAAACAAAAGCCTGTAGTGACAACATTAACTGTAGTTCAAAAACCATTTGCTGCTTGTAAGCCTGGGAGTGACCCTCTCCATATTTTAATCATCAGAATCTCTGATCAAACTAGAAGGCTATAATAATTGGCTGGATTGAATATATCCATTGAATTTCTTCAAATTCAAGTCTATATGTTTAGAAGCTTTAATGCAGTGGAGATCGGAAAAGAAGTGAACGACTGGTCTTCTCATCTAACTTTGAGTTGCATGTGAAGCATATCTTAGTTATATCTTAAATTGATTCTAACGAGAATGCTCCCTTAGGGCTTAAAAATATTTTTATATTTTATAATTTGAAAACTTGGGATGTTCTAAAATGTTTGAACTTCAACTCGCATGGCTAGAGTCACCTTTTTGTATTAGGTTTTCATTCAGTTAGTGTTGGTAACACCCATGGAAATCTGGTGGCTCTAGGGTGGTAGGTCACACAGAGAGGAGGAAGCCTGTAGGCTTGTTCTCACATGATTCCCTGGGATCCTGCACTCACAGCCTTGTTTGGACAGATGATAGATGTCTAAGCAGCTACGAGATTTAAATTTACAAAAGGCAGAATTGTATTGTGTGTTACACAGACCTGCTATGGGGACGCCTGGGTGGCTCAGTTGGTTAAGCAGCTGCCTTCGGCTCAGGTCATGATCCCAGTGTCCTGGGATCGAGTCCCACATCAGGCTCCTTGCTTGGCAGCGAGCCTGCTTCTCACAGACCTGCTATGTGGGGCAAAATTGAGCCTGTCAGGTTGGGGCAGTAATTGAAAAAAATAACCCAGCCTACTTAATAGTATCTTCTGGTAAACTCTATGTAGGATTAAGTTTTATTCCCTATACTGGACCCAGAGGTTACCATAATCATTATTTCTTATAAAGCAACTGGTTCTCAGAATTTTTATATTAGAGGTTTCTAAATGCCTCGCTTTTTACTTCCTCATGTCAGCGAAGATATGAGGGATGTTGTGTATATTTCCAAAAAATAATACATATTAGCTCTCCATTAAGCCCACTTTGGATGAAATTGATTGCTCAAAGGTGATCACTAATATATACACCCCACAACAAGGAGATGTAATGAACTGTGACCAAAGCCCATGTGTCCATTAGCTGCGGAAGCTCTTATTGCCTGCCACCAAATCCAGTGGCAGAAGAACCACAAAGCTTTTGTCCCATACTTAATTTTTAATAGGATCTAATGTCACACACTCAGAAATTTAGAAACTTCTAAGGGTGAGAGGAGACCTGTTGTCTCAGAGATACCCAATGTATCTTAGTAAATGTAGTGGATCTCCAACTGAATTTTAAGTTAAAATTTGATTGGTTCTTGAGAAAGTCAACACTTCTGAGTAGAGGGTAAGTTATAGAAAGAGTATAAACATGCCCTTTCATTACCATTAGCTCCTGGAAAAAGGCCCCCAGGTGAGCAAGTATTCTGAAAAGAAAGATGTGTGTGTGTGTGTGTGTGTGTGTGTGTGTGTGTGTGTGTGTGTGTTGTTTGGGAAAGTTTTGTGTAATGGAGTATTTTCAGTATTTAATGTGTTTGCTTCTCTCTGGCCCTGATCTCATCTTTCTAGACTTGGTTCCACTCAAGTAAAACTCATTTCACACAGGAAAAGGTGACTATGGGTAGGAGTATTCAATTTTAACATAGTGGGAGCCAAGTCAACATTTTTGAATTAGAATATCATGTTATTCAGCAGTGCTATGAAAGTACCAAACTTCATGAAGCTAAGATTGTTATTTTGAACTTTTGATGATGACAACGTAGATACCTTCCTGTCATTTACTAACCAACATTTGGGTTTCTTCTATGCAATACTTCATGCAACAGATGGCATTTTAACATAAGATAACTAAAGGCGATCTTGTCAAACTTCCACCTAGATAGCACTTTATTTTTTTATATATCTATAATATGGAACATTTTACAAAGAACATAGCTTATCTTCACAAAGGCCTTGAAGGAAATAGGTCTGAGTTGGGTTGGAAAAAATAAAACTCAGAGAGGATATAAGACTTGCATAGACAATGTTAATTGGAAGATTTTAGGTACAGACTAAGACCAGATCAGATATTTTCACCTTTACCAAAAGCTTTTAGTTGGACCTCATTATTGTCTGCTAAGGATAGTGGGTCCTGTTACTACAAGACCCTTGGCTAGGTGAGAAGGGTGATGGGTATGTTAAAACAAATCTGGAGGAGTAATGATTTTTCAGGGGAAAAAACAAAGTTGTGGGTGAGAGGAAGGGAAGTGTCATGGAAGACATTTGCTGGCAAGACAGGGAAAGGACAAAACATTGCCCAGAGAAAGGTCAAAAAAGAGGCTCAAGAAAGGAGACAAGTAGAAAATGCATAAGTGAGGCTGATTTGGGGGGTATGAAATATATAATCCTTCATATTCCTCCCTAACATGTCTTTGAGAAAATCTATGTTGATTGACAGACACATTGGTGTGAATAGAATCTGTCCAGGTAATGAGATATATTAGGTCAAAGCTGACATGAAGTAGAGTACTGTTTCATACCAGAGTATTGGGCAGCTGGGTTACAGTATTATTTTTAAATCATCTGTTCATGTTTGTTTTATAGGTTAGATTAAAAGGTGCTCACAAGTTCTTACTTCATTGTTTTATCTCCCATATCAATTTTCATATGAAATGTGACATATAGTAGGCACTTACTACATTTTGTTTGAAACTCTTACTGTGGGAAGCTACATTCTATTTGAAACTTTCTTTCTAGCTATGCTACAAGGAATATCCAGAATTAATAACAGCCCTAGCACCTAAAGAAATGTATTATGCTCAAAGCTTGTTTTTATACTTAATTATTATATTTATTTATATCCTACCTTGTCCCAGAAAGGGTTCATGATGGATATATCCTTTAGGGTTTTTTGTTGTTGTTTTGATTTGTTTCTTTGCTTGTTCTTTGTTGCAAATAATAAAAGTCTATAATGGGTGATTTCAGCAGAAGTAAATTTACTAGAAAGATATTAGGTAGCTTGCAAAATCAGTATATAGACCAGAAAACTAGACCACATACACACAGTTTCAAACAGAACAAAAACAATCAGGGCTGGAGAAACTGTTGAGCCCATATATCAGGGTACCAGTTAGGATGAATGAACACCAATCATGTTTTCAGATCTTATATCTTGCTTGCAGAGATTTGAAGTTCTAGGAGAATGAATCTGATTGGTTGAGCATAAGTCTTATGCTAACCTATCCATTGGCCTTATATAGTTTGAGAGAAAAGATGTGGTCAGCGGAGCCTTATAGTGTCTCCAAGGATTCCTTCAGCTCCCGTAGTGGTGGAATTAATTATTCAGAGTCCCATCAAGACTGCAATCAGTGGAGGGTTATTGCATGAAAGAAAATATGAGGTTTTTTGGAAAGCACCCATGGATGTTGAGAAGCCAGAACATAAATATCCACAGCATTTGGGTACTTTCTTCAGTGGTTCTTTCCATGTTCAGAGACCAAAAATTGTCAAAGCAGTTCAAAGTATTGACCTTTGTAGTTAGAGACCAGGAGTAAGAGGAAAAATGAGAGGTCAAATACACACAATCACATGCACAAACACATACACACATGTATATGCGCATAAACATGTACATGGATCCCAAGTCCACCAGGGTTTTTTGAGGAAGTTCTGCAGAGAGGTGAACACTACTACTTCAGTAAAAGAAGGAATTTCAGATATGAAACAAAGGAAGATGATTTTGGATTGGTTCTTGTTTTCCTTTGTGTTTGAATTGTTTTCCCCAGATGCCTTGAAGCTAAGCTTTCTTTCATTCATCAAAGAAATTGTAGTTTCTACCAAACAGCAATATCCTCTCCCAATTTCCAACAGCTGTCTATCTTAAAGAGGTTATCTAGAGATTTAAGAGTATCTAAAAGACCGTTGAATCTTGATTATGAATGGTTAAGAAAAAACCAATACTGAGGAATTGTGAAGACTGGGCTAGTTGAGGAGCTCATCATTTCTATCTGTCACTGACAAGTCACCAGGCTACTGTAATTCAAAATCATTAGTTATGTCTTCTTGAAGCACAGTGGCAAAGCAACAGAAAAGCAGCAGGCACTGGAGTGTTTTGGAGGATAGATTCTTTTCTTCTATGCACTGGCCATATTCTGAGGACCCCACCGATAAAAAAAAAAAAAAAAGAAAGAAAAAAGAAAACAAAAAAAACCCAAAAAACAAAAAATACATGACAGCAATACCACACTAGATTCACGCCAATATTTTAAACATGCAACAAAGTTGCAAATTTTGCTGATTCACAATTCTATAGTAGGAAAAGGAATTCTGATAATCTTGTTTTGAGAATACTCTTAAAAAATTACCAAGAAAGATGGCATTTGTTACTCTTTTATAGGAAAGATTGGAAGGCAACTAAAGAAAGTTTTCAAAATCTTGAAGAGATAAAAATATAATATGCCAAAGTAACAAACTGAAGCAAAACTGAATTTGTTAAATACACGTTTTACAAGGCCAAGCCATTGCCTGTTATGCCATCTTACATGAATTGCCTGCAAACAGCTTTTAAAATGGGCAGAGCATTTAACAGATCACTGAAAACCTAAATACCAAAGAGTCCACTGAGGTGAGATATATTTAGCTCTCCACTGTGCCCATGCCTGCATTCACCATTTTCACCTCCTGCTATGTCAATGAAATACAGCATTTCAAGAAATATTTTTTTTTGCAAAAAAAAAAAACCCAAAAACAAAAAATCTTGATGCAAATCTGCATTGGAGGATGCAAACCTTTTTCCTAAAAATGTGCATTATACCTGGGGGTTAACCTTAGGCTTTGTCAAGAATACATTGTAAATGAGGAAGAAGTAGTTTGGAGGACTAGAGGAATTTGGAACAGTGCCTCGTGAAAAATGATCTCTCCTCCCCCAACCCATTAAATTATATAATTTTGCTTTAAAAATGCACAACTGCCTATTAAAAAACTTATTTCACAGATAAGCCTCATTTGAATATGAGCATAAACATGGGTCTAAGGATGACAGCAAAAGCAACTCACAGAAGGGTGACCTTGGAACATTCCAGAAACATGATAGTTCTTACATTGGTTCTGGTCCAGATGTCATTGAGAAACAGGATGGGGGGGAAAGGTCTTTGGCAAGATTCCACTTACTTTGTGATCAAATATCTCTGTTCCCTCCAACTAGATGCAGTTTCACCACACCAGTCATATTTCAATATTGGGTAGACAGATGAACTTGTCCCATTCAATCACTAATATTGATTCCCTTTTGCAAAAATGAAACTTTGAGTTGCTTTGGCACTGAATGTGCTATCCATATGCAAAATTAAAGACAGAGAATTAACAGGTGCTCCAATCAAACATTTTTAGAATGGATTCAATAATGGACTATGTTCCATCATGTTTCTCCTCTAAATATTATGGAATAACTTCTGTTTGAGTACAAATATTCTCTCCAAATAATGATTATTGTTCCCGGTAGATGGAGTGGGACATATTATCTAAATATTATATGACTATATTTCCTCTAGGTTAAGCCAAAACCTTGTGCTGGTCCAGAGTGCAAAAAAAAATTTTTAATACCCTGTCAATTTTCCAAACTGGGCTTGTGAATGTAATGTCAAATAGATATAAGGTATCATAACATGTGTGGCCACACTTCTTGTTTAAATCCATTAATAATTATAACACAGAACAAGTTACTTCTGACTTGCTTATTTATTTATACTCAATGGGTATTTTATATGGAGCTATTGTAATAAGCATTTGTATCAGAAAGGCACATTAGTGGTTGTGGTAATGTTCTCTGGGAACACTGAGCTTGTCTTCGTGGGAATGTTCAAGGTGATCCTAGATGAAATAGAAAGGAAAGAATAGGAACATGGAAGACAAGCTTGTTGAACCCCACACTTTTTCCATTCCTGTATGATTATGCTCATTATAGGAAGTTATGACTGTTTCTCAATAATCAAAAATGTCTCTCCCCACATGTTTTGGTCCATGTGTATCGGCATTACAAACATGGCCTTCAACCACTTTAGACATGTATAACATGTAGATTCTTACTAGTATAAAACAGGCCAAACAAGAAGTTTGAGACTGGTCAATACTGACTAATCTATAAGCGGGCTATGTGATTATAAAAAAAGTAAGTTTCAGATTGATATCTCTCACATAAACTATTGGGTTGATTTGTTAAGCATGTACTTGGAAGCAGGCTTTGAAAGTCCACATGAATGGTTCTGTAAATCTGATGAAATTCCAGTTCTCTGTTCTACCAGACACTCTATCACCTTGCATGAAACATTCGCTTAAGGTAAATGTAACAACAGCCCAGAGGTAGGGCTTGGTGGTCTTTATGGTCTATATCAGGCAACCAGAAATTTTCCTAACCAATGCCCTGACACAGGAACTTTAGGAGCTGTTCCTTAAAGTGCAGCCTCGATTTGTATGCCCTGTTAATATAAGGATTAGAACGTTTCTAAATATTTTTGCTCATCCATATATTTTTAATATGTTTACCAATGAAAACTCATTTCTAATATTAATCATGGTATTTATAAGATACTAATTTTGGCAACTTTTGTTTTTTTCTTTTCTGACAATCACCAACCTATTCAGTAAAGCATCATTATTAATCTACATATGGGGAACAGAAACCCATTCTAGAGTTTTTTTGTTTTTTGTTTTATTTATTTATTTATTTATTTTAATTAGAATGCTAGCTAGATAGCCCTGGAGTGTGAATTCCTGATTAGAGCAGCCATCTGCATGTGGGTTATAGCTTAACCAATTAACAAACCCATAACAGCATAACATAGAAGGGTATGTTGAAATATGCTAAAGTAAATTCATTCATTTCGCCGACAACACACAGTTCTTGCCCCTCTAATGCCAGGCATAATGGAAGCTAATATTTTGCACTCTTGGCTCCATAGATTGCCTAAGGTCTAGGTATCACAGTAATTTATGATCTTTCCCAACTTCCTAATCCCTATAAACAATTCAAGTGCCAACTCTGCAGACGGCAATGCTTAAGAGAAAAGCTGGGTCCAAATATGGATTAAAATCTTCATTTTTCAAACTGTTGAAGTTAAAGATAGATAAAACTTCCACTCCATTGTATGCATGTACTACTAGTAATTTCTAATACCAGTGACTCCTTTGAGCCTATGTAACATTATTTCATTCATCTTTGATTGAACAAAGGACAATGGCTTGCATCCATTGACATGCACAAATTTTATGGAGTACTATGCCCAAAGTATATGATCAACAGATATTTGTTTAAGAAGGTAAACCATAATGGTAACTCAATGCCTTGTTTCTTAGGGTAGAGTTGCACAGACATCCTAGTTAGCTTGGAATTAAATAGTCAAAGACTAAGTTTAAGTATTACTACTGAACAGCTCTGTGTCCTGGGCAGCGCTCTTATTCTCCATGAACCTCCAATTTCTCATCTGCAAAAGAGGGATGAGAGCCCTCTGATTCATACTTATGGTAAAGTTTAAGAAAGAAGATATATATTCCTATATTCATATATATTCCTATGATATGCATCAGTCATAGAATTCATTCAAAACTGAGCAAAATGAATTAATTATCTAACAAGTGAAAATTTGTCTTGCCGTTTTTTCCTCCCTGGCAATATGGTATAATGAACATCATTGCAATGCTGGATTAGAGTACAGAATTGACTCATGAATATAAACTGGTTACCTTATATCAGTCTTGCATACATATAGTTTTTTAAAGGGCATTGTTTTGTCCCACAGACTATCAGGGTAACTATTATTTATTTTTGGTAGGATTTTAGCATATTTTATTTAGATTAATTTTATAAATTTTATGTGCTCAAAACCATTGTTTTATATCTTTGTCATTAATAAACAATTATGAAAATGAGTCACTGTCTTTACCAATATTAATGGAGTCTTTGCTTTTGCTTTTAACCCATATAAATTGAACTGAATTCTACTTAATTAATTTGGAATTCCTCGTCTTGTATTGATAATGTTGAAAAAAAATTTTTAAGGTAATTTTGGGTATCTACTGTATTTTAGATATTAGAAATCTGTTATCTCATAATCCTCATGTCAGACCTTCAAAAAAGGTATTATTATAGATGCAAAAGTGAACATCATAAATATTTGTATCCTTATTTCACACATATTGCAGCTCATTGTAATCAGACTTTTATTGTCATCTGTCTATTGAAAGTTCACCAGCAAATGTTATTAGTGATTTCCTTGTTTATAAATACAGTGAGCATTTTGAATTCTAATCTCATTTGACCTTGACAAAGTTTTATACTGTGATCACTTTCTTTTGGAAATTTTTTCTGATTTTTTTTTTTTTCCCTAACATCACTCATCCCTATATTCCCTTCTACATCATTGGTCATTGTTTCACAATTTCCTTTATGAATTCTCCTCTCTGCTTTTTACATATTAGAATTCCAGGGGGCAGTGGGGTCTATCCTCATCCCTCTTTTTTTCTCTCTCCCTACTGATACTAAATATTTCTTAGACACTTCAAATTTAATATCCTCAACAGAAACTTTTCCTTCTCTTTCACAAACTAGTCACTCACCCAGCTTTAGAAATCACACACACACACACACATGCACACACACATACACCCTCTACTGCCGAAGTCTAGCCTCTTCCTCTAGGTTCTATTTCAGTGAAAGTCTCCACTATCCATCTGATTTTTCCCAAACAGAAGTTTCAGCCCATAAGTATAAGCATTGGCCGAAGTCCAACTCCATTTTCTCACCTAATATCACACAAATCATTGCCTCCTCTCCATCTTGACTGCTACACTCAGCCACCAGCAAGTCCTTCCAAAAGATTGCTTCCCTGCTAAAAATCCTTCACTGCTTCTCACATCTTCAGGATAAAATTACTAGTATCAAATATATTCTCTAACCTTGCTTAATCACAAGAAGCAAATGTGTTCTTGTTAAATGTCTAGGTTCCTAAGAGTTGCACCTGGGAAGTCTACCAGTAGGTCTGGGAGAGGAGGGGGTTGCTGTGAATCTATAATTTTTAACAACCCCCTTGAATTCTACTGAGCAGGAAAATTTGAGGAATAATGGTACATAATCTGGTAGCTGCCCAATATTTACTTAAACACTACCAATATTTAGCAATCACTAATACCTACCATCATGTTTTACATTTTGCTGGATTAATTAATGTACACACTTGTTGAGATGAGATTTAAACCCAGGACCTGGGTTCTGACTCCAAAGGGCATGATTTTATCACACATTAGTCATAGTAATAGAAAGGTAAAGGAAAGCACATCAGAGAGGGAATATTTACCTCCATGTCCTTGGAAGCTGATGGTGGGGTCATACAGATCAACCACTCACTTTATTTCCATGGTGTAAGTACATGACTCATTCATACATGCAGAAAATGTGTGGACCATCCACTACGTATCAGTCATTTCACAAACACCAGAAGGAGAATGTTGATTAAGACAGACACATTCCCTGTCCTTATGGAATTCTATTCTATTGAAGATGATAAAAAAAATTATCATCATACATTGTGGTAGGTACTCAAAAAGAAAAAAAAAAGATAATGTATGAGATGCGTACTTCAAATAGTCAAAGTCTGACTGTGGAGGTGATATTTAAACTGAATGATGAAAAGTTACCACCATATGAAAAGCTGTTTGGAAAATATTGCGGATAGAGGAAATGTTTAGGTCAGGATCTCTGAGCTAAGAGAGCTATGTGTGTTAAAGTATGCAGAGAGGACCAGTGGGTTGAGAGCTTTATAAGCAAGGTAAAGAGTAAACTGACATGAGGATTGAAGAAAAAGAAAGGTCCAGATAATCCACATCATACCAGGTACAGAAAAAAAGTTATGAAATAAATGACTTTGGGCATTTTGGGGTATTCCATTTACTTACTGAGTTATCCACTTGGGGCAAAGAATTTTGTGTCAATGTTCCAATAGTGGGATAGTCCATACTCCAACATTTATTTAATAAATTATACATAAAAAATTGCTTACATATTTATACGAGGAAAAGGAACCATTGCTTAATATTTATTATTCCATGATTTTATTTCTTTGGGTTTTTTTGTTGTAGTGGTGGTGGTCGTTATACATAGCATTTGTTATATAATACTCAATTTGTGACTCTGATAAAAAGGATATACCAATAATGGGATTTGTATAGTATAGTAAGGGAATGCTAGTCCATGTGTTATTTGAAATATTTTATATGAGATATTATTAAAATAATATTGATATTATTAAAATATTATTTAATGAAAATATCCAATGTAGAAAATTATTGAATGCCAAGATCAATAAATTACTAGAATAGCAATAATGAAGTAAAATGAGAGCTATTCCTTAAAAATATTTTTAAATCATGGTGAAATAATTTTACCACATGGTTAAGAATCTACCAAAAGAGAAATTCTTTTCACATTAAGGAGGTTTGACAAAGATATCGTTGCTTATATTTCATCAGAATTGGAGATGAAGCCTCATCATGAATGGTTATAATTTATGCAGTGATAAGAAGAGTCTCAGCTTTTGTAAGCATGCCATTATAGTCTTCATAAGAAGGAGAACAATATCATGGTCATAAACAGAGACAGAGAGAAGTGCAATATATTATGTTGAAGTGAAAGTTTACACAGAAATCACACTTTGAAATAAAAGCTATTTGTGGGGCACCTGGGTGGCTCAGTGGGTTAAGCCTCTGCCTTCGGCTCAAGTCATGATCTCAGGGTCCTGGGATCGAGCCCCATATTGGGCTCTCTGTACAGCGGGGAGCCTGCTTCCTCCTCTCTCTCTGCCTGCCTCTCCACCTACTTGTGATCTCTCTCTCTGTGTCAAATGAATAAATAAAGTCTTAAAAAAAACTATTTATAACAAATATATTTTAAAATAAGATATATAATTTCTATCTCAGGGGATTAAATTTTCAAGTGTTAAGTTTTTTACCAAGAGTACTGAGCAATTCTTCCATTATTCACAAATGTTCTACTATAATACAATTTATTTAAGACTATGACACATAAATGTAATTTGTAGATGTTGACTGTAACTTTCAAACAACTTGATGAGAAAAAAAAACATCCATTACAGAGACACTTATTTTTATATTGTAACATTCTATTAAATATGGGAACCACCTGCAAAGAATAGAAAATTGTTTTTTAATCCTTCAAAATCTCTTTTTGTTTAGTTAAGAAAACCCATGGGACTTTATATGTTAAATACTTTTTTAGAGTCAATTTTTCACTGGACCTTCAATATTGGAGGAGAATTACTTAATTCACAAGAATGAAAAAAGAATCAATCAACAGAGATTTTTATAGTATTTATGGAGTGTTCAGCATTGGGCTGGATAGTATGAAAAAAATAAGATATGATATGTAAGACTGAATTGTTGCTTTAAAGGAAATTAGTTTAATTGGGGAATTGCATTAGCTCACTGGAAATAATTTTGGAATAATGCACGAGGAATGTAGATGATTGAAAAAGTTTCATGAAGCAACTAAGAAAGGTTGGGTCTTGTCAAGCAGGATTTTTAATGACTTGAGGATATAAGGAAAAGAAAACTAATATTTCTTAAGCCCTGCTAGGTGCTAGATATAATACTAAATGCATATTACACAATTTTTTTTTTTTTACTTTTAATTCTTATAGTAACCCTGTGAAATAGGTAGTTATTCCTATTTGAAAGTAGAAATGAGCTAATTTGTCACAGTCCACAGCCCTTACATGGCAGCCATTGGGTTTAAATACCTTGTATTTAAGGTGTCTTTTGTTCCTGAGTCTATGATGATTCCCATTCACAATATTCCAGTTGTGAGAAATACTAGTATGAGAAAGTGCAAAGAAGGGCATTCGTGAGAGAGGGAAAAGGGGAAAAAAAAATCAGTGGGGGTATCTACACAAACGTGACATTTTCCCCTCAAGTGTTCTTGGATTTCACAAATTTTCTTGGGTATATTTTACCTCTTTAGTGGAGAAATTTCCATAGACCATTCTTTTATAACTCATTAAACAGCATTGCTCTGCATCCAGTGCTCAAGTAATCATTTATTTCTTTTGTACTGTCACTTTCCTCCTTCATCTGTTAGTGAATTCTGTTATCTTCATCTCAAGTGTATCCATATCTGTGTTTATGTCTCTATCTAAATTCATATCTACTTCAATATTGATATCTATCTTTTTCTAAATATATCTATATATTTTTATCTTTATATCTTATCTTTAAGTCTATATCAATTTGTATATGCAAAACTCTATCTCTGTCTAAATCTATATCTCTCTATTGATTTCTAAATGCATGCATATACCTAAATTTTATCCTGTATTTAAATCTATATCTGTATAGGTCTACTTCTAAATCTGTCTCTACAGCTATATTTATGTACCTATAACCACACCTATCCCTAAACCTAAACCTATACCTATTCACCTTAAATCCATCTTCACTGAAATCAACCTAACCTAAGTCATTCATCATCTCATACTTGGATTACTGTGATAGTCTACTAAGTGTTCTTCCAACTGCTATTTTTGAACCTCTATAATCCTTTAAATATGTAAATCACTTCATGCTAATTTCAAAAGCTTCTAAAGCCTTCCCTCACACTAAGAATAGTATCCAAATTCCTGCCCATGGCCTATTGACTCTACTTTTGCTATCTCTTCTCCTTAAAGTCTCTCTCCAACTTCAAGCTTCAGCCACACAAGCCTTCAGTCTTTTCTCAAATATGTCAATCATTTATCCTGCAGGACTTTGTATTTGCTATTCCCTTTGCCCAGTATTTTCTGCTTTGAGAAGTTAGCATTTTAGCTTCTTCTTGTCATTTAAGACTCAGTTTAAATATTGCCTCCTGAGGAAAGCCATCTTCCATCACTCAAAATTATGTCAGAGACCTTGTGGTACATTAAAGATGGCCACCGGTATGCTGACAATCCTCCCACTCCAAGGTGGGGTCCATGTATCATCTCCCTGAGTCTAGATGGGCTCTGTGACTGCTCGTAGGAAGGGGATATGGCAAATGTGATGCTCTGGCCTCAAGAAACTTGCAGTTTTCAGGGTGCCTGGGTGGCTCAGTGGGTTAAAGCCTCTGCCTTCAGCTCAGGTCATGATCTGAGGGTCCTGGGATTGAGCCTCGCATTGGGCTCTCTGCTCATCAGGAAGCCTGCTTCCCCCTTCCTCTCTCTGCCTGCCTCTCTGCCTACTTGGGAATCTCTGTCAAATAAATAAGTAAATAAATCTTTAAAAAAAAAAAAAAGAAACTTCACTCACACTTAGAAGTGAGTTTCCATGTAATTAGTGTGATTCCCCCTTACCCTCATACTTTAAAGGTCTTAAGCCATATGGGAAGACCTTGAGGATCAAGTGTAATGTGGGGAGATAAAAAGGAAATGAGGGTAGGGAGAGAGAGGTACTTCTGAGGTGCTAGGTATGTGAATATAAAAAGTTATGCTTGGAAGTGGATCTTCTTGTCCCCACTGCCACTGTATGAATCACAAACACCTAGCTGAATCCTTCCAGAATTCTTAGCTCACAAAAATTGTAGATAAATCATAACGTTGTTTTCAGCCCCTAAATTTCTGAGTAGCACATAACATAGTAATAGTTAACTGGGTATGGTTTATCACATTCTTTTAATTTAATTTCCCTACTAGTTATGACTGCCTGAAAGTTCCTTCCTTCTTCCTTCCCTTCATCTCTACCCTTTTTCTTTCATTTTCCTTTTCTTTTTTTTTTCCCTTTCTTTCTTTACTTATTTTTTCTTTGTTTCCTGGTTACTGTCTCAAAACTCTTTAGATTATTAACACTATGTAAACAAGAACTTATGTATCTCTTTTCCTACTAACCTCTTATATGTAGACATATACCCCACAGATAGTTAGGATCAATAACTATTTATTAAATGAATGAAATAAGCTTATGCACTTAATTATTCTACCTACATAGGGTGGGTAGTTACTCTGTCAAAATTGTAACAACCATCTTTTACACAAACAAACAAAACCCTACAAGAACACTTCTGAATATAATTAAGGAAGGAATACATGATATAAGGTATTTTATAGTTTTACAGTGGGGTGGGTTTCAGCAGAGCAGGATGCTTGAATTGGCTGGAAAATTACACCTCTCTATTGCTCTCTGGTATTAGACTTCAGTGGGATTACTAATGGTTAGCTCAGTGCCATAATGAGCTTCAAAGGAGGAAAAAACATCCACAGATTTCAAAGTAGCTTAAAACACATCCTTTGGCTCCTCAATACTAGATCTTGTAGCTGGCCGAGTTCCAACCTCCTTTTCATCAGCTACATGACGACCTGGACCAGGCCACATGTATCCTGGCTGCCCAGATGCCTCTGATCCAAGGAGCTGACACAGAAATAACTTCCATTGCTCCTGGATAACTCTTAACAAGGGCAGAATGAGTACTTCTCTCTAAATACCAACTCAAGGCCATTTGAAAACTCCTGCTGTGGAGAAGATGAGGTTTTCAAGATACAAGAAGAGCACCTTTCACATCTTCACCCTTGTGCTTAATACAAAGACAGAAAAAGGGGGCAGAGCCTTAGAGAGAGGTTCTTGTCACCCATAAAGTTACTAAACTGAGCTAGCTAATTCATAGACACTTCCTAGGGTGCCAATGCAGCCTGTACAACTTATGTTCCACCTCTAAGACATTCTCTCCTGCCTTATAGTCTCAGGGATGAGTTGCTGTCCTATCTAGATTCCAGTTACCTTGGCCTTCCAGCTTCTTCAGTGTGAGCCCTTGCAGGCTCAAGGCTTTTGCACAGGCTATTTACTATGAATGGAATTTTCTTAACTCTTACTCTCCTCACCTCACTCAGAATCAAGGCTTCAGCTTAAATGTCACTTCCTCTGGGAAGGTGTTTCTATTCCCTTACATGAGGTTGTATGTCTCTGCTATACTTCCATTACAATCTTTATAGCAAAGAACACCTCTGTATTTAAACAGTCAATCCACTGTTGCATGTGTTCCTTGTGATTAATCAATCAATCCATTGTGTTAAGTGTTTTCTGTTGTTAGATAGTAAGCCCAATAAAAGCAGAAATCAGGCCTTTTTTTTTTTTTTTTGTATATGGAGGACTTAGCATGACTGCAGGTATAGATCAGACGTTCTATAATTAGTTGTTGAATGAATAAATAGATGAATGAATTGTTGATGGAGGGATAGATGGACTGCAGGGATGCTCTGTTCTCTTGATCTTCTCTCCCCTTGGATTTGGAATAATGTGTGTGTCCTTGGTGAAGGTGAATGGCTTCATTCATGTCTAAATTCCTTATTTCCGATCCTCATAGATCACTGGTCTATTTCAATTGCACCCTGTGTTCTAGACCAATTCTGACTTGAAGCAGGAAGTACATAAGAATTCCAATTAGCTTACTCATGATTTTTTTACAAAGTTGTTCTTCCTAACAATGATTCTAAAGCCTTTGGTAAATGTGAGATCCCAAGTATATCCTTTTAGGGTGCTCCATTGTAATAAGTGATCCCAGTGCACTTATTTCAAGCCTGAGCTTCTGCTCTATGTGATAAATATTGAAATTTATTTCAGTATTTATGTCAGGCACTCCATAACTGGTAACCATTTTTATCAATGTGATTACTGATTTAAGAGTCAATGATCCCGTTGCCTAGGCAGTCCTTCTCACTTTCTTTGAGTTGTGTTCACTCCCTACATTTTCATCAAGTCCCTTAAAATGGGTCCAAAAATCTTCACCCTCACCCTAATATATGAACTCAGGCTTTCCTCTCCCTGACTATATTTCTGGTGCGACCAGTTTGCTTCTCTTCCAGCAACTACAGAGCATTTGTGCTGGAATTCAGCTTATTGAGGCTCATCTCATCTATTGGAAACCCCAACTGCATTTTGAATCACTATCTTGGCACATCATTTCAACCGAGATCAGATATTATTGTGACTCTTAGATATCACTGCTACATGCCTTCATCTGGAAAACTAATTTCAGCTACTTCACTCAGCATCTCTCATCTCTAATAGTTAAGAGTCTAGATTCTATAGTCAGACATACAAGTTTTGAAGAATGAATCCTCCAGTGTTTAGCTGTAAAAACTTCAGAAAACTATTTAGTTCCTGTGCTCTCTCTTTCTCTCTCTCAGTGGAAGTCAGTAATAGTACCTATCTTCTGGGGCTATTGTCAGGATGAAGTGGGGTATCATGATAGTAAAAGACTGGGTAAATCTTTCCTCCCTGTTCTGTTTGCCTGCTTGTGATCATAATTTCTTGCTTTGTCTTAACATCTTCCCCAAGGTTTTGTTGGGTATGTTTGGTTCAAATATTGCCCCTGTGTATTACCTGGAGGTATGCACATTATTGGTCTTTTGGCTCTTTGAGAGCTAGAAACTGTATGGATGCTAATATCTTAAGTGCTATTTGAACCTGTTCTGTAGGATAGCCTGACCATATTAACAAATATGCATTTGTGATTCTGTCACTTGTGAAGCAATCTTTCAAATGAACTGTGAATTTTTCATTAGAAAAACTGTAAATTAAACTATTGTCTTTAAAAGCTCTGCTATTAAGTCTTCTGCTTCTGGGAGATAGAGTAAACATACTTTGGTCATCATCACAATAAGTACAATTAAGAATACTAGATATTATATATAAAATGTAAGAAGATTGAAATACAGACAGTAGAAGTCAGAACGGCAAGGAAACTTAAGACCAAAGGAATGGTTAGTTACCTGGGTTTTCTTTTTCTTTTCTTTCTTTTTTTTAAAGATTTTATTTATTTATTTCAGAGAGAGAGAGAGAGTGAGTGAGAGATCTTGAGAGGGGAGATGGTCAGAGGGAGAAGCAGACTCCCCACTGAGCAGGGATTCTGATGGGGGACTCCATCTCAGAACCCCGGGAGCATGACCTGAGCTGAAGGCAGTTGTCCAACCAACTGAGCCACCCAGGAACCTTTTTTTTTTTACCTCATATATTCCAACTCAGAGCTGATAAGGTCAGCAATTTGAAAACACCTGCCAACACAGACAAAAATAGCCCCAACAAAAGCTTGCTCTCTCTATCCAAAAGACCAGGAAAAAGGACAGCCAAATAATACAGAAAACTTTGATCAATAACTGCTTCATGCCAGCTAAACAACATAGAAGAAAAAAATCTGGTTTGGGTCCACCCATACCAGCAAAGACTAAGTGGGGATCCACTTAAGTATTTTACAAGGAATTCTCATATCAGTACTGGGCTACATTGGAGAGGGTTAGGTAGGGAGCTAGAATTTTAATCCCTGCTGGACATTACTAAACTTCCCATCAACAGTGTCAGTCAGACCATATGGGAATATTGATTTCTACTCATAGTTGTGGTAATGATCCTATTCCCATTCCACTCAGATGGTGACAGAGGAGGCCTGGTGGATAGTGGTATCTTTCATCATCATCCAGTGGTAAGAAGGCAACTCCCACTGCTGTCAATAAAATCTACATGGAGAGTTAAAACTCTCACCTCTGCTTAAAAGTAATGAGGAACATGCCCAAATTGGGTGTCAATTCAGGCTGAGTGGCAAACCTGGAATTTTATCTCCCTGTGGCAGACGATATTCCTCCTTCCAGTTAAAAGTTATGTTCCAAAAAGCCAGCTAAAAGAAAGGTCTAATAATATCAAGAATTACCTAATACAATACAAAAATGTTTAGGTTTCAACAATCAATCATTCATCCTACCAAGAATCAGAAAGATATCAAACTGAAAGAAAAATACAATCAAGAAATGCCAATGCTGACATGACACAGATATTAAAATTCTCTGACAAAGTTTTAAAGCTGCCACAGTAAAATTTCTTTAATGAGCAATAACAAACATGCTTGTACCAAAATAAAAAAAAAAAAATAG
This sequence comes from Lutra lutra, assembly GCF_902655055.1. Taxonomy (NCBI): domain Eukaryota; kingdom Metazoa; phylum Chordata; class Mammalia; order Carnivora; family Mustelidae; genus Lutra; species Lutra lutra. The sequence goes on along the minus strand of NC_062279.1, from coordinate 159,935,280 downwards.
AAAGCCACAGCAAAGAGATATAAAGTCCCAGCAAGGAAATAGAAGATTTAAAGAAGAACCAAATAGAACTTTAGAACTGAAAAATACTTACTGAAAAATAACTGAAAAATATAATTACTGAAATACAAGTTCAGTGAATAAACCTAATTATAGAATGCAGGGGAGAGAGGAAGTCATCGATAAATGGAAAACAGAACATTAGAGATTATTCAATCTAAGCAGCAAAAATAAAACAGACTGAAAAAAATTAATAGCATCTTAGAGATATGTGGAACTATAATGAAAGACCTTATGTTTTTGTCATTGGAATTCAAAACAAGAGGAGAAAGATGACAGGGCTGAAAAAGTTACACATAGAAATAATGAATCAAAACTTCCCAAATTTATCAAAAGACATAAACTTCCAGATTCAAAAAGCTGAGTAAACCCCAGATGGGATAAACCAAAAGAAAGTCATGCAAGGACACATCATGATTAAATTTTCAAAAACAAGGACAAAGAAAAAATCTCAACAGGGGTCAGAGTAAAAGAACAACTTGCATATAGAGAATAATCAATTAAAATTATAGCTGATTTATCATTAGATATGATGAAGGCCAGAATAAAGTGGCACAATATTTTTCAAGTGTTGAAAGAAAAGCTCTGTCAACCTAGAATTCTATACATAGCAAAAATATCCTTCAGGAATGAAAGTGAAATCAAAATATTCTTAGACAAAGAAAAATTAAGATAATCACTCTTAGACCTATTGTAATAGAACAGCTTAAGGAAGTTTTCTAAACAGAAAGAAAATTATAAAATAATGAACCTTGAAATACTGGGGAAGAGGAAAGAACAAGATAAGAAAAATAAGGAAAATAAAATAAGATTTCCCTTTTCTCTTGGGTTTTCTAATTTCTTGGTAATGAAAGCAAAAAAAATTAATACTGTGTGATATGATTCTAAATATATGGTGAGGAAATATTTAAGGCAATTATATTATAAATAAGGGAGTGCAAAAGAATCTAAAGGGAGGTAAGATTTTAATACTTCATTTGCACATGTAAAATAATGACACCAGTAGACTGTGTGTTAACATATATATATTCACACATACACACACACAGACACCTCACACTTACATTCACATGTATAATGTAGCATCTAGAATAACCACTTAAAAAGCTACACAAAGAGATAAACTAAAAAACATTATAGGTTAATTAAAAATGGGTCTTAAAAAAAGTCAAGTAACTCATAGACAGACAGGAAAATGAAAATAGAGATACAAAAAACTAAGAGAACAAACAGAAAATAAAAATTAAATGGCAGTATAACCCTAACATATCAATAATTACATCAATTGTAAATGGCATAAATACATCTTAAACTACAGAAATTGGCAAAGCAGATTATAAAACATGACCCAACTATTTAAAAAAAAAAAGGAAAACCATATATTGTACAAACATGAATCAAAGGAAAAGTGGATATTAATATAAGAGTGGATATATTAATATCAGATAAAGTGGACTTCAGAACAACAACAAAAAAATTAGCTGAAAGAGTGATATTCTATAATGATAAAAGGACAAAACTGCAAGTAGACACAGAAATCCTAGATGTGTAGGCACTAAATAACATAGGTGCAAAATGTGTGAGGCAGACACTGACAGAACTGAAACCAAAAACATACATCCACTATTATACTTGGAGACTTCAACACTCCTCTCTCAACACTTTATAGAGAAATTGAACAGAAAATCAGCAAAGATATAGAAGTCAAAAGTACTATTAGCCAACAATATCTACTCAGTATTTTTAGGACACCCAACAACAGCAAAACACATTATTTTTAAGTGCACATGAATCATATCCTAAGATAGAAAGCTATAAAATAAACCTTAGAAATTTAAACCAAAATTATAACTGAAATTATACAAGTGTGTACTCTGACCACAATGGAATCAAAGTAGAAATCAATATTAGAGTAGTTACAGAATAATTTTCAAACATTTGAAAGCTAAGCAGCATATTTATAAATAATCAATGGGTCTAAAAGGTAGTTTCAAGAAAAATTTAAAAATATATATAAAAACTATCAAAATTAGTGGGACACAACTAAAGCAGTACTAAGAAGAAAATTTATAAAACTAAATTTATACATGAAAAATGTCTCAAATCAATAATCAAGAAAGAAATAAAAAAAGAAATCCAAAACAAATAGAAAGAAGAAAATAGTACACATAAGGGCAGAAATCAGTGAACTTGGAAATAGGAACATAATCAAGAAAATCAATGAAACCAAGAGCTGATTCTTCAAAAAGATCAATTATGTTGACAAACAGCTAGCATGCTTGAGAAAGGAAAAATATGTGAAAATACAAAAATTACCAATTTAGAAACAAAGCAGGGGATACCACTACAGACCCTGCTGGGATCCTAAAGATAATATGGAAATATTATGAACAACTTTGTCCATATAACTTTGATGATGTATTTGAAATGGACCACTATCTTGAGAATCACAAATTACTCTTACTCACCCAATATGAAATAGAATGAGATAAATGACTGCAAAAAACCTATCACTATCAAGACATCTGAATTCAACTATTAAACATTTGAGTTCAAAGTCCTTAAAACAAGTTAATAATGTTCATTCCATACAGATTTGAGCTAAGAATATAAGGAAAATCATACCAATTATCAGTTTACATTCTTTAGTAGCCTGACATTATATTCAATTTTTTCTTCTAAATTTTTCATAGTTTTAAATTTACATTTAGACTTACATTTAAATCTATGGTACATTTTGGGTTAATTTTTACATAGGTGTGAGGTTTATTTTTTGTTTTTGACCAATGATTCAAGTATATATTACTAAAAACAAAAACCTAAATCCTAAATATCTAACACCAGGTAACAGTTGATTTTCAGTTCAATATATCTTGAGATTCACTTTATCATTTTAACTACACCATGGCCATAACCTGTAAAATAAGAGCTCATAAAATGAATCATGCTGGTTGCTGTCATTCAGTACAAAGAGCTTGGGATAGAGATTTTTCCTCTAATTTTGGTATATGTATATGTAATTATCTGTTTTACCTTGGGCATCACTTAAATTCCTTGAGTTGGTGATTAGAAAAAATTGCATAAGATTATTTTTTATGTTCTTTTCCTTTAAGCTATAACATTCTTTGAATCAAATCCAGAGTGTCTCATCAAACTAGATTAAGGGGCAAGGTAACCAGGATATCTTTGGCAAATCAGATTTTCCAGAGACAGTCACACCAATACTAATCTCATCCTACAACCTCTTTTTACAAAGTAATACTGGCAATCCTTCAGTAAGAGATGAGTCTCTGGTGCATCCCCTCAAATCTGGGTATACCTTTGTAATTGCTTCAACTATGAGAATATGGCAAAATGATACTTGCTTGACTTCTAAGTTGTAAAAGACAATATGGCTTCACACAGTTCATACTCTTTCTCTGTCTCCATCTCTGTTTCTGTTTCTCCCTCTCTCTCTAAGAACTCGTGCCTTTGGAGATACGATCTACTATGTTAGTACTTCTGAAGCTGCCATTCTGGAGATCACATAAGATATCACATAGAGTTACAGAAAGATACGCAAGAAGTCCCTAAGATTCCCAGATGTCCAAGTCTTCCCAGCTGGAACTCCATACACATAAATAAGGAAACCTTCATGACACTAGTCTTAGGTAATAATAGACTGGAGCTTCATGAAAGACTCTGAACCAGAACCACGGAACTGAGCTGCTCTTAAATTTCCAATTCATTAAGATCAAGAGACATAATCAATAAATATTGTTGTCTTAAGTCACTGAGTTTTGAGTTGGTTTATTACATAGTTACTGTTACTAGAACAAGATCCATCTAAAAGATTACTAAAACATCACTGGAAAGGTAGCAAGAACAAAAAGTGGTGTTTACTAGAATGCTTTGGAGTACATGAGTGTATAAATGAATCTAGTAAATTTAGGTTGCACTGAAAGCTACCTTTAACAGCATTAACCTTTGAGGGGTACATGTTCATATTTCTAAAACATAAATTCAGAGGAATAGGGTAGCAGAGTTAACATATTTTCTAACCACATCTAAAACCAACAGAGTAGGGCTAGTTAATTTCATATAGCCTACTAAGCAAGACTATAAAAAGCAATAGCCTTGGGAGAGCTCATCATATAAGGGAACTCTTACCCCTACAGGATGCAAGAACCCTGAGCTCAAGGGCATATGTTCCCACTGTAGAGGTGCATGACCTTTCTCTGTGCTGAATCTTGAAGATAAAGTCTCTCATTAGAGACTCTAGCACTCCAGTCAAACCTGGGTACCAGATTCAAGGGATAGTGGTAGCCTAGACAGCACCCAGGTAAAAAGAACAATATAATCTGGTAATATAATCTGACACAATAGATTTGTCAGGCTATATTATTGATCAAAATAATTCACTCCCAGGGGTGCCTGGGTGGCTCAGTGTGTTGAGTGACAGACTCGATTTTGGCTAGGGTTGTGAACTTGGGGTAGTGGGATTGGCAGTGGCAGGCTCTGTGCTCAGCATGGAGTCTGCTTGTCCTTCTCCCTCTGTTCCTCTCCCTGCTTGCTCTCTCTTTCTCTCTAAAATGAATAAATAAAATTTTTAAAAAAATAATTCACTCCCATCATTATCAGTTTATATATCTTTGTCTTTATTGTGTAACTGGCAGTGCCACTGTATAACAAGGGGCATATATTTTCTTGTCCCACTGGTAAATCTGTCCATTATAATCTGAGTAAATGTGATGTATGCCATGTTGGAGCAGAAGTTTTAAATATGATCACATGATTCAGTTTAGTTTCTTGCTTCTACTTTCCACTTTGAGAATGGCACATTCCAGATAAAGGTTGCTCCTTTAGCCTTCAAGTCTAATTAAGAAGACAGATGGAGTGGAGCCATTGCTGGAGCAGAACACTACCCTCCTAAAGTTTACATGTAATGTGAGCAAGAAATAAGCCTTTGTATTATGTGACACTGAGATGTTGGAGTTTGTTATTCCACCAAAGATACCAAGTACACATGCCTATGGGGACACTAATAGATGTGCACTTATCTATGGCCTTTTAAAAGAATTAAGAGAATATGCAAGTATATGGGTATATAGTTTTTCTAAATAAATTAAATAATTTTATGTTGGATAATTATTTAGTCATGTTGAAAAACCTCATAATAGATCTAAGTAATTTAGAAAAGCAATCTTTGGTTGGTTATATGAAATCCAGTGAGTGGAGTGAATTTAATATATTAGTTTAGATTTGACAATGCCTTTCAAAGACAGTACTATAAACAACTGGAAGAAATATTTTTCTTTGACTTAATAAGGGATTGTATTATTAAACCCTGATTTCAAGTGATAGAAACTCAGATCATAGTAGCTTAAGCAGAATATAATAATCATCATAATGATTGTTTATAATTGAATAAAATGTTTCTGTGTGTGCATGGTGTGCGTGTGTGTACATTAGAGGAGGCAAATCGATGGGCTTATATAACCAAATGCATAGTTTAGGGAATGGTTGGAATCAAGATGTCAAACAACATCATCAGTGTTTTCTGTTTGTCTCTGTCTTCTTTCGTGTTTTCCCTCTCCTTTATGTTTATATTGCTCTGATCCATTTCTGCCTGTCTCTAAACTACACCTCCCTTTGTTTCGGCTCTGTTCTTAGACCTGGGGCAGTAGTCCCATCAGAAGCCATACAGACTGAAAATATACAATGAGATTGTATAAAGGAAAATTATGGTGCTATTGTAAAAGAGGGACTAGATGATACGAAGACAAACATTTTTTTCAAAAATCTATTACAGAGGTAATAAATAGAGCATGCTCAAAATAGTTCTTTAGGAAGAGTGGAAAGAGTTAAATGCAGGTCTGAGTGGAGTATGACAGTTTGGGGCCAGAGCTAAATTGTTCAAAACTACAAAGGAGAAAAACGAAAGCCACCTTGTCCCAACCTCAGTAAACAGCTCTCTGTTAAAGGAATGTACAACAATTATTTAAAAGTAAACGTTTGAAGAGGGGCCAGGAGCTTGTCAGAACTCAGAACTTGCTTCAGAGCTATCTCTAGAACCTTGGGTTCTAAACTCTACATTACAGGGATTTGATATTCAAGATTGAAGCAGGAAGAATTAGAGGACTCTGTATCAGAAAATGGTATCAGTAGGTCACAAACCTTTTCCTACTTTAATTCTTTTGGTAGTATTTTGTGTGCATGATTCAGTGCCTTTGTCTTTATTAAAAAAATTCAAATATGTAAAAAGCTTTTTAAATACAGTCTCCCAGGTGTCTGCTGCAGCCTCAAGCCCCTTTTCTTTCTTCTATTGTTCTCTTAATTGTTACTTCACAACAATTAGTTGAGTATTCATATGCAAATATATGCAAATAAAAAGGGGCTCAATCTATGAGATTTTCACTACTAGCTAATTTCTACTTTTGGGTCTACTGATAAGATCTGCAAAACTGATTTTCTTATACCCTTGCTCCTTGGGGCATAAAAGGGAAAGGGTGGCATGAAAGCCACCTAAATATCTCAAAAGCTCTGCCATTGTTAAGATCCTTCTTCAGCTTGGAAAGTGTTTTTTAATTGTTTTTTCCCTCATCTTCCGTCTGCTTGCTTTTTCTCACAGAGAATGTTGTGTTGAAGCTTCTGTTATTTGCTACTGACTAGTTATGTGTAATCCAGAATGGCATTTGGAGTGTTCTAATCAATATGGGGATAGGCTGGGAAAGGAAAAGAATAATGCTCCGGAAAATAAATGCAATTTCATTGATGATTGATTGAAACCGTTGTTTCAGGATATCATAAAATGCCTCTTAAATATCAATAATGGAGGAAAACCTAATTAATAAATTAACAATGTTTTTTAAGATTCTGAAAAAGATCAGAATCTGTGGGGGTGGAAACAATAGTTAAAATTTAATGATTATGATTTTCCTTGATGTAACAAATTAAAGATGTCTGCAAAGGCTTTTGCTGTTCTACCCTTAACAGAGGAGATGTATTTTCTGTCCCCTTGAATCTGAGCTTGCCTTAAGTGATTTGCCTTAAGGAATACAGTGAAAGTGGTGTTCTGGGACTTCTGAAGTTAGGCCAAAAGGCATCTTGCAGCTTTCAATGGACTGAAAGAACATTCACTCTAGAAACTCAGCTTCTCTGCTATAGAGAAGTCTGAGCAGCCTATGGATAGGCCCTTGTGGATCACAACTGAAGTTACCCTACCAAAAAACTAACCTAAATTCTCAGCAAACACCAGCACCAATTTGCTAAACATGTGAGTGTGCCATCCTGAAAGTGGAAAATATCTAGCACATACCAACCCACTCCAATTAACATCTCATGAAGCAGAGATGGGAAACCCAGCTAAATTCTCCCCAAATTCCTCATCCACAAAATCATGATCCAAATAGAGTTTTTTAAGCCACTAAGTTTTGGAATAGTTTGTCACACACCAACAGGTAATAAGAACAATAGATACAGATTAAAAAGAGCAAACAAACAGCTGGATTTGTGAAAGCAGTCATACTACAGGCACAATTTCTTTTGCAGACCTAAATAGGTGATATAGTCACAGATGGTTTAAAAACAGGAAACAATTAAATCCAGTTTACTAATGTTAAAAAATAATTTTTAATTGGTAAGGTTTCCTTCCCCACATTTAACCTTGGCACTTTCAGTCTCTGTTCACCAGTGGAAGCTGTGGAGGAGAGGGAAGAGTACATTGGTGAGGATAAATGTGCTGGCCAAGACTCCCAATGTCCTCTGCACAACCTACAGATGCCTCAGTGACTAATCTTCATCTGCAGATAATTCAGAAACAGGGCAGATCCCTTGGATTTGAAAATGGGAACTAAAACTCATCCATCTTCTGCTGATGGCTAAACAGGCTATTATTAGCAGGCCAGATGATTTAATAGGCTGGGGATGGAAAGGCACATGTTGATAATTAAACACTCCAGCATTCCATTCCAAAGCAAGTGTCCTTTAATAAGATGACTAAGGTTTGTTTGCTTTTCAAACCCTTCTCTTCCACTTCCAAGACTTGGAATTGTGTTCAGGCATCAATGATGGGTAGAAATGATGTGTGTCAGACCGAATCTCAATTGTTTGGGTGATATGTTACATGTTACATGGAATTAACCTATCCTAAATCAGCTTTGTATATTTATCCATATACGAATTCTAAAAAGAAACTGAATGACTCCTTTGGCAAATATGAATTGAGATCTAATATGTTGTAGTAGAGTGGTATAAGAATTGTGTTTTAATTCTGGCTCTATAGAGTAACTGTTTGACCTTAAGCAGGTTAGAGTATCTTTGGTGTCTTTGTCTGATCATTTGAAAGGGAAGAATACTTGATTCTAACGTTCCTTGAAGCACTAACGTGTGGTCATTCTATGGATATCACTATCAAACCAAATTATTCTCTCAGTTAAAAATTGGCTTACCTAGTGGTTGAATTAACTGGAAATAGGTTGAGTTAATAGGAAGTAGATTTTCTTTTTTTGGCTTTAAGCATATGCATAAATTTTCTCAGCCCTCTTTCTTTACCATGTTACCTGACATTGTTTTTATTCACTTTTTACTTTTCAAATTTTTTACCTGGCATTCTTTTAAATAATATTATTTTTTGTAATAGTAAATATTTATTTTGCCCACAAATATGTGCTAAGCCCTGTGCTAAAAGCTGTAAAACTGTAGTCTGATGCATTTCTCATGACAACTCATTGAGGTAAAATATAATTTGTCTTACTTTACAGAAGAGATGCTTGGGTTTTAATGAAACCTAGTACTGCACACAAAAGTGGTGGAGCCAGGACTCAAAACCAAGACTGTGCGATGCCAGAGCCCATACTCTTGATGAATTTGTCCTACAACTGTTACTTAATGCCTGTAGTCAACCTGAAAACAAGCAGAAGCTTTTTAAACAACAACAATAACAACAACATCAATTAAATAAGTACACACACACATCCCATACGCACCAAGTCAGCAAGCTTCCTGAGAAGGGCTCTTGTGCATGGGGGTGATGTTTGCATTGATCTCTGATGATTCTTTTCCATCCTCAGCTTAGAATAGGCTTCCAGGGGGAATTGAAGTATCTTGTAGGGAAAGAAAGTAAAATATCTTTCCAGAAAAATATCCTTCCTTGTTTTTTTTGAAGTAAGGCCGCTTACTATTATTTTCAATGCATTGCAGTACTTCCAGGGAAGGGACTTTATTTTTTAAGCTGGAGATCTGTTTCTGTTTCTGGAGTTACAAATGCAGATTGTTTCTTGGTAATATACTTCCATTTTTCTGAGAAAGTCACTACTATGAACTTTTAAATAAATGTAGAACAAATCCATGCCTGTTCTTTTGAAGGATGTGTATCTGAAGCATGTCTTTTTGACTGAATTAGGGCTTAAGTTCAGGCTGAGTGAACCTTTGGTGTTCCTCCATAAAAACACCTACAAAGAGCCGAGAGAACAGGAATATTTACATAAATAAACAGGTCTCTTAGAAGGGTTTAGGTGTTTGCAAACATTCAGAACACATTTGATGGGTTGAAGTGATCTTGATTGAGCCCAGCGATTAGGAAAGACCAGAAGCAGACAAGGGAAAATGGACTATAGCAGATTTCAACCAGATCCATCTGGCTCCTATTATGGGCTGAATGTTTGTATTCCCCCAATTTGTATGTTCAAGTACTAATGCCCAACTTAATGGTGTTTGGAGATAGGATCTTCAGGAAGTAATGGGATTAGTTCATGAGGGTGGCAAAGAATTCTCTCTCTCCCTCTTTCAATCTGTGTCTCTCTCTATTTCTCCCCATGTGTCCATGCACTGAGGAAAGTTCATGTGTAGATATAGCAAGAAGTCCATTGTCAGCAACTGAAGAGAGACATCACCAGGAACTGAATTAACTGGCACCTTGACCTTGGACTTCGCAGCATCCAGAACCAAGAGAGAATAAGTTTCTATTAACTAAGCCACCCATTTATTTTGTTATGGGGGTCAGAGCAGACTATGATAGCTCCCCTTTACCATTTCTTTGCACTCCTCCCCTAATTCTCCTAGTTTTGGCCTCCAAAGGCTATTGGGCAGCTCTCTTCTTGGAGGATGACTCTTGGGAGCTCTCCTCACTTACACAGAGCAAGGCACCCCTAAAATTTAATTTACATTCCATAGTTTTCCTCCAGTATCAGGATCAGCATAACAACTGATTTTGGCTTCCACTTCTTTATTTTTTATTCTTTTTTTTTTTTAAATAAACATATAATGTATTATTAGCCCCAGGGGTACAGGTCTGTGAATCACCAGGTTTACACACTTCACCGCACTCACCATCACACATACCCTCCCCAATGTCCATAACCCCACCACCCTCTCCCTACCCCCCTCCCCACCAGCCACCCTCTGTTTGTTTTATGAGATTAAGAGTCTCTTATGGCTTGTCTTGGCTTCTACTTCTTGACAGTTTATCCTAGGAGTATTTCCTTAATAAGTTGTTCACACATAAATCCTGGTCTCAAGGCCTGCTTCTGTAGAAACTTACCTAAGATGCTTGTTATGAAAAAAGGATGTTTGTACTGTTGACCTGGACACCAACAGGACTCAGAAAATAGCATGAATTTCATGAGGGAAAACCCTCTAATATCTTTACCTTTGTGCTTAGTACAAATGTGAGGGAGCTTGTAAGATAGATTTCCTTCACCTAAGAAACATGTCAACCGAATTAACTGTTTTAACAGATACCTTCAAACATGTCTACCCAGCCTGAAATCTATAGTTCCATCTCTGAGGAGTGCTCTCCTGCCTCTAAGGTTATAGAGGTGAGCTGCCACCCTTCCTCAATTCCAGCCACTCTGCCCTTCTTTCAACTTGAATATGTGCTATATTTTTCAGTTACAGGATTTTGCACATGTGATTCACTCTTTCACTTTGCATGAAATTTTCTTATTGCTTATCTTTTTTATTCCTACCTCTAATAATCTAGTTATCCCAGAATTGTATGTTTGGGAAAACATGGCCAAGTGTATAAAAATACCTGAACTACTAAATCTCTGATACTCCTAGAAATTTATTTCTTTCCTCTTTTAGAAAACCCTTGATCAAGCTGCCTTGTTTTACATGGTTTCAATATCAACCCTATACCTCTGTTGCCATAGCTTCTGTGTTTTTCTTAAATTCCTTAATTCTCTCCTCTGCCAACCACTCCAACTCTTATATCCTTTGGTTATTAAAAGAGCTCTTTTGTTAGCCAACTTTCTTCTCTGTTCCCAAACTAGCATCATTAGCATCACCTAATAGCTTATTAGAAATGCAAATTCTCAAGCCTCACCCCAGTTCTATTGATTCGGAAACTCTGAGGGTGAGCCCAGAGATTTGTTTTAGCAAAACCCTTCATGTCATTTGATGCACATTAAATTTTGAAAACAACTGGTCTAAGTATTACAAGACTTTGAATCTTGATATACAATGACAAATTTTAGAAATTAAACACACACACACACACACAACAAACAAACAAGCAAGCAAGCTTTCCTCAAGATCTTGGCTCCTAGAAATAAAAAATGCTTCACTATCAAATGATTTGTATTCATCTGTTCAGGGTGCCGTTAACAAAGTACCATAAACTGGCAGCCTATAAGAACAGAAAAATTTATTATCTACAGTTTCAGAGGCTAGAAGTGCAAAATCAAGGTGTCAGAAATGTTGTCTCCTTTTGAGGGTTATAAGAGAAAATCTGTACCATGCTTCTTTCAGCTCCTGATGGTTTATTGGTGATCTTTGGTATTCCTTGGCTCAGGGCAGTGTAACTCATCTTCACATGATGTTCTTCCTATACCTATGTCCAAATTTCCCCATTTTATAAAAAAGATATGTCATGTTGGTTTAAGGTCTACACTAATGACCCCATTTTATCTTCATTAGCTCTGTAAACACTGTATTTCCAAATAATGTCACATTCTAAGGTTCTGGACGTTAGGACCCCAACATCTTTTCTTTTTCTTTTTTTTTTTTTTTTTGGTGGGATACAATTCAACTCACACCATGATTGTCTAGTTTTTTTCCTGAATTATATCCATTCCCCTACAGATGCAGTGGTGACTATAGCTGAATAGTTGAAGGGCAGTAAAACATTGAGGAAAAAAAGAAAAATTAAAAGAGTATAAATTACTATCTTGCAAAAAGTAGTTTAAATAGAGGTGGAAAGACCAGGAGCTCTGTTCATTTTAAATTCTAAGGCTCATTGTATTGGTCTGCTCTCACTGCTCAGACTGAATGGCTAAACAACAGGAAGTTATTTCCTCACAGTTTTGGAGGTGGAAGTCTAAGATCAAAGTGCCAGCACGGTCAGATTCTGATGAGAGCTCTCCCCTTGGGGTGCAGAAGTCCACCTTCCTGCTGTGCCCACATGACCTCTTCCTGGTGCGAATAAGAGCAAGCTCTCTGGTATCTCCTTCTAAGGACACTAATCCCATCATGAGGACCACACCCTCATGACCTCATCTAACCCTAATTACCTCCAAAGGCTCCACTTCTAATATCATCACATTGGGAGTTAGAAATTCCATATATGAATTTTGAACATTCAACCCATAACACGTAGCCAGAGAGATTTTGATTTATTTCACCTAGAGTAGAGCAGTCCATCTAAATTTTTAGAATTTCACAGGTAATTGTGATGTACAACTAGTGTTTAAACCTTTGTCCTGGCTCTTCATTTCTATGGAAAAACACAGTAATTTTGTAGTGCTAATTAACATAGAATAAGACATGACACTAGTCAAGCTATAACATCTTACTTTACCATTCTGATTGTTTTTTTGTATATCTTGTCAGGCCACCTCTTCAGTAAGCACCTGAAGAAAATTACCTCATTTCTACTTGTTAAGTTCTTAACAGATATAAGCTGATTGGCTGAACAAAATCTTATATGCTTTCTTCAACCCCTTTGCATCAACAACCATACAAATAAAAAATCAATACATGTATGTAATTAACTCTCTTCTGTGATAGAGAAATGCAAGGAACATATGTTGGAAATTTTACTGTGTTAACCTCAGAGTGTAGGGTCTGAGCCTGGACTGGCCAAGTAAGAGAGACACTGAAAGGCAAACACAGCCTGTAAACTTCTAGTTAGTAATAATTTCTCTATTCCCTATGTCTCTTTTGTACTCTGGCTGGTTAGTAAAACAACTCTAAGAAATAGGCCAAAGCTTATTCAAATGTTGCTGTGAAATGTATTAAGATTGTAAAAAGGATCTGAAGAGATTTGTTTTCTGCACAGCTAAGTTATAGATGGAAAGGTAGGGAAGGTATTCTCAAACCCCTGTGCCTCCACCCCGCCATTTTCATCCTTTGTTTAAAAAAAAAAAAAAAAAGTATTTGGAATGTTAGGATCACAGAAAATGTATTATAAAAATAATGATCTGAAAGTCATAGTCTCCTCTCCCCAATCTCCTGCCACCAAATCAGAGTAAAACAGCTCACATGCTACTAAGTTCTGGAAAATAATGGGTTGCTATCTGTCCACCTATTATAGGATTTTTCTATTAAGCCCAAAACACCCTGATTTGTTTGGAGAGATAAATTCCACCCCCAGCATTTCTTTAATAATCCTTTTATACTTTCTTCTTATCTCTCTTCTTGCTGCAATTGTTTGATAGTGCCACTTAAACAGGTCTTTCACAAGGTTACTCAAATTAAACATTAGCCAGCTCAATAAGCAGCTACAGAAAACTACAGACAGTATCTAGCAAGATAAACATCCACACACCAAACTTTTGAGATTTATTTCTAACCTGATTGTCTCAAGGGAATGTTCTATAAAGACCACTTGACTTGCTTACTGTTGAATTTTCAGATATTAGGTCTTCTGGCGCCAAATGGACAATGTGGCATTGATATTGGCAAGATTTCGCTTTATTTTGATGGTAGGGAATTTGATATTTATGTGGTCCGTATTGGGGTTCAAGAGATGGAAACTCTACATTTGGAGAGATTCATTACTTTGAATTAAACAATAGCACATATTAGAGAAACAATTTATCCTTTATCTATGATTCTCTAGGTAAGGCAATCAAGCAAGCAAATCTGAAGAACAACAACAGCAATGAACTTTGTGACTGTTACCTAGGTGAGAATTAATCAGGGGTGGTCCTCCTGCAGAAAACTCAGAGAAGCTAAGAGCACTGGATACATATGTGGTGGAGTACTTGGTAGTACAAAGGGAAGAAAGGACCTAGAAAAAGAACCGTATAGGTACGAGGTTATCACAGGAAACCTTGGGTTATTTCATATATAACCTGGGGCAGGAATTGGTTCTTCACTGTTCTTATAGAATAGTGGACTGAGGACAACTTTTGTTTCAGACACACTTCTGGAAAAGTCAGCTCTCCCCATTACTACTTTGATAATCAGGATGGTATCGAACTTGATTAAACTCAGTCTCATCATCTCTAAAAGATTCATAACAACATCTATTTGTATTGTTAGGAAGATAATGTGAAATATTGTTTATAAAGTATTCAGCTTTCGAATAGAAATTGAAGAAATACTAGCCCGCATCCAGCCGGTCAATCCCCTTGGTCTCACCTCCCATTTAGTCTCTGCCTTTCTCCTGTCCCTGCAAAACAGGAATGAAAGGATTATCTGATAACTGGTAGCTGAATGGCTGACTATGCTTGTTTACTCTCTTTCTGTTCTTTCCACTCTTCCTCAAAGAACCTAAGTACTCTGACAGGGCTTTGAAAATACAGTACTAGAAATTTTCAGCAAAAACACTTTAACACCAAAAACTATTGGGAATTCCATATCTTAGTTTTCTGTAATATACATATGTTGATACCCAAAAAACTCCTAGAAAACCCATCAAAAAAAAAAGGAATTGCCCCTAGATTTTACTGTATTATACAGTACATAATAATAATAAATTATTAAAAAGAAAACCAGGCCCCAAATGGCATCTCTTTGGCCCAAATCACCAAACCCGGGATTACTATCTAACCTAACTGCAGTTTCAAACTCTCCCCAAAATGCAGTCTTAATTGGTCAGTCAGGAATTTTCTGAAAAGCAACAATGAGGTTATCTGTCACTTGGACCTCTCTATCCCTTCAAGGAAGATGAGATAATCTGCATGATAAGACCCCCTCTTTTCCCCTTAAAGGACAGTTTCTCTGAAAGTACCCTTTCCTTTATTTTGCAAATAACTTCCTTGCCTCACATAGTAAACCTTCCATTTTGTACAGCTCCTTAGAACTTCCCTCTGTGTGCTAGATAGGATGTTGCCTTATTCATGTATCTCTTTAAAAAGCCTATTAAATCTTCAAATTTACTCAGTTGAGATTTGTTCCTTAAGAATATTATTGTTATTATGATAGAAGGTACAGTGGTAATTATTGTAGAGTATCATATGTTAATACTATTATTTAATATTTTATTATTATATAGTAAATATAGATATTAGTCTCTGCTTACTATAGATTTCACTGGAATACATGGTGAAGTACTCTTAACAATGGGTGGCAGGAAATGTGGGAAAAAAAGCTAAGTCAGTAGCAATGTCCTGTTCTTGGATAATCAGTTTTCAAGTAATGTGGAATTCAGGGAGAAATAAATGTGGATTGGTTGTGTGTGTGTGTGTGTGTGTGTGTGTGTGTGTGTGTGTGTGTGTGTGAAATAAGGGCAAGTAGAAGAAAGAAGAGAGCAAATTCTGAAGGTTTCCAGTTGCTAAGAATCGATTCATGTGTCTCCTGTAACCCTCAGGGTGACCACCTAGGTGAGAGAAGAGAATATTTTCTTTTTATCTTTCAATCACTGCCTTTGTGGGTATAAAATAAGAATATCGATTACTGGAAGGTGATAATGGTTTCTCAGTCAAAATGTTATTTGTTGTTGGAATTCATTTCCCTGTCTCTTGATTTTTATGTCACTCTCCCCAGGTCTTCAATCTTCTTCAAATGCAGTCAATGTACTGGCAGGTCCCAGGAAGATGCAATAGTTGGACATTCTTGGATAAGACCCAGTCTCACCAGGGGGATGTCCTTCCAGGATTCCCAGCTCCCTCTTGTTTTCTATTCTTGATATAAAATAATAATTTTGCTTTTTAGTTCTCAACATTATAATGAATTAGTATAGTATGTTTCCCTCCCCTGAAGCTCACCCTGTTGATAACGACATACAAGAGAAAGCAGCATTGAAATATACAAAAAGAAAAGCAACTTCAAAAATGTGAACAAACTTGGCGAGATAGAAAGCACTTTCAACCAAAGGAAGGAGCAAATGGCAGACCAGGGTGGCAGCCCCAGTATCATCTGTAAGTAAGGAATATAAATATGACCTAAAAGCAATGTCATCCATATGCAAAGAATACAAATATGAATCAAAAGAAAAAAATTCAATGTGAAGGATAAATAGCAAAACATACCCAGCCAAAAGGGACTGTGGACCTAGAATATAGTTTTGTGATGTTACCACAAGGCAATAAGGAGGAATAGACAGATGGAAAAAAATAATAATAAGAGTTAGAGGATATGGAATATAGAAGCAGCAGTTTTAACGTTTTTATATGAGTATTTAAAGGTAAGAAAGGTCATAAATGGAGGAGAAAACATATTTTAGGAAGTAAGGGTTAAGCATTTGCAAGAATAACAGAATGATTAAAGACCTCAACTGGAAAGGGATTACAGAGTGCCAAAAAATTAGATAAGAGGAAACCCACATATACACAATTCATGGCAAATGCTAGGAATTTAAAAAATGGCAAAAGTAATATGCTAAAACTTCCTAGACCGAAAAAAAAAAAAAAAAGTGAATCATTGAACATTAACCTTCTCAACAGTAGTACAAGGTAAAAATAATGGGGTAATGTTTTCAAAGTATTGAAAAAAATCAAAGTTAAACTTTTTTAATAACCTCTGAGATGATTTTAATATACATAAACAAATAAAGCTATTTTCAGCTCTCATAAGGTTTACCCCACATAACCCTCCTTGAGAATATTTTTGGAGGAAGTACTTAGATAAGATAAATCCTAAAGGAGATTTTATATATATACATATATGACATTAAGGATGAGTAAATAGTTCAATCAAGTTTATTATTTAAAGAAGCAAGGAGCCCATATGGGAGAAGATATAGTTACTAATAAGTTTTAAATGATACAATAGTGGATATTTTTACATTAGTCACAATTACATAAAGACTAAAAGTAGAATATATATAAAGAAGAAATCATAAAAAAATTCAAACATACCATACTTAGCACTGAATGAAAATGACAATGTAAGTTCATTTCTAAGAGGCAAATTAATATGCATCCAATGTAAATACTGAGAAAAAACAAACAAAAGAAGAAAGCCAGTGAAGCAAGAGGAGAGTCTATTATAATCTTAGCTGGGTCTAGAGGATAGCACAGGCTTGTAGCCTCCATAAAAAGAAGGAATTTAATATGCTTTATTCACTACTATCAGAGTGCTTATAACAATGCCTAAAACATTACAGGTACTCAATAAATATTTAATAAATGGAAGAATAAATAAACAACATGAAGAAAATATTACTAAAAAATGTGAGTGTGTGTGTGTGTGTGTGTGTTTAAAAGATCTGTAAGATAAAGGTATCTCTGGCAAGAGTGACCTAGGAAAAAAAATAAAAGACTATAAAAACCAATAAAATATAGAATGAAAAAGATGTAATAAATGTATTTACACAAGAACTTCAAAAATAATAAAAATTTATTATAACAGCTATACACTAATACATTTGAAAACATAGGGAGAAGAGAAAAATTTGTACAAAAGTATAAAAAAACAGGATAAGAGCAAGGAGAATAAAAAGCTGAATAGACCAATAACGATTAGAGAAATTGAAATGATCATTTCATGCTCTCCTCCAAAGATGCCTCACGTCCAAATAGCTTCATAGCTGAGTTCTCCCATACTTTCAAGGAATAGATGCTTCCCTTTCTATAAAAGACTTTACAGAAAACAAAAAAAAAAAAAAAAAAAAAGAGAGAGACAGAGAGAGAACAAGAAAACGATACCCACATTTTTATAAGGTTAGTATAATATTGATTTCTAAACTGGATAAGAATACAAAATAAGGCATATATAGATCCATTTTATCTTTCACCACATAAAGAACTAATCATACAATCATTTAATAGGTACAAAAAATTCATTTACTAAGTTTCAATGTCTATTTTTTTTTTTTTCCTGGAGAGGGAGGGCTCTATTTTTGACATAGACACAGAAAATCACTGCTAGAATGAAACTTCCCTAACTTAATAAAAGCTATATAATTAAAACCTACAACTTCTTATTTAATGGAAAAACTTAAGCCACATTCCTTCAGGTTTATGAATAAGATAATGATGTCTTTTATAACTACTCTTGTTTAACACAGGACTGGATTTCCTAACTAATGCTATGAGAAAAAAGAGGAAATAAGAAATGCAAAGGTTAGAAGAGTACAAATACGATTTAGGATTTAGATAAGATGATGATCTGTATAGAAAATCCAGCTCCTAAGATAAAATATTAGATTTACCTGATTAGTCTATTATGTTATCTAGTCCATGATCAATTTATAAAAATCAATTGGGTCCCCTCTTAAATCACAATATTTATCTAGAAAATATTTAAAATATATAATATTCAAGTAACAACAAAAACAACAAATAAAAGATTCAGGAAGTAATCTGATAAAAATGCAAATTACTTTTACAAAGAAAAACCTTAAAATTTATTAATTGACCTAAAAATAATCTAAAACTAGTAGAAAGAATGTAATATGCTCCTACATGACTGACTTTAATTTATAAAGAGGCAAACAGTTTCCAAATTTCATCAATTAATTAGATAGAATACTAAAAATAATTCAACTTAATACTTTCACAAATTGAAAGATTTATTCCAAACTTTAAAACAAAGACAAAAGTGCTATAGGTAGTGTTTTTGAAAAGAAGAGCTATAAAAGAGAACTCCTTCTCAAAAGATATATTACAAAGCCATAGTTTAAAAAAATAGAAAAGAAAAAAGATATGAACAATTTGATAACAAATGAGACAGAGAGTTAAAGGACAGAGAAAAGAGGTTAAAATAGGTCTCATTTAAATATTAGGATTTGATTTAAATAACTGAGGAAGGAAAACTGGCTCCAGTTATAGGGGAGGAAGAAGAAACATTGATCTCTTTCTTAACACCATGTTAAGAGAACTCTCATCCCATCCCTCAGATGGGCTAGCACTTAAATGTGAAAGATAAATTTATAAAGCTTTTATATCAAAAATAGGAGAAAGTATTGTTCCTGGGAGTGATGAAGAACTTCTTAAACAAGACGGTAAAAGCAAAACATAAGTAGAAAAATTGGTAATTAGGACTAAAAAATTAAGGATTTCTGCTTAATGAAGGAAACCATTGTTAAAGTTGATGACAGATAATGAACTGGAAAAAAGTTGTTTGCAACATCAAAAGCCGATATAAGATTAATATTGAAAAGAAAGGAACCTAGACAAGTTTAAAAGAAAAGATAGGGGAAAATAACTGATTTAAAAATAGTTCAAATATGTGAATAGGAATTAACAGAAATGAAAATCAATAAATCACTATAGGTAGTACTAGTATTAAAATGCTCACTATTATTAATAAAATTGCTGGCCCGGAGAGGCAGAAGACCTCAATGGGATGTAATACAGTAACTTTGAGAATAACACAGAGCTAGGGATTGCAGGGATAAAACTGTCCCTAAAGAGCTGTGCAGACTTTTTTTTTTTTGCTTCTATACATCTGAAGTTTCAGTTACCTCCTCTTGGAGCTAGAACTGGATGATTTAAAAAAATCACAAATTATAACTACTAGCCAAGAAGTCAGCCCTCATGGTCATCTGTGGGACATTTTCTTGGGTTTTTCAGAAAAGCTCAGTGATGAATTAGAAGGAGATCTTAAGAAAAAGTTTATAGGCATTGCAATAACCTACAGAGGAAACAACCAAATGAATGTCATTTGAGGCTGTTATAAACTGACCTCCTTACACATCATATTTAACCTGGAAAATATAAGGTCCGTTAGTGCTAGATGCTAGATGTTAATTTTATAAAGGGAAATAGAGCATCATCACTGTCTCTCGGTCCAGCTTGGTGCTAGCAAAGGAGTAAGGGAAATCTCTATCTTAAGAACTTAATTAAATTAATTATTTTTTTTGCCACTTGTGTTAGTAGATATTTTATTCTCATTTAACATAACTTATTTTCAAAATCCTCATATCCCCGAGTTGACAGGAACCTTAAATTCCCCAGCCTTCACCTATTAATGATGTTTTTAGATAACTGATATATTTTATAACATAAAATATAACTCATTCAAATTCCAGCTGTTAATATTTACCTAAGTTTATAAGCTGATCTTAATATTCATCCAGAAATGCAAAACACCTAGAAGAGCCCAGACAATCTTGAAAAAGAACAAGGTTGAAGGACTCATACTTCCCAATTTCAAAACATATGACCAAGCTATAATAATCAAAACAATTCAGCATTGACATACCGATATACATAAACCCATGTATATTTGGTCAATTGATTCTCGAAAAAGGTACCAATAGAATTCAGTGGGGGTAAAGAACAGTGTTTTCAGTAAATGGAGTATGGAGCAGCTAGATATTTACATGCAAAAGAACATAGCTAAAAATCTACCTCATGCCATACATAAAAATTAACTCAAAATGAATCATAGACCTAAATGTAATAGCTAAGACTATAAAACTCATAGAAGAAAACATAAGACTAATCATTATAACCTTGGGTTAGATAATGGATTTCTTAAACAAGGCACCAAAAGCACAAGTGACAAGAGAAAAAATAGATAATTTGGTAAATTTTAAAAATACTTGTGGTCAAATGATACCACCAAGAAAGTGAGAGGATATCTCACAGAATAGGTAAAAAATACTTGCAAATCGTATTTACAATAAGGGACTTTTGTTAAGAGTATATGAAGTATTCTTATGGTTTAATTATAAGAGGACAAACCAATTTAAAAATGAGCAAAAGATTTGTATAGATATTTCTCCAAATAAAGATATACAAATAGCCAATAAGCATATGAGAAGATATACAAACATAATTAGTCTTCAGGGAAATGCAAATAAAAACCATAACTGTTCACCACTTTACTCATCCAAGCATGGCTTTAATAAAAAATACAGACAATAACAAGTGTTGACAAGGATGTGGAACTACTGGGACTCTTACACATTGTTAATGAGAATGTAAAATGGTGTAACCACTTTAGAAAAGTTTGGTAGTTTTTCATGAAGTTTAAAAAAAGTGTTACAATACGAATCAGCAATTTCACTTAAAGTATACAACAAAGGAAAAGAAAAACATCCACTAAAAAAACCTGTGTCCATGGATGTTCACAGCAGCATTATTTACAACTGTCAAAATATGGAAACAACCCAAATGTCCATCAACTGATGAAGGGATATATAAAATGTGGTATATTAGTAAGATGGAATATTATTCTTCAATAGGAGAGAATGAAACAATAATGCATATCAAAGCATAGATGAAAACATGCTAAGTGAAAAAGGCCAGTCAAAAATGTTATATATGATTTCATTTGTATGAGATGTCCAGAAAAAGGCAAATTTTATAAAGCCAGATAGTAAATTAGTGATTGCTTAGAGCTGAAGAAGGAAGTGAGGAATGGAAGGGATTGCTGATGAGTAACGAATCTTATTTTAGAGTCATAGAAATGTTCTCAAATTAGATTTTGGTGTTTCACAATTCTGTGATTATGTTAAAAAAGACTGTCAATTGTATACTTCAAATGGGTGAATTTTATGGTCTATGGATTATATCTCAACAAAGTTGTTTAAAAAATAATATCCTTTAGCCCACTTATATCTTTTTGAGACATGATCTGGTCATTCGATATATTTTCTGTCCCTCTCAGTTAATGCCAGTTGCAAATGTAGTATGTGTGCCATCCTAATCTTCATCCCAGTCATTGAGAAACACTTTAACCAGAACAGAGACATTGGCAATCTTCATTTAGGCTGTTATTAACTACTGCTCCTTGTTTACATTCATTCCATAAAATAAATAATTGATTTACTTCTTTGTGAATGCCTATTAAAAGACAAGCACTATACTAGATGATGAATATAAAAGAGTGTTTAATGCCTGCTGTGCCCTTAAAGAGAAGACAGCCCACAGAGTAAGCCAGACCAATAAGAGATAGGTCCTAGAAGAGCTGTATCTACTATTTTTTTTCGTAATCAGTAGAAATTGACCCTAGACAATTTAATTAAAAAAAAAGCTTATTTGAAGGTTATGAAGTTGCTCATAGTATGACAGGAAAATATGAATAACTAAGGCTTCCAAATGGACAGAAGCCAAAGGAGCTCCAAGATAAAAGTCAGTGGTTTTATCAGGCTGCCAATGCTGGTAATAATCAGCACTCACCATTCTGTATCCTTGTGTCTCTCCACTCAAGGTCTCAGTTTCCAAGAGAGTAAGCTCTACTAACTTCATCTCAGCATCTCTACTTCTCTTTATCTCAACTCTCCAATTGGCTAGGGGAAAGCAGTGCACTCTGCTTTCCCCTAGAATGCAAATCCCAGGGGAAAGAAAATCAGAAAAAGAGGACATGGGTTCTGAGCAGACAAAACCCAGAAATTTCACTAAAATAACTGTCAGGAGAACAAAGATATACATAGTGTTAGCAGTGGAATAACCTTGAAGGGATTAGGGAGTCTTCCCATTGGAAGTAATGTTTTAACTAAAATATGAAAACAAATTATCAATGTGAAGTTTGGAATGGAGAGGGTGTATGGAAACCAAGAGGCATTTCAGGCAGATGGAGTAATATGAGTCAAGGCACACAGGTTTGAAAAGCCATGATTTATTAAAGGAATGAAAAATTATTTAGTCACAGCATAAAAAAAAAAAGAGAGAGAGAGAGAGAGAGAGACTTTTGGATAGGGGATATCAATATGGCTTAAAAAAAAAAAAAAGTGGGCACCAGTGAGACTATGAAAATCTTTCATTCCTTACTGGAATGGAGTCCGAACTTTATTTTGAAATTTGGTAGAATAAACCAGGGATCCTTAAGCAAGTGAGTGATATTATTAAATCTGAAATTTACAAATTCTGACTATTGTGTGTAGAATGATGTGAAGGCTGGAAAAGGCATGTAGACTGGTGAGGAGGTTAGTTGAAATGTCCAGTTGATACTTAAAAAAAAAAAAAAAAAAAAAAAAAAACGGATCAGGGAGTGGCAGAGAGAATGCAAAGAGGGATGAGATATTATAGAATAAAGCAGCATAGGGCCTGATGAGTAACTGGACATGGATTTAGGAGAGAGATGTGGAAAGAAAGGAGTCAAGGGTGTCACTTTGATTTCTAGTCTGGGAGAGCTCTTGAATTTCTCAGGAAGACCTTCCCCTGTATGTTTACTAGAGTAGCTCTTTGGGGTCCGTTGTTCATGAGTGTCCTGTCTTTCAGATGAAAGTATGGAGATGTCAAGCCCCTCATGTTTATTTCTAGGCACTCATGTCTTAGGAATCTCGATTCTGATTTTTATCAGGTTTGTTTCAGAGCCTCTGGAGTCTTTGGAGGTTAAAGCCTAGTTTTAAAGCCTTGTTTTCTCTGGCACCTCAATGCTTTGTTGTAGAAGCTTTGCCACCTTAGTACCTGAGGTAAATCTTAAAAGATGCTGCAGTTTGGTTGTTCATGCAGCCCTGAAACATTCTTTTTTTTTTTTTTTTTAATTCCCCAAAGGCAAGATAGAACACTCAGCGCAATGCCAACAAGGCTTATTACTTTGGAAGGTGCAGTCTGTCCTGGCTACTCTGGCAGTGTGGTGTAACTTCGGATCAGTGCCAACTGGATGAAATTCAAACTGGCAACTCAGAATTGAAAGGTTCTCCCTTGCAGTATGAATTCACTGATCTAGGAGTGCAATTTTAACTTTCTAATCAATTCAACCAGATGATCTTTTATCAAGTGGAATCACCAGAATAGAAGGGACATCCTGAGGGCATTTGGTCTCACCCATCTGCATCCAGGCAGGACTTTACTTGAACCCATGGAAGAAAGTAAATGTTCATAAAACATCTGTTGGAGCAATCCTTAAAGGTGCCAGTGTGTGAGTCTTGTAGAGCCAGGAAGGGTTTCTAAGGACAACATACAGTTCTCCCCTCTGTCTCAAGTCATTTTTGTCTTGTTCTGGACTCATTAGAAGTAAGGGAATCTGATTCTTGTCACTCACACACTTCTTCATATACTTGAGAACTATTATTAATTCCTTATTCAGCCTTCCTTTCTCTAGGCTAAATAAACTCTGTTCTTTTAGCCTTTCCTCAGAGGGAATATTAGTCAAACCTTTAATCATTTTAGTTGTTGTCTTCTGGACTGCTTCCAAATTCTCCACAGTGCATTCTACCTGGAAGACCTGAAATGGAAAGCAGTAGGATAAAAACTGTATTAATTCAGACTCTGCCAGTTTGAAATTTGTGATAACCCAGACAGGGATTTGCCTAAACAACACCTCTTTCATCAATTGTACAAGTTCAAGATAAAGGAGATCAGCAGGAGGAGGAGCCATGAAAATATTCCAAATTCTCATGGGAGCTAACCTTTCTCCAAGTATATCAATGGTGCACTTTCCCACAGAGCCACTTGTAGGGCAAGTGTTACCTGGACATTTCAGCAAGTTCCCCAGACCTACACTAAGCTATAGTGTAAGACTAGATTGAGTTGTTGTTCCTATGACCATATATTCTCTCTCCTATGAGTGTGCTTATTAGGTCAAAGGCCTTACATTTATCAGTCTGATCCTGTTCCAGAATTTTGGGCTGTAAATCAACTATAATTTCTGTATGTATTCTAAAATCACACAATTATATTTCTATTTGGTATTGGACTGTTAACCAACTCAGAGTAGCTATTCTTTCATGAATCTCTATGATAATTTTTTTCTGTGTACAAAGCTTGCACTAATCCTTATTTAATTACAAAAGTTTGTCTCACAAGTCTAAGTTATTCATCCATCTCTCCATTGAATGAACATCTATCACATAGCTACTTTGCGCCCAGTCCTAACCATGACTAGAGGACATGGGAAAGCTAGTTGCTTACAATGAAGAATTAAGTGGCTCCTGTCTTCTAAGCCTCTTGGCATGGGGGATGAATATTATAATAAAGGTATCAGTAATGACCATGGTCCCTGGAGAGTCTAGGGAAAGCTTTATGGCAAAGGGACTTCTGGAGAAGTGACCTTATCTCAGAGGGGAAGTGGGGCTTTTCCAAATGGATAAAGCAGAGAAAAAAGCTTGGATAGTATCACAGAAATCTGAGTTCCTCATTACAGGGTAATAATTTAATCAGATTTTACTTATGGCTTGTTATGGTGACTGAATAGTTTTGCTATGAAAATTTTGAAAAGGCAGTCTTGCTTCCATTGGTGTATATACCTTAATGGTTTGGGGGAGGGAAAAGAACCCCTGCTTTATTCCAGAACACTGAGACATTTACTATCTGAGATGAAGAAATACAGACCAAAATATCTATGTTAACTGGCAGTGATGGGGGTATTAGAGAATATAGCTATATACAGACATACAGCAAAAACAGGTCTCCTAAAATTGCAGAATCTAATCCTTTGTGCTAAGTAGAGCTCAAAACCACAGTCTTCACAAAATAGATACAGACCCTTTTCTCTATGTTTCTTTGAAACAGGTCAGATTTCTCTGTATATAAGATCTCAAGAGAGTCTGGGAGTAGCTGCTCCATATTGGGTCCAGCTCTTTACCCCAGACTTACCCACTTGGGAACTTGGGAGAAGTCAGAGAGCTTCTCTTGTGAAAATCCTTTACAGGAAATCATGAGCTCTGTGGAATAAAGATTCCAGTTAAATTCATAACCTACCACATACTTTCATAAGTCTGGCTATGAGGTTCTATAGAACCACCACAACTCCTGAGTGTAATCAAGGATATTTTTGCTATTCTCATTTGAGAATCAGGAGAGAGACTTAGGAATATAGAATCAAAAGCCAAATTGGTGAAATTCAGATCCTAATTCTGTCCCTTATTAACTGCATGCCCTTGAACAAGTGACTTAACTTCTTGTGTAAAATGTGAATGATTACAATACTGCTTCATTGGGTGTTTTGAGGCTTCAATGAAATCAGTATCTATAACATGTTTAACTCAGGGTTGGCACATAGTGGGGGCTAGACAAGTACTTGTATTAAGTGTATTTCTGCCTAATGCCTAAAGGCTAAATGAATTATGGCAGGTTGTATTCATTCTTTCATCCACTCAAAACTAAGACGCAACATACATTACGTACTATGTGCAAGAGATTAGACTGCTGCTTCTCAAAGCTTTATGTGCACATGGGTCACCCGGGGATCTTGTTGAAAAGCAGGTCCCATTCAATAAGTCTGGAGTGGAAATCCAAGATTCTTCAGTTCCCAGACGATGCCAATATCGCCGATGGGTAGACCATATTTTGTACAGAATGGGCAAAGACACTTGTACCATTGATCTATAAATCCAATGGTTGTGTCTAAAAAAACGGGCATAAATGGTGCTTCTGGGTACAGACATCTGGGTTTGGCTTCAATGGCATATTTCTTCATTTCTCTAAGTGCTTTCTCAATTACAACCTGTGTAATGCATTTGTGCCCACTGCTTGTGATTTACAACTAATAGTCTTCTCATTACTTATTCTCCTAATTCTTACCCTAACTCCTTAATTAAGATAGAGCTAAAAACATCCTTTGATCAATTCACAGCCTTGACAAAACCTGGTGCTTAGAACAGGCTAAATCAATACAGATTTCCTTCTAGCATTGGTTGTCAAACTTTAGCATGCATTGAATCACCTGGAAAACTTCCTTAATCACAGACTGCAGGACCCTACCCCAAGAAGTTCTGACTCAGTGGATCTGGGTTGAGGGCAAAGAATTATTATGTCCAATAAAGGCCCAGTTGTTGGTAATGCTGCTGGTTTGAGAACAACATATTAAGAACCATTGTCTTATACCAATGAGGTCTTGGTGACCAGGAAGAGAAACTATTTTTGGACAAAGGTGGTCAATCACATTTGATACAAGTAAGTTCAGGAATTGCACAAATATAAGACACATGTAGTCAAAGATTAAGAGTGTATAGAGGAGGACAAATTCTGTTTCATCAAAACCCACAGCAGCTAATACTGGCTCCCAGCATCCAAAACCCTTACTTATTGTCAACAGAGATGACTGCATGATCATATATAAAGGCCTAACCTGGTCATCCTATATTTCAAAATCATTATTAATGAGGCCCAGGAAATTAGCAAATTTTTACTGGAACGTGCCATGAAAGGTTCCTAGTTAGGCATTGTTATGTGTCAAATATCAACATCATTTCCTCCTGCAAGCTTTTTCTGAAAGCTGATGCAGAGGTCAACATTTCAGCCACCAGGTTTTGTTGTATCCATACTTCTGTAGTAGTATTTATAATTTTGTGTTCCTTGTTTATATTGTCTCTAGATTTGGAACTCAGGAAGGACAATGATCATCTTATTTTTGTGTTTTCAGGGTCCATCACAGTGCATGCATGTACTTTTAGCATCTAACACACATTTGTCTTTAAAACTTATAGTCAAATTTCTCTACATACACTGAACCTTTGTTTCTGTTACAAAGTGTTGAATATGTATAATAAGGGATTAGATTGATAGTACATAGGAGTTGGCATCATGTCATTGTAATTATATGATATATTTATAAGAAAATACCATTTCTCCCCTACACAATCATTTCATTAGTATGATCAATTTGTGAATGATGAAAAATTAAAATTTATTTTAAAAAACTTCCAAGTAAAGTTATCAAATATTCATTAACAGAATAGTGATTTTAAGAATGGGGTATATATACACAATGGAATCTTATACAACAGTAAAAAATGAATGAAATAGAACTATAGCCAATCGTCATTATTCACTGATTAAGTGGTTGCAAATTCCCTACTCATTAAACTTTATTTGTAGCTCCAAAAGCAGTACTCATGGTACTTTTGTGGTCATTTATGGATATGTGCAGAGCAGCAAAAATTGATTGCTGAATGCGCAGATATTCTGCCTTCTCATTTCAGCTGTTAAATTGCAAACAAATATCTTCTTCACAGACAGTTTAGTGCTACACTTTTGTCACTTTTCTGTATTTTGCTGGTGATTTTGCTGTTTAAAATGACCACCAAGTTCGGTGCTAAAGTGCTCGCTAGTGTTCCTAAGTGCAAGAAGGCTGTGATGGGCCTTATAGAGAAAATACATGTGTTAGATGGACTTCAACCAGGCATGAACTATAGTGCTGTTGGCTGGGAGTTCCATATTATGGTAAATAATAATACATGTTAAGTAAAATGTACTTAAACAGAAACAGATACAAAACTTCAGTCAGTTAACAAAAATGTGACCAGAGGCTCACAGGAACTTAACCCCATATTTCTTATAGGAACAATCATTAAAAATGAGCCAATTCAGTGTTCACAGTGACTTTATAGAATTTAACTACTACAAATAAAAAGAATTAACTGTAAAGGCAACTAGATAAATAAACCTTAGTAGCATAATTCTAAATGAAAAAAAAAAAAAGCACTTTTTGGAAGATCATGCAGCTCCCTTCTTAAAAAGTTTAAAAACTGGGTGACTCAGTGTTAGTTAAGTGTCTGCCTTCAGCTCAGG
Organism: Lutra lutra; assembly: GCF_902655055.1. NCBI lineage: Eukaryota > Metazoa > Chordata > Mammalia > Carnivora > Mustelidae > Lutra > Lutra lutra. Next base: position 159,906,508 of record NC_062279.1, on the reverse strand, counting down.
TCATGATCCCAAGGTCCTGGGATTGAGCCCTGCATTGAGGGATTAAGCCTGCTTCTCCCTCTCTTTCTACATTCCCCCTGCTTGTGCTCTCTTGTTCTCTATCAAATAAATAAATAAAATCTTTTTTAAAAATTTGAAAAACAACTAAAGCCAAAGAGTACATTGTTGAAACAACATATTTAAACAAAGGAAGGGGTTGCAAAATTTTAGTAGTCGTTACCTCATGGAGGCACAGGGAATGGGATTGGGTAGAAGCAAACTGGTAGATGAAAGGAACTGGGTAATGGGTTCATGAATGTTAGTTATCTTTTTAATATCTAACAAAATTATTAAATAAATAAATTGAGAGGGTTACACATGAATGACAACAGTATGTCCTAAACCTAGGATTATGATTAAATTAATTCTTCCTACTATCCACTAAAACACATCTGTACAGTTTTCATACCCACAGATATATGTGGTGACTGAATGAATACACACAGATACATTTTGTCCCACTTAGGTAACTACTTTTTCCTCTAAATCTAGGCTTTCTGAATGAGATTCTGAGACAGGGATCTCCATGAAGAATTAGAGAGCACCCTTTATAAAACTTTGAAACCAGCACCTGGATCTCTAATGTCATTCTCAATAGTGCAGACCCTTAATGTATGGCTATGTCACTCATGGGAAAGTGGTCCATAGACCAGAGCAGCACCCAGGTACCACTGTGGAATTCAGATGCATTCCTGCCTCAAGTAGCCAGAATTGGAGACTGCAAAGAGGTGGAATAGTCATTCAAAATGAGCTAGCGACCACGGAGGAGAAAAGGCTAGATCTAGTGCAATTTTAAGTTGTAGTTTAGAATCAAGGGCAGCTCTAAGACCCTGAATCCTGTGGAAGCAGGTAATATAGGAGTGCTTGGAGTACTGAGAAAGATGTAGAAAATGTAAAGTTTTTAAGTGGGAGTTTACTGCCAGTTTGTCCTGATGGCTAAACCTCGAAAAACCTGGAGGAAGCCAAGCCGTACCTGGATTTGGGGAAAAGCAAGTATATTAAGGCGACAAAGTGTACCCTCTTAAATGAGAAATGAAGGTGTGTCCTCACTGGAATTTGCCTTTGATATTGAATGTATATTCTAGCAACCAGTTTGCTTGCAGTGGTTGATAATTTAGAGAGATTTGTATCATGCATCTTGCCATAGCTTGCAAATGACATGACCCCTTCCTGTGGCTGAGCTGCAACAGAGTCAGGCTGGTGGGGCTGAAACAAATGCCTGTGGTCAGGTGGCATTAATCACACGTTTGGTTTGATTTACTAATGCTATTGTCTTTCCATTTTCTGTTAAGAAATTATTAGCAGGAAGTAACTCGGCCCGAATGCCACAATATGTTGGATCAATTTAAGAGACAATATAGATCACTGGGATTTCTTTTGTCAAATGGAGCCATTAGACTTGCATATTAAAAAAGTATATATTTCTGTTTTGAGTGTGTAAGTGATACATAGCTTGCCATTATGCAAACGACCACCAACAAGGCAAAAGGCAGATGCAAATGAGTGGCAGGGAAGGGATGATAAATGTTTTGTTGCACATGGGGCTTATATTCAACCATAGGTATCTTGCTTTGTGCATTTTCCTCTTTTCCTTAGAAGGTAGTTACCTTCTTTGTCGAGGTTCTCATCCATAAGCTCAGAGAGACAGTCCACTTTCTACCCTTTACATGAATATGCTATTACTAAAATGCGTTCTAATTCTATCTAAGCACTCATATGACCGCTCTTCAGTCCAGGCTTTTGATGAACGCTCTGCTTGAAAGTTAAACTCAATACACATTCTCTGTTTCTTTGTCATCTAAGATGCATTTTCCTCCAATGCCTGTTTTTCTGTGTCACATCGGGTCTGTTTTTTTGGTGTCCCACTGTCTTTTGCTATACAGTGCATGGACGGAACAGCTGAGTAATTATGTCAGTGTGACTGCAATTTTACCTTTGGGGCCCTCTCGCTATGCCTGCACACAGGTGACTAAACCAGGAATGGTGACATTCCTTGCCTGTGAGGGATGGGCCATGTGACTCTATCAACTGGCAGCTGAGTCACACTGCTTAACCTTACAGCTTGGCAGTGTGAGTCTGAGAAAGGTAGGTGAAATGAAACCCTAGGCACTCTGTCCCCAAAGAGTTTGGCTCCAGATTGTGACTGGATAAACAAGACCTACAGAGACAGTGTGAACCAGGGAAAGAAAGAGTTCCCTGGACTCCCATTGTAGCTCTCACTAACCTCGGACCAGGTGCTTAAAGAATTTGGAGCATCCATTTTCTTATGTTTAAAATGATGAGGTCCCCCTCCATCTCTTGTATGTATATATTATCAAGACCACTAATAATGATAGTATCAATTAGTACCTTTTAATGATTTAACAAGTGTCTTTTGTATGCCCTTGGTAAACTGTCAAAATAAATACATAAATAAATAAACCACAGAAGCACTGAGACTAAATGCACTTAGAACAAAAGCAATTTGTAGGAGGAGGAGGGGCAAGATGGTGAAGTAGGAGACACTGTTTCCACTGATCCCATAAAGTGAGCTAATTATCTACCAGAACACTCTGAACACACGTGAAACCAGTCGGAGATGTAGGATTAAACACTTCTGGATCTCTACGGGGCAAAAGATGCCAGTGGAGAGGTAAAGCATACTGGGAATGATCGGACTGTTATTGGGGGATAAACAGAAGGGGGAGGGAGTCCTCAGAGGCAACCCACTGGAAAGTAATAACCCAATGCAAGAGTGTCTGTGATTGGGGTCCAGCAGTGACTTAGAGTCTAATTAAAAGCACTCAAAAAGAGCAAAAGATCTTAAAGGGCAACTGATGGAATCGGGTGGTCATGGGCATGGGCCTAAGCCCAGGGACCCAGGATGGCCACCACCAGAAACCACCCCTACCAGAGAAAGTACCGCAGCAGAGCCTCCAGTTTTGGGTCCCGGAGCCCCCAGGGTTGTGCTGCTTGCATCACCACTCAGGCTGGGCACACTGGTGTGCATGAGGGAGTCTGGTGGGTGCTCTCTAGAACCACAACCTTTTGCACTCTATGATCACTGTGCCACCGGGGTCTGAATCACGCTCCTCTCCTGCGCCTGAAAGTGCTCTGTGTGGGAAGGCTAGCCAGAGGTCTCTAGGACCAGCCAAGAGTCTGAACATTCCAGGTCTGGACTTGAAGAAACTGTACTAGACAGGAGTCCTGGCAAAGTCAACCATTGAAAGTGGGCTCCCTGGACCATTATCACTAACTGTTTGGATGCGGGGGTTCAGGGACAGGTGGGCGCTTCGACCCTTGAGACAGTGGCTGGGGACGTGCACTGCCCATGGGAGGTTGCACAGGTCAGCAGAGTTTGCAGAGGGGACGTCTGTGTGTTCTGGACCACCCAGATTGGAGCAGACTGAGGCTTCTCTCTGAGATGAAGGTCTGGGTGCAGTTTGCTTTTCACTAAACCTCCAAAAAGCCACAATAAAACATCCAGGAAAAAAAAACAAAAACAAAACAAAACACCTTCAGAGAACAAAAACCTGAAAAACCAGTTTCCACAGAGCCCAGCCCCTTAATAAGGTGCAGAAGGACTCAACCTAAGCAAGACTAACTGAAAAACAACACAGCAGACCCCTCCCCCAGAAAGCCAGCCAAAAGAATGAGAGGACAACCACCACAGGATCCCCATAAACTGTAAAACCCCAATATCAGGGAAAAACAACATATTAAGCTCCCAGTATTGCCCTAAAACCTGTAGGTAGATACAACTTTTATTTTTAATTCATTCTTACTATTCTTGTTCTTTTTAAGTTTTTTAAACCTACTTACCATTACAACTAGAAGTTTAGTAAAACATATTCCATAATAACCTTTTAACTTGAACTTTTTTCATACATATACCTGTATTTTTCTTCTTTTCTATTTTATTTTTTTAAATATACATATAGATATAAGCTTCCAGGTAATCCTCTTTCCCTAATCAATACTACTCCTATATATAAACCAGTTTTAATCTCCCCTTATCTCTGGAAATTTGAGTCCTTAAACAAAGATATCAAGAAACACCCAGGAAAAATCAAAATAACCTTCCTCATCCACACAAGGATTTATAACCTCCCTCCCATCTTTTTCTTCTGTCAGTGTTTCTGTGTATTTGTTTTTGTTCTTGCATTATATAAATCTCATCCTTAGGGTTCATTTTTGCTGGGTTCTTTTTTTTTTTTTTTCCCTTGTCATTTACTTTTGTCGGTCTTTTTGTTTGTCTACTTTTACTTGTATACCTTATAAATCTTACCTTTGGGGCCCATTCTAGCTGGGTCTTCTGTTTCTGTTTATTTGTTTGTTTGTTTGTTTCCTGTCTCTTTCTTTCTCTCTTTTTTTCTTTTTTCTTTCTTTTTGGTGGTGACTTCTGATTGCTCAGAAGCATTCCAGGATGCACCTGGCCTGGATTGAGGTTGATATATTCAGCTACACAATCCCCCAACCACCACTCACCAAAATGACTAGGAGGAGGAGCAACCAATGCAGGAAAAATTCAGAGATTGTGCTGTCTCCATCAGAGCTATTGGATATGAACATAGCAGTATATTGGAAAAGAAATTCAGGGTAAAAATTATCCAGGCAATGGCTAGATTGGAGAAAACCATTAGTGACAACATGGAATCGATTAGGGCAGAAGTGAAAGCCATCCAGGAAGAAGTTAAAAATGCTATCAGTGAGATCCAATCTAATCTAAATACTCTAACAGCTAGGGTAACTGAGACAGAAGATAGAATTAGTGATCTAGAGGACAAACTGATAGAGAAAAAGGATCAGGAGGAGGCCTGGAACAAACAGCTTAGAAGCCATGAAAACAGAATTAAGGAAATAAATGATGCCATGAAACATTCCAATGTCAGAATTATTGGGATCCCTGAGGGGGAGGAGAAAGAAAGAAGACTAGAAGACACAGTTGAACAAATTCTCCATGAAAATTTTCCCAATCTGGGGAATAGAACCAGCGTTCATGTCCAAGAGGTAGAAAGATCACCCCCCAAGATGAATGAATTTAGAAAGACCTCGAGGCACTTGATTGGAAGACTGATGAATCATAATTTTAAACAAGAGCTTTTGAGAGCAGCTAGGGGGAAGAGATTCCTTACGTACAGAGGAAGGCCCATCAGAATAATGTCAGACCTGTCCACAGAAACCTGGCAAGCCAGAAAGGGCTGGCAAGACATATTTAGGGCACCAAATGAGAAGAACAGGCAGCCAAGGTTACTTTATCCAGCAAGGTTGACATTAAAAATGAATGGAGAGATAAAGAGCTTCTAAGACTGGCAAGGGTTAAAAGAGTATGTGACCACCAAGCTGGCACTACAAGAAATATTAAGGGGTATTCTATAAAAGAAGAAAGAACCCAAGAGTGACATAGAACAGAAATTTATAGAGACCATCTGTAGAAACAAGGACTTCACAGGCAACATGATGTCAATAAAAACGTATCTTTCAATAACCACTCTCAACATGAATGGCCTAAATGCTCCTATAAAATGGCACAGGGTTGCAGATTGGATAAAATGACAGGACCCATCCATATGCTGTCTACAAGACACCCATTTGGAACCTAAGGATACATCCAGACCAAAAGTGAAGGAATGGTGAAGCATCGCTCATGCCAACAGGCCTCAAAAGAAAGCTGAGGTAGTGATTCTCGTATCAGATAAATTAGATTTTAAACTAAAGACTGTAGTCAGAGATACAGAAGGACACTACATAATTCTTAAAGGGACTATCCACCAAGATGATCTAACAATTGTAAATATCTATGACCCCAATACGGGAGCAGCCAGCTACATAAGACAACTGTTAATCAAGATAAAGAGCCATATTGATATTAATACATTAATAGCAGGGGATCTTAACATGCCACTCTCAGGAATAGACATATCATCCAAGCAGAAAATCAATAAAGAAACAAGAGCAGTGTTGGTATACACCATAGCACATTGGACCAGATGGACCTCATAGATATATAGAGAACATTCCACCCTAAAACAAAAGAATACTCATCCTTCTTGAGTGCACATGGAACTTTCTCCAGAATAGAGCACATACTGAGTCACAAATCAGGGCTCAACTGATACCAAAAGACTAAGATTATTCCTTGCATATTCTCAGACCACAGTGCTTTGAACCTGGAACTCAAACACAAGAAAAAGTTTGGAAGGAATTCAAACACATGCAAGCTAATGACCACCCTACTTAAGAATGATTGGATTAACCAGGAAATCAAAGAAGACCTTAAACAATTCATGAAAACCAATGAAAATGAGGACACTTCGGTACAAAACCTATGGGATAAAGCAAAGGCAGTTCTAATGGGGAAATACATAGCCATCTAAGCCTGCCTCAAAAAAATTGAGAAATCCAGAATACACCAGCTCTCTTTACACATTAAAGAACTGGAGAATCAACAACAAATTAAGCCAACCCCGCACTCAAGAAGGGAAATAATCAAGATTAGAGCAGAGATCAGTGAGATAGAAACTAGGGATACAGAAGAATACATCAATGAAACTAGAAGCTGGTTTTTGGGAAATCAATAAGATTGATAAACCATTGGCCAAACTAATCCAAAAGAATAGAGAGAGGATCCAAATTAATAAAATTATGAATGAAAGTGGAGAGATCACGACTAACACCAAGGAAATAGAAACAATCATCAGAAATTATTATCAACAGTTATATGCCAATAAGTTAAGCAACCTAGATGAAATGGATACATTCCTGGAAACCTATAAACTTCCAAAACTGAAGCAGGAAGAAAATGACAACCTGAATAGACCAATATCTAGTAATGAGATCAAACCAGTGATCAAAACCTCCCAAAAAACAAGAGCTCAGGACCTGGCAGATTCCTGGAGAATTCTACCAAATATTCAAAGAAGAAATAATACCTATTCTCCTAAAGCTGCTTCAAAAGATAGAAACAGAAGGAAACCTTCCAGACTCTTTTTATGAAGCCAACATTACCCTGATCCCCAAACCAGGCAAAGACCCCACCAAAAAGGAGAATTTCAGACCAATATCTCTGGTGAATATGGATGCCAAGATTCTCAACAAGATTGTAGCTAATAAGATCCAACAGTACATTAAAAAGATTATCCACCATGACCAAGTGGGATTTATTTATGGGATTCAAAGGTGGTTCAACATTCACAAATCAATGTGATAGAACAAATCAATAAGAGAAGAGGAACACATGGTCCTCTCAATTGATGCAGAAAAAGCATTTGACAAGATACAGCATCCATTCCTGATTAAAATGGTTCAAAGTATAGGAATAGAGGGAAAATTCCTCAACTTCATAAAATCTATCTATGAAAAACCCACAGTGAATATCATCCTCAGTGGGAAAAAACCAACAGTCTTCCCTTTGAGATCAGGAACATGACAAGGATGTCCACTCTAGCCACTGTTGTTCAACACAGTACTAGAAGTCCTAGCAATAGAAATCAGACAACAAAAAGAAATAAAAGGTATTCAAATTGGCAAAGAAGAAGTCAAACTCTCTTTCTTCACAGATGACATGATACTTTATATGGAAAACCCAAAACACTCCACTCCCAAACTACTACAACTCATACAGTAATTCAGTAATGTGGCAGGATAAAAAATCAATGAACAGAAATAAGTTGCTTTGTTATACACTAATAATGAAAAAATAGAAAGTGAAATTAGAGAATCAATTCCATTTACTATAGTACCAAGAACCACAAGATACCTGGGAATAAGCCTAACCAAGGAGGTAAAGGATCTGTACTCAAAGAACTACAGAACATTCATGAAAGAAATTGAAGACACAAAAAGATGGAAGAGCCATTCCATGCTCATGGATTGGAAGAATAAACATTGTTAAAATGTCTATATTACCTAGAGACATCTATACTTTCAATGCCATCCCAATCAAAATTCCACCAGCATTTTTCAAAGAACTGGAACAAACAATCCTAAAATTTGTATGGAACCAGAAAAGACCTGGAATTGCTATGGAAATGTTGAAAAAGAAAAATACTGGGGGCATCACGTTGCCTAATTTCAAGCTTTACTACAAATCTGTGATCACCAAGACAGCATGGTGCTGGCACAAAAACAGACACATAGACCAGTGGAACAGAGTAGAGAGCCCAGATATGGACCCTCAACTCTATGGTCAAATAATCTTCGACAAAGTAGGAAAAAATATACAGTAGAGAAAAGACAGTGTCTTCAATAATTGGTGTTGGGAAAATTGGACAGCTATGTGTAGAAGAATGAAACTTGAACATTCTCTTACACCATACACAAAGATAAACTCGAAATGAATAATAGACCTCAACATGAGGCAGGAATCTATCAAAATCCTTAAGGAGAACATAAGCAGTAACCTCTTCAATATCAGCCACAGCAACTTCTTTCAAGATATGTCTCCAAAGTCAAAGGAAACAAAAGCAAAAATGAACTTTTGGGACTTCATCAAGATCAAAATCTTCTTTACAGCAAAGGAAACCGTCAACAAAACAAAGAGGCAACCCATGGAATGGGAGAAGATATTTGCAAATGACACTACAGACAAAAGGCTGATATCCAAAATCTATAAAGAACTCCTCAAACTCAACACGCACAAAACAGATAATCATGTCAAAAATCGGCAGAAGACATGAACAGACACTTCTCCAAAGAAGACATACAAATGGCTAACAGACACATGAAAAAATGTTCATCATCATTAGTCATCAGGGAGATTCATATCAAAACCACATTGAGATACCACCTTACACCAGTTAGAATAGCCAAAATCAACAAGACAGTAAATAACAAGTGTTGGAGAGGATGTGGAGAAAGGGGAACCCTCTTACACCATTTGTGGGAATGCAAGTTGGTGCAGTCACTTTGAAAAACAGTGTGGAGATTCCTTAAGAAATTAAAAATAGAGATACCCTTCTCTTCTCCATCTCCCCATGTCAAACCATGAGAGACTGTGGACTCTGAGAAACAAACCGAGGGTTTCGAGGGAAATGGGGGTGGGAGGTTGGGTGAGCCTGGTGGTGGGTATTATGGAGGGCACATAATGCATGGAGCACTGGGTGTGGTGCATAAACAATGAATTCTGGAACACTGAAAAGAAATTTACAAATAAATAAATAAATAAATTAATTAATTAATAGTAACTAACATGAAATGAGATCATAAGTTTCGGGCCCTAATCTAGTGTGACAGGTATGCTTAAGAAAAAGGGAGAGACACCAGAAATACACATGGATACACATAGAAAAGGCTTTGTGAACGGACAATAATGTGACTATCTGTAAGCCAAGGAGTGAAGCCTTAGGAGATACCAAACTTGTTGACATCCCGATCCAGAACTTGCAGTCTCTGGAACGATGAGAAAATAAATTTCTGGTTTTTTGTTTTGTTTTGTTTTTGTTTTTGTTTTTGTTTTTAAATAGAGCTACCTTATGATCCTGCAATTGCACTACTGGATATTTACCCCAAAGATACAGATGTAGTGAAAACAAGGGCCACCTGTACCCCAATGTTCATAACAGCAATGTCCACAATCACCGAACTGTGGAAAGAGCCAAGATGCCCTTCAACAGACAAATGGATAAAGAAGATATGGTCCATATATACAATGGAGTATTATGCCTCCATCAGAAAGGATGAACACCCAACTTTTGTATCAACATGGATGGGAGAGGAAGAGATTATGCTGAGTAAAGCAAGTCAAGCAGAGAAAGTCAGTTATATATGGTTTCACTTACTTGTGGAGCATAAGGAATAACACGGAAGGCATTGGGAGATGGAGAAGAGAAGTGAGTTGGGGGAAATCAGAGGGGGAGACAAACCATGAGAGACTGTGGACTCTGAGAAACAAACTGAGGGTTTTTGGGGTGGGGTGAGCCTGGTAGTGGGTATTATGGAGGGCACGTATTGCATGGAGCACTGGGTGTGGTGCATAAACAATGAATTTTGGAACACCGAAAAAAACTAAATAAGATAAAATTAAAAAAAAAAAGCAATTTGTACAAAAGGGACTTGGAAAACAACAAAACAACAACAACAAATTGATCCAAAGTTACATATTTTCTGTCACTCTTTTTTCCCAAGGTTGGCAATGTAGGCATATAGTACAAGGGGAATTCATAAGCTTTCATATGCTTTTAAGTATTTTTCCATGTTACAGACTTTGTTGTTGTTTTCTTATGTTTTATTGTCTTCACATTTCTAATTTACTTCCAGCTGAGTTTTTCTTCTCTTTGCTATTAGTAGCCATGGAAAGATGTTCATTTGGTTCACTTTCAAGCAATCCCCATTCCTGGACATTTTGTTTGTTCTTATGAATCTCATGTTATTGTCATTTAGGTTGCTCTAATTTGTATACTTATTTAAAACCTAGAATGCCTACTCTGGTTCAGTGAATCAGGACTGGCCAAAATAGGAAAGAAAATTATACTGGAGATTAAAATGACTACTGTCCTTATTGCAGTCATAGATATACTAAGCATCTATTATGTGTCAGACACTGAATTTGGCACTGAGGCTGTGGTAGTCACTCTGACAGTATCCCTGCCCTCATATAGCTTACAATTTAGTAGCAAGAGGTAGACCATAAATAAGTAAACATAAAAAAGATAAAGGTATAAATTCAACAAAGGAAATCAAGCAACATCATATGTTAGGTGGTAACTCGGTGTGTAACATTCTAACTCTGGATGGAAAAAGAAAAATGCACTAGCTATGATCAGATCTAGGTGCAAAGTATTCCAGGGACATTTATAAGAGTTTATCAGAAACTGGTTTTTTTATAGAAAGGAATATGAAATAAGATTGGAAAGACAGTTTGGGAGAAATTCTTTTGAGAGTTGGGGATGTCATGTTGAGATAGTGTTATGGGTTGAATTGTGTCCCCTCTAAAGTGTTAAAATCCTAACCCTTAGTACCTATGAATGTGACCGCATTTGGAAAACACCTTTGCAGATGATCAAGTGAAGAAGAGGTCCTTAGGGTGGGTCTTCATCCAGTATGACTGTGTCTATAAAAGAAGAGGAAATTTGGACACAGATAGTGAGAACATCATGTAAAGATGAAGGCAGAGATCAGGGTGGTACATCTGGAATGCTAGAGATTGCCAGCAAACTATCAAAAGCTAAGGGAAAGGCATGGAACTGATTCTCTCCCACACTCTTCAGAAGGAACCAACCTTACCGACACCATAATCTCACTCTGCCAGACACTAGAACTGTGAGACAATTTATTTCCATTGTTTAAGCCACATTGTTTACGGTAGTTTATTATGGCAATCATAGCAAACTAATGTGGGCAGTGACTCCAAATCCATGGTTCTGTGGCAGATGGCCCCCTACAGTGCATGGCATGGCCTCAGAATGTTTCTTAAAACAACCCCCAAACACCCAGGACAATTTCACTGGGCTCAGCAAAGTAGATGAAACCCACTGGGCTAATATATTCAAAGTTTTCTGTGTTGTTTGTTTCTTGGTAGGAAATAGGAAGCCCTTTAAAAGTTTTAAAGAGAAGTAAAATGAACCAGCCTACCTTTTGACCTCACTTTCCAGCTTAAGTGTTGTTAATAAGCTTACTCCATTTCTCTCCCTCTTGTAGCACTGATTTTACCGTGTCCTGAGTGGTGGTTTTCTCTCTGTCTCCTGCTATAAACTGGAGACCACCTAAACCCAGAAATTGTTCCAGACAGTTCCAGCTCTCCAGCATCTCCCCCAGGTCTTGTGTCTACTATGTGCTCATTAATTATTTGTTCTATGGTAAATTTCAGTATTTTCTCAATTTTACTTTGAAATTATTTTACACATTGAGAAAACTTTCAAAAATCGTATTAAGAACTTTCATATTCTTTTCTTCCTGATTCACAAATTGTTAATATTTTGCCACATTTGCTTGAACATTTTCTCCTCTCTATTAAGCATACCATTTATTTTTCTGAACCACTTAAGAACAAATTGCACTTATCAAGCCTGTACTCCTGACAACTTCAGTGTATATTTCCTATGAACAAAAGAATTTTCCTATGTAATCATAGTAAAGTTATAAAAGGCAGGAAATAAACATTACTAAATACTCTTATTTACAGCCAATATTCAAGTTTTTCCCATTGGTTTTTTTCTTGCAACTTTTTTCTGAATCAGGGTTCAATGCAAGATAATCCATTTAACTTACTTGTCAAGTATCTTTACTCTCCATTAATCTGGACCCATTTCTTATCCTTTCTTTGTCTTTCATCATATTAACATTTTTGAAGAGTACAGATGAGTTACACTGCAGGATATTCCTTAGTTTAGTGTGTCTAATGTTTTCTAATGGTTATTTTTAAGGAATTTTTAAGCAGGAATGCCACAGATGTAATAACATGTCTTTTTCTGTGCATCACATTGGGAGATACAGAATGTCAATTGATTTGTCCCATTTCACTTACATTTAACTTTGATTTCATGGTTAAAGTGATGACTGTTATGTGTCTCCACTCAGTTATCCCTTTCCCTGTAATTAATAAATAATTTGTGGGGAGATACTTTGAGACCTTGTAAATATGATATTCCTCATGAAATTTTCAGACTAGTTATAGCATCCACTGTTGATTTCTGTGTGATTCCATTATTATGATGGTAATTACACATGACAATTTTGCTATTTCATTTATTCTACATTTATAAGCTTGCATTCTGCTTTACATTCTCTCCAATGTTTATTTATTCATTGGTTTATAACACATTGAATATATATATTCAATGGATTATAACACATTAACATCATTATTTATGTTGATGCACAAATTGTCTCAGATTTGTCTTTTAGAAACCACTTCAGTCTGGCTCCTTTATACTTTTTACACCTTTTTATCATTTTTTGAGCACTTTCAATCCTCAGGCAGAATAAGATATTCCAGTTTATCTTGAATTCTCTTTGCCCTTCTTTGGAATTAGCCATTTCTCCATGGCTGTTCTCCCTATTTCCTTTTAGCAAGGAAAGATTCTTAGACACTAAAAGCTCAGTACAATGGGTTAAATTCATTCTGAATCTTCTTAATACTCTACTTTCTGGTGCCAGGTAACATTTGAAGCAGAATCCCTTTCAAACTTGCCCTATAATGTTCTTCTTCTTCTTTCTCACTCTTCTGTCTCCCTCACTCTTCTTCTCCCTCACTCTTCTGTCCTTTCTTGTCTTCTAGAAAAAAAAGTGAAGTTATCTGGAGCTGGTGACTTATCTTTTCTACTCCCTATCTCAAAAAATTTGTCAACAACGACACCATTCACTCCCTATCTTTCTTTACCTTTACTAGTCTTTGATCATCTCTTTGTCTGGCAGAAAAATGTCTCTTCTGCTTTTATAAGCTAATCATCCCACTTCTTGATTCCATCTCCTCCTGTCTCCTCAAGGACAACTTCCATCTAGTATGTCTCTCCCTACTTACATTTTTCCATTTCTTCTTTTTAATTTAAATTCAATTAGCCAACATACAGAACATCATTAGTTTCAGAGGTAGGGTTCAGTAGTTCATCAATTGCATGTCACACCCAGTGCATATTACATCACATGCCCTCCTTAATGCCCAACTTCCAGTTATCCTACCCACCTCCCCTCCAGCAATCCTCAGTTTTTTTCCTGTAGTTGAGAGTCTTTCATGGTTTGCCTTCTTATCCATTGTATTTGCTTATACAAAGGTCATTTATATGTTAGAAAAATGTCTTTCCCAATCTTACAACCCTTGGAGGAAACAGCCTAACTCTGCTTTGTTTCACTATCAAAGTGCTTCAAAAGTTATCTGCATTCTTTACCTCCACTGTCATACCACACATGCTCCTTGGAGTCTGGCAAAGTTTGCAGCCCTTCAACTCAATTTGTTCTCTTGGAAGTCATCCATGATCATAAAATCACCCACTTTACCTTTCTACAGGAGTTAATGCTATTTAGGAAAAAAAGATGATGTATGGAAAAATTGAGAATTGGTGTTAAAAATGTGATGTTAATAAATGATGTTTAAAATGAAAATGGTAATTGGTGCTGGAAACCATGGTTTCTGCTATCTCCCCCTGAGGCAGGAAACAAACTGATACATGGAACTAATTTTTCTACAGAAGGGGAAGGATGGATTCTTTCCTTATAGTCATATTCTAAGGAGCAACTTTGTAAACTCCTAAAGCATCACATAAACGTTAATATTTATTAATAGATAATAAAAATACACATTATAACTTTACTTTTAAAACTTGAAGATATCAACGAAAGATTAGTTTAATTATTAGAAATTCAAAAAATGTATCAGTATGCTTATATCTTTTCTTACTTTTCCTGTCCATCTCCTTCATAAATTCATCTTTCCTTTTGTATCTTTAGTTATATCACAAAACCACTCTTCAGCTTGCTATGTTTTCCTTCCCAAGACTTTTTCCTTCTTAGACATGATATACTGTCATGGTGAATTTTCAGTCATTATCTTGCATCCAGACTTCTTTTTTATGCCTATGCCCTACAAGTCTCAGTGTCTGTTGGATAAACTCACCAAGGAAGTTCTGTCAGATTTGAGTTGATTCAAATTCAACCAATATTAATCTGTTTCTCTTTTCTCATACATTCTGTTACTTATTTGGTAAAATTCTAAAGATTTTTCACACAGGACACTCAAGTCTTCCAGAATTGGTGTACAAAAAGTGTCTGGAGGAAAGAAGATGGGTCTTTCATTAGTTATTTTCCCATCTTCTGGATTTGTATATTTTTCAGGAGAATTATCACTTTTTATTGGATATCACAATATGAACAAAACTTATCTGTTAGACTTAATTTCATTTTTGTTGTGGGGAAAATACATGTTAACACAAAATTTACCAGCTTAACCATTTTTAAATGCATACTTCATTAGTAGTAAGTATATTCAGTGTTGTACAAACAATATCTAAAACATTTTCATCTTGCAAAATTGAAATTTTATACCCATTAAACAATAACTTTCCATTTCTTCATGTTAGTTTCTTGAAAGTATTAATGCCCATCTTATCAAATGTTACAATTGCTCAAAGGACCATTATAGTGTTTTTTGTACAGTGGATGCTCAGAAAGATTTGAAATCATCAAAATATAACAAGAATTTTATGATCATCTAATGTATACCAGACTGTATACTAAGCAATGAGGAGAAAGGGGGACAAAACCAAAATGATACAAATAGGGCCTTCCAGGATTTCCACAATTATAGGAAGTAAAGATATGAAAAATTAATGATGGACATACAGCACAATAATAACAATAATTCACCTCGGTTGAGAAATACTGGCATAACAGAAAACATATATCTGTACTAGAAATGGCAGAGTATGGTTCATGAAAAAGAAAAGCATTATGGAAACAGAAATCTTCTATTTTTTAACAAAAATATGCCTAGAACTTGCAATCATTCAATAAATATTAAATGTTTATTTAAAATGATTGAGTGAAGTGACATCTGAGCTTGGTCATAGTAGGAGTTTGTTGATCAAATTGTAATAGAAGCAAGTTTAGGAAAATAAAAACATAAACAGAAATGTTAGAAACATGATTGTGTACAAGGGCAGTATGAAAGTTAGGTCTGATAATATTTATTAAGGTATGTAGAGAAGAAATATAGTAACTATGTCAGGAAAGGAGGAGGGGAGGGGAGGGGAGAAGGGAAGGAGGGGAAGGAGGAAGGAAGGAAGGAAGAAAGGAAGGAAGGAAGGAAGGATTAAAGGATGGAATATAATGAATAAGTGAAAACAGCCTCACTGATGATCTCATTTCCTTCCCTTTCCCAAAGGAAGAAGAGGACAGAATTCTGTTTCTAAAGACCCCTTTCAGAAGAGTGTGTGTAGGGCATGCCCAGGGGAAAAAGGATGGATAGAGAGCTTGGGACAGGAAGGCAGAAGCAATTCAAGACCAGAAGTTCGTGAGACGACTTCCCAAAAGACTGTAAAAGGCATGGATTTTATGATCTGTGCTGACATTCCTAGAGTCACTTTTTTTTTTAAGATTTTTATTTATTTATTTGAGAAAGAGTGAGAGATAGCTTGAGAGGGGAGAAGTCAGAGGGAGAAACAGAGTCCTCATGGAGCTGGGAGCCCAATGCGGGACTTGATCCCGGGACAAGGGGATCATGACCAGAGCCAAAGAGAGTCACTTAACCAGCTGAGCCACACAGATCCCGTTTTTCTTTTTTTAAAAGACTTTATTTATCTAGAGTCATTTTTAACAACACACTGAAGCTAAATGACCTAATGTACCAATAAATAAATAGACTATCTTCAGGAGGCTGGGTCAACACCCTCATATCTATACCTTATCCATGCCCAAAGGAGACTCAGAAGCAAGATGCCCTCCACATTCAAGAAATCTAGGGAAATGAATCAATGATCATTTTAGCAAAGACCAAATGGACCAAAGTTGAGAGTTCTTTTTGAATTTTCTTGTGTAAGACACCTGCTCCTAAACACAACTTTGCATTGCACTGGGTGGCACAGAAAAACCCTTAAGTGGTTCTGAATAAATTTCCAAGCAGCATGGATAGATAGGTGCTTAGAGTAGATTGGTTAGTTTGGATAAATAGAAGGTACATGAAATAAGAACATACTATGAGCAACTCTATGCCAACAAATTTGACAATCTGGAAGAAATGGATGCATTCCTAGAGACATATAAACTACCACAACTGAACCAGGAAGAAATAGCCTGAACAGACCCATAACCAGTAAGGAGATTGAAACAGTCATCAAAAACCTCCAAACAAACAAAAGCCCAGGGCCAAATGGCTTCCCAGGGGAATTCTACCAAACATTTAAAGAAGAACTAATTCCTATTCTCCTGAAACTGTTCCAAAAAATAGAAATGGAAGGAAAACTTCCAAACTCATTTTATGAGGCCAGCATCACCTTGATCCCAAAACCAGACAAGGATCCCATCAAAAAAGAGAACTACAGACCAATATCCTTGATGAACACAGATGCAAAAATTCTCGCCAAAATACTAGCCAATAGGATTCAACAGTACATTAAAAGGATTATTCACCACGACCAAGTGGGATTTATTCCAGGGCTGCAAGGCTGGTTCAACATCTGCAAATCAATCAATGTGATACAACACATTAATAAAAGAAAGAACAAGAACCATATGATACTCTCCATAGATGCTGAAAAAGCATTTGACAAAGTACAGCATCCCTTCCTGATCAAAACTCTTCAAAGTGTAGGGATAGAGGGCAAAACCTCAATATTATCAAAGCCATCTATGAAAAACCCACCGCAAATATCATTCTCAATGGAGAAAAACTGAAAGCTTTTCCGCTAAGGTCAGGAACACGGCAGGGATGTCCGTTATCACCACTGCTATTCAACATAGTACTAGAAGTCCTAGCCTCAGCAATCAGACAACAAAAGGAAATTAAAGGCATCCAAATCGGCAAAGAAGAAGTCAAACTATCACTCTTCGCAGATGATATGATACTATATGTGGAAAACCCAAAAGACTCCACTCCAAAACTGCTAGAACTTGTACAGGAATTCAGTAAAGTGTCAGGATATAAAATCAATGCACAGAAATCAGTTGCATTTCTCTACACCAACAACAAGACAGAAAAAAGAGAAATTAAGGAGTCCATCCCATTTACAATTACACCCAAAACTATAAGATACCTAGGAATAAACCTAACCAAAGAGACTAAGAATCTATACACAGAAAACTATAAAGTACTCATGAAAGAAATTGAGGAAGACACAAAGAAATGGAAAAATGTTCCATGCTCCTGGATTGGAAGAATAAATATAGTGAAAATGTCTATGCTACCTAAAGCAATCTACACATTTAATGCAATTCCTATCAAAGTACCATCCATTTTTTTCAAAGAAATGGAACAAATAATCCTAAAATTTATATGGAACCAGAAAAGACCTCGAATAGCCAAACGAATATTGAAAAAGAAAGCCAAAGTTGGTGGCATCACAATTCCGGACTTCAAGCTCTATTACAAAGCTGTCATCATCAAGACAGCATGGTACTGGCACAAAAACAGACACATAGATCAATGGAACAGAATAGAGAGCCCAGAAATGGACCCTCAACTCTATGGTCAACTAATCTTTGACAAAGCAGGAAAGAATGTCCAGTGGAAAAAAGACAGCCTCTTCAATAAATGGTGTTGGGAAAATTGGACAGCCACATGCAGAAAAATGAAATTGGATCATTTCCTTACACCACACACGAAAATAGACTCAAAATGGATGAAGGATCTCAATGTGAGAAAGGAATCCATCAAAATCCTCGAGGAGAACACAGGCAACAACCTCTTCGACCTCAGCCGCAGCAACATCTTCCTAGGAACATCGCCAAAAGCAAGGGAAGCAAGGGCAAAAATGAACTATTGGGATTTTATCAAGATCAAAAGCTTTTGCACAGCAAAGGAAACAGTTAACAAAACCAGAAGACAACTGACAGAATGGGAGAAGATATTTTCAAAGGACATATCAGATAAAGGGCTAGTGTCCAAAATCTATAAAGAACTTAGCAAACTCAACACCCAAAGAACAAATAATCCAATCAAGAAATGGGCAGAGGACATGAACAGACATTTCTGCAAAGAAGACATCCAGATGGCCAACAGACACATGAAAAAGTGCTCCACATCACTCGGCATCAGGGAAATACAAATCAAAACCACAATGAGATATCACCTCACACCAGTCAGAATGGCTAAAATTAACAAGTCAGGAAATGACAGATGCTGGCGAGGATGCGGAGAAAGGGGAACCCTCCTACACTGTTGGTGGGAATGCAAGCTGGTGCCACCACTCTGGAAAACAGCATGGAGGTTCCTCAAAATTTTGAAAATAGAACTACCCTATGACCCTGCAATTGCACTGCTGGGTATTTATCCTAAAGATACAAACGTAGTGATCCGAAGGGGCACGTGCACCCGAATGTTTATAGCAGCAATGTCTACAATAGCCAAACTATGGAAAGAACCTAGATGTCCATCAACAGACGAGTGGATAAAGAAGATGTGGTATATATACACAATGGAATAATATGCAGCCATCAAAAGAAATGAAATCTTGCCATTTGCGACGACGTGGATGGAACTAGAGTGTATCATGCTTAGCGAAATAAGTCAATTGGAGAAAGACAACTATCATATGATCTCCCTGATATGAGGGAGAGGAGATGCAACATGGGGGGTTGAGGGGGTAGGAGAAGAGTAAATGAAACAAGATGGAATTGGGAGGGAGACAAACCATAAGTGACTCTTAATCTCACAAAACAAACTGAGGGTTGATGGGGGGAGGGGGTTTGGGAGGGGGGTGGGATTATGGACACTGTGGAGGGTATGTGCTATGGTGAGTGCTGTGAAGTGTGTAAACCTGGTGATTCACAGACCTGTACCCCTGGGGATAAAAATATATTATATGTTTATAAAAAATAAAATTAATAAAAAAATAAAAATATATATATTATATGTTTATAAAAAACAAAATTAAAAAAAAAGAAGGTACATGATACATATTTTCACTCTGTAAGGTAAAATTAAAGGCAAAACAAATCAGTTGTTTAGAGAAAGGATATTGACATAAGGCATGATAGTCTATGCTTTTAATCAATTATCAGGGTTAAACATCGTATTATTAAAGGAATTTATAAATGAGATTAAGAGAATAAAAGGAGAGCTGAAAAAATGGCCAAAGAAAGTAGAGCTAAGTGGGGTGCAAGGGAGGAAGGTGTAAACAAGGTAAATAGGATGTTGTGATGCTTAATTTTGTATGTCAACTTCACTGGCCACAGGGTACCCAGATTAAATATTATTTCTGGGTATGACTGTGAGGGTGTTTCTGAATGAGATTAATACCTGAATTGGTAGACTGAGTACATCAGATTGTGGGTAGGCATCATCCAATCCATTCAGCAGCTGAACAGAACAAAAGGTGATAGAAGGAGGAATTTGTCTATTTTTGCCTGGCTCACTATTAAGCTGGGACATTCTACCTCACCTTCTCTTACCATTGGAATGGGATTTACATCATTGACTCGTCTGGTTTTCAACCCTTTGAACTCAAACTGAATTATATACTGGCTTTCTTGGGTCTCCACTTTGCAAATGGGAAATAATGGAACTTCTTAACCTCTATAATCACATGAGCCAATTCCTCCAAATCTCTCTAGATAGATAGATAGGTAGATATAAATATATAGATATATATGCATACATATATACACAAATATATACTACGTATGTATGTATATATGTGTGTGTGTATATACATACATATATATATACACACACATATATATCCTAATAACCTATTGAGTTCTGTCTCTCTGAAGAACGCTGACTAATACAGATGGCCTCTCTGAAGGTGTGCTCCATAGACAACACTTTCTCTACTTCCTCAGTTTGCCCCAGGCCACGCTGTCAAGCTTCTTGGCATTGGAATGCTTTTAGTACCAGGGAGCCTGGGGTTGGACTACTTAATGTTTTTTATTCACTTTTAGGTTAAACACCTTAAATATCTTTAGTACCATTTTAGTCATAATAATAAGATCATTTCCACAGGGGAGTGTCATGAGGCCTAATTAGTACCTATAGAGAACTCAGTGATCTTACAAGGTAAAGACTGCAAAGCACTATTCAACCTGAGAACCAAAAATGGATGAAGAGATTGCTCAATTTATTAGAGCTACAGTCATCTAACACACCGGAAGGAAATGTGAATCTCTCCATGGGGATGCTTTCCAAGGTCAGGATTTTATAAAGTCAACATTTCCCCATTGGAATAGTAGTACCTTTTCATTTCAGCAATTTGTGAGGCAGCTACTGCTGTAGAAAACACAGATACATAAGAACTGGGTTCTAATCCAAGTTAATCTGCCAATACCTAGCCTTGCAAAGAGATCATTGATCAGCTCACAGCTCTGGGTGTCATTTACTCATCAATTATTTGAGTCTATTGATCTAGATGGCATCTAAAGTCCTTTTCTTTCTTTCTTTCTTTCTTTCTTTTTTTTTTTTAGATTTTATTTATTTGAGAGAGAGAGAGAATGAGAGAGAGAATGAGAAGGGGGAGGGTCATGAGGAGAAGCAGACTCCCTGCTTAGCAGGCAGCCTGATGGGGGACTAGACCCCGGGACTCCAGGATCATGACCTGAGCCAGAGGCAGCTGCTTAACCAAATGAGCCATCCAGGTGCCCCTAAAATCCTTTTCAACTTCAGCATATTCATGGTTGACATTCCTGGTTTCACATTACACAAATTCAGTTCAATCAGTATCTCCCAAGTAAGTTCTAGGTGCCAGGCATAGTGGTAGTTTCTGGGCAAAAATTTGCCTCTTTGCCTACTTCAAAGGCACTATCCATATATAAAAAAAAAACAAAAAAAAACAGTGCTAATCCTCACCCTCTAGTAGTGTGCAATATTATGGGCCTGAAGACTCAATAATGAAGATCAGTCACTGAACAGGGAATGGAGAGATTAACTCAGTTGTACTGGTACAAAGTAAACTTAAATATTTTCCAATGAGGGTGTCTGCACCAGATTTTGAAAGATGAATAAAAGTTTGCTGGTAAGCAAAATGGATTGGGGAGGGGTTTGGGGGAAGCATTCTGGTGAGAACGAAAAAAAAAAGTACAAAAGCATAGAACATAGGTGAATATTTGCTAGAATATAAAATTCAGGGGGACACAGAGGTTATGATCCAATACACTCTTCTGTGATGATGTGATTCACTACATAAATATATTTTTTTCTATTTTTCCAATCCCTTAAAGCTGAGGTTATTTCTTATTTGCAGTCAAGATTTGTTCAAAATCTCTATATAATAAGATACAAAGATGATTGAAGCTATATAGAATCAAGCACAAACAATGCTAGCTAAAGTTTGTTTTGCATTTTTTGACCTGTTTAAATAAGAAATAGAATGCAGGATTCCCATGAAGGCATATACCTTCAGAACTGTGAGTTAGCTATGGGGAATTCACAGCATCTATGCCTTGCTTCTTCCAGAACTTGTCACAAAGAAGTGCAAATAAGGAGACCGGAGAAGCCAGCCAAGTCCTCTCTAAAATTATCCCTGTCATCAGAAACAATTAATACTATGTACAGCACAGTATTGTTCTAGGAATAGGAGCCAAAGGAGTTTAGGGAGATTTGCAGATCATATAATTTTGTAACTGAAGTTTATGGTTGGCACTGGTTGGTGTGTCAAAGCTTAATTGGTGGGAAGATTCCAGGGGGTTCAAAAGAGCTATTCAAGGGGTTCAAACAACATTACTACAGGAAGAAGATGGTTTATATGTTTATCATATTCTTGCGAAATTTGTATCTCTCATTTCTATCTGGAACTGATCAAGTTGCTCTGACTTAATGTAACCCTGCATGTTCATGTGTGTATGTGCGTGTGTACCTGTGTGCCTGTGAATGTTGTGAAATTTTTCCCTCTCTGCACAATATTCTGTGGGTGCTGAGTAAATGTCAAAACATCACACCTGGTCAACTTTTTTTGGTTGAACTAATGGAACCTCAAATGAATTTACTTATACTCTTTGCTCTTATAAATCTTGAGTTCAGTCACACCTGCCTTTCTTTATACATTTTAATAAAAGCAAAGGCACATTGCAAAGCAAAAGGCTAATGTAAGCAGAGATGAAAAAGGAAAAAAAATGTTTAAAAAGAAAATGTAATAAGCGGATAGAATAGATTATAATTTTTTCCACTAATATTAGATTATTTCTACTTATTTTGCACATTCTTTTGTGTAATTGAGCAGGGAGAGTTCTACTTTCTCTATTGCTGATTTCAGTCTAAATGAGACATCATGAATGTTTTTTGAAGTAGTTTTAGTGTACTCTTTTTAAAGTGGGAATAAACAGGTTTCATCCATTTGCCATGGAAAAGTATGAGCTTCATTTTTTTTGTTTGTTTTATTTTACATTTGAGGAAAATTAAGTTTCAGAAGGAAATCAAACTCATTAATAAATCTGTATTCTGAATCCTGGTTGACCTTCAGTTTAATAAAAGCTAAGAGTGGTTTTCAAGCTCATGAAGAAGGAGCAGAGAAATCAGTATTTGTATTTTTTGGTAGTCATTAAAATTTGAAGCTTCTACAAGTCAGGCTAATTTTGAGATCTGTGCAACTCTGGAAGCTAAGTGAGAATTTCATAAATAATCAGAAGCATAAAACTCATACAGAAATAAGGAAAATTTTTTTCCAAGCAAAATAGAGGTTTTCAGTAGCACATGTGCCTGCCTAGCTAGCTCTGCTCATCAGGTTGAAATTCTAGGTAAAGCAAAACAAAAATACAGAGCTCAAGTTTAGATGGGACATAGAGAGTCAAGGAAAGCTCCTTTTATTCTGAAGCCAACTACAAACAAACACCGCCTGCTTCCCCAAATAACTATTCTATACTAGATTCCCTAATGGTCAAAAGAGGTCATGTTGTAAATCTACTCTGAAAGACAGACTGAATCTGGGCATTGACATCAGGATTTGCAGGGAGGAAAGAGTGCCACCTACTGAATCACCACCTTTTAGATGTTTCTTTCAGCACTTTGATTTTCCTTGGAGTTCTACCAACCCTAGAGGTTGACCTTGCTTAGAAATGAAATCTGACCTCATTACAACGCAAGCTTAGCTTTCTGCAGGCACGTTACAAAATCAGCCAGAACCCCTCATATGCAGAATTTCCCCCAAATAGTACAACACTAAGGGAGAGCCACAGGAAAGACAAGCAAAGGGGCTATGTAGAACCAAAACAGCAAGAACAGCTGCAAAAGGGGATCAGGCATCTGTGTAATGATATGTTTAGTCACTAAACACAACTATTTTATCTTAAGATAGACTCAAAACCCACTACACATGTTTATGTAAAGTCTTCTTATCCTCAGTCTGAGGAAAGTGCCTGACTAAATGTTTTGCTGGATTGAACTTAATTGTTGACATCTGGAATTGGTTAATGTTAATATTAACCAAAGCATTTGACTAAATAAAATGACGTGGGAGATAGGTATACTCTGAACATTTATTCTGTGATGTTAACGTAATTAGTTGTATAGTTCAATAGGAAACCTGCCAAATTTATTAAATAAATTATAGATAGATAATTGTGACCAATATTGATTTTTAACATAATCTTAAATATATCTTATTGTATTTTCTCAGTCACACAGGTAAGAGGTTCAATCCATATAAAAAGCTGTATAACAAAGATCCAAATACATCTATCAGGGCAAAGGCTCATGGTTTGGCTCCTAAGCATATTCATTATTATTAACCATGAGAACATGAGAAAAGATAAAATGTAAAAATATCAACGATGTGTGTTTTACCAGCTCATTCACGTTGGAGTTTCCCATCATCTTTTGGAACATCTAACTTACCTGTATATGTGCCTCAGGTTTCATCCACCTCAGGTTGACTAAAAGGAAATATTTTGGAAATCATATTTCCTAAAGAATAGTACAACTGAATATAAAAGATTTAAGTCTAAAGATAGATTTGCACGTTAATGTAAAGGAGGGCATGTTTACATACATTTCCTTGTTTTGTGGCAGATACCATTGGTGTCCATAATAGAATAAGGAATTCAAATAAATTATGTAGGTTGGCCTTGAGAGATTCAGAAGCATCAGCCAGCCTTGAGCTAGACTGAAAAGAAACATTTTAACAGAGCATCTTAACCCAATTAAACTGCTATCCCCAGGCATCTTGCTGTAGTAAGTAATTGAAACCAATGACAAATGTTCTGCTTTCATAAAGGGCATAGTGTTAGAAAAACTTAAATATCTTTCAGTTGTTATTGCTTTTTCCATTTTTTGAGTAAAATGCTTGATAGGAATATACTAGAAAGGAAGTGGTAAAAAAATAAAAACAAAACAAAAACAAACAAACAAACATAAGGTTATGTCAGAAAGACATAGGAGACAACCCGAAAGAGTTTTCAATGGCCAAAGCTAAAACAATTCGAATAAATAAACCACAATGACTTATAATACACAGTGTAAAATAAATATATGTGTATCTACACTGATATAAATAAATGCTTGAATAAATAAATGGATGAAAATGTGACAAATTTTTCTCACTGAATATTGATACAAAATGGAGATTGGACTTAGTAATTTGCTTCCAATTATTAGAATGTAGAGAGCAAAAATGGTAACTTTACATTGGAGAATCATGGCAAGTTTCACCTATGATCAAAATCAGCATTAGCAACAATGTCATATTGATGTCTTGTACCCCCTGATATGATGTGATAAGAAGTGTGCTTCATCTCTGTGATGTTCCTTCCAAAAACCCATAACCCCACTTTAAACATGAGAATATATCAGACGAATCACATTTGAGGAATATTCTACAAAATATCTGGCTAGTATTGCTCAAAACTATCAAGGTCATGAACGACTAGGAAAAAGGAGAAAATGTCAGAGACCAGATAAAACCAGGAGTCATGGCAGCAAAATACAATGTGGTATTCTGACTGGGTCCTAGAACAGAAACAAAAGAATAGTATAAAAAATAGAAGAATCTAAATACATTTTAGTGTTTAAGGAGTAGTACACCAACATTGATTTCTTAAGTTTTGACAAATACATAATGTAAAATGAAAACATTAGGAGAAACTGAAACTGGGTAGGTAGTATAAAATATAATTTAAACTATCTTTGGAACTTTTTTGTATTATCTAAAATTATTCCAAAATTAAAAAAAAAAGTATTCACAATGTTTGAAGAAAACATTCTTGTGAAAATAAAGTTAGTAGAATCTCTGGATCCTAAGATACATAATTCTTGTGACTGTGTATTTGTAAAATTATTTGCTGGATTTCATTGCTATATATCTTCCCGATTAAAATGAATGTATTTGCAACATTTCTTCTTAGAGAAGTTACAAATAGCAGCTTTACCTTTTACATAGATAACATTAAGACTTGAAGTAGGTATTATCTGGATAAGAGATGATGTTGATTATAAAAAAGTGGTGAAAAAATGGTTCATTTCTGGACATATTTTAAAGATAAAATCAGCAGATTTGTGGAAATAGTAGAAGGTATGGAAGAAACTGCTGATTCAAGGATCTCTACACAGTTTTGAGTCTGGAAACCGGGAAGAATGGTGTGACCATTAAATAAGATGATCAAAAGTTCAAGAGGAGCAATTGTCTGAGAAGGAAACAGGGATCATGATGCAGATTTGGACATATTATCTTAGTATATTGGGCTTAAGATACCTATTTAAACAGTATATTGAGCACTTTAAATGTGTATTTTACAGGAGAGATCCAAGCTAGGGATATAAATTTGGGAGTCAATAATATATAGATCAGAACAAATGATAACAGCAAGGAAATAAATAAGGGAAGAAAAGGCAAGCAGATCCTGAATTCCTCCCAATATTAAGAGATAAGGTAGATGAGGGGATCCAGACGTGATCAATGAGAGAAGGAAAACAAGGTGAGAGTTTCCAGTCCATGGCACAGGGACAACCTGAGTTAAAGATATAGTTCTGAGGGCTCAAGAGGACAAAGGTAGAAAGGTTCATGTGGCAGTTTCAAAGAGGAGAATTTTAGAGAGAAAACTGTATTTGCAGAGGGCCCCTCCCCTGGTATTCAGCACAGTAAAAATCAGGACATAAACAAGAGGAAATTAATAAAGGCTGGTAAAGAACCCATCTGAGAGGATTAGAGAGAACAGTGCCTGGCACTCATAGGAAGCTGGGAATAGTGCCTATTTCTAATAACCAGGTTGGGGGGGAAAACTGTAATGCATACAGCATTGGGTGGAGTACTCAGAAGAGTTTGTGTCAGTCGTAGAGAATAATTGTTCCTAAACCAAATACTGCCTAACAGAACTTAAATGTAAAACTGGAAAAATTCAACTGTTTCCAAGTAAATAAATTGTGTGCTAATACAGAGCACAAGGATATTTACAGAAATACAACAACAGAAAAAAATTCAGAACCATCAAGATAAAATTCATGTATGGCACCCAATCAAAAATTAGAAGGCATGCAAAGAAGTAGAAAAATATGACCTGTACTAAAGAGAAAAATCAATCAATTGAAACTGACACAGATGTGACACAGATGTTAAAATTAGCAGACAAGGATATTAAACAGTTATTAAAAATGTACTCCATATGTTCACAAAGCTAAAGGAAGAATTGAACAAGTTAAGTGCAGATGTAGAATGCATATAAAAATAAAAAAGACCCAAATCAGACTCAAGTAATAAAAATTACAATGTATGAGATTAAAAATACCCTTTATGGGATTAATGGAAAATTATATCCTGAAGAAGAAAAAAATAATAAACTTAAAGACATACCAATAAAAAGTATTCATAAGGAATACAGAGTGAAAAAGAGAATGAAAAAATAAACATTGACTGGCCTAACATGTTCTCATTTGAGTCCCTGGAAGAGAGAAGGGGGCACAAAAAATTATTTGTGGCCATAATGGCCATAAATTTTTCCAGTTTGAAGATAATTATAAAGCAATATTTCCACGAAGCTCAACAGACCCCAAGTAAAAATTATTTTTTAAACAAACTTGAAGAAAACTAAACTAAAACACATCATAAGCAAATTATTTAAAACCAGTGGCAAAAAGAAATCATGACACATATGAGTTTTCAAAGTCAAGAAAAACCTAAGGAAAAATAATAACTAACTATAATATGATAGCCTGTAAAAATGAAGTAAAAATGAAGGAGTAAAAATGAAGGAAATCTGGAAATAATATTGACATTAGTTAGTATTAATGTGTCAATATTAGTTCAATGATTGTAACGGATGTAAGATGTGAATAACAGAGAAAACTGAGTACACAGTATATGGAAACTCTGCAGTATCTCAGCAATTTTTTGGTAATTCTAAAAATAAAAAAGTTTATTTTTGAAAAATAAATATATAGAAGAACAAAAATAAAAATAACAGCAGATATCTTGTCAAAAACAATTTAAGTGAGAAGACTAGAAAACAAATCTTTAATATATTGAAAGGAAAACTATCAATGTAGAATTTTATACACAATAAAGTATCTTTGAAAAATAAATATAGAATAGATAATTGTTCAGTCATACAAAAGACTTAAATAATTCAATATTCAAGTAGAGCCTATAGTATAATATATTATTATATTATATTTATATATATTTATTTATTATTATATTTATTTATATAATTCATATTTAGTATTATATTTATTTAATTTATATTATTATATATAAAAATATAATAATTCAATAATTCAAGTAGAGCCTAATGTTAAGGAAAGTTAACTTAAAGGAAATACTTCAAGCAAAAAGAAAAGAAGACTAGAAGAAAATAAGCATCTAGAACAAGGAATTAAGAGCCTTGGAAATGAGAACCACTTGGTTAAATATGTAAGATATTATTCTTATAAATTATATTTCATCAAAAGTAATTAACTGTTAAAAAGTAATTAACTGTGGTGTGAAAAAATATGTATACATAAAAGCAAAATTATAAAGCCACGAGCTGGCTATTTGATAAGATCAATAAAATTTATGAACATCTAGACAGACTAATAAGGAAGAGAGAAGAACACAAAATTGCTAATCAGAAATAAGAAAGATGATATTACAATCAATTCAAAAGATACTAAAACAGTAATGAACAATTTGAACAATTTTACACCAATAAGTTCATGAACTTAGGCAAAATGAACAACTTATTTTAAAGGTACAAACTACCAGTCTCAATCAAGCAGAAACAGATAACCTGAATAATTCTTTAAGCTGATGAACTACTAACTTATTAATTTGTCATTTTATATATATATTAATTTGTCATATATATATATTATATAATATATATATGTCATATATATATATTATATAATATATATATATAAATCCAGGCCAAGATGGTGTTATTGGTGAATGCTTCTAAGCATTACTACACAAATTCTTTCAAAAAATTGAAAATGAAGGAATACTTCCTAACTCATTCTATGATGCCAGGATTACTCTGGTTCAAAAATGAGACAGAGACATCAGAGGAGAAAAAAAACTGCATACCAAAATCTGCAATGAATATTGATGTAAAAAGAATATTTAAAAAATTTTAGAAAACAGAATCAAGGGGTGCATGGGAGGTTCAGATGGTTAAGCATCTGACTCTTGGTTTCAGCCCAGATCATGATCTCAGGGCTATGAAATACAGCCTTGTATCAGGCTCCACACTCAGCTCAGAGTCTGTTTAAGATAGGAAGGAAGGGGAAGGAAGGAAGGAAGGAAGGCAGGAAGGAAGGAAAGAAGGAAGGAAGGAAGAAAGGATATAGAATCCAGTAACACATGAAAAGAATAATACATCATGACCAAGTGGGGTTTATCCAAAAATGAAAAATTGGTTTATTATTTTAAAAATCAATTTAAATTGCCATTTTAACAAAGTAAAAATAAAAAAAAAAACACATACAATTAAAATCAAATAAACAACAGCACAATCATATTAATGTATTAAAAATCATTTGTTGGGTTTCAACATCTATTATTGATTAAATAAAAACTCTCAGCAATGAAGGGAACCTCTGGAATCTGATAAAGAACATCTAAGAAAATTCTCTAGTCAACATCACAATTAATATTGAAAAACTAGATGTTTTACCTCTAAGTTTAGGAACAAGATAAAGGTGCCACTTTCTACTCAATATGTTACTGCTTGATCCAGCATAATATGGGAATAGAAAAAATACAAAGACATCCAGATTAGAAAGGAAGAGCAAATCCCAATTGGTTGATCATCTATGTAGAAAATATTATATAAACTACTAAAAAGTTACTAGAACTAATAAGTGTGTTTAACAAGGTTTTAACAAGGTATGCAATCAAGAAGCAATGATCAATTGTATTTATATAGATAACAAATAGTCAAAAATTTAAATTCAATAAGCATACCATTTAGAATAGGTATGAAAACATTTAAGTATTTAAGGGTAGGTTTGTGAAAATGTGTGTCATAACTGTACATGGTAATTATAAAACATTGCTGAGATAAATTGAAGGTGTCCTAAATAAAAGGAGATACATATATCCCTCACTTTTTCAGAAGTTCATGTCAGGCCATTTGCTTTATGAAAGACCTATATCAGTATGGTAATGGTTTTTTTTCATTTAAAAAAAAATCTTCTTTGGATTTCTTTCAGTTAGGAAAATCTAATATAGGTCTTTTGTAAAAGTAAAGTGGCCTAATGTGAACTTTTAGAAAGAGGGGAATACTCTTCACTTGAGGCCATTTTGGCTTACAAAAGATTTCATAGGGACACTCTGCTTTTGGATGGTAGAGGAAACGGCCACATGCTATGTTCATGTCTCTAAAGACTCAGTATTGTGACAATATCAGTTTTCCCCAGATTGAACAACAGATTTAATATAATCTTAATCAAAATCTCAGCAGGCTATCTTACGCAAACTGATGTTACTTCTATGATTCAGTGTAAAATTCTATGTAATAAAATGTAATGTAACTTTGAATAAAATCAACTTTGAAAGGAAAGGTGTCAAAATTTATTATAAAGCTATACAAATTAAGACAGTTTAGTATTGGCATAAAAATAAACAAATAAAGTAAAGGAACAAAATAGAGTCAGGAATATATGGATATATATGGACAACACAAATGGACAACTGATTTTTAAGACAAAGGTACAAAGACAATTCAGGGAAAAAGTATAGTCTTTTCAAAAAATATTGCTGGACAATGGATATTCATGTGTCCCCAAACGAACTTCAATCTACACTTTGTTTCATGTATAAAAATTAACTAATAATGGGTCATAGGCCTAAATATGAAAACTAAAACTTATAAAACTTTAAAGGAAAAAGCAAAAGAGAAAAATCTATGACTTTTGAAAGGAAAAGATTTCTTATGTACAACACCAGAAGGAGGATCTATATAAGGAAAATTGATATATTGTACTTTATCCAACATTTAAAAACTTCTATTCCTTGAAAGTCACTGTTCAGAGAATGAAAACAGAAATTAGACATAAAAAGAACTTTTTACCCATTATATACACTGGTAAAAGACTATATATAGACTATATAACAACTCTCCAAATTCAATAACAAGAGAACGAACAAGCCAATTCAAATGGGGAAAAGATGAAATAGATATTTCACCACTGAAGAAAATAGAGATGGCAAATAAGCACTTGAAAAGATGTTCCAAACAATTTGTTATTTGATACATTCAAATTAAATCTGTGGGATACAACTGCACATATATTAGAAAGGCTAAAATGTAAAAGACTGACCTTATGAAATGCTGTGAGAATGCAAAGAAATGAAATTTCATACACTGCTGTTGAGAATGTAAAATGCTTAAACCATGTTGCAAAAAATACATATATTTACTATGCAATCATCTTGCTGCTAGGCATTTATTTACCTAAGAGAATAGAAAGCACAGGTTCATACAAAGACTTGTATTTGAATATTCACAACATCTTTCTCTACTACAGTTAAAATCCAGAATTAACCCATCCACCCATCACAGATGAATGGATGAAGAAATTGTGGTACATCCATACAATGGACTAAACATTAGAAAGGACTAAGCTATTGAAACACATGAAAACATGGATGAATCTCAAAGAAAATCACCTGACTACAAAAGATTAAATACTATATAACTCTATTCATGTAAACTCTAGAAAAGTAACTGATTTATATTGATAAAGCAGACCAAAGGGTGCTTGGTGAGGTGGCAGTGGCATGACATGTGCACCAGGAATCTTTGGTGGTGATGGATATGCTCATCTTTATTGTGGTGCTGGTTTCAGGCTGATAAGTACATGCCACAATTCATAAAAATATATTCTTTTTAAATGTATCTCATTTATTGTTTATCAATCATACCAATCAATAAAGCTATTAAAAGACAGTACCTAGCACAAGATAATTGTGTACAAAATAGATGCTGAATAAATAAATAAATGAGTAAAATAATAGATGAATTAGCACTATTTGTAGAACAGTTGAAGTATGTAAAATGTAACTAGATCACACAGCAAAATGATTCTTGGGAAATCATCAATTTATCAATCATTACCCCCTCTCAAAAAATCTGATAAACTATATCTAAATAAATGGAAAACATATTTTTTCTTTATAGCAGTATGAATGCTGACCAGCCTATAGAGCAGAATTACGAAGTAACAAGAGGAAGAAAATAAATCTCCTTCTTGTTATTTTAGTGCTAAGGGAAACATGTTAATTCTGAACAAATGGGCAATCTATAAATACTGTTCACAATAATTCTTATTAATAAGTATATGCATAATCAGTTAAAGAAAATCTGCTTGCCAACTATTTTTAAAAGTTTCCTGTTTTTTAAAATCTGTAATACAATAACTGGGGAGGATCATTTTTATTATATGGAGATTGTTCACTTTACAAGAAAGTTCACAGAGGAATTATTGAAATATCAGAGTTAACTGGTGCATTCAACTGTTAGTTATCAGATCTTTAACTACTTTATAGGATGAGGTTAAGCTGGAGAGAAAATGAAGTTAATACACAAAAATGGAGTATTGTAACTACTTTGAATTGACTATACACCAGAAATAAGATTTTTGTAAATCGCAGAAAGAAATAATGGAAGTCAATGGAAAAATATTCAACAAAAATTCAGATTACAGTACATTTTAAGATGGTATCTGTAGTGAGATAGAATATGAAGGGGTACAAGAGTAAAGGATGTTTGGACTGAAGATATCAGTAAACTCACAAAGATTTGGCAAATTGAATATATGTGAATATATATTGATATATATATTGTGCCTCTCATGCCATCAGTGCCTCTCATGCCAAATGAAGGGCATATGTGAGGAAATTTGCAAGCAGCATCTCAAACCTAATGCTGAATTTTTCTAGACCCTCTTAGGCTACCTTGGCTCGACAAATATGTCTTCATGGAACCAAGGGAAACTAGAGTTGATAAGCCAAGGACATTTCTTTCATCATCATTTGTTGTTGTGGCCCAAGTTAAGTGATCTGTGAAACTATGCTGGGTATTCATCTGTGACCTCAATAATCTCTATAATTGTGATATGTAAGTATAATTTGCCATTAGTATGCAAGTCAGAGAACCAGACCAACACAGGTCTTTTTATTTCATTTGGTAAAAAAGTGAGATACAGCTATGTAGCAACCATTTTGCTGGATATTACTCTCTGTTCTGCTATAATGATCCCACTATATGTAACTAGAAAGAGCCAGGAGGAATCTCGTTTGGGTTCACAGATAAATCTTTTCGGAAATCACAGATTAAAAACAATCAGGTAAGTAAGTAAACACAGAATACCTATTCTCTTAATCTCTTTTCCCTTTATCGGAAACCAGTATATTCATCGGTCATTGCCGACATTTTCATTGGTAACACTCCCAACATACACTGATGAAGAATCGTCAGTGATATATGGTAATACCACTGTATACTACCAACTTTCATCAGACACTCTCTATATCATAGAGTACTCTCCTATCACATCAGGCATCATTGTTTTTCTGTTGCACACCCGGTTTCACATCTCTCTGGCAATGCGTCATGGTTTGGAAAGGTCGACGTAATGTTGCGTCTTGCTCATCCAGCCAATCAACATGTAGAGAACCTTCTACGGGGTGACAATGAGACAATGGTTAACTAAAACAGACAAGTCATGTCCTAGAAGGCTCTCAATAGGGGAGTATCACACATTGGAGACAAGTATCTTGTCTGCTAGGGAAGACCATGAGATAGAGTGGGACTATAATGTTCAAAGCTTTATCCTAGAAGCAATGGGAAATCATGAAAGTATTACAGGAAATACATAGTCATATTTGCTTTATGAAAAAGGTCTCCCTGACTGCAGTGGGGAAAACAGAATAAGTGTAGGGAAGCAGTTAGCCTCTTGCCTAAGCCTGCATAAGGTGGAGAGAAATGCATCCATCCGAGTTTCAGGGGGAAACAAAAAATAAACAACGTGGTGACAAATTGAATTTGGGTAATGAAAGATTGCAAGATGTTAAGGATGATTCTTATGCTTCTCACTTTCTCTGACAAAAGAAGGAGAACCTCTTAGTGTCACAACCCTTACAGGATCCCAAAGCACTGCCCTCTGTCCATTACACACATACATATTTTTTAAAGCAAGTCACTATTTATTGATTCTTTCTTATGTGTTAACATAGTGCTAAATTTCTTAACTGGAAATAATGCACTGAATTCTCTGAGCAATTCTGCGAGCTAGGTGCTCACTATCCTTCACATTGGTAAGAAAAGTGAGGGACTGAACATCGAGTAAATGTGTCCAAGGTTATTCAGTTGGGATGGGTCAGAGCTAGAGTTGATAGCTTGGTAGCATAGTCCCAGAGGCCTTGTTCTTAAAAGTGCTAGGCTAAAACAGTGAAACTACTTTCTCAATTGTACTTATGCTCTGTTTATATAATGCAGATATAAATTCATGGAAGGATATGTGTGTGTGTGTGTTTTCTTTGTTCATGGAGTGATTTGTGATACATCTAGATACATATGTGTTTGTCACATGTGTGTTATTGTACATATATGTGTAAGTTTGTGTTGTGTATGTTCATGTGTGAAGGCATACATCTGTGTTATACATATGTATTTGTATATAGACTGTATGTTTGGCAGTGGGGGTTGTGGTGATATGTGTGCATACATGCACATGAAAGGCTAAGCAATAAATCATTTTACTCTGACAAGGAAGCTTTTATTCCCAAGTAGGCCTGTTATGCCCTGATCCTTTTTTCATTAACACAGTCTTTTTCCATTTGGAGTAAAGTGCAAATTATTTCAAGGAAGATAATCTCTCAGGTCTCTAACATTATACTAAGTTATTTTTATTGTACTATTTCTGAAATATTTATATATTGAAAGCTCTTTTATAATATAAAGCTAAAATATGTTTATAAATTAAATACAAAGAAAAAGTATCTAAAAGTAACAACATTAATGTATTATGATGGATGATGTTGTTTTGCCGAAACTAAATTCCTGTAATATGAATGTGGCATTGATGTGCCATGGCACAGTTCATGCTTTTTAAAAAGCAGCATATATAGAATTCCTCCACTGTTTCCACTCTCCACAGTATCTTGTACTGTTTTTCCACTTGATGACCCTTAATGTAATTTGGCCTACATTTTGCATTAAAGCAACATTTATGTGTTAAATCATTTTCTTCCTTTTTTTCTCCTTCTCATTAGCACACAATAATTAAAATAGCATTATATAAAAACTAATGCTGGCATTAAAAATTCTTGTCTTAACCAATTATAAGTTGATATGTTCTTACAATATATTGTATTTATTTATATCGTCCAAGTGAAATGTAAAATTAAAAAAAAAATTTTTAGACTTCTTGAAACTCTGTTTAGAAACAATGCCATAAGATTTTGTGACCCAATCAAGACTCCTTAGCATCTCTCACAAATAAGTTTCTCTCTTGATAGTACCACTATTCTGTATTCTGTAAACAGCCTCAGATCCACTAGAATCCCAGGAAGGAGCATATGTTGGCCTTAAACTGTCCCCTGCTCCTACCACCACTACCACCAACCTAAAGCAAGAAGTTTGACTTTTTTTTTTTTTTTAAGTCAAAGATGAGGCCCTAGTTTTTGGCTTTTACATCAACAGGGATAGAGAGTAATAAACATTTAATTCTTCATATATGCCAGATACCAGAATGAATGTTTTACACTTATTATTCCACTTAATCTTACACTACTTTAAAGTTGACTGTGTTCCCTCTCTCTTCTTTCTCTCTCTCTCTCTCTCTCTCTTTTTTTTTTTTTTTTAGGTTGAAGATCCTGATGACTTAGAGTGATTTCACCACTTACCAATTTTGAATCTCATTCACTAGCTAAAAAAACACAAGAAGAGCAATAGTCATTTGGGGAATGAAGATGAATTTAATTTTGGATAGGTTGACTCTGAGTCATGCATTAAGAAAGACACAGAGATACACAACTCCAGGGAACACCATTCACAAAGGTCATGACCTATGCACTCTGGAGTTTGGCTGTGTCATATACCTGCAAGTGAGTAAATTTAGTATGCAGCTGTACATGCAGTTCTGGAGCTCAGCATACAGCACTGGGCTGTAGATTTATATTTGGAACATGAGGTTATAGTCTCTGGAAGACAAAACACACTCAATAAATATTTATTGGATAGATGTCAAATTAATGATAATTGAAGCCTTGAGTATGAGTGAGATCATTCTAGAAGCATGCATAGTGAAGAGGGTTGTAATACATAAACATTTCAGGAATAGGCAATAGAAGGAAATGCCGTGAAAGAGATTGTGAAGAGTTAACCAGAACAGTAAGAAGCAAATCTGTTGTGTGTTTCAGAAATTTAAGGAAGGGAAGTTCTCGTAGGAAGCCTCTGGTCACCAAGGTCAAATATTTCTAAAAGACAAGAAAGATGAAGATGGAGCCTGGAAACTGGACATGGGATTCAGTGGAAAGGAGGTCTGAGAATAATCTTCAGCATGAAGAGGAGTCCAAGCTAAGGAAAGGTTGAGAGAATCTACACACTGGGGCTTATTTTAATTTAGTATTTTTCCCTTGTTTCAGATCATAAATGATTCTAGGGAGATTTTACTACCTGGAAAGTCTCTGTCAAGTCAGAGCCTCTGGTATTCTGTCACAAGAGAAATTTGTCAGAGACAATCTCACTTTTTGAATTTGAGAACGAGAGGAGAAGTGAGTTGGGGGAAACCGGAGGGGGAGACAAACCATAAGAGACTGTGGACTTTGAGAAACAAAATGATGTGTTTGGAGGGGAGGGGAGTGGGGGAATGGGTGAGTCTGGTGGTGGGTATTAAGGAGGGCACATATTGCATGGAGCACTAGGTGTGGTGTATCAGCAATGAATCTTGGAACACTGAAAAAAATAAAATTAAATTAAATTTTAAAAAAGTCTGTATTCACAACAATAAATAAAATAAAATAAATTTGGATGTAGTTTATAATTATATAATTTCAGACTCTACAATGGCCACACATTTTGAGAAAAAAAAAAGTGTATGAAAATCTTAGCAATTCAACTAATACGCCCTCATTGCCTTAAAAAGAAAGGAAACTAAAAGAATTCTATCCCAAGTATTTTAACTAGACTTATGCCATTTTCTCTATACCATATTATCTTACTAGGTTCAAACATTTGTTGTATTTAAGCTCTATTCAAAGTAACCTTAATTTTTCTGGAAATAATCCAAGAATATACAAGTTTTTAAAAAGTGATTAAACATACTCAGAAGTGCAAAATGAAGGGAAAACACGTATTTTTGAGAACCACATGCAAATACAACACTTTTAAGACATATGGACTTTGCTCAGATATAGTTTTCCTTTCCCATCTAGTTGTTAGCAAGAATTAGAGTCTTACAAGTCCTTTGTTTACATAATAAACAAATGATGAAGAGTTCATTTTCATAATCAAATAAATTTTAAATTGATAAAAAGATGCAAAATGTTTGGATGGTTTTACTAGTTACTGACATAGCAAGTTATCACCTTATCCATCTTCCCATTTGAGACAGAGACAGCATAGCTGGGAGAACTAAGAACTTTGCACAAACAGACCCAGATATAACCAAGGCCTCAACCCTGAAGCTGAAGTATGATCTCCAGATCTAATGAACTCTACCTTGGTCCCTGGATTACCATCAGCCTCAATCTTAATCCACTAACTCAGGGCAGTAAATAAACTAACTCTTCCCAACTGGACTTGGAAAGCCTAGTGACTGTAGCTTCTTTCCAGAATTTTACTAACAATGATATCTGGCAGCCATGTAGGCTTTCTAACTTTCATCACCTTTTCCTTCCATTATCTCCCCTTCTCATAATGTAACAAAATGAATGGAAGAGACGTTTTCTTTTTTTCCTCTGGGATAGATGAAGAGATGAGATGAGATGTTAAGAGATACATTCAAAGTTATAAAATTAATGAGTGGCAAAACCAAGCTTATAACCCATTTCTCCTAACCCTCTGAAGTGGATTAGGCAGCTACTCATTGTAAGGAAATCTGGGTAAGAGAGTAGAATTCTCCATGCTGACTTTCAGATTTCTGAAGAATTAAGACAGAAAGCTTTTTTTTCTCTTACAAGAAGATAAAAGGTGAATATAAGTTCTTTGCAACTTCTGTCGTTGAGAAGTACAGTCTACATTTTTTTCCTTGTGAATTTGGGGTGCCCTTGGTAACTTCCTTGAAAAACAGAATATGGTAAAAGTGATATTCTGGACTTCTGAGAGTAGTCATTAAAACCTGTGCAGCTTCTGTCTATACCTCTTGGAATGCTCACGAGAGAAGCCAGCTGTACCATAAGAAGTTCTGAGAACATCATTCTTTAGGGAAGCCCAAACTAGCTATGCGAAAAGGCTGCATGAAGAGAGGATACCAGCTTGCCCCAATTGTCTCAGACACACCAACCCAGGGATCAGAGTTTTGAATTAAGATCCACTCTTGGACATTTTAGCCCCAGGAGACACAATATGGAGAAGAATTGAAGCATGCACCTGATAAAACAGAGGTTTTTAACACACGGCCTTCATTAATCTGTCCAGGCAAATCCACTTGAACCAGACTCATGGACTTCCAGTCATCAGGAAGCAGGGATGAGACATTCCTCTTCTAACCCATCTAAATTGTGAGCATAATAAAATGGACTTATTACACTACTAAAGTTTGAGTTTTGTTTTTGTTTTTTTTTTGCAGCAACAGATGAACAGAACATCTTAGGTAGAGCCTTTGATATGACTTCATGATTGAGTATCTTTCAAAATCAGAATTATTAGTCATGGAAACAACACAGGAAAATCCAGTTATCCAGAACTCTTGGGGAGCAAGTTTGTTGTGGATGATGGAATGATTGCACTTCAAAAGATGGAGGTGATCAATCTTTCAAATCCTTGTGACATTGTATTTTAATTGTTTAATATGAACAGTTACACATACAATTGCTTATACATTAAAAAACTACATAGTGAACACATATTATGTGCCAGACTCTGTACTCAGCATTGGTAAGAGTCTTGTACTAGACAGACCTAGCCCTTGCTTCCACAAAATTTACAGATTAGTAGGGGAGGCAGAGATACTAAGCTATATACCCAAAATTAAAAAGAAGGTGAACTGTAGTGCTAGGTTTCCGATCCAGATCTGCCTGACTCCTAAGTTCATTGGAAGACATTTTGCAAGATGGTATAGCTAAGGTCAATGACCCAGTCTCATGTTTCTCTTTTATCCCTTCTTTTAACACCATTTTAAGTATTGTCCCCTTGAAAAATAGTTGTACCGGAAAATTACATATTTATATATGTCTTCAACCTTCTAAATAAACTGAGTTACACTGAAGGAATGAATTTTACTTGTGTTTCTGCATGGTCATAGCTAGGATTTAATCAGCAAATCCAAGTGAAACAAACTGTTTGCAGTCATTTAAGATGGCAACAGTGATAATAATAACGATTGCTTATACTTTTCTGGTGCCTTTCATCTGAAGACGGCAAAAGGCTTTATAGACATTAATTAAGCCTTACAGGATTTCGATGAAGTCATGAAGCAGTTTAATCACTGTAATATATTGAGATTTTAAATAAAGCAAAGCAATTTCAGAATCACATTTTCTTTTCAGAATCACTTTTCTTTGCTCTTGGTAAATGGACCTAGGAGTTTAGGAATGAGTTTTGTATTCTTATATTTGTTTCCCAGGTTTTTAAGAAATTGTGAGACTTTAATGTATTCCTTTTTCATACTGGAAGATACAGGATATTAGTGTTTTATATCTCATGGGAATTAACTGGTCACCGACACACATTTCATGCTTAGTAAGTACTGGGCACTGTGCTATTTGCTCAAGAAAACAGAGAGTATAATACCTGTCCTCAAAGAGCTTCCAGCTCAGCAGGAAAATATACAAATAAAATACAAGGTGATTACAGCTGTAATAGAGGTATGTGTAAAATATTAACTCAGTATGTAAGAGTGTATCTAACTCTGAAAAATATTAGCTAATAGCATACAGAGCTTATTTTCTACCCTTCCAGGACTTCTCAGGTAGTAACTGCTTTTTTTTTCACAACAGTCCTGATATGGAGACATCATTATCTTCCTAATTTTACAAACAGAAAACTGAGGCATAGAGAGATTGAATAACTTGTCCAAGATCACCTAGCTAGGATGTGGATTAGAAAGCTCAGTGATATTAAATAATTGCTAGAGTCAGAGTTCAAGAAAAAAAAAAAACAATAACTAAAGGGAAAAGATGTATTTTTTATAGGAAGAAAGTGGCAAAATGAGAGAGAGAGGTAGGGAGGGAGAGGAAGACAGAGAAAGAGAAAGAGCTACTGGTATAAATCTCAGAGTATAATCACATGAGAGGTTGAAGTGATGTGGAAGATATTTTTGGTGAAGGACTTAGAAGATGTGAGAGATCAGAACGTTGGTTAAGTCAGTTCTTTCATGTTGAGGGTTAAGAATGAGTACAGTGATAGTGAAAAAGAATGTTCATCTCTAAATGGGAAGGAAGGACTAAAATGATAAATGACAACACCGAAAAGCAGAAGTAGGTGATGATGTCTGATAATATGAACATTAAAGAAAAAAAAGTCGGGGTCTTTTTAAAAAAGATTTATTTATTTATTTATTTATTTGAGGGAGAGAGAATGAGCAGAAGGGCAGAGGGAGAGAGAATCTGAAGCAGACTCAATACTGAGCACAGAGCCCTATGTGGGGCTCGATCTTAGGATCCTGAGATCAGACCTGAGCCAAAACCAAGAAGTGGCTTCTTAATCAACTGTGCCACCTAGGCACCCCAAGAAGTTGCAGTCTTTGAAGGAGGAAAAGGGTTTGAAAGAAGCAATAGAGTGTTAGGAGGGAACAGACATCATTTAAATGTCGTAAGGTATGTAGAAATGGGAGAAATCCAGTCTGTGGCTGAGAGAAGTGAGGAACCAGAGTTTTCAGGGAGCATCTTTCAGTTAGAGGAAAAAAGTAAAAGACCATTCAGAGAAAGAAAAGAAGAAAGACAAGAAGAAAGAATGAACATATACTTGAATCCTCTTAAAACCTCAGTAAGAAATGGACACTGGAACACCGAACTGTCAAGGTTTCTATGGATCGAGAATTCGGAAAAGGTTCAGCTGGGCAGTTCTGGCTCCGGTCGCTCAGGTGGTTGCTCTCAGAAGTGGATGTTACGACAATGGAGCTGAAGAAGCCAGAATCTACATGGGCATCTCTCTTCAGGCAGTTTCACTATCCCCCCATTAAAGTT
Source organism: Lutra lutra (assembly GCF_902655055.1). Taxonomy (NCBI): domain Eukaryota; kingdom Metazoa; phylum Chordata; class Mammalia; order Carnivora; family Mustelidae; genus Lutra; species Lutra lutra. The sequence goes on along the minus strand of NC_062279.1, from coordinate 159,865,151 downwards.
AGCCTCTTCTTATAGGCTACTTTGAGCTTCCTTTAAAGCCTGACTGCTAACACGGTTTTTCAGGGCTTCAGAGGTACGTTCCCCAAGAGAACCTGGCAAAACGTATGTTGCCTTTGTAGCTTAGCCTTAGAAGTCATGTAGCATCATTTTTGTCGAGTCACGAGTCCATTCAGATTCAAGGAGAGGGAACTGAGACTCCACCTCTTAATGGGAGGAGTGTCAAAACCTGAAAGAAGAGCATGTGTGTTGGAAGATATTGTTGGAAAATACAATCTGTCACTTTTGGAAAATACAATCTGCCTCAAGTATGGACCCAAAACAGACTAAACTCAGTAAAAGAAGTCTAGTGATGTCTTGAAGTCCTCATAATGACTGCCTGCTCTCCTACCTCTCTATTCCCCAGGCTTACACCCTAGAGCAGGCAGGATAAATCCTAGTGCAACTCACTACTTGATATTTTTAATACACACCACGGAACAGGAGTGATGTCGTGAAGGAAGTAAAATCAATTCCAATACATGAATTACTTCTTTTCATAATGGTTTTATGAATATGAGGAATATTATTTTTATAGGGCTATTTTTGAACACCTCAATCACAAAAGAAATTAGTTCATTTGAGGAAATGATAGAAGACCTTTGTGGTTTTGGCACAGGACATTTCATGATGCGAAGCATATTTATTGTGCATCCACAATGTGCCAAGCGCTATTCTTGGTGTTGAGAATGCAGCAAACAACACAAAATAAAAAACATCCTTGTCACCATAAAGGTAACCTGAAAACACTGCTCACTCAGGGAAAGGACACTACCTAGTAAATGCATATATATTCAATTCCTTCTACCACGGCTACATAAGCCCCCCAGGGCAGGAGCTGCATCATTTTCACTACTATCCTCAGCCTAGCATGGTGCCTGGAGGAAAGCAATATTCAATAAACATATCTTGAATTAATGTGCAGATTTGAAGGAATTCAGGCCAGTTGTTTAAAGAAAAGGGATTTCTGGAGGAAGTAGTCAGCATGCCCTCTTCTTCAAGGATTAGCACTAGACTACCTTGAGGAGATGGTGAAACTCTAGCCTTAGGAATAAAGGCTGAGCAAAATGTGGGGTAGGAGTGAGGACTGGCTCTCTGTTACATTCTTAGTGATAGAAGAATAAAGAAATCTCTATGATTTCTTAAGCCTTGTAATTACAAGGCTCTTTCTTGTGTTTGTTATTGTTCCTTTTCTCTGTTTCCCTGTGGTGATTAATAGTAATTTAAAAAAATGTCCTGTGTACTTGTCTTTGGGGAATGGAAGGAAGGAGGAAGCTGAGGAGACTTGCTTTCTGCAGGGAGGCTGGAGGGGAGATGATCCTCCAGGCACAGAGCTGAATTGGCAGCTTTAGAGAGCAGGGAGTAGGTGAAGTTCCTGGAGCCTGCTCTAAGGAAAGACAGGACAGCAGCAGGCCTGGGAAACAGAGGGTCCTGAAATTCAAGGCTGCAAAGAATTTGTGGTTACTTGACCAATCCATGCCCCAATTTTCCTTGTAAAGAATTAAAAACAAATTAGTGCTTTTCTCACACTTTTACTTTTGTGTTCCCTCTGTCAGTTAAATATGCCATCCACACTGGAATCCTTTCTGATGCTCTGCCCTGATTTTCTCATCCTTCATTTATAATCACTCACCTAGTCCTGTCATTTCTGCCTACTGATGTCTTTCAAATCTGTCCTCTTATATTTATATCTATCCTCACTGACTTTGTCTGTGCTCAGACCTGGATCACCATAGCTGCCCCATAATTGGTTTCCAACAAGAGAACTCTTTATACAATTCTACACTATTTTTTTCTTAAAAGCTAATTTGATTGTGTCCTTCTCTGCTTAACTTTCTGCTGTGAAGGCCTGCTTCCCCCAAGGCAAAGCCCCAAACCTTAGCATGAGGTCTCTGCTCTCCATACAACTTTTTGATTCAATTTTTGTGCCTCTTCCCCCAAACACATGTGGGTTTGTTCACTAGAGCCCAAGTATGCCCAAGTATGCCATACTATTCCAAATGATTGTCACATACACATTTGCATATAATATTCACCTTGGTGAAAATGTACTTCCTTTTCTCTCCAATAGCTAGGTGAAATATCACTTCCACTCAGTGAAGCCTTTATTCCGTCTGCCCCCCACCCCGCAGGTAACCATAGGCTTCCATAATCCGTGTACATGTTCTTGTTCTGGATGAATTTCCTCACTAGATTGTGACTTTCTTGAGAGGATTTTGTCTTAACACTGTCACAAATGCCAAGCACAACACATACTGTAAAACTAGTAAATAACGCACATGAAATGAATGAAGGAATGCATGTGAGAAGGAATGGGTATTTTTGGCTGAAAAATTACAAGCACAAGTCCAGGTAGATGGAGCAGAGACCAATCTGTCACATGTCACTGATCATACCTAGAAAGCCGCCTTCTTATTGCCTAGGAGTATAAGGACATTAAACCAGGAAATGCCACTATAGCTGTTCAGTCTCTGGATAGCTAGAAAGACTCAACTCCACAAAGAATATGCAATTCTGTCCTTAGATGAAAGGAAACACCAGCTTTGAAAAAGTATTTTCATAAGAGAGTATGAATTGGGTGTTCACTTTTTTGTGAAGAGGGTGTTCACTTTTTTGTGTGACAAAGTGTCTACTTCCAGGTGTCCTGTGTGTGGCCAGCTCATCTCATCTAGAAACAATGTCTTTAGCCAGGGTAGTGCATTCCAAAAAGATGAATAATTTTTCTTATATATTAATGCAAGAACAGAGATCTACTAATGATCATTAAATAGCCAATAGCTTAGTCTGCTTAGGCTACTGTGACAAAATACTGTAGAGGAGGTTGCTTAAACAATAGATAAGGGTTTCTTACAGTCAAGTGCTGGGAATTTGATGATTGAGGTGTCTTCAGATTAAGTGTCTGATGAGCGCCTATTTCCTGGCTTGCAGACAGTTTCCTTCATTTTGAGAGTCATAGCCAAGGGGCATAGGCTCAGTAAAAGACAGAGATCCAAGCAAAGGATTATAGAATGCTTCCTCTCCTCCCTCATCTTACTACCACATCAGCCAGCCTTCTCTATGACAGTGTATTTCAACTAAAAGAACTGGAAGCCTCAGATCCTATTTAAGAAGGAGCCTCTGGGAAACCCAATGAATATCAGAGGAGATTAAAAACAAGGACAGTAAAAAAAAAAAAAAAAAAAAAAAAAAAAGAAGGAAGGAAGGAAAGAAAGAGAAAGAAAGAAGTCCGATTCTGACAACTTTTGCAAACAGTAAATATAGGCTAATGCCTAGATGAATAAGCATAAGCCTCTCACACTGAAGACCTATTTACTCAGTTCCTTTTATGTAATTTATCACTTCTGGCTTTCAACAAAACATCACAATAAACAAACAAACAAACAAATAAATAAATATTTAAAGAAAACTACACCTATGTATATCATATTCAAACTGAAAAAAAAATCAAAGACAAAGAAAAATCTTGAAAGGAGGCAGAGGGAAAAAAGAAATAATACAACATGAAAGTCTGTGCAAAAAAACTATAGGCTCAATAAGCAAAGACTCATGATCTTGGAATCCTAAAAATGAGTGCTAAATATATTAAATATATATCAAAATACAGAGTGCTAAATATAGTTACATTTAAGTAATATGTACTTCAAGAGATAAAGTAGAATCAAAATGATAAAGCAGACTTTGGAAAATAAGCTGATATAATTCTATGAATAAGATAAAAAGAACCCTCTAAAAAAAAAAAAGAAAAGAAAAGAAAAGAAAAATAACCCTCTCATAATATGGTTCTTCAGAGATGCAGAACCAATAGGATGGGGTGTAAATATCTATCTGTCTATCTATCTATCTATCTATCATCTACCTATTTATCATCTATCATCTATCTAAAAAGAATTTATTTGAAAGAATTGGCTCACACAATTATGTAGATGGGCAACTTCAAAATCTTCAGAATGAGCCAGGAGGCTGGAGACAGGGGAAGAACTGAGGTTTTGGTTTAAGTCCTAAGGCCATCTGCTAGTGGAATTCCTTCTTGCCTGGAGAAATTCAGTCTTCTACTCAGGTCTTCAACTGATTAGAAGAGATTCATCCACATTATGGAGGGCTATCTGCTCTAATCAAAGCCCATCTATTTAAATATCAATCTCATTGAAAAGAAAGAAGGAAAGAAAGAGAGAAAGAAAGAAAGAAAGAAGGAAAGAAGGAAAAGAAAAGCTTTCACAGAAATATCCAGAAGAGTGTTTGACTAAATAACTGGGTATTTAGTCAACTAGACACACAAAATTAACCATCACAAACTGTATGAATGCAGTAGATGGTGTAACTAGCGGCCTTCTTCAGTCTTCCTAACATTAACACCATTTGTCATAGGCCTTAGCCTATTTCTTCACTTGGGCTATAGTATATAATTTCTTGTATCTTAACTTGGACATCAACCGTGGTACTCAGCATAGCTAATATTCTAAGGCGGGGGTAAGGACTGCCAGTTCTGAAATCAGGCCTTATGAGGTTTTTGTGTTTCCACTAATCCTCTTGTATTGCTGACATCATCATAAAGAAAAAAAATGTCAGGAAGAAATACTACATGGAGTAAAGTCATCCCAGATGAACTCCCTTAGCCAAACTAAGCCTGGGTTACCAACAACCAGCTGATCTACATGTATCTGGAATCAGTAGTTTTGAGCTGAGCTCAGTCCACATCAGCCAATTTTATTTATTTATTTATTTTTTAAGATTTTATTTATTTCACATCAGCCAATTTTAAATAATTCATAGACTTGTGGGTGACAATAAATGTCTGTTGTTTTAAGCTACTAAGTTTTGGGTTGCTTTTATGTAGCAATAGTTAATGAATGCAATGAGTTAGATAGTAATTTAAGCATAATTAAAAAGAGAATTAGTGAATTAGATGATAAACTGGCCTCAAATACTTAAAATGTAGTACAGACAGAGAACAAAAATATAAAAGGATGGTTAGACCTATGAATGATAGAATGAGATAGTCTATAAATGACAACTTGAATTTACAGACAAATTTTATAAAGGAAGTAGTATTTACAATATGTAAAATACTCCTAAAAATCAACATAAAAAAGAAAAAAAAAACTCAAGAAGAAAAAAAAGATCAAAAAGCATAAGCAAGAATTCCATAGAAATTTTCAAATGGCCAGTAAATATGTAAATTTCTCCACTCATCATCAGGAAATTACAAATTATGGGAATGGTGATGTATAAAGAGCTAGAATTGGCCTGAGCTGTTTTACTAAAATCAAAATGTACCGGGACAACATTGGTTCCCAGATGGGTTATAAAATATGTTGATTAATAGGGGGTTCTGTGAATCTTCATATGTAATCTAACACTAATTGTTAGTGGTAGTAAATGTTTAACCCACAAAATCAACAACAACAAAAAAATACAAATCTGGAAACATAAGTAATTTTTTAAAAAGATTTTATCTACTTATTTGACAGACAGAGATTATAAGTAGGCAGAGAGGCAGACAGTGGCGGGGGGGTGGGGGAGAAACAGGCTCCCTGCTGAGCAGAGAGCCTGGTGCTGGGCTCAGTCACAGGACCCGAGAACGTGACCTGAGCCAAAGGCAGAGGCTTAACCCACTGAGCCACCCAGATGCCCCTGGAAACATAAGAATTGATGAAATCTAGAACATAGACTTTTATATACTGCTGGTTGCATTATGGATTGATACAACAGATTTTGGAATACCAAGTCATTTGGCATTACCTGGCAAAGTTGAAGATGATAATATATATCTTAAGGTCCTAAACTATTTCCTTATAATACATACTTTTGAAAAGCCCATGCACATGGACAACAAGAGAATTGTATAAGAATTTTTATAATAGTGCTTGGATCCAATTAAAATATCTATCAATGGAAGAATTAATATATATACACTTTTATGGCTGAGTATTATTCCATTGTATATATGTATATACAATTCAGCCATTCTGACAGGTGTGTGGTGATATCTCATTATAGTTTTAATTCATACTTTCCTTATGATGGGTGATTTTGAGCATCTTTTCATGACTGTTAATCATCTGTATGTCTTCTTTGAAAATCTGTCCATTCATATCTTCTTTGATTTCTTAACTGACTTATTTCTTGGGTGTTGAGTTTGAAAAGTTCTTTGTAGATTTTAGGTACCAACTCTTTGTCAGATATGTCATTTGCAAACATCTCCCTTTCTGAATGTTGCCTTTTGTTTTGTTGATTGTTTCCTTTGATCTGCAGAAGCCTTTACCTTGATGAAGTCCCTTGGCCTTTATTGATACAAGAATAATAATGAACGGAAACCAGTCACATAAGAAGTATATCATGAAACTACTTATATAAATTTCAAAAATGTATAAAACTAAAAATATATATTTTAAAATATATAAACACATTTTTAAAACTTTAAAGAAAAATAAGACAATGTTATACAGTAATTCAGAATAGATTATGGTTACCTCTGCTACTATTATAATGAGGAGAAATGGGTTTTGATATGAATGAATTTGGTATTGATTTGTTAATGTTCTATTTCAGGACTGTTTGGTATATTATTCTATATATCTGAGGAATAATTTAAGGTGACTTGTCTTGACCAATGTTATCTATACAAAGTTAAGGATATTAGGAGCAAGAAAGGTAAGTAGACTACCCTACCATCTAGCTTACTAAAGAGGTGAGTACAGGCCACCTGACTCATTCATGCCACTTTCCACCTAGCCAAGGATCTTATATAGTGGGGGGTAAGTAAAAATATAACTTGGCATTTTGAACCCATCATAATACACCCATAAGGTAGGATAAAGTGAGAAAGATCCACAAAAAGTAACACGTTTGATCTAAAACTTAAGTGTGGAAGAGGTTTAGTACCCTTTCCCTAGGTCATACAACAGAGCATCTCAATAGAGCTTCTTTATTAGATAAAATCCCAGCCAGCAGGAAGAACAACAGTGGACTCTGCTAGGGTCTTGATCCAAACATGGGGTTATTATTAGAATTCTCTGAAATGTCTTTAAGTAACATGGGGGATGCTTATAATGAGACATGGGAAATCTGGAATACTGCAATTTGCCTTTCTTCATTATGCTCAATGGCTAATAAATTTTAAGCAGTTTTTTGTCAGCCTATTAAGCTCAATAGTAGAAACATGTTTCTAGTTTTCCTAATATATCTTCAGACTTGAAGAAATGTGATGTCACGAAAGACTATACAGACATCAGTACTTGGGATTATTTTATATAGTGATATTTATGTTGGAATTTAATAGATACAAGACATTAGGATTTAGGAAGAGATTAAAAGGAAGTGGGTAAAATATTTGAAAAATACATTTGGAGGAGGTATGACTAAGGTGAGGTGTTCTCACACTTTTTTCAGAAACAGGGAAAGTTTTAAAGGATTTTTGTTTGTTTGTTTAAGTTTTTGTTTGTTTTCTCCAAAGGTTGAGAAGATGTATTGAATCTTACCCATTTTAAAGACAAAGAGGAGAGATGACACGTCTACTCAATGTGTCTTACACGTGGTTCTTTGACAATATGTATAAGGATAACTTTTTTTAAAATGCAGATTTATAAAAACTCCCAGAGAGCATCATTTATTTGGGCTGAAGTTTGGGCTCAGAAATGTACGTTAATTTAAAAAAAAAATCCTCCAGGATGATTTTGATAGAAAGTTAATCCTAAGAATTACTCAGGTAATTTTAAAATCATGAAAATATTAAATAACCAGGAATGGAGTGAAATTCTGTACTTAATATCCTGGTATAGAAATGGGATTACTCTACCTGCAGGAGGAGTAAAAGAGACTACACACCCTCAGGTTCTCTGATTCAGAATTGCAAAAGTGAAAACTAGAAATTTATGTGAAGAACACTGTCCTTAGTGTCTACCTCTTCTCTAAATGTACAGCTGATGCTAACATGATACAAAACTCCCAGGTCGCTGGTCAATACCCAAGTTTGGAAGAAAGCAGAAACCACAATTAGTGAAGCCAACTGGTATTTTTCAGTGCTTCTAATGATAGATCATATTTCTGAAGACTTTAAAGATTTATAGCACTTACCGTACACCTGGTGCATTCCAGATGAGCGAACTTTGCGTACTCAGAAGTGAGTGGGAAGATGTGCTGCATTGAATTTTATTGATTTTCCTCTTTGCTTATATAGTTTTATGATGTTCCATTTTCTCTTTCTCTTGGTTTGGAAATTGTGGCCTCAGTTATTTATTTTCTTCCTTCATTTTGCATTTAAAATGTATATGTAACACTGCATCAATTTTCATGGCCATAGGTGAGAGGTCTGCGTGACTTCTCTGGCCAAGAAAAGATGGTCTAATGAAAGAGGAGTTAATTCTTTTCCCTTTTAACATCTCCCCCTCAGGTTTGCTTTCATTTTCATTTTCTCACATTTTTGGAATGCATTTATAATTTGCTTTTTCATCTCATCACTTTCTGCTTTTTAGCACTGAGGTATTACTTTCAGAGATTATATATTGATAGCTCTGAATTTTTTTTTCCATTTGTATTCACACCAGGCATTTTGGTTGTGAACAGCTTCCTTTTATAACTTCTTGGTATAATTCATCTAGGAATAAGACTAAATAGCTGAATTATTACAGAAGTAAGGATTTGTTTATGGAAGTTTGGTAATTGATGAGGATCAACTTTGCTAACAAATTTGCTTTTCCTCTGGTTCACACTATGGTTTTAACTAGAATATTATGCCTTTTGTATTATAAAGTAATTTTCTCTCAATAATCTCAAAGTTTGGGATATGCTGGTCAATTATGTATTGACATAATGTTTGGGCTTATGACCCATAGCACACAGTTCAACCTCTAATCTTGGTAGTTCTTTTCAATATCTGATGAAATAATATGCTAGATTAGAAAATGACAGTATATTGGTCATTGTTGGCTCTAAGGCTACAATCAAAGTAGCATCACTCTCTTTGTTAAAAAAATGATTTTGGGGGCCTGGGTGGCTCAGTGGGTTAAAGCCTCTGCTTTTGGCTCAGGTCATAATCCCAGGGTCCTGGGATCAAACCCCACATCGGGCTCTCTGCTCCACGGGGAGCCTGCTTCCTCTTCTCTCTCTACCTGCCACTCTGCCTACTTGTGATCTCTGTCTGTCAAATTAAAAAAAAATAATAAAATTAAAAAAAATAAAATTAAATAAAAAATAATAAAAAATGATTTAAACACACAAAAAGAAGCCAAAAGAAGAGGTTCTTCTTCTCAACTCTTAATTATATGAGCTCCTGTTGAAGGTACTCATTATTACATCAGTATTCCCGTATTTCAGACATCCCCAGAACATTGCCACACACTTTCCCTCATTACATACCACCTATAGTATTATAATTAGTTTTAGCTTCATAATATTGCCATTTTTATAGGTCACAAATGGGTGTATTTTGAGAATTTCACATAATTCAACCTACTAATTAATATTTTGTATTGATTCACTTTTTAACTCACACACTATCTTTAAAAGTAAAAAGAAAAAAAAATCACTGCCACAGAAGGAAAACTTGTACTGTTTGTGATAAATAGAATATAAAATAATGAACAAATGCAATAAAAACAAAACAACAGAAAAGGGCAATGTCATTAAATTCTAACTAGATGCTACAGCCTGCCAAGTGCTCATAGCTGGAAATCTGCACTTTCTTTGTTCAGAGGTGGGATTAGCAAGTAAAAAGATGTTTTAAAAGTAACAAAAATCAAACTAAGACGTTTTTCTTGAGATAGTATTGAAATAAATTTTTAAAAGGGAATAGCTCTTTCCATCTGTGATTTAATATTGTTTAATTCCATACTTTGGAACCACATGTCCTACCTTTTGGAAAATACCACATTGAATCACTTACTTTGCTCACTTTTCTCTTTTGTGTTTGGAGAGCACTTTTAAACATGCATGAAATGACACAGTTATTCATGTGCCAACATCTAGGGCTGAGTTAATTTCATAAATGATGTCAAATGATGCATCTGATATCTTGCAGAGTCTACAATTTTCTTGACATCATTTATCATAACATATGGTTTAATTTAATAGAATTTTATTTCTATTCTGTTTCTCCATTCTAACCTCTATGAATTCAGGATCTTCTTCCTTCCTGGGTTAGTGCTAAGAAATGAATAAATTAGGTAAAAGTAGACATTTGAGTCAATGAGTACAACAAAAGATGTGGGGGGGAAAAGTGATATTTATAAAGGAAATGTTAGTTGACTCCATTATAATTTATTTTATTTTATTCTTGTTTTATTTTTTAAGGATTTTAATTACTTATTTGACAGAGGGAGAGGGTGCAAGAAAGCATGAGTGGAGGAGAGGGGCAGAGGGAGAGGAAGAAGCAGACTTCCATTGAACAGGGAATCTGGCCAGAAAACCAGGATCATGACTGAGCTGAGGGCAGAGAACTGAGTCACCAAGGTGTCCCACCACTATAATTTCTGTAATACTCAGCTTCTGAACTATTAAACTGGTATGCCACCACTTGAAGGAGATGCACTAATTGCTCACTTACTCCCTCAATTAATTACTGACTTCTAGAAATGGGATATTTTGATTCCTGGAGGTATGTTTTAGTGTGGTAGTGAGAATGCAAAGCCAAGGGATTATATGAAACCCTCTTTCTCATCACTGATATTTCTATAGAGAGTATTTAAAACATACACACATGTACACATGAATTTATGTACAAGCATCAATAGTTTTGCAAGTAGTACAAAATTATATGAATTTGAAAGTAAAAGTGATAATTCACACAAAAGTTTTAAGCATTCTCCTTCCACAAATGAGGGGAAATTGTTCTGAATCAACTCTCCTGATGAAAACAACAATAAAAATGGAAAAATTGCATATAAAAAATAACTTTGAAGGTACTAGCAAGCTTATCAAGACAGTGAGAACTTTCAGGACAAAGATTTTGAAAGTAAGGAAGATCCAGAGAGGTAAATCCATAATTTGAAGCATTTTTCTCCTCAACTTATTGCCAATTCTGAAAGTCAAAATGACAGAAGGCTGAGAAGGCTGCTTAATCCTATCAGTTATGCAAAACATAAATAGAATAATCATCAAAACTGGAGCCAGATTTCTAACCACTCAATTTAACTAACTGAGTTAAAGCAATTTCCCCTTAAAATAACAGCTAATCAGGAGAAAATATAAATATATAAGGAGGAATATAATCTCATCCAAAATATCATTTTTACTATAACTTTTGTATGCAGTATCTGATGTAACCTGGTATATGGAAGGACAATAATTCACTGAAAATTGAAGAGAATAAATGGAGGTGGAAATAATAAATCCTTGGGAAAGGCACAAATAGAAGTTATTAGACACAGGCTTCAAAATACCTACGACTACTAGTTTTAAGAAAACACATGACAAAATAGAGAACTGTCAGGCAAAACAAAAGTGTTATATAAAAATAAAATAAAGAATGAAATAAAAAATACAGAACTGAAAATAAAAAGATTGAAATTAAGAACTCAGCAGATGTTTGAGAAGATAAAGACAACTGAAGAAAGAGTCAGTGAACTGGAAGACAAATCAAAAGAAAATATATAAACAGAAACAAGTATGACAAGACAATGGATGGAAAACAGAAGAAACATTAGAGACGAGTATGGTATAATGAAAAATTGTAATATACATATATGTAATTAGAACATCAAGGCATACCTGAGAGGGTCAGCCTGTTAACCATCTGTCTTTGGCTCAGGTTATGATCTCAGGGTCCTGGGATTGAGCCCTAAATCGGGCTCTCTGCTTAGCGGGGAGCCTGCTTCTTCCTCTCCCTCTGCCACTTGTGCTATCTTGCTTGCTCACTTGCTCCTTCTCTTTCTCAAATGAATAAATAAAATATTTTTAAAAAGAGAGTGTCAGAAGGACAGGATGAAGAGGTTTAAGTAGAAAAATACTTGAAGACAGAATCTTACAAAAGATGTTACCAACAGATGGAAAAAAAATTACAAACCACAAATGGGATGAATGCCAAAAAGCAAATACCACACACACACACACACACACACACACACACTTAAGCATATCATAGTAAAATTGTTGACAACTAAAGTCAAAATCATAAAAGAAGCTGGGGGGGGGAAGGGAATAACTGCACACCTAATATTCAATATTCAGATATTGATGTTTAAATTAAGGTATTTTCTGACAAAGGAAAACCAAAAGAATGGATGCCATCATCATCTAATAAATTAAATACTGATAGTCAAACAGGAAATAATTATCCCAAGGACAAATAAAAATGAACAAAATGCCTATAAATATTTATAAATACATATGGACATTGACTATTTAAAACAAGAATAAATATTGTTGGCTTATACACATAGAATTAAAATATATGACAACTTGAGTCCATAAATCGGTCCATATACATATAAAAGTGTATCCCTGTATATATATACTTATTATACACACACACACACACACACACACACACACACACACACAATGTCCAGTGAATTAAACAGTGGGAATTGGAAAAATAAAAATATTCCCCAAAAAAGGAGAGAGAGAGAGAGAGATCAAATTTGGGACAAACAAAAAACAAGTAGTAATATGTTAAATTTGTGTGGTGACAGTAACTACATTTACCATGGTGAGCATTTATTTCATAATATATATAATTGTTGCGTACCTGAAACTAATGTAATATTATATGTCACCTATACTTCAAATTGAAAACAAGACTGTAATAAGAGCATTATCAAGTATAGTTTTTGGATGAAAAATCCAAGGTTTAGTTTAATGGAATTGAATTACTTAGAATAATGCTGCCTGTAAGGGGCAAGATTAACACTAGAACACAGGCTGAATTATTACAGATTTCATGACCATGCATCAGCTCTTATATGCCTAAAAATTGGTTAGTAAAATTTTAAATTCACTTATAATTTTTAAAACTAAAAAATCCAATTAAATAAAATGTGGAAATATTAAACAATACATAAATAGTGTACCCTAAATTTAAAAAAATATGTTTAAAGGCAAATCAGTAGAAATACTCATATCTAACTCAATAGAGGGAAATTTTGTTATGATCCTACCTACACACACCACAATGTCAAACATTATGCTAGGAGTGCTTTCCAATGTAATTCAGCTCAAACAAGACGTTTGTTATAAATTCTAAATACTTAAGCAAAATGTCATTATTTGTAGACATTACGATTTTATACCTCCAAAATAAAAGGAAATAAAGTTAGAAATTATTTGAATTAATAAGTATATTCATGATATGAATAATTACAGGATATTAGAAAGGACAAGGACTTTCCTAAATCCTAGTTTTAGCCAGGTAGAAATATACTGAAGACAAAATATTCTAGTCAAATAATGATGTTTCCAACTACATGGGTAAGCAATAAATTATTAATTATTAAATTCTAATATGTTAAACATATCAGAAAGAGACAAATACAGTCACTAACTTAATATTTGATAAAATGTGAAACTGACAGTTAATGATGCTGAATAACTGCTTGGTTCCTTGGAATAAAGTTTATCCCTAACCTATACTTTGTTACCAAAATAAAGAGTAGTAATATGAAAAACTTGAATGTAAAGTATTCAACTACAACATTGATTTTTCTATTAAAAAGTACTTTGTAATTTTGGAACATAAAATATAACAATTATGGCAGAAATAATCATTCAAATTAAAGTAAAAGGCAAAAATAATTTGAATTGACTACAAAAGTTAAATATCTATTTTTTGGAAACAATATTCACATCAAAGTCAAAGTAAAAAGATAAGTTTTCATTCTGCAAATCTTTATCCATTCAAAATAGTTAATTATTTATATTTATATATTATTAAAAATACATAGCCATACTCAAAAATTCAATAGCCCTGCAATGGAGGTCTGTAGTGATAAAGAAGGACTGAAAGTTTAAGCATGCTGGCCTTAGGGTACAAGAGGATGCTAAATGGCAGAAATGTGGACTTCTTGTTGTGTTTGAGAACTATATGAAGTCACACTGCTTGAAACTGGTGGCACCTGGGTGACTAGTCAGTTAAGTGTCCGCCTTTAACTCTGGTCATGAACCAGGGGTCCGGGATCAAGTCCCACAGGATCCTTGCTCAGCAGAGAGTCTGCTTCTCCCTCTGCCTGCCACTCACCCTGCCTGTGCTCTCTATCTCTCACAAGTAAATAAATAAAATCTTTTTTTTTTAAAGATTTTATTTATTTATTTTACAGAGAGAGATCACAAGTAGGCAGAGAGGCAGGCAGAGAGAGAGAGGGAAGCAGGCTCCCTGCTGAGCAGAGAGCCCGATGTGGGACTCGATCCCAAGACCCTGAGATCATGACCTGAGCTGAAGGCAGAGGCTTTAACCCACTGAGCCACCCAGGCGCCCTAAATAAATAAAATCTTAAAAAAAAAAAAAAAAGAATGAAATCTTTCCACCTGCAACAACATGTATGGAGATACAGAATATTATGCTAAGTGAAATAAGTCAGTCAGAGGGTGGCATCTTATGTGGAAGTCAGAGTGAAATCTTATGTGGAATTTAAGAAACAAAACAAATGAGCAAAGGCAGAAAAGAAAGAGAGAGAGGTAAACCAAGAAACAAACTCTTAACTATGGAGAATGAACTGATGGTTACCAGAGGAGAGGTGGGTGGGAGAAAGGTTAAATAGGTGATAGGGATCAAAGAGTGAACCTGTGATGAGCACTGGATATTCCATGGAAGTATTAAATCACTGTATTGCACAACTGAAACTAATATTACACTGTATATTAACTAACGGGAATTTAAATAAAAACTTTAAAAAAAGACTGCTCATTATCTATTAAATCAAAATATTTTTAAAAATCCCCCCAAAAGAAAGATGTCTCTAAAGAAAATAATAATAATAATAATAATAATAATAATAATAATGTAACAAAGCTACCATAAATGAATTGTGAATGGGTACAAACAAAAATATTAAAATGTAAATGTCATCATTGAAATTTTAAAAATCTCAGTATACTGCATCAATTCTAGTTTGAAACTGTTAAAGAGAAATTTATTCAAATGAAATGTGATTGAAATGAAAGTATTGAAGAATTTATTTAAAATCCAAATCAGAAAGATAAAGAAATGAAAATGTGTATGAGTAACTTAAAAATAAACTTAAAAATATGAGTAACTTAAAAAAAACTTAAAAATAACTTAAAAATATTAAAGGGGCACCTGGGTGGCTCAGTCGGTTAAGTGTCTGCCTTCAGTTCAGGTCACGATCACCAGGCTCTCTGCTTAGTGGAAAGTCTGCTTCTCCCTCTCTTTCTGCCCTTTCACCTTCCACTGCTTGTGCTTTCTCTCTCTCTCTCTCTCTCTCTTTCTCTCTCAAATAAATAAATAAATAGAATCTTTGAAAAAATATTGCTGAGTGGAAGAAGTCAAGCAGAGAAAGCCAATTATCATACGGTTTCACTTACTTGTGGAGCATTAGGAATAACATGGAAGATATTTGGAGAAGAAAAGGAAAAGTGAATTGGGGGAAATCAGATGGGGAGATGAACCATGAGAGATTGTGGTCTCTGAAAAACAAACAGGGTTTTGGAGGAAAGGGGAGGTGGGGGAATGGGTGAGTCTGGTGGTGGGTATTAAGGAGGGGATGTGTTTCATGGAGCCCTGGGTGTGGTGCATAAACAATGAATCTTGGAACACTGAAAAAATTAATCAATTAATTAATTAAATAAAAAGAAAAAAGAATGAGGACAAAACAATAAATTTATTTTTAATAAAAATAAATATTACCTACCCAAATTACTAGGTTCAAATATCGTTATATGTTATTCTTATTAGAAATGTAAATAAAGGATTATCGTCCTTTAAAAAATATTTAAATTCAATTTAATTAACATATACTGTATTTTTAGTTGAAAGGTAGAATTTGGTGATTCATCAGTTGCATAAAACCCCCAGGGCTCATTACTTCAAGTGCACCTCACTCAGCATGAAGGAAATACAAATCAAAACCACAATGAGGTACCACCCACAGCAGTCAAAATGACTAAAATTAACAACTCAGGAAACAACAGATATTGGCAAGGATGTGGAGAATGGGGAACCCTCTTACATTGTTGGTAGGAATGCAAACTCGTACAGTCACTCTGGAAAACAGTAAAGAGGTTCCTCAAAAAGTTAAAAATAGAGCTACCCTATGACCCAGCAATTGCAAATAAATACCACTACTGGGTATTTATCCAAAGGATACAAACATATTGATTTGAAGGGGCTCATGCACCCAATGTTTATAGCAGCAATGTCCACACTAACCAAAATATGGAAAGGGCCCAGATGTCTATCAACAAATGAATAGATAATGAAGAAATGGTGTATATATATACAATATATAGACAATGGAATATTAGCCATCAAAAGAATGAAATCTTGCCATTTGCAATGACATGGATGGAACTAGAGGGTATTATGCTAAGAGAAATAAGTCAGTCAGAGAAAAACAAGCACCACATGATTTCACTCATATGTCAAGTTTAAGAAACAAAACAGATGAACATAGGAGAGAGGAAAGAAAAATAAAATAAGACAAAGAAGGAGAGTGTGGCAAACCATAAAAGACTTATAGGAAACAAATAGGGTTGCTAGAGGGGAGGTGGGTGGGTGGATGGGTTGACTCAGTAATGGACATAAGGAGCGCTCTTCTTTTCAAATAAAACATTTCATAGACTAGTCAAAAGGGAAAACTCTACGTGTTAGTCAGACTTACAGATATCAAAACAAGGTAAGGACAACAAATGAAAATACATAGAGAGACAGACCAACAACATTTATAAATATAGTTTCAAGAATCCTACATACACTGCTAATAAATCATACCCAAAAATGTATGCAACTTATTAAACAGTTGTATACAGAAGTAAATTTCCTTCACCTGCTGAAGGGGATCTCTAAAAAGAATATTACAAATATCACACTTAATGGCTATTAAAGTCAGAAATAACACCCAAAAATGTCTTTTCTGATCATTACTATTAAACTGAGTTCCTAGGCAATGCAGTTGGGAAAGAAAAACAAAATAAATTGTATAATGGTTGAAACAAAGCAATAATATGTATGTTACACAAGATATGATTGCAAACACACAATCTAAGAATCTTCAAACTATCATAATTCTTTTTAATCATTTATTTTTTTCTTGGAATTTTATGCATATAATCATTATTTACAAATTGGGATAGCTTTACTTCATATATTGCAGTTTCTATACCTCTAAATTATTTGTCTGGACTAAGAGTTGGTTAACACCTTAAGAATAATGTTATGTGGCAGCAATGTAAGGGGACACCCATATCTTCTGTCTCATGTTAATATAATGCTGGTGGCATTTCTTAAATAATCATGTTGCTATATTTTGGACTGAAGATGTCCTTTTATTATATAATGGTAACCTTCTCATTGCCAAATTCAATACTACATCCTTTCTTCTCTTTTTAAATCTCAGTTTCCCTGATAATATTTGAAATGTTTGTCATCTACTTTTTTGTACTTACTGGGGTATCAAGGATCCAATAAATCATAGTTTACTTCCCCACCCAGATTTAAAAAAATAAAAAATTTGAAAGAGATGGCAAGTTAATTATGGGAGTCAAATGGTCCTGCCCACTGAGTTCCAAAAATTAAAGACTTACCAAAATAGCTACATGCCACCCAGGCTCAGAGCAGCCCAGCCATGTGGTCAGGTAAGATGTGCAGCATGGAGAACCAAAGAGGAGCTTGTGCAGGCACACTCTGAAGAAGGAAAAATAGAAGAGGTAAGTTAAAAAAAAAAGAAATTCTGTTTTTACATTTTATTTTATTTTTTAAAGAGGGAGAGAGGGAGGGAGAAGGCAGTGGTCCCACTGCCTCTTAAGAAAGAATCTTTTTTTTTTTTTTAAAGATTTTATTTATTTATTTGACAGAGAGAGATCACAAGTAGACAGAGAGGCAGGCAGAGAGAAAGAGAGAGAGGCAAGCAGGCTCCCTGCTGA
Source organism: Lutra lutra (assembly GCF_902655055.1). Classification (NCBI taxonomy): domain Eukaryota; kingdom Metazoa; phylum Chordata; class Mammalia; order Carnivora; family Mustelidae; genus Lutra; species Lutra lutra. Next base: position 159,847,088 of record NC_062279.1, on the reverse strand, counting down.
GCAGAGAGCCCGATGCGGGACTCGATCCCAGGACCCTGAGATCATGACCTGAGCCGAAGGCAGTGGCTTAAACCACTGAGCCACCCAGGCACCCTTAAGAAAGAATCTTAAGCAGGCTCCATCCATACCCATCACAGAGCCCAGTGTGGGGCTTGATCTCATGACCCTGAGCTAAAATCAAGAGTTGGATGTCTATAACCAACTGAGCCACCCAGACACCCCTATTTTTACATTTTAAACACACAAATCAAGCAAGGTATTTCTCCTCCCAGGAAATATGAGTAAGGGTAGAAGGAAGCCATAGGCAGTTGGGGAAAAACTTCTGTACTGGTTTTCTACTGCTGCCACAACAAATTGTTATGCACTTAGTAGCTTAAACAACATAAATTTATTATGTTACAGTTCTCAAAGTCAGAAGTCCCAAATAAATGTTATGGGGCTAAAATCAAGGTGTCATCAGGACTATACTCTTTCTAGAGGCTCTAGGAGATAATATATTTTCTTGTCTTCTTCAGGAAGATACAGCACTCCTTAGCTCGTGGCCCCCAGCAACTAAAGTTGCTACCACCTCCTGCACAGGAGCGGTTTGGTCTTTATAAGGATTACTCTGTTCTCACCTCCATGAGGTTGTTCTTCCAACGACAAGCAGAACTCTTCAGAGTTTTATCCTTGACCCAGCTGTGAGCATTTCAGACTGCCCTTATAAGATTATGAAAGGGGTCAGAATTATATGTCATATAATCAATTCAAAGTCAATCCTTAATCTGAGTTGAAAATTCACTTCCTGTCCTATTTCTTATCTCAATTTTGGACCAGTTACTTTGTTCAATGGAGCATATCAATAATTCATCAATCAGATTAGATGACAACAATTAAAATTCTTCAATAGTAAAATAAGCAAAGAGGGCACAATAGTACAACATCAAAACCAGAATTTTCTCAGTTTGAATCTAAACCTCACCTCACTAATAAATTCATGACGAGAAATAAAACCACAGATATAGCTACCCCTTGCAAAGAAAAGTCAAAGACCAAAAATAATACAGTCAAAAATCTAATTTTCTTTGTGTATTTAAAGTTCAAAGAATTTTGTTCTCCACAGTTTTATACTGTATATGGTTTCAGTCAGAGATATTTTATTTTATTTTATTTTATTTTAAGATTTATTTCTTTATTTGTCATAGAGAGAGTGAGAGAGATCACAAGTAGGCAGAGAGGCAAGCCGAGGCAGAGAGAGAAGCAGGCACCCTGCTGAGAAAGGAGCCCAATGTGGAACTCGATCCCAGGACCCTGGGATCATGACCTGAGCTGAAGGTTGCTCCTTAACCAACTGAGCCACCCAGGCATCCCAAGAGATATTTTGTTTTTATTTTTTTTAAAGTTTTTATTCATTTATTTACAGACAGAGATCACAAGTAGGCACAGAGGCAGGCAGAGAGAGAGGAGGAAGCAGGCTCCCTGCTAAGCAGAGAGGACTCGATCCCAGGACCCTAAGATCATGACTTGAGCCGAAGGCAGAGGCTTTAAGCCACTGAGCCACCCAGGCACCCCATGTACTTATTCTTTTTTTTTAAGATTGTATTTATTTATTTGGCAGACAGAGATCACAAGTAGGCAGAGAGGCAGGCAGAGAGAGGGGGAAGCAGGCTTCCCGGGGAGCAGAGAGTGCAATGCAGGGCTCGATTCCAGGACCCTGGAATCACGATCTGAGCTGAAGGCAGAGGCTTTTATTTTTTTTTATTTTTTTTTTTAAAGATTTTTTTTTTATTTATTTATTTGACAGAGAGAGATCACAAGTAGACGGAGAGGAAGGCAGAGAGAGAGAGAGAGAGAGAGAGAGAGAGAGAGAGAGGGAAGCAGGCTTCTTGCTGAGCAGAGAGCCTGATGTGGGACTCGATCCCAGAACCCTGAGATCATGACCTGAGCCGAAGGCAGCGGCTTAACCCACTGAGCCACCCAGGCGCCCCAAGCAGAGGCTTTTAAATGGCTTGATGCCATTGAGGTTTTAGAAGGCACTGGACTATCTTTTCAAAAGATCTGTGGACTTTCTTCAGAGTCTCAGAAGATGGGTTAACTTACTTCCAAGGCTCTGATGTTTCTAACCTTTTAAAGATTACAGAGAATTAATGGGACACATGAGATTTCCACAGCACTGCCCTCACATCATCACATTGAAGAATGAGCCAATCTTCTTCCTCAAGGGCAGTTATCCTGGGCAAAATCATGTCCTAAGAATTCATATCTGTGTTGCCAGAGACCATAGCAGAGACTTGGTGGCACTGGGGTAAGGACTATGGATAGAGAAAAACTGGGTGCCAGAATTGTGGCATCAGTGAATACTGGTTAGCTGTCTTTTTCTGGAATGTACAACCTGTAAACTTAAACTCAGATTAGAGACATCTATGAGCAAAAGATTAATTTTAGCACTGCCAATTTACCCTATATATAATGGAAGTAGATACGTATGTTACAAAATGCTGCTTCTCCCAGAGAATTTCATTTTTCCTATTTTGTTTTGCTTTTAATTTTTTTTTCTTTCAACATTCAGCAATTTGCAATGTTGATGTCCTCAGTCTCCAGGATGTATCTAGGATGTCTTTCTTTTTCATCCAGCCATTTCAAAATCTCTCATTTTTTTAAAAAAATGAGATTTAAATGAGATTTAAATTTTAAAATGAGATTTAAAATGAGATTAAATTAAAAAATATTTTTTATATTTATTTTTTATCATATTTTCATTGTCCTGCATGGACCCTTCTAATGTTATTCTGACCACTTTCCCATTAGCAGACATATTTCACCCTGTTTTTCATCAGTTCTTACTTAGGAATTATTTAGCTGTAAGACATCTGACTCTTGGGGGATGTTTCTACTTAAGTAGTTATCCAATTCAGAATCAATATGAAAACCTTTGGTGGGATATAATTCTTGTGTCTGTGGACAGAGCACATCTCCCTCTTTGGTTCTTTCTCTTTGTAGACCATGGAGAACATTGTCCAAGGGTTTTTGATTCGCCACTTTGATTTTTCAGCTACCAATAACCCATGTAAATCTGCAGCTTTCACCACTATCTTTATTCAAATTTATCTTTTTTGCTCAGACTACCCATTTATGCTCCAATGGTATAATTTCAATTTTATAATTGACATATGCCCTTTGGTCTCTTATCATTATCTTAAATTCAACATGCCCAAATTGAAATTAATCATCACTCTCTCCCCTAACAACAAGCTGGTGTCCAGATTGTTTCCTCAGCTTCTTCAAATGATGATGCCATGCTTTTGTCACCCAACCATGAAATTTCAGCATCATTTTTGACTATTGTTAATCTATGTAAAGACAATCCATCCTTTTAAGCCTGCTTCAGTTTATGTATCTTCAACAAAACCATTTTTCCCAATTAATATGTGTGCATGTGTGTATGTATATATACATATACACATGTATAATGCATAGTCAGTAAATTATATATTCACACAGAGAGAGAGAGAGAAAGTAGGAGAGAGAGAAAAGAGGGTAATCTTGAAATGAGCTCTCTTAACTTTTTCCTTTCATATCCCAGTTTACCCAAGTTCTTATCAATCATTACGTTTTTTTTTCTTTTTTATAGGTAATGTGTCTCTCATCCTTTGCCAAAACTAATAGTTATATACATTCTCTTATTCCCATGTACTCTTACTTTCTTTAGGTCTTTAGTCTGTTGGGTAGCTCCTCTACTTTACATACTGTATTTTTCATTAAATCTGAAAATATGTTTAGTCTCAGACTTGATCTTCCATCCTATCTTGGGTAATAATATCACTGCTGATGAAACTCCTCAAACTGTAATCCAGGAACTTATCCTTGACAATCTTCAGTTTTACAGCTCATATCCAAATTGTTGTGAGGCCCTACCTTCTAAATAACTCCAGTATATTTCTCTTCACTGTCACTTACTCGTTCATCTCTTCTTACTCATATGGATTATTTCAAGTTACCCAGCTGGTAGTCCTGACCTCAGATACTCCCCTGTACTTCAATTAATTTTTCACACTACTGACAGATTTGTTATTCCAAAATAAAACTATGATCATGTTGCATCACTTCCTTGCTTAAAATATTTCAGTGGCTCCCTAGCCTAATGGCTGAAGTCCAAATTCCGTAGGGTGACATGCAGGGACCTTGAAGATCTGATGTTAACTTTATCTCATACCACTTCTTCACAGACCCCAACCAGATAAATTATTTCTCAGTATATCATTTTCTACTCTCATCAGCTTGAATGCATATTGTTCTCTGTACATAAGTGTTACTTCAATATGAATCACCTTTTCTCCCTTCTCAGCCAAGTACTTCAATATCAAAAAACAATTTTACCTTCTTTGGCATCTAAAGAAATATTAGGCATTTCCTCTTCTGAGCTCTGTTTTTTAAAGAGCTCTTAATTCCTTCAGTCTCAATTTTTTTATGCTTCCCACATTTAGTATAAAATTCAATGTATTTTAATGGTCTATAAGGCCATGATCTCGCCTTTGGCTACTTTCCTGACCTCATTTCCTTCCACTTTCTCCCAGCTGATTCTGCTCCAGCAACATTGGCTTCCTTCCTATTTCTATGCACATTCCTATATTCCATCTTTTGTTTCCTATATTCTGTCTTGCTGTTTCTTCTGCCTCTTCTCTTCTTCTCCAGATACTTGTATGGCTGGTGTTCTCCTTCTACAGTTTTCTGCTCAAGCGTTGCTCCCCTCTGAAGGTTGTTGTTCCTGAGCTTGAAGTTTAAGATGACCTGTGCCTCGTATTTCCCAGACATCTTGAATTACATTCACCATAATACATTCCCAGCCTGCCTTCTAAATTATAAGCCTTGACTTGTCTGTAAGGGTGTATGTATAACTTGTTGGTCATGTTGTAAGCATTCTGGCATTGGCAAAGTATGGCCGGTGTTGGAGTTCTCTTTTGAAATAATAATAGAGCCAACTTTTCATTTGAAGGTCATGATTAACTATGGATTAACTTAAACTCAAAAAAGCTTTTTGGAATATTTGACTACTGTTAATAAGGATATCGTGTAGTGTAGTGGAATATTTATCTGGGTTTATTGCATAAACAAACATACCTCAAGGAAATCAGAAGCTACACACATTTTTTTTAAAACAAATTTCACAATGTAGGCAGTAGTTTTACATGTTACATAATTTATAATATGACTCACATAACTAGGTTGAGTTTTACAGTAGACAGTGGAGAGGTGCTATTGTGTTCTTATAGATTTTATCCAAAAATGAGGTTTATTATCAAGAGTAGCTTATAGTTTGAATTATCAAACATCTATCTTAGACCCAAGAATACAGGGGGATCCTTACTATCAGGTTGAATGTTGGCTTGTACTGACCAGCATGCTAAGTGTGTAACCAGGGATTATCCCAACATCTGTTTAGAACAGACAGATGTTGTCATTGCAAACTTTCATCAGTGTGTTCCTTCATAGTTAAGAAGAATGATTCCCAGGCATTGAGCTGATAAAAGCAAATAAGAAGAAACAGACAGGGAAAAAAAAAATTCTGGAAATCTCAAGGATGTTTTGAGTAAGAGGGTTGAAAACCAGAAAAAGAAAAAAGGAAACAGAATGGGGAGGTAGGGGGTGTGGCAGTGATGGGGGGAAAGACTATTGTGAAGTCTCAAGCTAACATAAAAAGCCTTTTGTTTGTCTTACGTGAGATTTTATAACCACATAAAATTCAATACGCTTGTTTCATTGCAAGCAGGAGGATGTTGTATTAAAAAAAAAAAGCTGGAGAAACAGCATGCAACTCATAAAAGACATGCAGTTTAAATTTACACATGTATCCATCATGAGGTAGTGTGCACCAAGAGGCAGACCAAGATGTTTAATAAGTTGGTCCTCCCTTTTCTGTAGCCAAAGCTTTCCAGTCATAGTCAAGCAGCTGATACACAAAGGCATCACCAAGAAGAGTGACTTTTCAGGACAATAAAGGATAGCCACTGATATTATGCTTCAACAAATGGACAAAGCAGGCTAACTGGAGTCTCACTGCTAGTGAGGAAAAGTAAGGTTTGTGTGGAGGGAAAGGTCTTTTTATGTAGGAGACATTTAGTTCTTTTTCTACACCTTGTCTCCTTGGTCTTGAGAGTAACAAGTGGCCAAAGTCTTTACACCAAGTTCATTCTTCACCACAGAGCTGTCTCTGATGCACTTTGTGATTCAGGCCCTGAGAAGAAGGAAAGGGCATAGCTATAAATTGGTCACTGACATAAAAATTAACATCAGCATGTAAATCTACAGGTTTCCCTTGAAGATTGGCTTTGACTCAAAACTACTTCTATCTACTGATAACAGATCGTGATATTTGTCCTCCAGTTCCATTGATCAAGGCTGCCAGCAAGGTTCATCTTACTTAGATTTTATCCATGTGATGAAGAGAGGGACAGATGGACTTGACACCATGTGATTTGTCTGGGTCCTTGACCCCACCTAAATATGGTGCCTTCTGTGCTTTGGGTTTATATCCAGGTCCTAATCCTACAACTGCATTAAGGGAAAATTTCTTTAATGTGCTTCTGTCAAGTCAACCTCATGGTTGCATGCTAGTATCAGAGATGAATAAGGGACAAATCAAACCATTTATTCATGCAGGCCACCCTTTTTAGCAAGACTGCTATAAACCTTCCTAAAGACAGACTAATTAAACAGATTAAGATTGTGATTTGGTAATTTTTAGGGAAATCTAAAAGCTACAGAAAATCCAAATGGTTTTATAAGTCTTTAGAATGCACACTTACACCAGCATAAATGAGGGCTTCTCTCCCATTAGGGAACTGGAGTCTGTTACATTATCCCTATTGACTCTCCTAATGTCCCTGGCTCAGCACCATATGCAACAGATGCAAAGGGTCACCAGTGAAGGGCAAAATATTTTGTGAAAATAATAGAGCTGTGCTATCTACATAGCCAGTTTTCCCCACTCTGCACTTTGAGTGCTATCATCTTGTTTTCATAGAGTGATTTTCTTTTTATTTGTTGGAGTTTATTTTGTTGAATATGGCAGAAAGTAAAAAAAAAAAAGAAGAAGAAGAAGAAGAAGTAGAAGAAGAAGGCAAGATCTCTTTGTTTTCCTCCAAGTATTAACCAAGCACTGCCCAGAGCCTGCTTCAAATGGGTTTTGTCATCCCAAAGCACTGTGTTTGTTTTACCTCTTCCTGAACCTGAGTGATTTGCTTAGCTAATCAATCTTCAATAATATGTAAGAGATGGGGGAAAAATCGCTAAAATCTAGAAATGGCTGCAACTGTTTTCTGCATTACAGGAGAACAGTAGAAGTTTTCTCTGGTGTTTAGAAAAACTTAACTGAGGGCGTTTTTAAGTTCTGCAAAAGTAAGCCTCTAAGACCAGCCCAGGGTGGAAGCAGAGACAGAAGAAAATCATGACCCTTCATTATTAAGGGTCAAGAATTCTGCTTTTGTACTCTGCTGATTTGGGAGGTTGGGGCGTGGGGTAGCAGTGTATTCTAGAGCTAGGAGAAGATAGAAATATACACAAATGTTACATATACACAGTCACAAACACACAGAAATAAGGAAATATAACCATCTGGATTCTGTGTGGAAAGAGATTTGTGAGATATTTCTTGGGGTAGAGATGGCTGAAAAATGTTAGTATTCATGAATATAGCAATCTTAGGTCATTTCCTATTCTGCTATAATATCTCACCCCAATACCACAGTATCATTCCTCTAACCTTTAATTAGAATGTGTTACCATTTATATACCACCTTGAATTAGTGGTTCTTCAGGAACAAAGGGATTGGGGCTATGTCTACACATGGAGGCAGGTAGGTAGTACGAGAGAGTTCAGGAGATGCATAAGTAGATGGCATTTCAAAAGTGGAGATGTGCAAGGGGATTCAGAAGGAAGAAGAAGGCAGGGAATTTCAGACATATGAGAGGTGCAGGAGAACATCAGCACTTTCACCTTTGGAGTCCTCAAGAAATGGAGAGAGGCAGGATTCTTCACTGATGAGATAAGGTCATATTTTTTAATTTGGATATGAAAAGAAAAGGTAACCATAGCAGAGTGCTATCCTGCCACAAATAGAACTGTTCAAAGTGTTTTTTTAATGCCCCACACCCGAGCCCCACCAAGTAAACCATGCTCTGTTGCCCCTTTCCCACTCCCTCCAAATACTATCAATAACCATTCCATCTTCTGACTTTGTGTTGAGCCCATTTTCCACTGTTTAAGAAGTCCCTGGGTTCCATCCTCTCACATTCTACCCATTCTTCAAGGCCCAAATTAAATTCTACTTTTTTTTTAATCAAGTTGATTCCGACTCTCAGAGGTTAACTTTAGATCTCTTGTTTCTTTCATATCAGAAAGTCATAATACAGCTCTGTGACAGCAATCTTCTGTTTTCTGTTTCTTCCACCTTTATTTTGTTTTCCCTACACAGAAATGAAATTCTTAGGGTAAAGGAAAGGTGTCATTTATTTTTCCTATAGTTCTTAACTCCTCCATCTAGCCTATCCCTACATATCTACTAACTTCTCAATTAGCATTTGGCTAATGGACAAGGGGCTGCATTAGTCTTCAAAATAAACATTTCTTATTCAGAAAATGCTATACTATAAGGAAGCAATACTGATGCCTTAGTGGACCCAACCAAGTGGATGTTGCTTAGGTGGGCCACTGTATGGTAAAATTAAATTCTCAGAATGAAAAATTACAAGATTTCTAACTTCTGCCTTTCTTTATATGTGTCCGATCCAGCATAATATTTTCATCTCTTTTTACTTATAAGTGAAATATTGTTTTCAATATAACTTCATTAAGAAAAGCCAAAATAAAGTACAACTGAGCAAGTTCCTTAAATCAAATAACAATTCAACTTGGGAGAACTTATGGAATCTTTTAATAATTATTTAAACATTGAGAGTATAATTAGTATAATGAGAGTCTAATATTTCAAACCTCAGATCAACTTGAGTACTACAAGTTAAGGCATTAAATTAACCACAGGCACAAATCAAGTGTATATTTTATTTTATTTATTTTTTAAGATTTTATTTATTTATTTGACAGAGAGTGAAAGACAGAGATGGAACACAAGCAAAGGGAATGTGAGAGGGAGAAGCCGGCTTCCTGCTGAGCAGGGAGCCCAATGTGGGCCTGGATCCCAGGACCCAGAGATCGTGACCTGAGCCGAAGGCATATGCTTAACCGACTGAGCCATCCAGGTACCCCCAAGAGCATATTTTAAACAATTCTTTTTCCTACATGAGTCAAGTGTATTCTACTCATTGCATTTTCTCTCTCTTGCACTTTTTCTCTTTTGCTTCAAGCTTCCTTTTTTATGCGTATTGTTCTGTATCTGGTGCTTTGGTGGCTTCTCACAGCTCTTTCTCATTTATGAGTTGTCATTGTATCAACTGAGCACACTAGGAAATAAAATGAAGGTGCCACATACATGAGGGCTGGTTTCTGAGGTCGGAGAATAAAGAAGATGAAAACTGCATATTATTAAATTACCCTTGAAACTCTCTTTGATAGGTTCTAGGTAGGAGATCTTCTTTAACCAAGTTGAGCAAAGTCAGTTTTTCCTCCAGCATTGAAATCATTCACTCCTTATTCAGTTGAACCACAGATGAAGTAGTTGGCATCTTTACACAGGCTATGCTGGTCCCCAAATTAGATTTTTTAAACACATGTAATGGGATGAGATGCTTAGGTTCTAAGAAGCACAGGGGAACCAAGGTGCTGACAGAAGGCAGGTCCTGGGAAGCTACTTTAGGCTGGTTCTGGGGTATTTATACATTGAATGGCTGTACAGGTTGAATTTTCTGAAATAATTAAATGAATTTTTTTTCTTCTCTGTTTTCTTTTTCCTTTCCTCTGTCTCTCTCATCCAAATACATATAATGAAATTTCATTTAGTTGAATATGTGTGTGATATGACTTGACCCTTATATCAGGATTAAAGTGCCCACTGCCCTGGAAACAAAGTCATATCTCTATAATGCTCTTGATCATTTGCTTGAAAATAATTAAGGCCATTGCACAAAGCTTCTGCACATCAAACGTGGCAACTTACAGGGTCTGACAGATGGGTTTCGGTCTTAACTCTTCCTTCACTGTCTCTTATGTTTGAATTATACTAACAGATCTGGTTAAGCAGAAAAATTGTGGTAAACATTTTGGCATCATAAAAATAGCTTTTCTTTGCCTTGATATTGTATGGAGAGATATCCGGTCTGTTTTTTTTTATCACATTTTTTATCACATTCATATCGCATTTTTATCATATCGCATTTTTATCACCCCTAAAAGAAACCCTTGCTCTTTAGCCATCACACCCCAGATCCCCACCCCTCTACTGCCCCAGTCTAAGGCAAGCACTAATCTATTTTCCATCTCTATAGATTTGCCTTTTCTGGATATTTAACATAATAGAATGTGAGTGAGGGGAAAAAGAGATATAGCATTGAGAGTCTGGCAGCACTTACATTAGGCAGAAGGAAACACTATGCAGATCTATGTATTTCAAATCAGTTTAGATGACTCAGTGGATTGGTGTTCAGGAATAAAATCATGTCTCAGCATTTAATGGTGTTATACATCATGGACATGAATGCAACCTATCTCAGAGCAGGTACCAAAATAAACCACGAAGCTCCTAAAATATATACGTTGCTTTAGTAGTTGATCAACGTCAGGTGTATATCAATATTTTCTCAATGACAGTATTAAATTTACTGACACATAAAGATATATCAGACAATTCTTTTTATTTTGTCACCTATTGGTCAGATTTGAGGAAAATTTTATGACCCTTATTTAATTCACTTCTTAAGTGATGGCTTTACTAATTAAGTTCATTGGAAAAAAATTAGATTACTCAATGGAGAAAAGATTCTCCCCAAATGTAAAAATGAGAAAAATGAGAAAAAATGAGAAAAATTTTGCCTTGCCAATAATTTTTCTAACTGTGACTCAAGGAAATTTTGTTTTAAAATTCAACATGATAAATGACCCCACTTGATTTACTACGGTTTTATTTGTTAATTCATGTACATGTGTTAGCATGATTTTATTGGTTTAGTTGCGGTGACAGTGGTATAAGTTTTAATTACTGACCTGAGAAACAAACAATATATATACTTCACACTTTTAAACCTATCTCAGTTTGTATTCCTAGTCATTGGAAACTCTCAAAACCCAGATGTCTATGGAAGGTATAGGAAGACGGTGCTTCTCATAAGTAATCTTTTAATCATAGTGATAGCACCATTTGCTAAATGCCTATTATAGGACAAATGATAATATATTTCACATTAATCTTTACAACACCTCTACGAGGTTAAGGGAGTCACCCTCCACTTTTTACTGAAGCTCCATATATCGGGAAAGCAGCTTCAGTTTATGCAGCCTCTTGGTGGCAAAGCCAACCATCACAATGGGTGTGAATTTCTTTCCATACTTCCTGCTGCCTCTCGAGTTTGAAGTTAATTCTTCAATCTCTGAAATCAGAAACAATAATTCAAATATTCCCCTGTGTCAAATATGGTGCTAATTTTTGACCAGGTTTTAAAGGCAGACTGAGATGAACTGTTCAGTTGTAAAGCAATTCTTGGGAGATGGTCAAGCTGGTCAGTTACTACCCATCCATATCCAAGATTGTCCAGATTTCTAGCCAGGAAGATTCTGGCATTGGTAGTCTTCTCTATTCTCAGATCTCCAGAGAAAGACAGTGGGCTTCTTTTCACTAGATGCTTCACTAAAAATATTAAGGAATCATGATCTGGCCATTCTTTATAATAAACTTTAGACACATTTTTTTTTTTCCTCTTTGGATTTGTTTTCTCATGACTTTTATCTTCCATTGGTTTATTAGAAGAAGACTATTTCACAGGAAAATGAGGCATTTAGACTTTTTAAACACCAGGCAGTGTTTACTAATTATCCACTAAGGGGGATGTTATACAGGATTCAAAGGAGGATGCAAAATTAGTCTAACTCAAAAAGCTTAAAATCAGCTGAGCAGACATATATAGTTGTGAGACGAATAACCCTGAAACACTATATGACTAAATGGAAAATGACTAGTACAGAAAATAAGAGAAGCCTTAAATCTATTTAAAATGTGTTTTTCTCTATAATAAAAGAAGTAATTAGTGTCAGGAAGATGTTTATACAAGTTTCAAGCATCGTAACATTAAATACACTGTCTTTGGAGTTAGATAGCCTGAATTCAAATCTGTCACTTATCTGCCATTTATCAGCTATGTGATTTTAGAAAATCACTTCACCTCTCTGTTCCTCACTTCCCCATCTGTAAACTGTTCATAGCTTATGCTATTTATGTGATGTGTGTACTGCTCAAGTTTGCCATACTGTTCTAAGACTACATATACTTATTCATTCAGACAGTTGCTATCAGTTAGATACTTAGCAACAGCCATTAGATGTTCCTACTATTTGATTAAACAATTCCATTCATATAAATTTATTATAAGCAGGAAGACTAAAGGAAATGTCAATCAACATTGGTTGAGACTGGGTAAAGTATACTAAGTGTAGTCCACAGTATATTTTTAAAATTTAATCTAGTGAAAACCTTGTGATCCAAGGCTTATAAAGCCCAGAGAGGTCAAATAATTTTCTGTTAAGTAAGGAGTGGATTTAGCTTTCAACTTACACTTTTATGAGTGCAAATCTCCTAATGTCAACACTAGTCATACCATAGAAGAAACACATTTCTAGCTATACAAATAACTTTATGAAATATAATCTATCATAATAAAAATAATTGGAAACAATTTAAATAGCCAACATTAGAGACCTAGTTTAATTAAATATGCTAAACAAACAAAATGAATGAAGTTATTAAAATTATAATTGAAGATAATAATTATTAAAAGCATGCATAAAAAGCATAATAAACTAATATATAAACAATTAGTAAAATTACATAAAATATATAAACATGGATGGCATATGCTAACAAAATTTTATTTTGTATTACATTGCATTGCATTATATGAAGTAAATTTAGTTTAATCTGTATATTTTTTACATAAAACTTCTGACAATAAACATTTAGAAGTAAGTTATTAATATGCACATTATTCAAAATAATTAATTTGTTTATAAAATTACCTTAAAATATATAATGAATTACTATAAGAAATATAAAGTAACTTTTTGTTAGCCACTAAGGTCAGCTCAGTGTGTATAATGATAACAAGATGAAGGAGCTTCCCTGAAGGAGCTTGCAGTCTACTGAATTCAGTAAAGGCAATTTTACTTACAAAATATGGTCTATTAAAAAAATATACACACACACATACACACACACACACACACCAGGCACCTGGGTGGCTCAGTTGTTAAGCTTCTACCTTCAGCTCAGTTCATGATCCCAGGATCCTGGGATTGAGCCACGCATCAGGCTCCCTGCTCAGCGGGAAGCCTGCTTCTCCCTCTCCCACTTCCCTTGTTTGTGTTCTCTCTCTCAATGCCTTTCTCTCTGTCAAATAAATAAAATCTTTTTAGAAATAAAATAAAACAAAATATATATGTGTGTATCTGGATTTGTATCATATTCTTTCTTTTCTTCAAATCTAGGTGGTTCAAGTATATAAGTACAAAATAAAATAAAATTTTAATAAAATATTCATTATATAAATCTGGAGTGCATATTGTATTTTAAGAGAAAAATATCCTAACACAATAAATATTAGTGACAAATTCAACTATATTAAAATTATTTTTTCATGGTAAAAATTACTATGCATGAAAACAAAATAAAATAGTATTGGGGAATAGTATCTGTAACACATAGGACAAATAATTTACTATATAAGATTGGACAAACATTCAGGAATTATTAGAGAACTAGAAAACAGAACCAAACAAACAAATTTTGTATATTAAAAAAATAACAGAATTTCAACAGAAATGGAGAAAACAAGGGCAAAGTCTCTAATCAAAGAGATACCTGTCTGAAAATTTTCTTGAATTGACAAAAATCAGTAATCTTCAGTTTCAGAGAAAAAAATCTTAAATCAAATTTTAAAAAAGCAAATCCATGCATAGACATATATACTTTTTCTAACTGCAGTACACCAAAGGCAAACTGAAGATCTTTGAAAATCCAGAAAAGAGACACACATTAAAAAAGAAAGAAAGAAAGAAAGAAAAGTATTCAGATGGCCATCTAATTTCTCAAGCTCTACCATGAAAGTCAAAACATAGGGAAATGATGACCTTAAAGTTCTAGGATAGGTAATAATGATAGTTAATCTAGTTTCAGTCTCTATATAATTCTATCTTTAAAAAATACTGGCCAGAAAAAAAGACATTTCTAGAAATACAGCCTGGGTGGCTCAGTCAGTTAAGCATCTGCCTCTGGCTCTGGTCCTGATCCCAGAGCCATGGGATCCAGCCCCATGTCAGGCTTCCTTCTCACTGGGGAGTCTGCTTCTTCTTCTGACCCTCCCTCATCTCATGCTCTCAATTTCTCACTTTCTCTTTCTCAAATAAACAAACAAAATCTTTAAAAAAGAAGAAAAAAATATTAGATATTCAAAAGGTTTTAAAAAAGCAAGTATATGAGTAAATTAAACAAACATTGATTGTTAAAAATAATAAGAATACTGTTTGATGAATGTGATTTAAAATACGAATCTAGATAACATGAAAATCTTAGCCAAAAACATATACGTTGGAAAGCAGTGATTTGAGTTGACACATTCTGAGTCATTTTAATTTATTTGTATTCTTAACAATTTCCAGAGCTGAACATAAAGAATGTATAAAGCATATAATCCTCAAGGAAAGAAAATAAATCTTGGGGGAAATATTCCACCAAAAATCAGTCAATAAAAGAAGAAAACTGGGTAGTAAGTAAATTTAAAAATAAATCAGAAAAAATTCAAATACAAAATAACTACATACACATAAAACAGTTTATGTGAGTTATCATAATCAAGGTTTGTGGACAAATAGATCAGTTAAAGTCAAAGATTTTCGTACTAGATTGGAAAAAAATTTCTCGTATGTGCAATTAAAATAAACACAACAAAAAGATCAGAATGACGTGACATAGTAAGAAACTGATGGAAAAATTATAAACCCAGATATAATCGTAGACTATAGAGATCTATCGATATAAGGCAAAGTGGGGGTGCCTGGCTCAGTCAGTTAAGTGACTACCTCTTGATTTTGGCTAAGGTCCTGATCTCCGTGTCCTGGAATCAAGCCCTGCATTGGGCTCCATGCTCAGTGGGGAGTCTGCTTGGGATTCTCTCTCTCTCTCTCTGCCTCTTCCCCTCCCTTACTCTCTCTCTCTTTCTCTCTCTAATAAATAAATCTTTAAGAAAATATAAGGCAAAGTAATTTGAAGTCAAGAATCTTTCCTAAATATAAGTAGAAACAACATAGAACATTTTTCACATAATGAAAAAGATATAACCATTCTAAATTTACAATTCCTAGAAATGTGTCCTAAAAATAAATAAACAAACAAACAAATAAATAAATAAATACACACACACACACACACACACACACAATTTGGATGAAAAACAAGGTTCAAGAAAGTTTTAAAAATTAGATTAATTTGAAACATAATCTTTGATCAAAGTCAATTCAACTAGAAATAAAAACCAAAGACATAACTCAAACCTTCTCATTGTTAAAATTTTATATTTGAGAAAAAACTTCCTAAAACATCAGAGTCAAAAGAGAAATCATAAGGGAACGTCAGAAAAACTCAAAACAATAAGGAAAATACAGTGCACTCACTTTGTGGAAGGCAGCAAAATTCCACAGTAATCAGAGGGCAATACATTGTTTTAAATACTTATATCAGAAAAGAAGGAAACTAGAAGGTTAACACACTAAGTGGGTATCCTAATTTAGAAAAAGGAAGACACTAAATTCAAAGAAAGAATAATAAAACAAATAATGCAGATTATGGGAGAATCAATGAAATAGGAAAAGAAGATCTATTGTTACAGAGGTTCTAAAACCAAAATGACATTTTATTTTAAAAAGTTAATGAATATGGGCGCCTGGGTGGCTCAGTGGGTTAAGCGCTGCCTTCGGCTCAGGTCATGATCTCAGGGTCCTGGGATAGAGCCCCGCATCGGGCTCTCTGCTCAGCAAGAAGCCTGCTTCCCTCTCTCTCTCTGCCTGCCTCTCCGTCTACTTGTGATCTCTCTCTGTCAAATAAATAAATAAAATCTTAAAAAAAAAAGTTAATGAATATACATGTGTATATATATATATATATATAATGACAACATAACTCAGGATGTGGTTGAGACTGAAAAGATAACCAAATGATAGTACCTAGTAAAAAAAACACAGGCAAAGAGATGACCTAAAATTGCTGCAGAACAAACAAAACACCTGGGTCATCCTGAAACTCTTAAGGAAGGGGTCAGTAGTTAAAAACATGTTCTCCTAAAGAAAACAGTCAGTCCAAATGTTCTGTGTGAATTCTCTCAAAAATTCAAGAAACAGATAATTCCAATCTTCTACAAAGTATTGCAGAAAATAAAATAATAAGAAAAGACATCCAACTCATTGCATAAGCCTAATGCAAACCTGATATCAACTGTAAAGAAAGACAGCATTAGACAAGAAAATTAGAGGCCAGGCGCCTGGGTGGCTCAGTGGGTTAAGCCGCTGCCTTCGGCTCAGGTCATGATCTCAGGGTCCTGGGATCAAGTCCCGCATCGGGTTCTCTGCTCGGCAGAGATCCTGCTTCCCTCTCTCTCTCTCTCTGCCTGCCTCTCCATCTACTTCTGATCTCTCTCTGTCAAATAAATAAATAAAATCTTTAAAAACAAAAAAACAAAAAAAGAAAATTAGAGGCCAATCTTACTTATGGATGTGAATGGAAGAACATGAAAAAACCTATTAGTAACCCCAAATTCAGCAGTACGTAAGAAAGATACTGCATCATAACCAATCTGTTTGCAAGAATGCAAACTTAATTCAAAACGAGAAAACCTACTATGTAATTATCCACATTAGTAGTTAGAGAAAAATCACATAATCATTTCAGTGGAAGTCTAAATACATCTGCAATAGAATTCCACAACAGTTTATATATGTATAAATCCTAGCAAACTAACAATAAAAATAAACCTCCCTAAACTAATAGTGGGAATCGAAGAATCTTCAAATTATTAGAATAAATAAAATGTAGCAGTGTTTCGTGATTAAAATATCAATATATAAATGCAAAATTTTTGTATATATCAATACTGTTTTTCAGATATTATATTAATACACAGATCAATACACAAACTCAATTTAATACATAAAATGTGTTTTCATTTGTATATTTCAGTACCATTTTCAATAAAAACAAAAACATACACAAAATGTATCTAGGAGCAAAATGAAGTATGTTTAATAATTAAAAGGAGAAAATTACAAAAGTTTACAGGAAAACAGAAAATGAAACTCAAAAATAATGGACTAAAATACTATGTTCACAAGGGAAAACATTCAATATCTTAGAGTAACTTAGATCCAAAAGTGATGCAGAGATTAACAAGTAATTCTAAAAATTAGGTAACAGAATTATTGACAAATTGAGTTTACATTATAGTAGTAGATTAAGGGGTCAAAACAGCCACAGCATTTCCTCACAGATTAAGCACCCATTTCTGACACGCTGAGATAGTGAATTACTAGAGAGCAAGATCATGTCTTTTCATCTTCATATCCTTTGACTGTGAGTACCCGTAAGGCTTAGAGGGTGCTCAGTAAATGCTCCATTAATGATTCATTATCACCGGAAGTTTTAGGACTGACATTTTGGGCCCGTGTATTCATTGTGAGTCATAAAGGCTAGAGCAAGAAAGGAACATTTTGAGTTGAGTCAATGATTTCACATTCTATTTATGTAAACTGAGGCCTGAGAATTTGATTGGCACATCTGTTCCTGCAGAACTAAGTGGGAAATCCACCTTGGTATCTCTCTTCTCCCAATCCTCTCATTCAAACACTTTCTCCTGTGGATTTGGCTACTTTTTCCATGTGGAGTTGGATAGGGTCCAGTTTAAAAGTTTAATACGGATGTGTTTGTCCAATCCATCCCCTGACTTAGGTGTTTTCCTTGGTGAATAGAGCTGAGGACATTTTAATTAATTTATTATGTCCCTTCAATTAGGGGACCCAATTAATAATTGAAATGGGTTTTTAATTGGTTTATATTCTCTAGGGTATCATATTAATAACATAAATAAACTAACAGGTTTGCATTGAATTAGGTTTCATCTATATGCATATCTGTTGCCTCCCAATATATTATCTATCTTGGACCTCCAAAATTGAATGCAATTTTTTTTTTTTTAAAGATTTTTTATTTATTTATTTGACAGAGAGAGATCACAAGCAGACAGAGAGGCAGGCAGAGAGAGAGAGAGGGAAGCAGGTTCCCTGCTGAGCAGAGAGCCCGATGCGGGACTCGATCCCAGGACCCTGAGATCACGACCTGAGCCGAAGGCAGCGGCTTAACCCACTGAGCCACCCAGGCGCCCCTGAATGCAATTTTTTAAACAAAGACATTGTGATGCACTAGTTTCCAGTTGTTGTTCCACTTTGAGGCAAGGTCATAGTATTCTCCAGTTAGGATGAAAAATGTTGATGTTATTTCTTTTTTCAGTACTAGATTCATGATTCCCCCAGTTCTCCAGTCTTAATAATGTTAAAATCACCTCTGAATTGTGTGTCCTTTTCAGCCTTCTATTCATATACTTATGTACCATCACAGGTAGGCAGATCCTTAGAAATCATTTGTTTTTCCCCCAATGGAAAAAAAAAATAATAATAAAAACCCAGAGAGGTTACACAACATGCCCAAGCTCACACAGCAAGGCAATAATAACAGTGGTTTCTATGATGACACCTTACATATTTTTCTCTAAAATGTCATTTATTTTGCCCTTCATTCATTTCCCTTTGAAATGTTGTCACATGAGGCCACACTTGGACTGGTCTTCCCTTCTCTTGAGAATAACCCAATACTTAGTTACTATAAAAAAAAAAAAAAAGTCAAATTTCATTATGGTATTTCTAGCACATAGCTAAATACTCAGGTCAACAGTGTCTCTTTTATTTATTTATTTATTTATTTATTTATTTATTTATTTGACAGAGAGAGAGAGAGAGCGAGATCACAAGTAGGCAGAGAGGCAGGCAGAGAGAGAGGGGGGAAGCAGGCTCCCTGCTGAGCAGAGAGCCCCATGCGGGGCTCCATCCCAGGACCCTGAGATCATGACATGAGCCGAAGGTAGAGGCTTTAACCCACTGAGCCACCCAGGCGCCCCAACAGTGTCTCTTTTAAAGTTATTTGTACACTGTCTAAAGGCTTCTAGCATCTTCTGCTGCCTGTAGCATTAACTCCAGGCACCCTCAGTATGTACAATCCCAGTACAATCCACCCCTGAATGCTTGGCCTAAATTTACTCTTCTGACCTTGTTCCTGATGTTTGCCTCACACAAGTTCTCCTTTCTTTGTGGCTACTTCCCTCTTCATTGAATCGCTCTGGCTGATTCTTTCTTCCTTGCCTCTGAATCCTGAAGCCTTCTCTAACTCAGTGATTTTCAAAATATTATGTAGTCCTCACACTGATCTTGAACTTTCTACAAATGTTAGTTCTTGTTCCTCTTCCACACAAACTCAGAGGTAGGGTGGTCTAGCAATCTCTTCTAACAAGTTCTCCAGGTGGTTCTGATGCAGGCTAAAAGTTTGAGAACAACTGCTCTTGCTTCTTGGATGAAGAAATGATCCCTAACCAAATCTTACACCTCCTTTAAAACTCCTTTTTTTCTAAATGGCAAAATGAAGCCCTGACATTTACACCCACATAAAACTCTATCTACAACAGAATCAGGTTTGATATTTGACTTGATTTGATTTGATAATCAGATGTATAGTTGGGATGTATATCTTACATTCCCAAATGAAAGCTGAGGACAAGCATTCCAGCCTTTATTCCTAGTTATTCTTCCACATAATGCCTCACACTTGTTAGTGAATTAATACATGCTTATCGAATGTCTAGAGGCAGTAATAGTGATGGTGACAATATAATTTTATAGTGGATATTTGTCCTGTTTGTGGTCCTATGGAATCTCTTCCACATTCTTTCTAAGTTTGGGAGTTCTTAAATTATAGATTCTAGTTTTTCCAAATAAAAGGCCAAACTCACTCAGATTCTCTTATAACTAGTGCATGGCTCTACCAATCATAAGACTTAAAACCTAGTGATAGAGAAAGGAAGGACCCAGGGATTCCTTTCCTTTCTGGTGGTGGTGATAGTGGTAATAGTTATGTGCTAAATTCCTGGTGAGAAGAGGCATTGGTTCAGGAAGTAAATTAAAGTTCCTTAGAAACGGTAGGTTCCGAGGTGCTTTTCTCATCAGACTAGTTCTTGAATGATTGGCATTTAGCCTGGTTCTCCAGCTTGCTCAATGACTCTGTTGGCTACCCAATAGCATTTCAATAAACTCTGTTTCTTAATAAGAGAGTCAGCTTTTGTTGCTTGAAAGATAGAACCCTGACTCATACAGTAATAATGAACTTTACCACATCTGACTGAGTAGTTGATGTTGAAGCTGCCTCAGCTTTCCCAATATAACAGAAAATTGACTAGTCTGAAAAGACAAAGACTACAGAAAAAGTCATATCTGTTTACCCTCTTTCAGGCCTCCATATACAACTATGAATACCTGACAATATCTGCTACTCTCCTTATTCCGGAATAAGCCTGAGGTAATACCTAACATATCCTTCTATGTCATAAACAACATCATCATTCCTCAAGGGGGTGATAGGGATTGAACAGGGTAGAGTTAAGGTCTTTCATTTGTCGCACACATTTTTAATCTTTAAAGTCAAGGTTCTCTGTTCTTGGCACATCTTAGATGGGTGAAAGAAAACATTCACATACCAAAGTTCAGATAGCATGACTGGAAAAGTCACCCTCTAACCCAGAGAGACTCTCTCCCTGGAAAATTACTGAAATACACAACCAATACAAGTCTCTCTTTGAGTTGTCCAACAAGGTTCACCACTCTCTGAGACAGGCATTGGTAGTGCCATCATCTTTTTACAGATGAGGCTTAGAAAGGTGAAATCAAAATTATGATTACATACCTCAATGGTAGCAGAATTAGGACTTAATTTCATATTCATTGAATTTAGCAGCCTGTGTTCTTCCTGCTAAAAATGCTCTGTTACAGGGAAGATATTTTTTACCATGTTGTTCTGAATACTCCTCTCTTTTTCCTCCCAAGACCTATGGAACACATTCTCCCTTAAACCCCAAATATACTTTTGGTATAGTGTACAGAACACTTTACCTCTCACATTTGTTTGCATGAGTATCACTGTATCTGAACAGTCAGTTACTGAGCTCACAGATGACACTTTATTCATCTTTATTTCCCATGTTCCTACCGTAGTGCATGGATTACAGTAGTTGCTCAATAAATATTTATGACCTAAATGATAGGTCAATAAAAAAAGGGCGAAAAATCCAATTTGGTATAGGTAATCATGAAATACTCACTTAGCATTCCAGAAACTAAACAGCTCAAAGGGAGAAGAGCCCTCTGTCACTGCCCCTTATAAGGATGCACTCACTATGGCCCACTTCAGGGAAACTAACATGGTCTGAGATCCTTACTCCTCAACCCCAACTACTCAAAATATTCCAGTGCAGCTGGCATGGCTGGCAACTCTCTGGATCTCTTCACAGTCTGCACACACAGCCATTTTGTTACTGACAAGCAGCCATGCAACCACACAGATAAAGTTTGTGCAGAGGCTTAAGTGTCAATACCACTGCTCAGCTTGCAGGTCAGGATGTCCTCCTTCATCTGGGATAGTACTTCTTGGGGATGAACCCTGACTGACAGTCCCCATCAGGCAGAGTGAAGGCACTTTTCATAGGCTGTGAAATGTTTGCTTGCATTTGGTGGTGTCTGAGTTCTGGGGATTGGCACGAACCAGCCATATATGCTACTGTCATTCAGGGGATTAAATGCTGCAGCCATTTACCATTATGTGGAATTAAAAACAAACTAAGAAGTGGTCACGCAATCTGACTGTGTTGCATTCCACTTGGTGAAATCCAACTTGTAATATGAGGGCAAGAAAAATACTGTCTTTCTCTTTTTCTTTCTTTCTTTCCTTTAAAGGAGGTGGCAAACTGGAAGAGAAAGTGCGTAAGCTTTGAATTCTGAAAGACCAAGATCTCACATTGGTTTTCTCTCTCATTCATTGTTGACCTTTGAAAAGTCACTTCCTGTCCTTGAGATTCCAATCTCTCTTCTACCAAATGGGTAGCATAACACTATACTCTCATTCATCTGCTAGGATGGATTAAATGAGATGATGTGTATGACATATCTACTGCATTATAGGAACTTCGTAGTTCTGGGCTTTACCCCTTCCTTCCTTCCTTCCTTCCTTCCTTCCTTCCTTCCTTCCCTCCCTCCCTTCCTTCCTTCCTTTCTTTTTTCCTTTCTTTTCTTCCTTCTTTCTTTCTTCCTTTCTTTCTTTCTGCCAAGTTCTTAGCATCCTCCTCACTCCTCCATCTCAGTACAGATGTGCCTGCTGTTCTGTTGGGGGAAAAAGGAGGCAAAAGCCACAAGAAAATGAAAATGTGTCAGTTATACAGCTACACCTTCCTGCCAAGGATAAACATTCTCCAAGGCTGGAGAATGGGATCTATGTGGACCTGAGCTGAAGGAAACAGCTGTATACTAAAGTTTATGCTGGGAGAAGACATTGACCTTCAAATATTGCTGCATCTTCAAAACACTACATTGAAGAAGGCCAAATGATGTTCCATCTGCCAACTGAGACTAAGATGTCTGCACTAATCTTGCTACACATGTAGGAAGGGCTTTGGTGATTTGAGAGTGGCTTTGTGGGCAGTGACTTCCCTACTGGTCCTAGGCCATAAGCAATTTGTGCAAAGCAAATTGGTCAGACTATTTCATTTTTAATTTTCCTCTGCATGGACTTTTCTCTGGTATACAGGGTAAGTCGATAAAGTAGTCTTTAAAGTGAGGAAATTTGGGATGGCTAGGTGGCTCACTCAGTTAAGGGTCTGCCATTGGCTGAGGTCATGACCCCAAGGTCCTGGGATCAAGTCCCACATGGGACTCCTTGCTCGGTGGAGAGCCTCCTTCTCTCTTTGCCTGCTCTGCCTGTTGCTCCCCCTGCTTGTGTGCGCTCTCTCTCTGATGAATGAATAAATAAATAAATAAATAAAATCTTAAAAAAATAAAGTGAGGGGTCACTGGGACTCTATTTGCTTTTAGGGAAATTAGTATTAAAGACCTTTTTGTCAGTAAGTGTTCTATTCCAGAGCTAGACTCAGGCCCATCTAAGTGTACAGCTAAGTGGGTCTTAGCTGTGTATGAATGACTTCATTGGAGAATATTATTTTGCATTTGAGTCTAAACACTTCTTTCCACAGCTTTACAGTTTCCAGAGTCCTTAAATAAAACAGTGATTTATACTTCTTAGAGTTCCCCACCCACTATGATATAAATTCGATCTTGGGTTACTTTATACAAAAGTTGGGTACAGATAACTCCACTTTACAGATGAGAAAAGTAAGGCTCAGAATACAATCTGTCTAAAATGGTACAGCTGATGAGTAGCAACGTCAATGTCAAAGTCACTGACAGTATCTACCTCACCAAGATTTAGAGATTCTGTGGGCCCCAGAGCTTAGTTTTGTATAAATAAAAATAGGAAAAATATTCTATTTGCACATTTTTAAAACATGTGATTTATGAACACATGTCTAAGGCCCCTATCAGGACCATATATGGGACCTATGCAAGTGAGGGCCTCAGAATGTAAGCTTCACTATCTTCACAGTAAACCATCTTTTGCCACAAAGGAATGTGCTAAAAATAGAACTGCGTGTGGTACCATACACATGCTCATTAACTAGTTGTCATGATCATCTTCTTTGGCTTTATGTCATCTCTATAGTGACTCAGAAATATATGTTTCAAGATGAAAGCCATGGGTAGTACTTGACTTCAGAGCTGTCTTCAGAAAAACTACACCCGTCCCACCTACCCTCACTGCTATCCTTCCCCACTTGGGATGCTATCCTTCCTCAGAGCCTTCTTTGTCTGGTCAATGGCTCAGGTACTGTGATTTGCTTTAACCAACATAGCTGCTCCCCACAATACTCAGAATCTGGTTCAAATAAAGGCCTACTCCCCCCTACTTCGTTCTTTAGTATTTCCTTTCATTTTTGGAAATGTGTATTGTTTTGTCATCTCATTTCCAGAGGTCAAGACTCCCTTTACTTCTGGTTCTACTTTTGCAGATTTAAGCAATGTTTTTGTTTGTTTGTTTGTTTTTGTTTTTGAGAACCCTGGGAAGATTTGTAAGCACCCATCTGCCTTCTCCATGTGTATTGCAATCATCATTTGAAACATATGCTGGGCCCATACAGGATGCAGAGTGGACAGTTGACCAGATATCAGGAGACCCAAGTTCTAATCTTGACCTTGTTTCTGTCTTATCTGACCTTGTATCATACACTTACTTTTTTGTATTCTGGAAATACTTAAATCACAGTTCAGTATGTTAGGAGGAAACATTAAGCAGTGGTTTCCATTTGAGCTGCATCATAAAAACACAGTGTACTTTTAAAATGCAGATTCCCAGGCTCCATCTCAGACCTTGAGAATTATAGCAAGGAACAGATAGTCACTACGATGATCCCCGGTGCATCACCAACAGCCAAAAAAGCAGATGGCAACTCTAATATGCCATGGATAACCGAGGAATTCAGGGATTATTTTATTTCTTCCTCCTTTTACAGAGGGCAATAGCATTACACCAACACTTTGAGAAAGGAGAACAGAGAGCTTAACAACCTCTTTTCATCTAAATCTCAGATAATTATCCTGCTGAACTTGAGCTGTGATATGTGGGCCACGAACAGCTCTGATAGGTACCCTCGGGGCTCCACTTGGCCAAGCAACCCAATGACCTGACTCCTTGCTGGGCTTCCATTGGTGATGGCAAGCAAGATTCCTGAAGACAACAAGCCTCCCAGGTGCAGAGCAGGTCTCTGGGATCTTTGAAATGCCATGGGCAATGTCCTTACACATATTGGGGCACAAGTGAGGCAGGGATCTGTGTGGCGCCTACTCTGAAATGCCACTGCTTAGCCTGTGAAAGGTCCAAGAGTAGATCAGATTCCCAAGTCCCCAGCTGGCAGGTCTGTAGGAAAATCAAATTCCTGTGAGTCCTTAGAGGTCATGGGAGGGTGACTGCTACTGGTCAGAGTCAGGGTGGCTCAGGGCAGAGACAGGAAGGAAGCGAATAGGGCAAAAAGGGAATGAAATGTGACCAGAAGAAATTGACTCCAGTTATTATTTTTCAGCTTGGCAACCCTAGATGGGATATGTGTTTGTGAATACTACACAGAAAGAGTGGTCTTTAGCTTCAACAAGCACACTCATACATCCAGGGCAACACACACATACACACATATAATCACAAACACACACACCCCTTGGGAAAATGACTCAGCTATCAGTCATGAAATCACCCAAAGTAGCAACAGCAGTAACTAAAAACTGCATGTGTGGTTTTATACACACACACATACACACACACACTCATGTACTTACAGCACAATCACCTGGCAGAGCCTCAAATGCTAACCAATTATTAACCTTTTATTAGATTCACAGTTTTGGGGCCAAGAACTACAGTTCAGTCTTGTTTATATTTCTCCCAGCATAGTACCTGGCCTCCTGTGGCAAATGTTTGTAGGATAAATTAATAGAGGTAGCAACAACTATCAGGTACGCTACTTAGTATTAAAAGGTGAATATGATAAAAGCTTTCAAAATCACAATGGATTGTAGCTAGATAGAAATGTTTATTGTATTTTTAAATGGATAGCCCTACGCATCCATGAGATTTGAGAGCTCTTAGCTGATGGCCAGTGAACTTAGTAAAATCTACAAAATGCATTAACTCCGAGACAGATACGTATATTGATAAAAAATTGGGAAGTCATCTGTGTTAAGTAACATAACAAGGATGACATGGTACTATTATTAAGTTGCATAAAACTATCTCTTCCACTAAAGTGACAACTTGAAGGTTCTAGACCTGTAGCCCGCATGTCTACAGCTCTGGTACCTAGCTATATGTGTCAGATAGATTGTGGGAATGGTTACATCCTGATTAAAGTGCATGGAAATGTAAATATTGACAAAAACCTATTTGAAGTGTATGTTTACTCCAACATCACATATGTACCTCTTCCAATTGACCTTGTAAATTAAATGCTTTGCAGTTGAAGGGGAATAGAACATGTACAGAGATTTTCCAGTGTTTATTTTTACATTGAACATCAACTAGGCCCCAAGGCTAATGCTACTGACCTGTAACATGCATAGAGATATGGTCAAGCAACTGGTCACTTGGTCAGTGAGCTGAAAGGCCAGGAGGATCCTGTCCTCAATGGGACACTGCCATCTGGTGTATGCCCCAGGTTAGACAGCCAGGGAAGGGATGTTGCTCAGGGTCAGGAAAGGTAGGGAGGCAGAGCTAACACTTGAGTATAACATATTGCAAAGACATTTTGTAGACAAGAATGATCACCTCCTTGGTTGGGCTCTTGGAGTCAAAAGCTTAAATTATCCAAAAATGAGATAGAGAGGATGCTAAGTAGGAAGAGGGGAACAATTCTTCAATATCTGCAATAGGTTGAGCATTTCATATTGGTTATCCCATTTAATTCTCAGTCACCCAACAAGGTAAATATTAGAATGGTTACATAACATGTAAGGAAATGGAAGACCAGAGAAGTTGAGTAATTTGCCTGAGGTCACATAGGTAGAATTAATCATCAAGCTACTACTCTTTTCTCTATATCTTGCTGCCTCTGTGACTTTTTCATTTTAATAAATAACCTCTTAAGAGGAGGGATGTTCTTCTCTATGTCCAAATGCAGTTTTAAAGAGAGCAAAATAGTTCTCAATGATAAGCAATCTACTGCATTAGAGAAGTACACCCAGAATTCCTGGCTGCTTGTAGCTTACTATTTAGGTGAAGACAGAGAATCACATATTAAAGTGAATTAACACTTAAAAATCAGTGTGACATCAAGGTCAAAAAATATTATTACTCAAATAATATAAGTAGACATTTGACATTGATCTATGAAGGAATGCAGGAGTTAAGGAAAAATCAGTAATTCTAAACTGTCTTAATTTAAAATTTTGATATTTTGATACTTTTTGGCATTAATTTTGACTTTTTTTACTATGCAAATACATTTTTCCAGCCTTATAAAGAGAGATAATTGACACATAAGATTATGTAAGTTTTAGGTGTACAATGTGTTGATTTGATACACTTACATATCACAAAATAATTACCACAATAGCATTAGCTAACACTCTGTCAGGTCACATACTGTTTCTTCTCCTTCTCCTACACTCCCTCCTCCTCCTCCTGCTCCTCCTTCTTCTTCTCCACCACCCCCCTCCTTTTTTGTTGTTGCTTAAAGATTTATATTTACTTGAGAGAGAGAGACATCATAGAGAGAACAAGTGGGGATAAGGACAGAAGGAGAAGGAGAGGTACAAGCAGACTCCCCACTAAACACAGAGACTAATGTGGGGCTCAATCCCAGAACCCTGACATCATAACCTGAGCCAGAGTCAGATGCTTAACTGACTGAGCCACCTAGTTACCCCAGATACTACCTCTTCTTTTTTATGGTGACAGCATTTAGGATCTACTCTTAGAAACTTTCAAGTATATATTAGTGTATTATTAATTATAATCACCATGCTGTATATTAGATCCCCACCAGTTATTAATTTTAAATTAATCTTAAATTAATCTTATTAATATTAATCTTATAACTCTTAAAAAAGGGTTTGTACTCTTTGACAAACTCCCCAGCTCCCCAACCCCTGGTAACAACCCTCTAGCCTCTATTTCTATGGGTTTGTTTTCTTTTTTTTTAGATCCTACATATAAGTGATTTCACATAGTATTAGTTTGTGTCTGATTTATTTCACTTAACATAATGTTTTCAAGGTCCATCTATGTTACAAATGGCAGGATTTCCTTTTTTCTCATGGCTGAATAACATTTCATTGTGTCTATTCATACATGTGTGAATACACACACACACACACACACACACATACATCTTCTTTATCCATTCATCTATGAACAGTTAGGTGATTTCTGTATTTTGGCTATTGTAAATGATGTTGCAATGAACATGAAAGTGTAGATACTACTCTGGGATCCTGATTTAAATTCCCTTGGATTTATACTCAGATGTGTGATTGCTGGATCATAGTTTTATTTTAACTTTTTAACTTTTTTTTCCATTTTATTTTACTTTTCAGTGTCCCAGCATTCACTGTTTATGCACCACACCCAGTGCTCCATGCAATAGGTGCCCACTATAATACCCACCACCAGACTCGCCCAACCCTCCACCCCCAACCCCTCCAAAACCCTCAGTTTGTTTCTCATAGTCCACAATCTCTCATGGTTCGTCTCCCTGTCCGATTTCTCCAACTCACTTCTCCTCTCCATCTCTCAATGTCCTCCGTGTTATTCCTTATGCTCCACAAGTAAGTGAAACCATATGATACTTGACTCTCTTTGCTTGACTTACTTCACTCAGCATATTTTAACTTTTTGAGAAACCTGCATACCATTTTCCATAGTGGCTGCCCCATGAGTTTTCTTTTTTAATATCATTATAAAATGTTATTGATCTTGATTGCTAAGTATTTTTTGGAGCCTCCTTAAGTTTTGTGCCTAGAGAGAGTCTAACTAGTCCTGATTCTGAAGGACTTATAACTGAAAGGATGGAAACAATCTAGAAAAAAAAAAATCTAACTTTGGCATCATGTCTGTCAAAGAGACATTGGTTTGCTTACTATTACCATAATGTACCTTGTTTTCTCCTGTGGAAAAAAAAGTTATTTTAACAATCATTAATAATAAACAGTGGTAGAGACACAATATGATAATTATTATGAACTGTATATACTTTGAGGATTTATGTGTTTTGTATGAGTAACAACTGCTTTATCTGTACTCAAGGTTAACTAGAAAATTAAATGAAGCTATTAGATACATCTTAGTTTCAAAGCATGGTATGTATGTGATAAAGCTGTTAATCACAGAATGATGGATACTTGTTTTGATGGGCATCTCAAGAGATTTTCATGTGTGTGTATAGCGCTAATGCAGAAAAATACTTTTGCTTCTGATTTTTGAATTAAATCATAAATATCACAAGGAAATAAGGTTTTCTACCAACATGTTGCAAATATAGATTAACTAAAGTGTTAGTCCCTAGGTTTTTACTAAAAGCAGTTTGGTGGTGAAAAGTCGCATTAAATAGGACAAAATCCTCTCTAATGAGAGATGTTTGGGACACCTTTCATGCAACAAGAAGTCAAGAACATTCTTAAGCCACAAGCCATTCTGGATAAGACCTTGCAGAGTCTCAGACACAGATTTAAAATATTTTCAGGGGCACCTGGATAATGCAGTCGATTAAGCATCTGGCTCTTGATTTCAGCTCAGTTCATAAACTCAGGGTCGTGGAATAGAGCCCAACTTCGGCCTCCACACTCAAAGTGAAATCTGCTTGAGATTCTCTGTCTCTCTGCCTCTCTCCCTCTTAAATAAATAAATCTTTAAAAAATATTTTCAAACAAGAAGATATCCCCAGATAAATTCCTTATTGATGTTTGGGGATTCTCCCCAGAGAGCACAAATCATAAAATTGAAAAGACACTGTCAAGCTTTTGGGTATTAAGTTAAGGTTTAGTCCTGCTCAGCTCAAATTCTATTAATTATATTTCAACTCATAGCAAGCAGAGTAAGAATGATGTGTCATGGTAAGTAATTTGCTTCCATTCCCTATTGTAATGTCACAATCTAGATCTTCCTTCTGAGAAGATTTAGTTGAGACTTCCATCTCACTCCTCCTGGTAAGAATACTGTTTAATGTTCCATTAGTAAAGCAGAGCATTTGGAAGACATAATGAAGGAAATTCTCAGAAGTATTCAAAGAAGACTTGAGGGAGGGCCCTGTTTTCATATTAATCTTGTGGTTAAGTTGGAGTCTGGGTAAAGTTGTACAAATTCCTTTGCAATTTATCTGGCAGAATAAGATTTCAGTCAGACAAGGTACTTACAATTGAGAAACCAGCTTCTCTCCAGCCATAAAGCATGCTAATTGGAAAGCTGTGGGCAGAATTCCTGCCAAAAAGCAAGGAATCTTCTCAAATATTAACGATGCCCTCCTGCCAAACTTTTGGATGCTGTCATAAATCTGGTGGCTTATAGCTTTACGTCACTTCATCGTGTCTTTGATCTCGCTGTTGGTGTACCCCAAAGAAGTAATACTGTCCTGTGGTGGGGCTGTGAGACACAGTGTAGAAGTGCCAATTGGGTTGAGAGGGAAAGCTGGTGTCTACGCAGGTGGACACATTCCATAAAGGTGACACACATTACAAACTGAAAAAGATAATGATGAATACATTCAGGAGTCACACCAAACTCAATAAGAAATTTAAATTGTTCTAAAATCATAGAATATCACAAGCACTGCTAGCAGACGTAGAAGACAATGGGAAAAATGGCAATGAGTAATTCATTCAGAGATTGTAACAGAAAATTATCATTCAGGAGAAGCAAGAAATTTTCCAACTGTGTTGGGACAATTTTTTAAGGGAAGGATAACATTGGTTATAAAGTGAAGCCGACTGATCACATACACAGTGTATGGGATGTTCAAGTGCTCCTAACTTATTTTTAAGAAGCTTAACGAAATTAATGCTGTTTCTCCAGATGCCTAGTTCACTCCACAGAAGTGGTCACCATTTCAAATCTCGACCAGAAGTTGATTCAGAAGCTGGCAAGCATGCACCCTTGGCAACTGAGAACATCAGCAATGAGAGAAGAGCCTGCAACCTTCCCCTCTGCCCAAGAAGGAGGTCAGAACCTTGGCACTCCACTTTGGGAAGATTGCCAACTTTGAGATTTAGACAGCCCTTTTAAATGCTTTATCTGAACTGCCTATTACTTCACAGCTAAGGGCCTCTCCATTCAGCCGAAGTGGTCAGATAGACACTTGATGAGTATTTGGGTTGTTATGCCAAAGTCATTTTTGGCC
This sequence comes from Lutra lutra, assembly GCF_902655055.1. Taxonomy (NCBI): domain Eukaryota; kingdom Metazoa; phylum Chordata; class Mammalia; order Carnivora; family Mustelidae; genus Lutra; species Lutra lutra. Next base: position 159,815,834 of record NC_062279.1, on the reverse strand, counting down.
TTTGTTTTTGGATACTTGGGAGAGCAATTGTCAACTCAGTTCCTTGAATAATTGATTGCAAAGAGGGTTCCTGTAGATGGGAACTTAAAGTTCTTATGAAGGCATTCCAGAGCAGAAATTTCCATGTGGAATAATGGTATAAGAAAAGGCATAATAAATCCTCGCATTTATATAGTACTTTATAGTTTAATGTAATGGTTAAGAACATAGGCATAGCAGTCAGACTGAATTGGGTTTTTGAGTTATGTTAACTCCTATGAAAATAAGTTGCTGAAATTCAGATTCCATAGTTTCTTAAGGGCTTTGCTACTTACTAGCTGTGTGGCTTCAGGCAAATCCAACATCCAATGGCCTTCTTGGTAAAATGGGAATAATGTCTGTGTAATGGGGTTGGTTTGAGAATTCAAAAATATACTATATGTGATATAATATGTATAAATATAATTTTGTATTATAAGTCCTTGCAGGTAAGTAATCAATTGTAGGTTACAAATCTATTTTTTATATATTATGAAGACCTTTACATGAACCCTTTAGAGTCAGGAATGAAGTTTTATGAAGATGGTCCAGTGAGCCAGGTGAAACTTGTCAAGTGAGCCAGGCAATTTAAGTTATCCTGTGATTAAGCAACCAAGCAAACTTATAAATGGACTATGATGTCCATTGGTTAGGGACACCTATTTACTCCACTTATTAGAGTATGAACAATATCATCTACACATGCCATGACTCAAACTCAAGAGTGCAATTAAGTATTTCCTACTGCAATTTGCTTAGACAAAGTATGGGATTATGGTGTCAGGTAAACCTAATTTGCATCTTGATTTGACTGCTTACTGACTGTGTGATCTTGGAAAAATTATTTTTATCTTTTCTAATATTCATTTATAAAATGGGAATAAGTAGTAGATCCTAGCTCACAGGACTGGGAAATTCTATTAGACAATGCTTATAAAGTGCTCTGCACTGAGCCTGACATATGGTAAAAATATGGTAAATATCAACTACTATTATTACATCTAGATAATAAAAGAGGACAGAAAGCAAAACAAAAATTTATTGAGTACTGACTTCATGTAGGACACTGCCAGATCCTTCCTGTGTGTTATTCTTTTTTTATACTCTTACCTTCTCTGGAAGATGGGCAGTATGGTTCTTATCTTTTAAACAAGGGATCTGAGGCTCAGAGAATTAAACAGTTAACAGAGAGAGAGGCTAAACATATCAACTGTCCATGCATTGCTTTAAGGCATGCGGTGAGTGCCTACTCTTTGCCAGACATTGTTCTAGGTACTATAAACTCCCCAGCTCCTGTCTTCATAGTGTTTGTTCTGTAGTGAGTGGGGAGAGCTGAGTTCAAAGAAGTACAGGGGATGTGGGAGGGTAGAGCATATGGATCATGAGAATTTTGTAGGCTGCTGTGAGGATCTTGGCTTTGACTTAGGAGAGTGTCACCTGCAGGACCACTGTACTTATTTTAAAGGTATGTTGGGTTTCTTGACATCTTTTTTTTTGTTTTTCTTTAAAGAATCATCTTATTGACTCTAATGTTAAGATTCTGGCTTAGGGTTTGTAACCTAGAACACTAAAGGGGTATTAGAGGACCATAGCAGGTAGCTACTGTGCAAGAAGCCCTGGTGTGCATTCCTGGGCAGACAACAGTGCTACCCTTAGTGCCCCACCACCACAAAAGTTCTCTCAAGACATTAGATAGTCTCTTAATGCCACTTTTTCTAATGATGTAATCAGTGGTCAGGATAAACCACAGGAAAGACAGAGGTGGAACTTGACTTTGACTCTTTGATACAATTTTTTGTTTCATAATTCTTAACCATTCCATTCCTGACTTTAAACTCATCTATGCTTTGTGCATGGGATGCCTCCTATGGTGCCACTGCCTTCACTAGACCTAAGATTAGCAATTAGTGTCTCCTATAAACCCTCCACAGTGGAATTTCAATAAATTATGTTTGATAAAGAAATACAGAATGCCTGAATAAATAAGTGGTTGAATAAATGTATCCTCCCCACTATCAATCAAAACTTACATGCCCTGTGTAATTTCTTTAGCAAACAGACCATTTAGATACACCAATTTACTCAATAGTGTCTACAAAAGCACAACTCTTAATGTCTTCACTTTATACAAGACACATACTGTTAGACATTCTAAAAAAGGATGATGATGCTCAGGGTAGAAATTACAGGCATCATGGAAGGCTAGACAAAGAAATGGATTTTTCTGAATATAAATATATCTTTAAGTCAGTTTTGGAATTTGACCATAAAATTCCCCTTAATAGGTACTTTCAAAAATGTTCTTTAAGACAAGAGTATTTCCTACATTCCCTGAGTCTATAAAATAAGAATACCTTGAATATGAAATCAATAGCTTCTTGTTTGGTCCATCTTAGTTGCCAGTTCAGAACACTCTTAGTAGATATATAAAAAATTAATAAGAAGAACAATCAAATTGGCACACAAAGTGGGGGTTCTTGGGATATATTCAGACACAGCCATGTTCTCAAGCGTTCCTCTTTGAAAGAGATGAAAAGACTACTTGAATAATTGACTGGTCATCTGTGACAAGATAGTGTTACTCTCTCAGCTTTATAAATTAAATATGAGTGGCAGTAAAAGTACATAAAATATATGCTTGTATTCAATACACATGTGTGTGTGTGTGCATGTATATGCACCCTCCCATATGCATATTGGAGATTTTATTTGCTGCCATCAAAATAATTGATTTTTCAATATGAGTAAGTGACCTTCACCCTACCTTCCAGGTGACTTGTTTTCCCAAGCATCTGAACATTCCTTCTCCTGCTGAAAACATTCAGCATTAATCCAATGCCTCTCATTAAGCATGGTGAATGTTCCTTTTGACATAGTAAAACTAAAGCTAGTATAATTTGTGCATGCCAATGGGTAGACTTCCTTGCCGAAGGGGGTTTCCCTGCTGCATATGGAAGGTGCTTAACTTGTGTCCTCTTGCCAAGAGATGATGATCACGCACTGTATATAAATGCATAAACAATTTTATGGAGCGTGACACTCCCTGCGGGTCTCTGGAGATATTAACCAGAATCCTCTGTTTTCCAAACTTGAAGTTTACATGAATTGAGGAATATGTAACATCTTTCTTAACACAAGCATTGAGTCCTACATCTGCTCTGACTGCAAAAAGAAGGATAATCCATGAAATATCCTTTTAAAGGATACTGAGCATAACCATTAGCATAGCAGAGAGTGAATGTGATTTCTTTAACTCTCTTTTTCTCCCTCTCTCTCTTGCTAAAGATATAGAGATATGAAAATATATATCGATATCTATGTAGATATAGATATCCATATATATCTATGGACTTAAACATTCAGAAAACTTTTTAAGCAAGGTGAAATTTGCCTTCCCTAGAATTGTAGAATCATTGCAAAAGTTTTGAGCATTAATGGCAATTCTGATATGTATCTAAAATAGTGCCTTAACCTGTTAAACCTCAAACTTTCCATAAGGAAAAAAAAAAAGGAAGAACTTTCACTTTGTGTCCCAAACCAGATTAAGGGATAAAGCCAATAATGTGAAAGTACTTGAAAACAGGCAACACATTTCAGATCCTAGACAGGGGTTGGAGGATTCCAATGTAAGAATGTGGATGTCTACAGAATATTTGCATGAGTTTCAACTTAGAAGAACCTTTAAAGAGAAATGTGTTCATCTCCATCCATAATTCTTAAAATTACTTTAAATTCTGCAGCTTGGTATTTGGTGCATTATACATGAGGTAGGACTAGATTCACAGCTGGACTTTATAGCGTGGCAGCACTTAGAATATTTTTTTAGATAATGTAGTTCTTTTAAAGTTTTCTCTCAAATTTTGAAAAAAAAAAGATCAAAATATGAGTTTTCCATTTCCAACAAATATTAAATTGGTTAGGACCTATTTCAAGTAATGTTAAATATCTGAGGTTCCCTTTTACATTTACAATGAGACCTTCACAGATTAAAACTCCAATTCACACTTAAGCTAACGTGAGAAGTCTAGAAGTTAAATTCTGAAGAATGATGTGAGAGAACTCTGATTCCTCATTCAGAAGAATGTGCTAAAACATTTGGAAAACTTAGAAATATTTCTGTAAGTAAACCCTGATTCAGCAAAATGACAGCTTGAGATTCACAACTCAGTGAGAGTGGGGATGCCAGTTTTGAGATGATAACCCTGCCAGGTTTCATGAGAAAAGGGTTTTTCTCCATATAATCTGCTCAATGATCTGTTTACAGGTGATGTCATTTCAACTTTTCAAATAAGAATATCAAGTTTCAGTTATGTGATTATCATCTTATATGTTAATTTTGATTTATATACATCCTTACACCAGAAATAACTAAAAGAAACTAAATACAAATATCCATGTCCCAATAATTTTACAAATGATAAAATATAAAAGCTTCTCACCAGTCAGTGTCTCTGCCTCTAGCATCTTACTCCTCTAAGGCAGAGCAGCAAACCAGTTCATGGCCATCTTAAAAGGCCATATTATAAATTATTTTAGGTTTGCAGGCTATACCAACTCTGCTACAATCACTCAATTTTGTTACTGTGGCATGAAAGCAACAATTGGCAATACCTAAGTAAATGGACATGACTGCATTTCAATAAAACTTTATTTTCAAAAATAGTTAGCAAGTCTAGGTCAGACTTAGACTATAGCTTATCAACCTTTGATCTAGGGTCTCTTGCAAATGTCTTAAGTTCTTCCTTCTAAATCCCATTTGAAGCTCACTCCTACCAAAGTCTTCTGAGCAGCTTTAACCAATAATCAGCCCAATAGGCCAAGAAAGCCCACATTTTTACATGTTTTATAAACATTTTGTATGAGTTTATCTGTGTGTTATTATATTGTCTGCTTTACAAATACTTTATAATTTATTATTTCTCTGTTTAGGTTGTATCTTTAAAGATACTTTTACTGAGATTGTTCATATAATAAATCCATTGAGGTTATACTCAATAATATATTGAGTATATAGCTCTCTCTCTCTCTCTCTCTCTCTATATATATATATATATATATATATACACTCAATAGTATCCAATAAATGCAGTTGGATATGAAAGGGAATAAAGGAGTTCAAACTTACTGTGAATTATTTGTATGGGACAGGTGACAGAAATTCTTTAGAAACATGAAAATAGTGGAATGTATATTGGTCATTGACATTTCCTTTAAAATACTATGTTTGGACAGAAAGTCTACAAATTTTATTTCATTTTGGAGAAGATTATTCTTTGTACCATAATAGTCACCATGTCATTGCATCACAATCTCCAAGGCACACCATTGATCCTGTTTTCTATGTAAAATCCTCATGAGTAGACAACTTCTGGTCAATTTGCTATTCTTTTTTTTTTAATTATTATTATTATTTTATTATTTTTTTAATCATTTTTTTAAATTTATTTTCAGCATAACAGTATTCATTGTTTTTATACCACACCCAGTGCTCCATGCAATCCGTGCTCTAATACTCATCACCATGTTCCCCCAACCTCCCACCCCCGCACCTCTTCAAACCCTTCAGATTGTTTTTCAGAGTCCATAGTCTCTCATCGTTCACCTCCCCTTCCAATTTCTCCCAACTCCCTTCTCCTAATTCCCCATGTCCTCCATGCTATTTGTTATGCTCCACAAATAAGTGAAACCAAATGATAATTGACTCTCTCTGCTTGACTTATTTCACTCAGCATAATCTCTTCCAGTCCCGTCCATGTTGCTACAAAAGTTGGGTGTTCATCCTTTCTGATGGAGGCATAATACTCCATAGTGTATATGGACCACATCTTCCTTATCCATTCGTCCATTGAAGGGCATCTTGGTTCTTTCCACAGTTTGGCAATTTGCTATTCTGTCTTAGGTTGTCTCTCAGTTTGGGAACATTTTTGGCCTTCATTACACGCCAATATAATACACTATGCTGAATCCTATAAATAAAAAATGTACTTGGGCCAGTTTAGCTGTAGTTCTTGGTATCTGTCAATTTGATTCAACTTCAATTTCAATAACTTTATTGTCATGGCAAGGTAAACATGAGCTCAAGAGTTGCCAAAGTTAATAAATCAAGAGTTGGGTCTGGAGATAGCTTCTGTATGGCTTTTCTCACAATTTTGAATGAGGGATAAATCAACGTGCACACATTTAGGAAAACTCTTTTGGCCTTATACAAAAATAGTGCCTTAGGATTAATACTTTCCTGTAAGCCAGCATAGAGAAATGCTCTCATTTGTTGCACTTGCTTTCATGAGCCAATCAGATAAAGATTTTGTTGCTAATGCCAGCCCTATGCAATAAAACCAGGAAGAATAGTTTTTCATGCACATCACCCTTAAAAGTTATGAGTATTCCTGTGGTTGTCATTGCCATTGCATAGACCACAGGTGAACAAACACTTTCTTAGGGAGCCACATAGTAATACTTCAACCTTGTGAATCTTTACAGTTTCTATCATAATTATTCAATACCATCATTATGGCAGGAAAGTACCTACAGTGAAAACTTAAAAGAATAGACAAAGATGTGTTGCAATAAAGATCTATCTATAAAAATGTACAACTGACCCATAAGCTATAGTCTGTGAACTATAGCTTTCCATCATAAATTGATCTAGGAACTTTACAAATTTATCACTTTTTTATTGCCTGAACCACATTTTGGACTCCTATACATTTCTCTTTACACTCACTTTGGTAACATGAATAACACTTGTAATTTACTTGGCCAGTGTCTGGACTGTTTGTGTCAATAACCCTAGTACCTACCACAGTCTCGTAAATAGTTGGTACACCACAAATGTTTATGAAAAAAAGAACAGTTATTGTGTATATGTACTATTTTAGAAGGTAAGGTACATTTCTCAAGACTAAAAGTGTGCCATAGGATGCTGGGAATACATAGTGGGTCTGTTTTTATTTTTCTATGTCCAGAAGCATTCCTAATAGATAGATAGAATATAGATAGAAGATAGATAGAATTATGTAAGTTTCCTAGGCTCTTTGTTTTGTACACCCTGAGATTTTAGCCATAAGTTGAAGAAAAAAGGTAGATATTAGCAACTAATCTAATTTTAAGGGACCTATAGTTCAATACCAATAGTTCATAAAATAGTTGCAATATAACCATGAAGAGGAAATGGTGCAAGGCAGTGTAAGCAAAGAATTCTATCATATTTCATAATGGACCAAGAAGCAACAATATGAAATCTTTTCTTCTAATTCCACTTTTAGTATTCTCTTCAGTTAATGTCTTCTTTGAGCATATCTCTCTCATAACCAAAGATCTAGGCTTTGAAGGGAGTAGAGAGGGAAAGAAATAGTTTCTGCTTCTGATATTCTCTATTTACCTGTGGAGAAAATTAAGTAATTTAATGACTAAAATAGAAGTAACAATCATATGGGAGTACAAAAAATGTGGAGAAGTGAAGGAGAAAATAGCATTTAGATTATCTTGATTTCTTCTACTAACAAGAGAGAACTCTGTCCACATCATTCAAGCTTTCCCATGGTGCAGCAGTGTCTTTTGTTAGCCTTATTTTTCTTTTTCACCAAGACTCTATTAAAATCCTTATTTGAAAGCTAAGCCATAACATATCTTATTGGACTTATCCTCAAAAATCCAAAATCTAATCTCTTCTTACCACATCCAATGCTACTACCTTGGTCCATGCTCCTGTCTTTCCTCACCCTGAAAAATGAAATTCTAACAGGTTTCTCTGTTTCTATCTTGCTCTCTTCCCGAGTCTTGATCCCTTAAAATATGAGTTTGGTTATGTCACCCTTTCCTCCTATCTTATTCATAATCATAATCTTTCTAATGATAGACTAAGCCTTTTATATATATATATATATTCTTCCTCTCCATTACCTCTTTAACCTCACTCCTTACCATCCCCCTTTCTCACTCTTCTCAAGTCATATTTACCTTAGTGTTCTGCAAGAATATCAGGAATGCTCCTTCCTATCTCTATCCATGTTTCTTGTTTTGCATTACATGCATATCTATGACATACTATATAAGTATTAGGATATTAGAACATTATGAAGTTAGAGGTATATATATTCACTCCTACATCCTCAGTGTTTAAACCATTTCTTGATACATGGTGGGCTTTCATCATGTGGATGGGATGAAATGAATTCATAAGTGATAGATATTATTACTGTTCACCAACTATTTCCATTTACTTTCCAGGCACATGATAGGAGTTAGGCATGGCTATGTAATTTGCTTTAACACAATAAATTTAAACAAAAGTAACATATGTCACTTCTTGACAGATACAGTAAGATACAGCGTGCAATTTACTCAATTCACCAAACTCTTGGTGGATACATATATTGATGGAAAGCCCCTTAGGTTAACCCTGAATGACTACAGAAGAAAAATGTTTCCTGCCTGATTATGTAGGACATGTAGTCTGAGTGAGAAATAAGCTCTTTTTAGCCACTAAGACTTGGTATTATTTTGTTCCAGCAGCATAACCTAACCTAAACCTAACTGATATAGGAACATTTCTTATTACTTCATGTATAGGCCATCTTCCTTATCTGCTACATCAGTAATCCCCTGATATTTCAGGAGCCTGAAAATATGTGTGTATTACTTAGAAAGCAGAGCTAGAAAAGCCCTCACCCAGTGTTCCCTGAGTCAATTGGGCAAAGAGAGAAGTTGGCCAGCACTTTAGATTCTAAAGGAATATAATTCTTGTGCTCTACAACCCCACCAAGAAAGATGACAGTAATATCATAAAAAGCTGTGCCGAAGTCTCTGATATATTGGGGGGCCTTTTGTGAGTGAAATAAACATGCATGGGAATATACAGGGTGTTTCCTTTCCCTACAAATCACAATATATAATTAATATTAATATAGTTTCCAGAAATAACTACAGTATAGTATGATTAGAGCTTAAAAATTGCTCTTGTCATATGGCATGTTACTTAATAAAGTTTTATAAATAATGATTATTCTCATTTTAAAGAGAAGACATAACATGAGCAACCAGGGTTACACAACTACTAAATATCACAAACTAGACTCAATTGCAAGGGATTTTAACAGCAATATTTTGTTCTTACATTTACTCACACCATGTATATTTATTACATACTTCCTATGTTTAAGCACTAGGCTCATTTATAATTTACGTATTTGGGTCCTTCCCTACTTCTACAGAAGAATACATTTCAATGAGAGCAGGTAGAATAGATTGCCTTGAGCAGAATTTCAAAATCCAGAAACCTCGGTTAATGAGAAGCTCTGCATTTGGTGGGGTCTTATGATCCTATAACTCCTAACACAGGGCACATAGAGGTGCTCATCCAATAATGCTGGCTGATAAAGATAACCCTGGGGTTTTCCATGGTTATAAAGGGCTATCTGCTAGTCTAATAAGACAGGATCCTTTGGGTGCAAAGTTGGTGTTAAGAACTGAATTGTGTCCCCTTCAAATTCATACGCTGAAGTCCCAACCCCCAGAACTTCAGAATGTGTATCCATATTTGGAGATAGGGTTTTTAAAGAGGTAATTAAGTAAAAGTGGGACATGGGAGGGAAACAAACTGTAAGAGAGTCTTTTTTGTTTGTTTGTTTCGTTTTTTAACTTAGATTTTTTAAAATTTTATTTTATTTTATCAATGTTCCAAGATTCATTGTTTATGCACCACAACCAGTGCTCCATGCAATATGTGCCCTGCTTAATACCCACATCCAGGCCCTTCCAACCCCCCCCCCCCAAAACCCTCAGTTTGTTTCTCAGAGTCTCTTAATCACAGGAAACAAACTGAGGATTGCAGGGGGTGGGGGGTGGATAAGGTGGCTGGGTTGTGGACATTGGGGAGGGTATGTGCTATGGTGAGTGCTGTGAATTATGTAAGACTGATGATTATGTAAGACTGATACACAGACTTGTACCCCTGAACCAAATAACACATTATATGTTATTTTTTTAAAGAGGTAATTAAATTATAATGAGGTCATTAGAGTGTCCCTAACCCATTATAATTGGTGTCCTTATAAGAAGAGGAAATTAGAACACAGATGCCCAGAGAGGAAAGATCATGGGCACACACAGGGGAAAGATAGCCATCTACAAACTAAGCAGAAAGGCCCCAGAAGACACCAACTCTGCCAACACCTTGATCTCAGACTTTTAAGTCTCCAGAACTGTGAGAAAATGAATTTCTGTTGTTTAAGCTACCCAGTCTGTGGTTCTTTGTCATGGCAGCTCCAACAAACTAATACAATTCAACTACTCAATTGACACAGTTGAACTCAAAGGTATGCATGCTAATTCTTAATAAAAGTGCTTATTTATATGCTAAAGTACTTAAGGTAACACTCATGGGGTCTGAAGAGGCTGGAATATAATCAAACAGTATCAAAGGGCTTCATAAATATTCATCTGACTCTACACACAATCTTAATACTGACACGTAATGATTCATGCCTCCTTTCACTTACATATGTAATTTTTACAAATCTTGGTATAGAATCTTAGATGTGAAAGAAATTTACCTTTATTCTTAAACTGAAATGAGTATCTCCACCCCATTTGGTTGTGATGGAATAAAATGAATTTCAGCCCAGCTGGGGCTCCTGTACCCTTTTCCTAGAATTGTATTGATTTTTGAGGGATTTAAGAGGTATTTGATGACAGGAGGGCTTAAACAGTATCACATATAAGGGAAGATCACTTCTCAACATGTTCATTTTCATCTGTTATGAAGATTGGTGCTATATTGTACCTTCTCCTGGCTTTAGGATCTTCTGAGTCCGAACACATTTTATTTAATTTTGGATCATCTGGCATTCAGGAATCCCAATATTATTGGGTCATGGTGTTTCTTGGGAACTAACGATTATAACTTTCAGTTCGTTCACAATATTTATTTTCTCCTTATCAATGTTAAAGTCCTTTTATATTGTTTAGGAGTAGCAATATACTCACAAGAAAATTTGCTTCTTTTCATTTTTACAACCAAATGTAGCAATGTGACTAAATCCTGAACAATTAAAGTATATGTGGAAGTTGTTGGATGGGACTTTGAAAGGAAGCATGTTCTTTTGTTCTTCTTTTTACCTCTTTTGTTTTTAAAAATATGAATGTGATGGCTCATGCAGTCATTTTGGAGCATAAGAAACATGACAAGGATGGTAATAACTTGTTACCTGATGATTATGAGGCTACTAAAATTCAACTTTTTTTTTTAAAGATTTTATTTATTTATTTGACAGAGAGAGATCACAAGTAGACGGAGAGGCAGGCAGAGAGAGAGAGAGAGAGAGAGGGAAGCAGGCTCCCTGCTGAGCAGAGAGCCTGATGCGGGACTCGATCCCAGGACCCCGAGATCATGACTTGAGCCGAAGGCAGCGGCTTAACCCACTGAGCCACCCAGGCGCCCTAAAATTCAACTTCTTGAGTAAAGAAACAAACAAACAAAATGCTCCCATTTGTCTAAGTCTCCCTTATTTGGGGTTTTTGTTATGCATAGATGAGCCAAATTCTAACTGACCCCGATTAGCTTAGAAATAAACTCTTAGACTAACCACAGAATGATTTTTACTCTGGGATCTTGACTTATCTAGGATCTACTTGGAAATGGAGCACAAATACACTCTTCTTTCAGATTCTTTTTAAACATAGTTTGTTTGTTTGTTTGTTTGTTTGTTCGTTTGGTTTTCCCTAAGACTTAGTCCCTAAAAGACTGAGTAGTTATTGGCCATCTTCTTAAGGAAATACTGGCATCTAATTCCTCATTCCTTCCTCTGCAATCAACCCCTCTGTCTACAACCAATGTTATCATTTTCTATTTATCAGGGTATAGTACTTAAGAACATAGAGTCTGGGGCCAAACTGCCTAAGGTTGAATTCTGGATCTGCCATTCAGTATATCTATGAACTTGAAATGTCGCTCTGTGCCTTAGTTTTCCCATCTATAAAATAAGCAGTACACAATTCATACAGAAATTGTAAGACAACTTTTGTAAAATACTTAGAAAATTGCCTGCAGTATAGCAAGTGCCCAACATATTTTAGGTATCATCACCATCATCACGTTTGAGAATATAAATTTGTATTTATATATCATCAGGTATAGCATCAAATATATTGTGTTTTTTAAAGGCTTTCCAATTTCTTAGAGGAACTAAACTTGAAATAGACAAAGAAATAATCCCTTATTCCCTGTTGAACACTCTCTCATGGAAACAATGAAAGTCAGCATACATGACTAATTATAAGAAAGATCACTGTGTATAAGCAAAAAATAGTTAACGTGAAAAATAATATTTATTTCATACTAATATTTTATTTTAAAATATTTGATTTAGCAAATCTATTGATCTATGGATAAAGCCATAAAACCAAAAATATAGTATTGTAAAAAGAGCCTAGAATTTGATAAGGTGACCAACTGTCCCAATTTGCCCAGGATTGACAGGATGCAAGATTTTCAGTGCTAAAATGGAAAGCCCTGGGAGACTGACTATCATAGATTTATATCAGATGGATCTGGGATTAAAACCTGGTGTCTCCATTTCTTAATGGAGGAAGCTAGTATAATTCTCATCATGCCATTCTATACCCAAACTAATATGCTTCACCTATTTGGTTCTCAGTTTATTCATCTGGAAAATGGGAATAACATTATAATGTACTTTGTGCAAAGATTTTGGGATAGAGAAATGATAATTATTATTAAGAAATATTATTTCCCTCCACTCTATGTGATACTTGAAGACTACATTCCCCCAGTAATAAACCCAAGGAATTCAGGAGAGAACTCACTATCCAGGCGTCTTCAGTCATGTATGACCTGAATGAAACTTTTAACAAAAGCAAATGGCATACTGCACCTTCAACAGTGATATGCAAAAACCTTCCATAAAAGACCCTATTTTAAAACCAATGAAAAGAAACTCCATCACTCTAGTTGAATGAATATAGTCATCAACAACTGAAAATGGAAATTAGTTAGCAGAGGGTCCCTGGAAACCTGTGGAGAAATGACTTAATAATCACGGTGACTGAGACAGAGGTTTCCTTTTTTACCATAGCAAATAAAAAGAAATGTGAAAAATATACTTCCTTGGGCTTTTAGAAATAGCTTATTTAAAACTAACTTATTTATAATAGATACAATTGAAAAGTGACTAGGAAAAAATAATCTGAATTCAGAAGAGGATGTTGAGCCACATCTTACAGATACCAGTGCATCATTTTAGTAAGCATAAACATTTGGTTACTCATTGTGGTCATGAGGTGAAGTTTCCCTCTTAATCAACTATTCTGCCTACTGAGACAATACTCTTTATCTGCCACCAGTTTTCCTAAAAAGGTTTTCTATATCATTAATTCCCATGCCCTTTCTTTGATCTGTTATGGAAGTCCAAATAAGAGGAAAATTTACTTGGGTAGGTATTTAGTAGCCCCTCCCCTCATCTTGAGCTCCTGACTGCCCAGTAGACACACAGAATTGAGGCCTTTCTCTGTAAATTGAACTGTGCAACTTATATAGAATATATTTGAATAAAGATGAGCCAAGTCATCTTAGAAAAATATAGTCGGTCTCCGGTAAGTAAAACCAAACAGCAATTGTCAATTGTATTTAAAAATATGAAGAATGGATCTTCCAGAAGAAAAATTGGTCAACCATGGAAGCAAAAAAAAAGAAGGAGTGAGTGAGTCAATCCTTGAAAATGTCCATATAAAAACCTTTAAGGTGAGAGCACTTAGTTTGGTCAATCTGAAGAGTCCTCTTGTCAGAGCTTGATGAAATTAAACACTGGTCTTCTTATAGTGATGGAATCCAGCTTCTGGATAAAATACTTTCATCATACTAAAGACCTCATATTGACTTTATTGGCCACTTGCCACTTCTTTTAAAAATATTTTAGCTTGGTTTTAAAGGGGCGGGGGTTGGGAGGTTGGGGGAACCAGGTGGTGGGTATTAGAGAGGGCACGGATTGCATGGAGCACTGGGTGTGGTGCAAAAACAATGAATACTGTTACGCTGAAAAGAAATAAAAAAAAATATTTTAGCTTGTTGTAGTAGTCTGCTCAGGCTATCATACAGAATACCACAAACTGGGTGGTTTAAACAAAAGAAATTTATTTTCTAAGTTCTGGAGATTGAAGCTCCCAAGGTCAAGGTGCCAGCAGGGTGAAGTTTTGGTGAGACCTCTCTAATTGGCTTGCAAGCAGCTACCTTCTCCCTGTGTCCTCACATGGCCTTTTCTTTCTGTGTACACACTTCTGGTACTGCTTCCTCTTTTAATAAGGACACTTCTTTATTACCTCCTTTAAAGGCTTTATCTCCAAATATAGTCATGGGAGTTAGACCTTAACATATGAATTTATGGGAACACAATTTATTTCATGTGTTATGAACTGTGATATCTGTGTGAATTGGCCAAAATTTATTTGTTAAGTCAGTTTATTTTATTTTATTTTATTTTATTTTATTTTATTTTATTTTATTTTTATTATGTTCAATTAGCCAGCATGTAGTATGTCATTAGTTCTTGATTAGTGTTCAATGATTCATTAGTTGCATATAACACCCAGTGCTCATCACCACACTTGGCCTCCTTAATACCCATCACCCAGTTAACCCATCCTCTCACCCCCATCACGTCTATAACCCTCAACTTGATTCCTAGATTCCGGAGTCTCTCGTGGTTTGCCCACATCTCTGATTTCTTTCCATTCAGTTTTCCCAACCCTTGCCCTGTGGTCCTCCTCCCTATTTCTTATGTTCCACATATGAGTGAAACCATATAATAATTGTATTTCTCTACTTGACTTATTTCACTTAGCATAATCCCCTCCAGTTCTATCCATGTTGATGCAAATGGTGGGTATTCATCCTCTCTGATGGCTGAGTAATATTCCATTGTATATATGAACAACATCTTCTTTATCCAGTCAACAAAACTAAGAAGTAACCTACAGAATGGAAGATATTTTCCAATGACATACCAGATAAAGGGCTGGTATCCAAGATCTATAAAGAACTTCTCAAACTCAACACCCCCAAAAATAATAATCCAGTCAATAAAATGGGCAGAAGAC
The DNA here is from genome assembly GCF_902655055.1 of Lutra lutra. Taxonomy (NCBI): domain Eukaryota; kingdom Metazoa; phylum Chordata; class Mammalia; order Carnivora; family Mustelidae; genus Lutra; species Lutra lutra. The sequence goes on along the minus strand of NC_062279.1, from coordinate 159,800,705 downwards.
AGGAATAGACACTTCTCCAAAGAAGACACAACAATGGCTAACAGACACATGAAAAAAATGTTCAACATCACTAACCATCAGGGAAATACAAATCAAAATCATAATGAGGTACCACCTTATACCAGTTAGAGTGGCAAAAATTAACAAGACAGGAAACAACAAGTGTTCATGAGGATGTGGAGAAAGGGGAACCCTCTTACACTGTTGGTGGGAATTGGGACTGCAAGCTTGTACAGCCACTCTGGAAAACAGTATGGAGTTTCCTCAAGATGTTAAAAATGGAGCTACCCTCTGACCCAACAATTATACTACTAGGTATTTACCTCAAAGATACAGACATAGTGAAAAGAAGGGATACAGGCATCCCAATGTTCATAGAAGCAATGTCCACAATAGCCAAACTGTGGAAGGACACGAAATGTCCTTTAACAGATTAATAGATAAAGTTTATTTCTTTTTTTAAAAAGATTTATTTGTTTATTTGAGAGAGAGAGAGAGAGAAAGAATGAGTAGGAGAGTCAAAGGGAGAGGGAGAGAGAATCCCAAGCAGTCTCCATGCTGAGATCATGACCTGAGCTGAAACTAAGAGTTGGATCCTTAACCAACTGAAATATCCAGGCACAGCTGGGTAGGTTATTTCTACGATATCAAATAACTGAGAGGACTTCTAATAATTTGACATTAGTTAGATACTTTGGATAGAGTTAATATTTTCAAAGTACTGTCCATGTTCTTCAAAAACTACTGAGAAATTTGTTAAAAATTCATATTTCCAGACCTCACTCAACACCTGCTGTATCAGAACCTCTGGGGCTGAGGAAAGAAAACCATCCTTTTTAGTTACTTTCCTAGATATTTATAAAAATGTATTTCAAAATATGGAAAACCAACTATGGACAGATTATCCTAGGTTCAGTTAGTTTTGAGTTTCAAGATATTAGTTTTAAAAATGTTCCTAGGACTCGGGCACCTGGGTGGCTCAGTGGGTTAAGCCTCTGCCTTCGGCTCAGGTCATGATCCCAGGGTCCTGGGATCGAGTCCCGCATCGGGCTCTCTGCTCAGTGGAGAGCCTGCTTCCCCGTCTCTCTCTGCCTGCCTCTCTGCCTACTTGTGATCTCTCTCTCTCTGTGTCATATAAATAAATAAAAATAAAAATAAATGTTCCTAGGACTCAAAATAGAATTATAAATCATAGACTAAAGGACTGGAGATGTCTAGATTTATATTAAGACTTCAAGAATGCACCCCATACAAAATAAGCTCCTTATCATAATGTACCATATCCCTTAAAATCTTATAATCAGGTATTGGTTACCTCCAAGTTTTAGAGAGCTCAAAAGGGCAACTTCTTTTCATGTCTCAAAAGGAGGAGGGGTCTAAACCCAGAAAAATTATATCTGATTATTTGCTCTTTCAATATCATATATCCTGACAACCTTCCAGTAACCCAAATGGTTAAGTTACAGGAATAGAAGAAATGGACAGTGAGTCTTATCATAGACTGTGGTCAGCATATAACATCAGGACAGAATTTTTACCAGAGATAATCATATATTTCCCAGTGAGTTTAAGCAGCTATGCAACAACCGAGCCTTAACCCTAAGCAATCTTACTCCAAAAATTTATAGAGTATAGAGACATACATACCATATATCTAAAAGTCTACAAGTTTTATGTGAAACTCATAAGCCATTAAATAAAGTATATTTAGTGCTGTGGTATGAGAATAAATGTTTTACAATTGGGTCTCTAAAGAGGGTGGGGAAGTGATGTAGATGCTGATTTGTAGCATTTGTTGTTTTCTATTGTGTAAATATTCCCATTGTGTCCAGTTTCAAGGAACTAACATGACACCACTGACCATGGGGCTTGGAAAAAAGGATAGCAGTCACCACTTCTGAAATTTTGTAAGCTGGCTCTGGTATGCCATTGAATCCATCTTCCTTCTTTGAAGGACATACCTTCATAATAACTTCTAAGGCCAGGTTCAAATATTTAGGTCATGGACTTCTGAGAATTCTACACCAGAAAAATGGACCCCTTTTACCACTGGCCTCTGGCAACATCCCTTATATGCAGAAACAACCTGTCCCTCTTTTTTCATTCTTGGGTCCTTCTTTTACAGCTAGATATCTCACATATTTATATGCTGACAATGAAGAAGTATCCCTAAGCTTCATCCACACTGATCTTATGCAGCCCTCTTTCCTGCAAACAGCTGCCCCTTGGACTCCTCTTGGGGACAGCACACATGCATCCTGAAACATGGATTTGGGACCACTTGGAAGGAAATCTCAGGACTTGAGGTACTAGTAGTTTTAGCAGGTGGCAGCAGTGGTATTATGGGCTCTTGTGTGGTCATGGTGTTCCCTAGGTCCTATAGATGTCTCACTCCATGGAGAGGAGTATGACGCTAAGACAGCCAGAGAAGAGGTTCTTAAAGGTTGGAGCCCAGGGCAGTATCCCCTTGCCTGAATCTGAGACTGAGACTAAGGCCCTGAGAGCAATAAACTTCAGGTATTGTTCCATAAATCTCCAGCCATAAATGGCCTCTGCAATACTGATTAATCAACCTGAGCATCTGATTATCCAATTATAAGACCTTCTGAGTAACTTTACAGTTATGAGAGCAGCAGCAGCATTAGATAGTCTGGAACTCCTTACATGAGGCTGTAGGGCCTGTGAGAAGAAACTCCAATTCCTGTATGTTCTAGAGGAGCCCTGTCTAGTCTTGGGAGCAATTTCTAATACCCTCTCTAGTTTTATTTCACCAATTTTTGACCTTCACTATGTTTTGAATGTCCTCAATGTAAGTAATCTTTGAGGGTGCCGGGCTATTTCTTCCTACTCTGCCTTTTCTGGAAATGCTGTCCATCTGAATGCCTCCTTTCTCTCCTGCCTCTGATCCATGCCACACCTCTGCCCAGTCAGGTTTGCAGACATTATGCAGGTCCCATCCCAAGACAGCTTCTCAAATTTGTGAACCAAATTCCCCTAACCCTTAGCATACTAACCATAGACCAAGGATGTAGTCCCACAAAGGGGAAATTCTCCTTTTTTTAAATTTTTTTAAAGATTTCCTGTTTTATCTTTTAAAAATCAACATTATCAATATTAAAATTCACACCATCAGCATAATTGTTTTTATAGCTTTATGCTTCTGGCTTATGCATTTGATAGGCTCTAGGCTCCTTGAGGAAAAATTTTCTCTCATACTCATTTTGTACCATCAGTGTCAGGCAATGTCTGGTACATTTTAAGACCCAATAACTCTTTATCAAGTGAATAAATAAAGGAGTGATTGAACAATTAATGAGAAAGGAAAGAAAGAAGGAAGCAAGAAAAGGAAAGAAGGGGTAAAATTAAGAGAGGGAAGAAAGAGAAAAAAATTATATGAATGAATAAATTAAAGGATCTCAGAAAATAATTTGTTTTTAGTTTGGGGATAATTACCACAAGGACTTCTGTGAAGTATCAGGAATAATTTAATATTGCAATCTAAATAATTAAAATTTATAATGTTCTATTTCTGTATGTGGTTGAGTAGCAAAGTATTAAACAGTATAAAGGTTTGTGGGTAGGATGGTTTTAGTATAATCTGACAATGTCAGTAAAGCAAAGTTATGCCATAGGCCTCTGGACAAAAGTCCCAATGTCCACAGATGACAATCTTTAGTGCTCCCATTTCATGAAAAGTCCTTGATAAAAACACGGGTGTCAGACTGAAGAAATAAAAATTCAGTGCTCACCTTTTCACCACTAAATATCACTAAAGTGTCTTGTCAGATGGTGTTTTGTTGGTACTTCTGTTTTTGAAACATGCTCTTAAGGGCATTGGTTAAGTCGATAAATTACTAACTACTTAGTAGACACATGGAAGTTAAGAAAACTAAGAAATAACTGATACCTAGATAATCAAAAGTCTACACAAATAATTTAAAACAAAGCCACTGGTGATGAAGGTACTAATGTAGTTACTGGATACCCATTTTCCCCCGATGGAAATATATTGACTATTAATATTTTTAAATGATAAATTTAACACACACTCATAAAAAAGTCAATAGGAAATAATTTTGTGTATTTCCTTCCACATTTTTCTGTGTACATGTTGCATGTGTGTATATATTCAATTTTTTTAACAGTACATATACTGTGATTTAACCTACTTTTTCACCAACAATATGCCACTGATATATTTTGATATTAATAAATGTAAACTCATACCACTAGTAATAATAACTGTTAAATATTTTACCCGCAATATATCAAAGTACCTTCATCTTGAGGGATATTGAAAAATTCCCCATTTGGTTTCCCAATTTATTTTTACCTTGAAACTGAGGAATTTTTGTCCATATACACATCTCTCTAGACTATCCCAATTTAGATAAATTTCTAAAAGTTCAATGTTTATCACATGTAAGATTTGACTTAACATTTAAGATTTTTAAAATTGTTTGAAATAATGTGAAGTCACCAGCAATGCCTGTGTTCTACCTCTGGACCATATCTGGGACTCCTTATCACCAACGCTGCCATTTTCACCCTACTCCAAACCTTCATTACCTCTTTCCTGGACTCTTGGCAATTCCTGCCTTCTACATTTGCCCCCATGCCATGAATTCTCAACATAGAAGCCAGAGTAATTGTCCAAAACTATGAATCAGATCATGTAATTTCCCTGTGTAAAAATCTCCAATAGCTTCTCCTCTCACATAAAGTATAACCTGATCTTATTCTGATTAAAGCCCTGAAAGACCCCTTTCTAAATCCCTGCTTAATTCCTTGACTCTCTCGCTATTCTTCCCCTTCTCTCACTGGACTTCTTTTCTTTTGTACTGGAAGCTAAAAGCTGTCCCTCTTTTTGGTCTTTGCACTTGCTCTTCTCTTAGCTTATAAACACTCTTATCCTTCCTTTGAAGATGGCTCAATGTACCTGGTAATTCAGATCTTAATGTTGACTTAGAAAAGTCTTCTCTGACTATTCTTATAAACAGCCTTTTGGCCATTCTCTAACATGTCATGCACCCTGTATCTCAGTTAGCATTTATCACTGTGTGAAATTCTTGTTTATTTCTTTATTTGCTTATTTAAAGTCTGGCTCTCCCCCATTGGAGCAACATTTCTATAAGAGCAGAAGTGTTTGTCTGTGTATTCCTCACAATACCCGGAAGGTAGTAGGAGCTCAATATTTTTTAATTGAATTCATGTTTCTTCTGAAGTGTTTCTTCTTAGACTTAAGAGGTGCATTGAGATGAAGGAATATAGCCTGGAAAATAAGTGCTCATTAAAAACAGATCAGACCTGTATTGGAATAAAATTGTCATCATGAAAACATTTGTCCAGGAAGGACAAGTATAAGGTAGCCAAGTGCATATTAACTGTTATATTTTGTGAGCACAGAGCAACCTTTATAATTGAATCTGGATTTTTAAACTTTTTTTTTTTCAAATTATAGGGCATTAAAGAACACAAATAAGAACTTGTAGTCCAAACTTTGGCACACCAGGTATCATGGTTCATTTTATGGTGGTGCCATGCAAGTTTTGTGCAACTTTGGATTTAAGATACTGCAAGTCAGAGTTACTCCATTTCATTCAAGTGAATTGGGCAGCTTTAAATGCTCCAATGGTATTCCTGATTTGGAGAAACACTCTGGAGGCATTCCTCAGAAATATCAAGGATCTCTTTGTTAAGAAGATTAAGGAGATTGTTAAGATTTGCGCATCTATATTTTTCTTTACTAAAAGATTGTATGCTCTTTCAAGGCTAGAACTGTATCATATATTTCTGGTAACAGAAAAAAAAATAATTGATTTAAGTACCTTGCAATTCTTTATTCCTTGGCATTCACATTCTAATGATCAACCAGGCATGTTGTTTTCTATATTGTATGTTATTATTAATCAGCACTCTATCAGACCATCCATAAAATAGTCTAAGAACTGCTCTGCAGATGAATCTAGAGAAGTGGGTCACTAATGAGTGACTAACCTCTTCCTTTTAGCTCCCACATGAATGATTTAAGTGCCACAAAGAAATCCAGCCCAGTGTGGTGTCTCAGTAGTCTGGTGTTCTTTGGTTTATCAGAGACCCTGAGCTTGGGCATGGCTCCAGTCCCGGGAGTAACTTATCCTAGCATCTATTAAGTTATGAGATGTGAGTCCTTGTCTCACTTTCCCGCTTGAAGGCATCCGTTTATGCTTATTTTCATCCTTCAATTGATGGATTGGTATAGAAACTTAAATACGTCATTTGTTTTTCCATCCATTCCCTTTGTAGCAGTTGTGGATTCACTTCTGGAGCCAGATTGAGTCCAGGGTGATTTTAAAGTCTAATAAAGCAAGGAAAATCTCTTCTCCCGGTTGGATTTTTTCACATGTTTGTTAATATGCAGCAATCGGGGGAGAGATGAAGTCTGTGGCTCATTTTCAAGGGAGGAATCCAATTTGGATTTTATAGATGTTGCTGTCACTGGTCCGACATTGCTTTATTCTTTCACCAAGGATGAAGCATCAAGGTTTACTGCTGTTGCTGCTAATGGAGATCTCTCTGGCTGTTTGGGCTGAGAGCATTTCCGTTTTTATGTATTGGAGTAATTAGCCCTCCTGACCATATCTCAGGAAGTGTCTGGATTGGAGGATTAGGATAAACATCTTCAGTCAGGCTTTCTGAGTGTGATCAATGTGGGGCGTTAGCATCTCATTTGATGTGTTTTTATCAAGGCTGTGGGGTTTCCTAGCTCTCTCTTTGAAGGGGTGCTTTCATTTCTTGAATCACCATGGCTGGGCTTAAATAACTGGGACAAAGTTAGAGATACTCTTCCAAGTGATTTATATGTCCAGGGTCCCACTTAATCATGGCCTCTGCCTGGGCCCTTTGCTAAGCACCCACAGGTGGGTATGAATTCTGTCTCCCCTTTACTTCATAGAACTACAGCTCTTAGGGACACTTAAAAACACTATTTACCAAATTCAACTTCTTTGCATATCTTGAAATTGACTAGGCTCTCAATTCTTTGAGGGCAGACACCATGCTCTTTATCCCATGTATTCTTCCTTTGAACAAATATTTATGGATCACCAGATAGTTACTAGATACTGCTCAAGGTGGCTGAGGATATAGTGATAAGCATGTAATATAAAGACCATACCTTTATAGACATTACATTTCAGTCAAGGAAATAGGAAATATACAAATCAGGGAGAAAATAGCAACATTAGTGATAATTACTTTGAGGAAAATAAACTGGTTCTTATAATAAAAGGTGTCTACAACAGAGGGTTATAACATTTGGTGTGAGACCTAAAAGACAGCAAGATCTGGGTGGAGAGAATTCCAAACACCCTACCCCTTTACTACCTGTGTGACCTTTAGCAAATTACTCCTTCTTTCTGAGTCTGTTTCTCCAGTTACTACCTGGGGATAAGAACAATAGGTTGTAGTATGTAAATAAGTTAATATATATAAATCACAATGCCTTATACATGAAAGTGTTCAATAACTGTCACTATATTATCATCATTATTAATAATATTATTTCCCCATTAAAACTTTTAGATTTATTATTGTTTCAAAGTAAAATCATTGTCATGTTTTCAGCATGACTTGCACTTGATTCCCTAATGAGGTTTAGCATAGTGACTACTAAGTAGTTAATTTCATATTCTATAATTTTCTTTCTAAAATTCCTAAGAAATTTAGATGAGCTCTTCCATGGCTACCTGGTCTGCAGTTTCCATTGCAGAGAATATAAAATATAGGACACAGACCTTTGTTTCGAGTATTTTGCCATTTGTTGAGGGTTTTATGAGGTTTGTTTATAATATTTTTTTCTGGGATGCATAGCATTGGCTCCTCTCCTTTGATTGGCTATGCTATATCAGTTCTCCTTCTTTCATGAGGAATGATAATTTTGGTAAAGAAATTAGAAGGAAAAAAAAAAAACAGTGAGTCAACCATATGAAATTAGTTAAACAAATTATAAGCATGAATATTTCTACCAATAAAAATCAGGTTGTATAACAAATCATGATATGGGGCACCTGGGTGGCTCAGTTGCTTGAGTATCTGCCTTTGGCTCAGGTCATAATCCTAGGATCTTGGGATCAAGCTCTGCGTCATCAGGCTCCCTGCCCAGCAGGAAGACTGCTCCTACGTCTCCTCCCACCTAACGCTCTTTCTCACTATCTCTCTCTGTCTCTCAAATAAATACATTCTTTAAAAAAATCATGATATGATCAACTTTATAAAAATAAGTAGAATGTAAAAATATTATAGAAGAAAATGTTTCAAATTATTAACAGTTAAGTCTGCATTGTTAGTATGGTAGGATTATGGATTACTTTAATTTCCTTCTTTGAACTTTTCTATATTTTCTGAACATCTCAAGACAAATATCCATTTGTTTTTTAATCCAATAATGTAAATTAATTATAAGCAAGATTAAAAAACGTAAGGTGATTTATAATCATTATAAAATAAATTCAAAGAGAATGACAGATTATATAATTTAACAAGATATATCCCTAGACTAAAATATGAATGACATTTTCAGTTAAATCCTGATATCTTCCATGGTCTTTTTTTTTTTTTTAAGGATATATTTTTTACTTTTGGTGGGGCAGAGGGAGAGAATCCCAAGCAGACTCCCCTCTGAGTGTGGAGCCCAACACAGGGCTTGGTCCCATGATCTTGAGATCATGACTTAAGCTGAAATCAAGGGTTTCAACAGACTGAGCCACCCAGGTGCCCCAATATCTTTCATAGTCTTAAGACAACAGATTGTATTTCAACGAACATAGAAAGTATCCTCTAGTTATTGTCTAAGCATTTCCCAACCCAACATCATACAAATAGGCAATGATTTGACAGCATACTTGTTAAAGAGTCTGTACTAATTTTTCTTCACTGCACTGTCTATACTTATGTCATCAAAATATAAGATGAATATAATGAGACACGAGAAGAGTGTTCCATTCCCTTTCTTTTGTCCTAGTCTGCACTACCCTGTAATTTCTTCCAACTATACTAGAGTATTCTATTGTAATCACTAATGCATCAATTGTTCTTACCAGCCACTGGGTTCCATGAAGCCTGAGACATAGTCTAACTGAATTTCATATCCCTGGTGCCTATATAGAGCCTGACCTATTAGTGCTCTCTAAGTATTTGTGGAACATATTGAATTGCTGGCATTTGCTCCCCAATTCCCTTTAGGTGTTATAACTGTGGGTGCTGTTGAATTCTTAAACTCTGGAATCCCAAAGAACCTGAGAGCCATGTTGTTCATTTCCTTAAGGGCACCTTTATATTATACTAATATATCAGGGAGCGCCTTGCTTTCTGGCTTTCTTCTCCTGTTTAGGAAGTCCTGTTAATGAAATACTTTGAAAAGGATCCTGATATCTGAAAAATCTTTGTTTTTGATGTGGAACAGAAATTAAACTCTCAACAAAAGAGCAATTCTTTACCTGTAGGACAGAGTACAGAGCTTCATTGTAAATGACAATTGCAGGAGATCTTAAAAAGGAGATTGGAGGGAAGGGTGATGTCATGTGACAGAATTTCTACTCTGTCTCAGCCCTTCTCTTTGGTTTTTAGATGAGTTGAATGACAGGTAAAGCACAGGGTTGGGGCTGCCAGGAAAAATAAATGCGGGTAATTTTAATCATTTGTGCAAGTCTTTAAATATCCTGTATGGCTTTCAGGCACAAAGCAATCTTCCTATAGAGAAACAAACTCAGGATGTGGTTACAAGGTAGACTTCTACTCCTTTCTGTTAAAGTGCTTTAATGATCTGGAAAAAAAAATAGATTTGCATGAATGCTACTTATGGAAAGCACTTAACACAATACTTATTCAAGACAAACTTCAGCACAAGTAGATGTAACCGATATGATGAGTCATCCTATGTGGTTTAGAGCCACCACAAGTGAATGTCTTTTAATTCAGTCTTCATGAACCCAGAACATCTTTTATAAGACTTTGAGAGTATCCATGGCATTGACAAAATGCATTTAGCTATTTAGCTATTAGATTGAATCATAAGATTGAAGGACAGTCTGATTTAAAAATGATTCAGGTGAGTGGCATATAGATGCCAAAGCTTCTATTCAAATCAGCATACATCGTTTCTTTTTCTTTTCTGGTCTCATGTCATAAGATATACACACACATACAGAGTGACATCATTTTAAGATCTGAGTCATATTGTCAGGATAGAAATATAATTGGCAGCAATATCTTCCCATGTAAGCACATTAGTGATGCTTACATAATCTTTTGGCATCAACTCATTCTCTGGAGTAAGAAGTATGGTTTTTCTCTTTTAGTTTCATGGCTCTAGTTTGGAGAAAACTTTGATCTTTGAAGAAAAGCTCAATGTAAGATGTTTATCACTATACTGGCTATGTCTTTGATGATTTTCTTAAATCTATTTGGAGATGCTCTAGAATATCTAAACCACGTGTGAGAAAGCCTGGCCTGATTTTCATTACTATGCCATGGCAGTCATTACTAATTGATCATGATGTTTCTTTCTGTTGATATCAAATAGGACCAAAATCTTTCTCAATAAAGTACTCTAGGAAGATATGGCAAATCAACTGGAATGATCATGGGAAATCAAATCTACCTTTTACTTACAGCTCATACCAGATAACCTAAAAATCAAAACTGTGATCTTCAGGTATCCACCCTTACCTGAATGAATGTTTGGTAACATTAGGTTCTGCAATATCAATTAATACAGGGTCTCATTCTCTATTGTTTGATTACTTTTTTTTTGGTATTTTAATACATTGCCTCCATATTATATATTCTTTTTATTTTGTTTTCCTTGTAGAACCCAGCACAATATGCAACCACTGTGGTGCAATCAATAAACCTTGGTTGACCAGTTAATTCATATGGGAGTGATTTGTCTAAAAGCTGTATTAGGTTAAAGAATTTTGTACCAAGAGTTCTATTCCCCTCTATACCTGCAAATAGCTGTGCTTTGGGACAAGGCTTTCAACTTCTCTGGATCTTGGTTTCTTCATTTATGAAAATGGAGTAATGAATTAAACATTTGCAAAAGCCTCTTCCATTGGAATATACATTAATTCTTCAGAAGGGATGACTCTCCCAGCATTTTTAAAAAGATAAAGTACAGAAAATCTCTAATTGCACAGGTATAACTCTTTCCTTGGTCATTCCACTTTTATTCTCTTTCTCTCTCTCAACTCTTTTCTCAATTTTACTTTGACTAGAGAGTTCCAATTTGGGGTAGAGTCTGCCTCTGAGAAATGGCAAAAACATTCCTGTTCTATACATACTCCATCAAATACACATCCAATGATAACTAATAAATAAATTTCCTTGAGTCACTGATTCTCTAAAATTTGGGATATATTTTATTCACTATCAAAAGGAACTAGAAGAGACCCGATAATCCCACAGGACTCACATACAGAGAAAACGTCCTCATTCCTACTACGTTTGCATATACTATCCACTTTCCCAGAAAAACACTTCCCCAGGTAAATTCTTGTGCCTTCTTCAAGACCAATTCAAAATGCCAGCTCTTCAATGAAGACTGTAGTTCTACTTGGCCATTGGATACTCTTCCCTTATTGTTTTAACTATACTTCTGAGGAAATAGGTGCATATTGTCATTTGTAAAATATCTGTTTAAATGTCTGTCCCTCTCTACAACTTAAAAGCAATCATACCTTAGGTACACCTAGTTTATCTTCCAGTGATATATAAGACATGCTCCTATAAGATTCTGCAGGCCACCTAACCTTCCATTCCAAGGTAAGTCCTAGAATACTTTGCAGAGGTGTTGTTGACCTCTTTCAATTACTATGAAAACTAGCCTCTGATACTTATGTATTTAAATTACAGAATCTTCTTCATGAATCTCCCTTAAGTTTTCAGTCTTTTAAAAAATGAAGCTTATCAGAAAAGATGGTGAACAAGACAGCTTTAGGTCCTATGATATCAATTATTTTTTAAAAAAGAATAGATTATCATATTTTAAAACTAAAATCATCATTTTCTTTCACATTACTTCTCTGATTATCTGCATATATTACTAAAGAAACTGTGTTCTAAATTCTTAGAGCCTTGTTCCTGGTTTTATAGTCTTCACAAGAAAGCTGACTTAGACAAGTAACTGACTGGCATTTGACAATTCCCAAAGGATTTACTTTCAAAGTATGGCATTTTGCACTAATTTTCTCATCTCTAAATTTACCTCAGATGTCTATCTTCACATGGGTATGAGTCTCTGTGTACTGATTTCATATTTAACAGTACATTAGATCACAGGTTTATAGCATCAATTAGCAACTAGTCCAAAATAGCAAATGCACTTGCCAAATTGTTGGAAAATGACTTCTTTTCTTTTTTACCTCCGTCTTCCTAGACAAATCACCATTATTGGTGATCTTTGACAATAGATCTTTCTATGTCTGATTCTGTCATCTACTTGGTAGACATGTTGACTGCAGCAAATAATCCCCTATCATCAAGTTTTCCAGATGTTTGCACAGTGGGTTCAGTGTTTTTAAACTATCTAAATGACGGTCCCAAATGACAAATGTTCATTTTCAAAATTAAAACTTATTAAGAATTACCTGCCAAGTACAATGTGTCAGGAGAGACTGAATGAATTAGAATTTTTGTCCATTGAGAATGAAGGAATAAGAAAAAAATATAAATGAGGCAAGCTATTACACATCCTCGAGGTACATAGAATTTTAAATAACAGTAATTTACTAAAAGCTGTTGCACTAATACTTATGACTTACTTTTAAAAGGCCCATCCCTATCTTTTTCCATGAGTCAGCCTTCAACTTTGTTAACGAAAAAATAATAAATATAATGGCTAGGAAAGACAAGGATAATCTCTAAAGTGAGCCTGCTTTTCTCTGTGATCATGATCCACACATGACATATTGGGAGGAAAGTGCATGACTCTATACAGCCATCAAGGACTGGACTCAGTTCCCTTTTTACTGCTTTCTAGCTGTATGGTCTACTGCTGGCCATTTATCCTTGACTTCCACTTTACTCATCTAAAATGTAGGAATAATAATACTTAGGTGTGATAAAAGTTAAATAAATGAAGATAGTAATAAGATGTGCTTTGTAAACTATGAGTAGCATGAATATTTATTGATGTCAGAATAACACTAACTACCATATATTAATGACTTACTATATGCCAGATACTATGTAAGTCTTCACATGCATTCAGCTTTCTTCAGGTTTCGCAATTGTTTAACGTGGGTGATATAATCTCTATTTATTTTATAGATGAGTAAACTGAGTCTTGTATAGAGGTTAAGCAACTGGCCTAAGTAATGGCTAACTTGGGTTAGACAGGATTGGAAACCAAATACCTGAATCCAAAAACATACACATAATGTTCGCGCTGTGCTACTGATCTTTAATCTTTAAGCCTAATACCTGGTGATGCCACTTTGGCTCAAAATATTTTGGTGCTGCCATTTAAAATTGCCTTCAGATCCAAATTATTCAGGAATCAGCCTGCTGACTGTATAGACAACTTATTTTTTTTAAACTCCAAAGAGCATCATCCAGTCTGATCATCCTGGATTCTAGGCAGGAAGGCAATGAATAACCAAAGCCAAGAATTCTATCTTTTAGAAGACTCTACAAGATTGAAATTCCTTTTCAAGATGGATGTGGATCTCTTTTCTTCACATCCTCATAGCTGTGGGTATAACGTCAAATGCGACTCTAACCACATGATATTTTAACTGTTTACTTACATATCCAACCTTCAAGTAGCTAGAATTTTTTAATTACTGTATCCTAGAACCAAGAATAGAACTTGCATAGTAATATTTGAAGAAACAAATGATGCACACTTTCTTGTTGCCTCGGAAAATTTTGGTCCCAGATAACTATGACACCAGGCTGACCACAGAGCCAGAGATTATTTCATAAGACAAAATAGAACATCTAGATTTTCCATCTTTAAAATTATAATCAGCAGCAGGAAGCAAAGCAATACCACTGTCCCTGTTATAGGAATCCAAAGGCTTTTTATAGAATGCACAGCAGCAAATGTTATCGCTATGCCTGAAAAAACCATTTTCATTATCAGATGCCTTTTTTTTCCCAATTGATTATGACTTTCCCTTTAAAAAATGCATTTAAGCAAAAACTTTCTATGCTTGATTTAGCCCAAGGGAAAATTCGGGGAACTGAGATGGGAGACAGTAGTCTGAATAGAATTCCTTCTGTCTTTGAGCTATGCACACATGGACAAAATATATCACATCCAACTGAAATCTTAAAAACAAACAAAAAAAATTAAAAATCTTCCTATTATTTAGAAAGAGACTAACAATGAAAAATCCAGCTTTATGGTAGTATAGTCCCTAATGTGTAAGCCAATGAACAGCCATGGGTAAGTTTTGGTTTTTGTTTTAAAGTTGTAATGTTCTTAAATTCATTTCTTCTTGGTTTAAAGGGATTGTGCTGGACTGAAGCTTCTTCAGCATACTTCTGAGGATGTACCAGTTCATGTTAGAAACCTTCAAGGTGAAAGTCATTGGAGTTAAGGCTAGTGTTTATTTAAGACAAACTGAATTAATGGGATCCACTCAAGATGGACTATGAATGTATTTCTGTGCCTGGCTTAGCTTAATGTGTCTCTTACCATGAAGGGAGGGCTAGAGATAAGGATTTTTTAAGCTGATAAAAGCTCTTTAAGATTCTTCAGAAAAAATTACAAAGATGAGAAATCTGAGGTTATACCCAATATGTTAAACACAGAGGTAGTACTCTTTCAGAGCAAACACTAAGACTTGTTTCAGTGAAGCAGGTGATTTACAAGTCTAGGACAAAACAGCCTTTTCATTTCTTAGAAAGAAAAGACAAATAATTTTAGACCAACATTTTGATTTAGCAGCTGTAAGGGACCTTTGAATTTAAATTTCGATATATAAATCCCAATTTTGCCATGTAAAATTAATAATGGATTTCTCTAAAGCCAAACTCTCTTCAACCTCCACTGTAATTCTCTTAAGAAAGCATTAAATGAAAGCATTTCACTTTAGTTGAAAATCAATGGCACTTCAGTGAAGCATGCATCTCCCAAGTATTATGGAGTCAAGAATCATACAGTTCTCCTACTAAGACATGGGGCCTTGGATTTGATGATAATAACTTCATACAACATATGGGTCTTTGAAAAAATTAATACAAAATGAAAAGATTGAAAACCAATATGATCATGCTCAAATTCTCTTTGAAATGTCAACCCAAATGCATTATAATATAGTTAATGTTGATGATATGGTAATAATAGTAATAAAGATAGTAATAAGTAGAAATAATGTTTAATTTTGCTTACTATAGACCAGACACTTGCTAAATACTTTATATGCATCATTTCATTTGATTCTTTCAAGAATTATGTGACTTAATACTATTATATTTTTAGAATAGACTTGAAGAAGGAAGATTTACATGTCAAGACATAAAATACAGTTAAGATGGATTGAAATATTTCATTATCGGTGTACCTGGGTGGCTCAGTCAGTTAAGCATCTGACTTCTGCTCAGGTCATGGTCTCAGGGTCCTGGGATCAACCCTGCTTCAGGTCCTACACTCAGCAGGAGTCTGCTTGTCCTTCTGACCCTCCCATTGCCCCTTTCCCTACTCATACTCTCTCAAATGAATAAATGAAACATTTTCTTCTTCTCCTTTTTTTAAAGAACTTATGTATTTGTGAGAGAGAGAGCATGAGTAGGGGGCCGAGAGAGAGGGAGAAGCAGACTACACAGTCAGGGCTGGATACCAGGACCCTGGGATCATGACCAGAGCCAAAAATAGACAACCCACCAAGCCACCTAGGTGCCCCTAAATAAAATATTAAAAAAAAAAAAGATTTCATCATACATTAATCTATGGCCACTTGGACAATGAATCAAAAGGTATAGTAAACTCCATCTATTTGAAAAGTTTGTTTTCCTTTTGCATATTGATAAAATTATATTTATCTTTCACTGTGGTGATTATAAGGATGAAAAAGATAAACCTCTCCCCTCCAGGAACTCACAGTCTTGAAAGGAGATGAAATATGCACTAAAAATCCAAATATAAATCATGGTGGCTTGATAAACTGTAAAACAGTTTGCTGAAAGCTTTGGGTAGATAGAAAAAAGGAAAATTCTTAGAGCTTGGAGAGGGATCAAGAAATCTCCTTACAGAAAGAAGCAATTCCATTGGGTTTGGAAGGTAAGTAAAGTTTCAGCAGTCATATAGATATGAAACCCAAGAGAAGCAGTGATGTACAATGTCTTCAAGAATAGTTTTTTTTGGATGCCTGTGTTCCTGGAATTTTTGACATATGAATAAACAATAATGTGGACTATGTTACATAAGACCTTCACTGTTGTTCAAAGGAGTTTAAACTGTATTTGGAATTCAGTATAGAGTTTCATAGTGGACACATAATATGGTCAGAGCTCTCTTGGGAATATTAGTCCAGCAATACACTATGCTAATTTATCCTTTTCTTTTTTTTTTTTTTTTTTGGTTACTCCACAGATGAATAATTATTGTCTTGTTATCATGTGCCAAGACCTACATGAGGCAATAGGGATATAATGGTGAATATGACTCACTGTCTGCTTTCATAAAATTTATAATCATGAAAGTTAAACATAAAACTGAATAGTGTCACCAATACTGTAAGAGAGAAAGTATATAACAGCACCTAGGAGGAGTACCTTCTCTAGCTTTGGGATTAAAAACAACAGCAACAACAAAACAAACAAACATGTGTGTGTATGTGTAGGTTTACTCAGTAGGAAAGTCAATATATGAAAAGTCTCCCAGGTGGAAATATGTTTGGGGAACTTGATGTGGGGTCATTTGCTTTCCAACCACATACTTTCTTAATAACTGCAGTTATGTGCACGGGGTTTCTGACTGTTTCATCCTGCAGAGAGGGTCTGACCATCAGTCAACTTCCAGGAGAACCAATGAAGCATTATGAACAAGGACCTTATGAAAGCAAATTCTGTTGAATTGAATTGGC
The DNA here is from genome assembly GCF_902655055.1 of Lutra lutra. Lineage (NCBI taxonomy): Eukaryota > Metazoa > Chordata > Mammalia > Carnivora > Mustelidae > Lutra > Lutra lutra. The sequence continues at coordinate 159,783,633 of NC_062279.1, read as the reverse complement.
TCTCTTCATAGACCTGGAAATCATCTGGTCTGACTTTTAAAAAAATACCAAATATGAATAATTCAGTCAAGCCTGAAATAAGCAACTTGAATGAGTATGGCTTTTAGTGTCATTCATTCACTCAATTATTTAGTAATTATTTGTTGTTTATCAGCACCATGGAACCCACTGTACTAAGCACTTGCCTTACCCAATCCTTTAGTCATAATTAATCATTTCCCTTAAATGTTTAATTTTCCAGTACCTCCTTATAACACATTTACATTTGGTTTCTGTCACTGCAGTTGTGTGTATGAGTATCTGCAAGTATACTGTGACATTCTGAAGGAAGGAATTGTGTTCTCATTCTTATATTCCATTTAGCCAATGGCACAGATATACAGGGATTTTGTAAATGTTTGCTGAATGAATGAATGGATGGGTAAATAGATTTAAGTTCCCCAAATACTGATTCCTGAGTTTTCTCTTTAAGTTCATCAAAAAAGCAGCCCCAAATCCCCCAATAAACCATTTTAACATGCTGCTCCTTTCCCAAAATTTAGATGGAATTGAAGTAGATAACAAAATTGAAATTGTAAAGAAAGTCTGCAGTCATCATTAATCTAAGAACAAAACAGAAGTATGCCTTTGGCTCTGCATATAACAACATTAGCATCATTTACAACTCCCCTATTCTGTGGTCTTATTTGAGTATCATTTTCTCAAAAGTACTGCCATATTTTCCTCTTTCCTTTCAGCATATTCAGCATATCTTTTTTGACTGCTTCATGCCATGTGCATTGGTCTTGTTGATGAGGAATAACAGATTCAAAAACTTCAATGGAACTCTCTACATAGACATCTGCTGCTCAATAATTTAGTTTGAGAAAATAAGTAAGATATTTCTTATTTTTGCATGCATTTTTGGAGAACTGTGTCTTTATATTTCATTTGAGTAAAGTGATTCAATAAAGCAAAGAATGTTTTCCCCTTAAAATCATGGGATGTTAATTATGTAATGTTCTCTAGAAGTTAGGAAATTACATAAGGTAAGATGAAGGAGATGACAGAGATGGAAATTATAGTCAGAGAAAATAAATTCTGAATTCCAGATACCCTATTACTCTGTTTGATCTGAGAAAAATTCCTTAATCTTAGTAAGTCTCAGATCTCTTTTATGTAAAATGATAATAATAATAATAGCCTTCCTATATTGTTACTTTATCATTGTGAGAAGTTTGAGATGCAGTGGATATCAAAATACCAGGTATTGTTCCACGTGGAAAACTATCATTCGTGGTGATTATTGTATGGAGGTAGTAGGCTAAGCATTCTACCTGCAGTTTCTCATTTAATATTTCTCCAAACTCTATGAGACGGATTCTACTTTTTCATCGTTTTTAAATGAAGAAACTGATACACAAAGAAGGTAGATCATAGAGCTATGCAGCAGACCCAGATTCAAGCCCCAAAGCTAAAATGAACTGAGTGTGGGATACATAAAAGGGTTTTGTGACTTGAGAGCAGAGTAGAGAATATTTTTCTCTGAGGCCAGCCTGTTCCCAGGAGAAGGATGTATGCTGGCTCAGGTTGAGAGTGGATCAAAATCCAGGGGGGAGGAGAGAGACTCAACCAAAATTTAATTAACAAATATTTTGTTTCAATTGATCATTGGAAATAAGTAATTCAACTAATTGTCTCTGAGGCAAAGAATAAGACTTTCGATTCATGTCTAGCCCTGTCATAGGTAAACAGAGGGGTCCTCATGAGTCTTACTTAGGTAAGTCAGTCATATTGGAAAGGGTGATTCTTTACAGTCTGCCATTTCTCAGGACACACAAAAGTCAGGGGGATTTCTTAACCTTCACTGTTTTCCAGAATCACAGGGCTCAGGTAAAGTTCAAGTGGTTAGACATGTCCAAGATAAGTTTTGGAAGCCATATGTTAAACTTGGCAGGGTCCCCAGAGGACCCTGTGAAATCCCTTCCCTGGAACATTAATTGAGTCAATCAGTTTTAGAAATTCTTTGTTACCAAAGCATAGAAAAGTAGCCGAAATAGTAAACTTCTCCATTTTAAAATCCACACCCATTGTGATTTCAATCAAGTCTCTGGACCTAGTGAAACTTAGTTTCCTTGTATGCTAAATGATGAATCATAATAGACAAATCCTTAAAGAGTCTTCTAGCTTTGACCTTCAAAACTTGAGGAAGACATAAAGATTTGTCCAACTGCCCTGTGGTTTGATGTGTGGAATTAAAGGCTGAACCACTCCTTACTCTTCTTCCCAATACTCAGACAGCACCAGTGTAGGAGCCACTTAGGAATGCTCTGGCTTTGGATGTTGTATAGCCTTTTCATTAGCAATTGAGAATAATGATAGCAAGGTTCCTTTCATCTCCATTCTGCCAATCAATCATTTGTCCTTCCTAAACCTGCAGTACCCCCTTTGCTTTGCCTTGCATAAATGGGGTGATTCTTGGATTCTTTCTTTTCTAAACCTTCTGATTTTCTCTATTTTCCTTCCACTGCCCTTCTGAAATTTTTTCTGTGTCATGTAAACTCGATTTTTGGTGTTGTTTCATGCCTTCCCAAAGACCAAGTTCATTTTCTTACTTAATTGTCAAGAAACATTCTCGAAGCTTACCTTTTTTGAAAAAGCCTACAAAACTCAACCAGTGTTCAGCTGATGACTTACTTTAGGTTCTGTCATTTCTCTGCATTTGGATCTTAGTGTTTCAGCTAGTTGAAGCACAGCTTTGTGGGTCTTGTTTATGATCCAGTGCCTTGGACATAGCACTGAGGTAGAGGCAAAAATTACCCAATTACCAAACTTTAAGGAATAGTTAGATTAGGAAAAAAGTATAATGTTATTAATGAGTGGGCTTGTATTATAAATATGAGTGACAGCCTAAAGTGAGCTTTCAATGAAATAAAGGTAAATTATAACTCCAATTAAGCAGAACACTAAAATTATTATTTTTGTTCAAATTAGAAAACATCAAATACAATCTTGATAAAATTTTGGTGGATAGTGGACATATGATAAAGTAAGTGGAGAAGTCACAGAAACCATCTTTAAAGCATTCAGGTAGAACAAAATGAAAAAGACATAAATCCAAATCCAGATATCATGGTGCCTGGGTAGTCTTGAAAAAGTTACTTTACCTCTCTCACCCGAGCTTCCTCAATTATAAACTCGGGACAATAATTACATTAAAGGACTGCAGAAGGGAATGAAAAAAATAATGTATGGAAAATATCTTTAGCTCTGTAGGCCTACGGGAAACATCCAGGAATACTGGAGTTATTATTAATCTCATATAGTTAATTAACATTGACTTACCCAACTGGACTAGATTCACTAGTGAGATCTGTTTATAAACCCAGACGGAAGGAGATAGAATCTTGGAGCCCTGAATGTGGACTACTCACCTTGCAGATTTATAAGAAAAATGTTCCCTGTGGAAAGAGAAACATAACAAATCTGAAGAGGAATGCCTGCAGACAGCTTTTATGTTTTGCTAGTTAAAATAGTCTGTGATCTTTTCATCACAGTCTGTATCATCCTTTTCTTTCCTTTTCTTTTCTTAGTACCTGTCCTACTCAAATCAAAGTTTTCTTGTCTATTCCTTGCCTCCTATTTACCACTTACTACACTCCCTGAAGGCTGTTGCATTTAGGTCATGTTTTCAGATGTAAATTCTCCTCCTTTATCTTGATAGAGCTGTGTGAGGAAACAACTGGACAAATAAACACAAGAATATCAAAGTCTAAGAGAGAGGAAAATACATGAAAATACAGAAATACATACAAAAATAGAGGCTAGAGATAACGTTTGTGCAGACAGAGTAGTTTTAATGTGACAAAGAGAAAAGGAGACTGGCTTTTGTGGGCTCATTTGGTCAAAGAAGGTAATTTGGATGATTGAGTTGCATGGTTTGGAGTTATACAGAGCACATATTTACTGGATAATTGAGATTTCTCCCACTTACTTTGAGCTAATAGATTTCACCTTTAAAACTCAATGCTGTCAAAAATGGGGGTTATATAACTAAATGGAGAAGCAATAATCTTGGGGAAAAAACTGATTCATTAAACAAAGTAAAATTTTTGTCCTTAGGAAGTTCATAAGTATATTTGACTGGCCATTGTTATATGGAAACTTTTTGAATGTTGGTGGCAGTAATGGGACAGAAATTATTCAGTTGGGGCTGGTTTTAAGAAATGGCTTCAGCCCCTAAGTGGTTTGCCAAGTTTCTGTTAAACATCTCACATTATTGAGGATATAAGTCAAAATCACTTATCAGCAGTTCTTCTAAATAGCAAGGAACATGTATCAAAGAGGCCATGAAGGAATTTCTAATGAGAAAAAATGCTCTTACTTTTTGAGAAATTAACTGCTCCAATAAATTGCAAAGATAAAGTAGGAAAAGTTATCACAATAATGTCTGTTGTAATAAAACTAAACTGTACAGCTGATAACAGTTAAAATGCCAGAAGGTAAGTTAATGAAATACCATTCTCCTAAAAGCCCCTTTGGTCCTTACTCTGAAATATAATTCTGACAGTCACATATAAAGGATATGGTGGAAACTACATGGAAATACTATATCTGCACATGTTCTAGAGATTCATTGCCTATGAACTTTTGAATACATATAAAGTTTAAAAAGCAGAATATATTAAATGAAACTTTCAGGAAGGTGAAATAAAATAATCCTAGGACCTAAAATTGATTCTTAAAGTGTAAAAGAGATGAAAGTCTGTGGAGAGAGAAATCAGGCTGAATTGCTAGCTGGCATTGGAAAATTTCTATCAAAGATCATGGGAACAGGGCAAAGATGGAGTCATTGAAGTCTCCCTAACACCTTCCATGGATTCACGAACATAGGAGAGGCCTACAGCTTCTGTTTCTGCAAATTCCTAGGCAAGCTGAAGATTTGTAGTAGAGCAGAAAAATTCATAAGCCTAATGAGAGAGCAGAAAAGAAAACGAACAGAAATAGCACACATAGAAATTGGAAAGTAATCTTAAATTGGAAAGCTTAGGGTAATAGTTTTGCTGTTTATCTATTACTGAACATCTCTTACACATAGCAATGATCAAAATGGCAATGAATGGTGGAAACTGTGTGTGTGCGTGTGTGTGTGCATGTGCACGCGGGCGCACATGCACGCAACCACGTGCAGAGAGAGAATGCGCACATATGTGAGAGAGCAGGGGATAGGGAGAAAGGGAGGGAGAAAGGGTGAGCGAGGGAAGGAGGATAAGACAAAGATTAAAGCTGTAAAAGCCATAGAAAGCCAAAGATACTATATGCATACATGCTCAGATACCAGGCTGAGGATCTCAGAACTCAGGGCCGGCTTCTTGCCCCATGGTGAAGGCCAAATAGTTCAGGGCATCTTCCAAACAAAGAGCAGAAGGGCAATAAACAGAGCCATCTTCAGTTACCACGATTTCAATGAGAGCCAGGCAAGGGCCCTATACACATAACCACATCCTCACTAATTAAGTAAAAACAACAACAAAGCAGTGAAACAATTACATGTGAAATAAAATAAATTGAAATCCACCAAAACTCTATAGGAAAAGGCATGAAGAAATAGTGCAAACCATGACAGAAACAAACCTCTCTGCTTTGAGCCATCTGTGCCACCCATCAGCTGGTAATAATATGACTCTGGGTAGCAATAGAAATAATCAAAGGAAGAGCTTTAAGAAGGCATGGCAATACTAATAGATTTTTTTCTGGGTTTCTGGTCTTTGTTTATGGATAATTATAATTTGGCAAAGTGTTCAGAGGCCCATCATATGAATGTGTCTCCTGCGCTTTATTTAAACAACAGCTCACAAAGGACTTGCTTCAGTTTACCACCATACCAACTAAATGCTAGTAGGAGAAAACCTTCAAGTGATATATGAATTTTAAATTATAAGTTGATTTAATGTATCACAGCAAATTTTCCAACCAGAATTCTAAGTAAGTGTACTTAATATGTTTACCTGTCCTATGAAGCTAATTTTGGTTATCTTAACATATTTGAAATAAATTTTGCTTTCAAGGTATAGCCATTTGATCTTACTCTATTTTAGACTTAACTCTCATATATTCCCAAGTACATCACTATGTACTCTTGTATTTGTTGAAACCTTAAAGATATGGGAAGTGAATAATCTTGGCTTCAATGCATGCAAGAACAGCCTATTCTGAGAATAAGGAGATATTTTATGGAAAGGACATGGAAAATTATAAGCTGGTTAAATTACCTTCATCTATATCAAGTCAGATCTATCTTCAAATATGGCTTATTTTTTTGTTAGAAATGAATTCTCAGAATATCAGTGTACCAATTGATATTTTGGGGGTACATGCAATAGAAATAAATCCTAATTATTTTGAGCAAAACTGGAAATTTATTAAGAAAAGATAGAATTGTTCAGTGATTCAAAGGAAGAGTTGAAGAAACATACCAGCAAGGGGAGATAAGGCAGTTGCAGAGATCTAAGAAACAGGAATTAGTGGGAAGTTTGTTCAAAGTGCTAGCCTTGGGATGAGCGAAATCTGACCATTAACCCCTGGATTGCTCAGTTTAATATTCAAATTCCTGGAAGGGAACTTGGTTATGGCCTAATTTAACTTACTTATGTACCTTTTGCCAGTGGGAAAGCTGAGCCACATAATGGTCAGATTTATTTATTAGAGATATACTATATATTTATTTATTAGAGATATACTATGTACTTATTTAAGATATACTGTGTATTAGGCATAGTTTCACATGTATTATCTCATTAAACTGTCACATGAAATTCCTGTTAGAACAAATATTTTTATTTTGTGCCTATGAAAACTGAAGGTCAGAAAGTTATATTGACTTCTATTGTCACTCCCCAAGTAATTCTGGTCCACTTTTGGTTATATTTCTATTATTTGTGCAGACTATTCTTCCTTTAACTAATTGTTTCTAGCCAGGAAACTTGTAACACTAAGGTAAAGAAATAAGACCTGGATAGTTATGGGAAAGCAAACAAGCAAACAAACCAACCAACAAACACAAACTGCACAACACTGTCTTTAGGATTAGTGCTGAAACTACAACCTCATGTACAATAAGATGAGTACAACTGTATACAGCAGATTGAACATAGTCAACCACATCTCCTAATAATCTCACTAAAATGAAAATAAAATAAAGGAAGGGTATAAAATCTCCAGGGGAAACACCAGTAATCCTGATAGGACAACACATTTTTGGAACACAGAAAGCAAAAGAGGAGTTAACAAGACAGAGAAAGTGGAATATGAATATATTTTCTTAATCTGAGTTGCCATTTATTATAAGATGCACCATTAATTTGTTTCATTGAGAAAGAAAAATCACTGCCAAATATAATCATAAATTTATGATTATGAATGTCCACTTATCTATTGCTATGTAACAAACCATCTCAAATTTAGTTCCTTACATCAACAATAATAATTTCATTAATATCTCTCACACTTCCAAGGGTTGACAGGCCCTGGCTGGATCTGGAAATCTCATGCGGTTATGACCACAAAGCTTGCTGGGGCTGTCATCCTCTCAAAGTCTGCTTCACTTACATGGATAATGATTACTGTTAACTGTCAACTGGGACTTCAACTGGGCCTATTGGTTGAAACAGGTATATTCAGACTTCACATGTAGCCTGGACTTCCTCAGAGCAAAGTAACTATTTATAAGGGCAAATATCCCAAGAGAGATAGCTGGGCAGAGCCATATTGCTCTTTAGGACTTATCTTCAAATCACACAAGTTCACTTACACTCCACATTATTGAACAAGACAGCCCCAAAGTTCAACCAATTTCAAGGAAAAAAGACATGTATTCCTTACTTTGATGAAATAATGGCAAGGTTACCATGAAAACAGAGCATGCTGGATGAAGATCCTATTACAACCATCTTTGGAAAAGACAACCTTCCACAATGTGATTCACTGTAATGTGGGTCTCCACATTCAAAAATATTAAAATGAGAAAAATATTTTATCTTAGAATCAGTAAATATGGTAATTATCTACAGTTGAGATACCAAATGACAGGCAAGCAAACCCATGTTGCAAAACTTTAGAAAGCTCAGGAATTTGAGGCATCAACTACTTTAAAAGGTTTTTTTATGACCTGTAACTTGGTGAAAGTTTGAACAAAGAAGAGTTAGTTCTTGGGACTCTTTCTTCAACCCCTGTAGCTGGGTAAACGTCGCTCTCTCTCCTGGCAGGAGAAAACTTTCTATGTGGAGAAATTAAGCCAAGATTCTCAAGATCTGGCAGATAAGAAGCAGAGTTTTGAAAACAGAGGTATTCAAAAAAGTCTACATGTAGAACCTAAGATCCACATCCTTCTTATTAGTTCTAAGAACTTTGGCAGAGAGATTTATTCTTCATCTTTCCCTCTCTACCTTTATAGGTGATGGATTGGAAGATTCTTCTCTGGAAATATGAGATGACTAATGGGCTTAGAGAGTGAACAGAAGGATATGTGGAAATGGACATCATTTAAATATGTTGGAATAAAGAGTGCTACAATCCTAACTCTACCACTCTGCAATAAAGTCTTGCACATGGAGCTTCCAATCATTTCTTTAGTGCTTTAATTTTAAATATGAGTCAGCAGTCAAGAATCATCAGACATGTATGGAAAGCCTCAGCATGAAAGGAGATTAAAGCAAATAACAGTCAGAGGGAACTTGCCATAAAGAGAGACAGACAAGGATCAGAACAAATCTTAAAACACACAAATTACCCTAAATTTTAACCTTGGAGATTTTAAGAAGATATTGCATTCCTGAAATGAGAACAATTACAGAAAAAAGGAATTAAAAAAAAGAAAAAAAATAGAGAACAATCAATGATTTGAAAAGATGGTTTCGATTAAAAATTCAACATAAATCTTGTTTTTATTACCATGATAAGGATACTTAACATAGGATCCTACCATCCTAATAGAACCTTAGGTATGCAATACAGCATTAATTATCTAGAGGAACAGTGTTATACAATAGATCTCTAGAACATATTCATCTTTCATAATAGAAATTTTATACACATTAATTAGCAACTTCTAATTTCTCTCTCCAACCTGGCAAGCATCATTCTATTTTTTAAATTCTGAGTTTGACTATTTTAGATACCTCATATAAGTGGAATCATGAAGTACGTATTCTTCTGTAATAGTTTTCACTTAGCATGCCTTCAAAGTCCATCCATTGTGTCATCTATTATAGTATTTCTTTCTTTTTTAAGGCAGAATAACTTACCATCAGATATATATATATATATATATATATATATATATATATATATATATATATATCACATTTTCTTTATGCATTCATCCATTAACTGAGACTTAGGTTATTTCTACATCTCAGTTATTGTGAATAGTGCTGTAGTGAACATGAGAAGGCTAATAGCTCTTTGAGATCCTGATTTCCATTTTTTTTTTAAATGCCTAGAAGTGGTATTTCTGGATCATAGGGCATTCTACTCTTAGCTTTTTTGAGAAGACTCTATACTGTTTTCCTTAGCCGCACCACTATTTTGTATTCTGCAAAATGGTGGGCAAGGGTTCCAATTTCACTAATACTTGTTTTTTTTTTTTCTTTTTAATAATAACTATACTTAACAGGTGTGAAGGGATATCTCATTGTGGTTTTGATTTGAATTTCCCTGGTGAGCAGTGTCATTGAGCATTTTTTCATATATATTTTGGCCTCAACAGTAATCTTTAGGAAAATAGAATCAAAAGGCCAAGATTTTCAAAAAGTAGGTAAGAAATGGAATTTTTAAGTGATAAGTGATAAACCAGTAAGTCACTCATCTGACTAATATAAATGCCAGAAAAAAAGAACAGGAAAAAAAATGGAAAGCACTAAAGAAATAATGCAAGGAAATTTCTCAAAATTAAAGTTGCCCTGGTGTGCAGAAAAATATACCCATACTATGGCATATTTCATAAAATTTCTGAAACTAAAATAAATTAAGATCTAAATATTCCCATGGAAAAAACAAACAGGTCATATTTAAAGGATGGAGAAAAAGAATGGCAACTGACATCTCAAAACTAGAAACTAACAGTGGAGTAATGATTTCAAATTCTAAGAAATAATGTATTTTTCTCTTTCAACAGAGAATTCTATCTCTAGCCAACTATCAATCAAATTTGGGAATAGATACAATGTTCAACAGGTAAGCTTTCAAACCAGCAACCATTCTAACATTTTAAATTATGTTACATCCTAACAAGAAGTAACTGAGAAAAAAGAACCCGAATCAAGGAAAGAATGGATCCACCATGAAAAGGGGAGAAAGGTAGTCTCTAATGAGTGCAAGACAGCAGGTCTAAGATGCAAGTTGAGAAGGGGGTAGGAGAATGGAGCCTTTAGGAATGATGTCTCCAGGGAGAACAGAGAAACAAACAGGTGATGTAATGTTTTTGACCATAAATAAAAGGGAATATGGTTTGATATTTTTTGAAGAGTTAATGAAAAATTGATAGGGGCAAAGAAAGTTAAGCAAAAATTAATTCAAGAAAATTATTTAAATATGGAAAAAAACCCAAAATATTGCACAGGAAAGGTAATTGAAATATAGTGCTTGACTTGGCTCAGGAGTGAAAAATAATTACTTAGCAACTATAATGTAAACACTGAAAATTGCTTTATCTGAACAATTTTGATAAAACTGTATTGGAAGAAGGAAAGAATGCAAAGTAGACAGTGGGGACATTTGGGTGTTGTCTTCCTATTTCATAATAAGTAGGCAATAAATAATGATGAAGTTAATAAATCAAGAAAGAGGAATGTTAGCATGTTATTAGAGTTATGAGCAAAGAAGAAAAGGAAAAAGGTTACTCTCTTCCCATTCATTTTAAGACTGAACTTTTAAAAACAATGCAGAGGTATTATGTTGATAGAAATAACTTAAAAAGAGTAGAGACTTTCAATGTAGAGAAATAGAGTCTGTATTCCCTCTCCTCTATTTATTCCTTATTTTCCCGTAAGTGAGGTGTTTTTCTTTCATAGCCTCAGTTTTGTGTATATACAATGAAGAAAAAAATAACACCACTTATTGTGTATAACACTTTACCGTGAGTAACACTTGAATGCATTAGAACATCTAATTATCACAGAGTTCCCATGACTTTCCACACTCTTATTATCCTATTTTATATATGGGTAAAGAAGAACAGAGAAAGGTTAAGTAAGTTGTCCCAGTTAATATTATAAATCATTGATGAAAAATTTGAACTTAGGGAGCAAAATACTAGAAATATTCCCAACTCTTGCCATTGTAAAGAATTTAAATGATAGCATCTAGCACTGAGCTTGTCAGAGTAAGTGCAGTAAATACTTGTAAACTAATGAGTAAATGTTCTCTTAACAACTTCATTAAATGCGTAAAACACATATGATCCATTTTATAATGCTGATGTATTGAACTCACACAGTAGTTACCCAGGCATTAACAGAGTTTAGTGTATGATTGGGCCACTTGAATTGAAATATATAGCCATAGAGCCACCAAAGTATGTATAAGTAAATAAATTATACTATAATGGTGGTTCACTATTAATTTATATAGCTACTCTAGTTAAAAAATATTTGCAGATCATGAGGGACATTTTTCATAACGATGCCTGGGCAAGTAAAAGAATTCCTACTGTTAAATACAAACCAGAAATTATATTTTTCAAATCTATGTTTCCAGAAGGAAGTCTTCCCTTGTCAGTTCTTCCTTCTTGTCTTTGTACTGGATCAATTTTCCTATCAATTATACTAATATACATTACATCAGACTTGCCACCCAGAAGTGGGAATATCTAGAACTGAAAGTCTGTTAAGGAGTATGAATGGATTTCTTTTCACCCTAGTTAGTTTAGCCTTTTGCAACATTTTCATCAATCTTTGAAAGAGAATGTTACCAAATTTAGTTCAGACTTTATTTCAGTCTATAATTAATTATTATACATGTGAAAATTTCTGCCATCAGGTATTGAAAATCCTAAATGTCTCAAAGAGTTTTCAAGAATGGCAAAAAAAAAATACAATAATAATTAAAGGTTTTTAAAGATATAAAGACATATAAGGAATATTTTGTTAGCTTCATATAGAATTAAAGCTCAAGAAATTTGTGTTTTTGTTTTTTTAATTTAAAAATAAGTGCTGAAAAGGGTTTGTATACTGTAAGAGTTGTTTGATGCACCAGACTTAGAAAGCGTTAAGTTGAAATACAAAACTCTCAATTCTAAGTGCCATGTTTTTTCTATAATTCCATATTGCTTGCTTTTAAAAAAGTCTTTCTAAATATTATTAACTGTACAATCAAATTATTAAAGATTAATAAATTTGACTATTAAAAAATGACACTATCTCTGGCTATTCATATATGTCCCCATGTTACCTTGTTCAAAATCCCAGGAGTTTAAAACAACAATTTGGCTTTTAAAAAGGTTTCCATTGGGTCACCTGGGTGACTCAGTTGGTTAAGCTTCTGATTCTTGGTTACGGCTTGGGTGATGATCTCTTGAGTCATGGGACCAAGCCCCAAGTCCAGCTCCCTGCTCAGCAGAGAGTCTGCTGGGGATTGTCTCTCTCTCTCTATCCTTCTAGCTTTTCCCCTCCTACCACTTTCTCCCCCCCCTAAAGTAAATAAATAAAATCTTTAAAAAATAAAATAAATAAATTAAAAGGTCTCTATTACCAGACATGCAAACTAATTTTTCATTACTGTTCATGACTACTGAACTCTAAGAACTGATTATATTTTCAAACAAGCCTCAAAATAATTAGTTTCTGTTTTTTTGGCTTTTTTTAAGATTTTATTTATTTGACAGAGAAAGAGATGGTCATAGAGGCAACACAAGCAGGGGGAGTGGGAGAGGGAGAACCAGGCTTCCCGTGGAGCAAGGAGCTGAATGTGGGGCTTGATCCCAGGATCTTGGGATCATGACTTGAGCCAAAGGCAGACAGTTAATGACTGAGCCACCCAGGCACCCAAAATAATTAGTTTTAAATGAAAAAAGAAAGGAAAAAAAATAGAACTAAGAAACAAACCATGATTTTAAAAGGATAAACATTAGAAAAACTTTTTTAAATTAAATTAAATTTCATTTTATCTTATCTTATTTTTTTGTTGTTTTGTTTTTATGAGACTATTCATACTGCCTAAGTTTCTTTGGAACCATATTGGCATTTTTTATAAGATGCACATTTTAGTGTATACTCATTCTTACCTCTTTTAGGCAAAGGAAATAAAAACCTGGAATTTCAGCATAATACATTAGAGATACTAAACTTGTAGTAGTTTTTGGTTTAATTCTTGCTGTTATAAATGGCTGCTAGATGCTAATAAAAGATTAGTTTGATTGGTCAGCAACTTTCAGCAACATATCATGAGTCATTTTTTTAACATATTGAATCTCATTTCCATCCTTAGTAATGCAAACGTTACTAGTTAATATAAGCATTATTTATAAGCATAATTATTATAAGCATAAAAACATTACTAATTATTATAATTTTGATACTCAAAAATATAGTAGAGGACTGTTATGCTTAAAAGAAGGTAGACTATCAACCTGGATCATTCAGATTAAAATTCACTGTCAAAATTATCACACAGCTGTGGCTATACCTACCAAGAAAGTAAAAAGAGAAATTTTCTAATTGTTTTCAAGATATATCTGCTCTGAGAATATGATATAAAAAGTATACATAGGGGGCACCTGGGTGGCTCAGTGGATTAAGCCGCTGCCTTCGGCTCAGGTCATGATCTCAGAGTCCTGGGATCGAGCCCCACATCGGGCTCTCTGCTCAGCAGGGAGCCTGCTTCCTCCTCTCTCTCTCTCTGCGTGCCTCTCTGCCTACTTGTGATCTCTCTCTCTGTCGAATAAATAAATAAAATCTTTAAAAAAAAAGTATATATAGAACAACCATCTTATTGGAATATTATCAATTTAACATGGTTGATCACCTTGAATGGCTTCAAAGAACCAAATACTAATAAAATCCTAAATTCCTGGGGCCAAATTACAGAAAAGAAAAATTTGAAAAAAAAAAAAAAAAGAAAGGAAAAAAAAGAGGAAAAAGTCCTGAGAGGTGGTATTTGAATTTGGTTCTTAGTCCCCACACACGTTTCCCACCCCACCCATCCCCCCGCGCCAAATGTCACCATTGCTACTGTTTGGGAAGGTCTCCTAATAGAATTAATTGATCTAAGAAGGATAGGTTTAAGGTACTATCCTAACAGCGAGGACGTTGCTTGGAGATTCAGACTGTAGGTGGGTTGTAGCTTGATAAATTGGTGAGATTATTCTTTTGAGATATATGCAGAAGCAGACCAGGGAAGCAGGAAGATTGCATCATGGTGCTCCACAGCATGCCTTTATAATTTGTATACAAGTCGGTGCAAGAGCACTGAATCAAGAAAACTTAATTTTGACAGGTCTGATATATAGTCTATTTTGGTTAACCAAAAGGAACACATACATTTACTACATTAGAGAAATTTCCATTATTTTTCTCTCAGCCATGAAAATCGATTTTGATGTGATTACACTCAGAGGCTGCTTGATATGCCTCTGACAGCACAAAATGGATATAGACAGTGGGTGGTATAGAATGTGGGAAACTGTGGCTAAGCTGGACTCTGGCTAAGTGAAAATCATAGGATTCAAATACCAATTAGGATAATTTGTGTGAAAACAGACCCAAGATAAAGTAATGATGACTATGCTATATGTAAATGGTAAGGAAAAAATATTTCAATAGATCAAATAACCAAGGGTTTTCATCATTTCATTTTCACTGTAAGCTTTATTTAGAGAAATGCAAGGATATTACTAATTGTAACCACTCAATATTTTATTTCTTGAATAAAATATTGAGCCTTTATTATATACAAGGCATTTATTTTTTTTTATTTTTTTTATTTTTTTCAGCATAACAGTATTCATTATTTTTGCACCACACCCAGTGCTCCATGCAATCCGTGTCCTCTACAATACCCACCACCTGGTGCCCCCAACCTCCCACCCCCCACCCCTTCAAAATTCTCAGATCGTTTTTCAGAGTCCATAGTCTCTCATGGTTCACCTCCCCTTCCAATTTCCCTCAACTCCCTTCTCCTCTCCATCTCCCCTTGTCCTCCATGCTATTTGTTATGCTCCACAAATAAGTGAAACCATATGATAATTGACTCTCTCTGCTTGACTTATTTCACTCAGCATAATCTCTTCCAGTCCCGTTACAAGGCATTTATTTAAGCAATCTCTATTGAAGTTTATATTTTGTAAAGAAAAAAGTAAGAATTAGAGACTGTGTGATTGTAACTGGATATTTCATTTCTATTCCTTTTCAGAGCTCCTCTCTTACTATTTGTAAAACTATCCTGACTTTATTTCATTCATTCAATAATTATTTACCAAGCATCCAAAGGCAAGGCACTTGACTAAGTATCTGGTACACAAGAACAAACAAGGTAGACAGTACTTGTTTTCATGGGGTGTATAGTCTAGTCGGGAATGCAAGCAAGTAAAAATAAATTATTCTAAAGTGTAGCAAGTGCTATAATAAAAGACTAAGTTTGGCCATGGATGATGAGTAGAGTCTATTCAGGAGTGGTTAGTCATCAATCAGAAACTGAGATGGGAGTAAGGGTCTGGAAGGAAGGAGGTATCAGAAAAAAGAAATAGCTTACTCAGAGGTCAAAAAGCTAGAGAGTGGGGGCGCCTGAGTGGCTCAGTGGGTTAAGCCGCTGCCTTCAGCTCGGGTCATGATCCCAGGTCCTGGGTTCGAGCCCCGCATCAGGCTTTCTGCTCAGCAGGGAGCCTGCTTCCCTCTCTCTCTCTGCCTGCCTCTCTGCCTACTTGTGATTTCTCTCTGTCAAATAAATAAATAAAATCTTAAAAAAAAAAAGTTAGAGAGTGCATAATACAAGAAAACAAGACAAAGAATTTATATTGACTGTCATGTAGAATGTGAGAGTTGGGGTGGAATGCTAATGAGAGATAAGATCAGAGTGTTCTTTGTTCTTTGTTTCTTTGTTCATTTGTTTGGAAGATAAATTGATATAAATATGTAGTTGATTAGATCTAGGGATTAAGGAGGAAAGAGTCAAAATGATTGCTGTAAAACAACCAAAGCCCGCAATGAATATATTTGAGGTATCTCCAGTTTTTCAGGAGGTAGAGACAGTTCCTAAGTTCCCCGTGCCTTCTTTCTTTATTAAAGACATTTCTCCATGTCTTCTGTCTTTAAGAAAGACAAAAACACAGGAATCATGGAAGAAGGGAAGATACAAGAAACAAAGAGCATATATAAACTGTGACTGAGGACAGAGCTAAGGCTAAAAAGACAGAGGGAGACCAGATCTACTGGAATATCAATAATTTTGGTCCCCTAAGAAATCAGCAATAGCAGCAATGCCATCAAGAAATTTTAAGACATTGGGAAGGGGGACTTGAGTCTCTAGTACTGAGCCTAGATCCTCAGAAAGGGTTGAAATGCTCTCCATGTCTGAGCATCAGCAGAAAGATAAAAACAAGAAATTAAACCAAAAATCCCTGCAGTTGACAGAAATTTCAGACACTGAATATAGAAATTCATGTACTTGAAGGATAATAAGATAGACACTTCAATCTTAAATATTCTCAATAAAAACTTTATTAGAAATGGATAGATACATTTTTAACTATATAACTTCTAAAACAAAATATATCGTGCTTGAAGTAAAAACTTCAACTGACTAAATTAAACAGAATGATAACAGCTGAAGAGAAAATTAGTGAACTAGAATATATATCCCAAAATAGTCAATGGGAACCAGAGAGACCAAAAAAAGAAAAAAAAATCCAAAGTATGAATGATATAAAGGATAATGTAAGTAGTTTTAGCATGCATGTAAATCAGTCCCAGCTGGTGAGAATAGAAGAGAGGCAGTATTTAGAGAGATTATAGATTTTTCAGGATTGATGAAAATATAGATCCACAAATTCCAGAAACATCCTGATCCTCCAACAAGATAAACATAGAAAAAATTAGAACTGAAGCAAATTTCAGTAAAACTGCTGAAGAATAAAAACAAAGAAAAACCTTTAAGAGCAATTTAAGAGACATGGTAAGAGTCCATCGGTGTTAGCTATTTTGGTGATTAGTTTATATAACTTTATCAGACTGTTTCCCTGGACTTTGACAACTCTAGCAGCTCACAGTCCATGACTGGTAATCTAAATCTAAAGTGTACTTTTTCTTGGGGCGCCTGGGTGGCTCAGTGGGTTAAGCCTTTGCCTTTGGCTCAGGTCATGATCCCAGGGTCCTGGGATGGAGCCCCGCATCCGGCTCTCTGCTCAGCAGGGAGCATGCATCCTCCTCTCTCTCTGCCTGCCTCTCTGCCTACTTGTGATCTCTGTCTGTCAAATAAATAAATAAAATCTTTAAAAAACAACAAAAAATAAAATAAAGTGTATTTTTCTTGACTTAGCATAATCTCTTGGGTACTTCTCTGAAATAAGCACTGAGCTCATTGTTTCTACATGTGGTCTCATTCGGTCTTCTTGACAACCCTCTGAGGTTGATATTGTTATCCTTACTTGAATGAGGGGAATTCTGGGACTTAAGGAGGTTTTGTAACTTGTACAACATCACACAGCTAAGAAATAACATAGCAGGGACACAAACCCTAGACTTTTCCTCTGAACACAGTCCACTGTAGTGACTCATCTTTTATTCCTTATTCTAGTGAGTCTTACATTAGAATATCTTCAACTTAAAAGGTAGAATATAATTCTTGTATAACTGTGAAATAAAAATAATTTAAATAACTAAAAAGCAGCCAAAGAGAGAGAACAGATGACCAACAAATGAATAATTAGAACATCATTGGCAGTCAGAAGGTATTTGGAAGATATCTTCCAAGTGCCGAGGGAAATAACTGCTAACTTAGAATGGTATAACCAGCAAAAGCCACCTTTGGAGAAGACTATACAAAAGCCATGTGAAGATGAATAAAACTAAGAAGTCGACACAAAGAAACTAAATTAAAGAAAATTCTAAAAAATGTATTGAAGGAAGATGGGAAGTCAAACTATAACAGAGCATGTCCATATTATGCAAGGAAGAATGATCAATTTAATAGGTCTTATGGTTGTTAAATTGTTATGAAGGAGGATTAGGTACTATTTAATTTTGAACTTTCTAAAACTAAATTTCCAAGGGTTTATTAAAAAATATGGAATAAGGAAAAAATATGAACTCAAATTTTAAAATAGTAAGATGGATGGTAAAAGAAAAACAAATAAAAAGTAAAAAGTTAAATAGTAGAAACAGGTATAATATAATCACAGAAATAAATATATGTATTATACTTATTAAGAAACAGTTTAGCACATTGGATTTTAAAGTGAAGCAATATGCTGTTTATAGAGAAATGGTTAAAAATTAAAGACACAAAAAAGTATAAAGTAAAATGATGAAAAATATATACAAAACAAATACTAACCAAAAGAAAGCTGACATAATTATCTTAATAGGGAAAAAATATATCTTAAGATAGGAAATACTTTTAGGGATATAAATTGTTATCACATTATGATAAGAGACTATATATATCAGGATTCTCTAATAAGTATATATTTACATACTAAAAAAAAACTATTTCAAAATAAAGCTACTAAGAAAAGTTACTAAATCTTTCATCCTTGTGACAAATTTAACATACTTTCCTCAATTCTTGACAGATTAATCTAGAAAAGGTAATAAACAAAATAGAAAAAACTTCAACAAAACTATCAATCTGGAGATAATAGATTTCTATGGAGTCCTGCACCTGAGAATAAGGGAATATGAACTCTTTTTAAACATCTAAAGATTTATAAAGATTATACACTGGATCATAAGGTAAATTTTAACAAATCCCAAACTATGGTCAATACAAGGTCATTAATTGAAAACAGTAGCCACACACACACACACACACACCCATAAATAGCTCATGTATTATTCTAAATTTTTATAACCTAATGATAGCAAACATACTGCATATTAAAACTTTTATTTAGCGGGAAATTTACTAAGTTCTTATATTTTAAAAAAAGCTGAATATTAATGAGTTAGTGTGCAACTAAAAAAGATAGGACAGAAACCCTGACATTAAAAAAAAGAAAGGCCATAATAAACTTAAGAGCAGAATCAATAAATGCAAAACAATTATAAAATTATTTTTAAAACACATAAAAGGTGGTTCTTTGAAGACATTAACAAATAGACAAATATCTATGAGTACTGGTCAAAGAAAAAAAGAGGAGAAAAAATAAACAATATTAGAAATGGAACGGGTGACATAACTACAAATGCACAGATATTAAAATGATACAAATAAGAAGATAATGTTAGGAATGAAGTTCTTATTGGTCACTATGCCACACAATAAGTTAGGAAATGCACAATGAAAAGGGGTTGGGAAAATATATTCAGAGTTGGCTTCTGAGGACTTCATGGACAATCAAATGGTTATTTCAAATAGCCAGTTGTCATACAGGCTAATAGAAAGATCTAAAGGTACTAAAAAATATATATATATATATGAAGGTAGAGGTAATCAGCAATACATAGAATACATTAAATATTTTTAGATATCACTAATTCTCCTAAGCAATGTATACATGTTTTCTTATATAGAGTATGAAGCAAATTATGCTTAATATTATTTTATAAAGAACTGATCTGAAGCTTAGACAAGTTAAATCATTTCTCATCGCATACATAGTAACTGGCAGAGTAAGTATATAAACCTTGAACATACATTTACCTCTAGAATTCATGTTCTTAAACACTGTCCTACACTTCCTCATCTGAGCTAGAGACTGATAGACTGGGATCCATCATGTTATAGACGGAAACTGATGCCCCGGAAGCAGAAAATATTAGCTAGGGGATTTTTTTTTTTTTTTTAAATAAGAATGTGAAAGGGCTTAGGGAAGAATTCTGAAGATTGCCAATAATTAAAGGGTAGACCAAGGAGAAAGAGAAGCTCACAAAAGAGGTGAAAATGAAACGGTCAGAGAAGTATAAGGCAAAAAAGGAGAGTGCAGTAAGAGATAAGTCATAAGAAGAGGGTGTTTCAAGAAAGAAGGAGCAGTCAATAGTGTCAAACTCTGCCAAGTGTTCAGGTAGATAAGGCTTGGAAATTATTTATTGGATTTAACTACAAGGCCATCATCTCTGACATTGACAAGAGCAGGTTCAGCAGAGTAGGGGAAGTTGAATCCAGATTTCAGAAGGTTGTAGAGTGAAAAGGAGAAACAGCTGTGGGGACAGAATTCAGACTTTTCTGATATGTTTGGCTGTGAATGGGAAGAAAAAAAATGCATTGGTTAGTGAAGGATAGCACAGAGATGATATCTTTTTCTAAGGAGTATGTGTAGATGCTGAATAAAGAAGTGAATATTGTCATAAAAATTAAGTATATAGGAAGGAGGGGATAGTTCATTTTTCAACCACTATTACTGTCTTACTCTTCTAAAGTCTTTATAAAGATTAACTTTTTCAATTCTCACCCACTCTATGCAATAGGAATATTTCTATTCCCCTGTTTTACAGTTAAAAATGAATATGAAGAGGTTAGGTCAAATGCTCATGGTCTTTTAGGCAATTAGTGAGGAGTCAGTCAAATCCAAGCTGCAAATGCTTCATTAGACTAATCATCTAAGGATAACTAACAAAGAAAAGCTTTTGAGAAGGAACCAGGGGGATTCAGCAAAGAAGTTGAGAGGTGAGCCTTGTATAGGAGGAAGGACACATCCTAACTATAGTAGGAAGAAAAAGGCACTCTTTGATGGAAGCATTTTATTCAGGTTGTGGTAGTTCATGGAGTTTCCATGGAAAGGATTCTGTTCTTACTGTCGAGCTGTCATTTAAGGATATCTATGAAAGATGGGTGAGGTGATGGGGTTAGAGATTTGGGGAAAAAAATGGAGATGGTTTGACATAGCATCACAGAGAAAAGGAAAAAAATGAGCTAATTTTAGACACAGTAAGACTACAGAGTGGCTATATATATTGATGACTACTATCAGTGACCATAGCAGTGCGCAAGATGGTGCATTTTCCCTCTTAGCAGTATTTAGAAGTTCAGGGCATTATTTTTCAGTGAGGGTTAAACATTGCCAGGTAGAAACAACAAAAGGGATCCAGAAGAAGAGAGTTGAAGCTTTGACAAAAGAGCAATATCAAGAGATGACACTTGGAATCCAAGCTGGATAGGAAATGCAGCGAAGAGAGAAATGGAAGCAGACACGTAAGTACCCCCTGAGCGGTGATTCTGAACCTACCTGCACAGTACTTAGGCTGCTTTGGTAATAGGAAGCCCAGAGAGTGTCAAACAATGCCATCCACACCTTCTTAAAGCCCCCAGGGGTGATTTGAGTATGCTGCCAGTCACATCCTTGGGTATTCTAATTAGGTGGGAGAAGAGATCAGGAGTGGAGAAGAATGGGAGCTGAGAGGGAGAGCAGGAAAGTCACTAAGTTAATTCTTTCAGAGATAAGGCTTTCCCTGATGAGGACAAAATCCAAATAGCTGGCCTGTGGTGGCTTTTGGCCTGTGTTTGACACATTCACACAGCGGAGAAGTCACCCTGGATCACTGTAGGATTTCAGATGGAAAGGCAGTGTGAACAAAGGCCAAAATCTGTAGTCAAATAAGAGGATTAACCCAGATGTTTGGGGATGATAGCAAGGAAGAGAAGTATAGAATGATTTAGCCAGATGGCACTTGTTTGAAGTCGGAGGTTTTGGTTTTGTTCTGTTGTTTTGTTTTGTTTTGTCTTCTTTCTCTATGGAGATGAATGTACAGGGGGCAAAAGAAGCATCTCGGAGAGAGCTGGACTCTGAATCCATAGCTTAAGATGTTTTTTGGGGGTGTTTTGTAGCACCTGCCACTTAACAAAGTGGAACCCTTAGGAAGGGCCAAATTATAATTAAGATCAGGTGCAAAAGTAAAAGATCAGGCAAGAAGGTTGAGGTTATAACCACTTTCTAATAAAGACGGAGAATTAAAATTAATAGGGAAAAAAAGTAAATAGGTAGAATCAAATAGAATCTAAGAAAGTAAAGGGATGAGATTATCCTGGAAAGGTAGATAATTAGACAGGTTTAAATACTGAGTGTGGAGCTTTTATACTGAAATCACAAATTAAGACAGGAATGCAACTTACCACTAAATTATTCTAACAATTCTAAAAACATTCCAATCTGTTGGTAACTGTTTTTCGCTTGATTCTATTCCATTCACTAGGGAAATAATCATTCATCAATACATAATAATTATTTTGTTTCTTCTTTGCCAGTATTTGTGCATCTATTTCTCTTCATGCTGTTTCACTATTAAAATATTTTTTATATAGATTTTCTTTAATGTATAAAAAAAGTAGTGTCTAGTCAAAATGTTTATAGGAAGTGAACACTTAATTTTACCAAATGTGTTTTGGGCAAATTCTAAAGCATTTTTTAAAATAACTGATTATATATGCATATGACATTAATATAAGCAATATAATATTATATAAACAATATAATATAAGCAATACAATGTAAACATTGCAATATAAGCCCTTGAATTTTTTGGACCCAGTCCATTTGTCATTTTATACTGCATCTTTAACATAATACTAGGCCCAAATTGGTAGTGTTTCCTTGAGTATCTTCAAATCTATATCCTAAACAGTTGCAACATGGTGTATTGAAGGTTTGGGGGTCAATTTTTTGTCCACTTCGTAAACTATTTTCTACATTCTGAAACAGTCTAAATAGCATAAGAATAATCCTGACATATTCTTCCCATAAATTCATCTGAATCATATTTCCCTTGCACCATTTTTTGGAGATAGTTTGCTTTTTGCTTTTTAAATTTATAGTTGTTATTTGTCTTTATGTGATTTTCATGTCTTAAGTTAATTTTGATAATGTATTTTCATATTTTATGACACTTAATGCTTCCATTTTTGGTTCTTAGTGATTTAACATTAAAAATAATACTGTAGTGCTGTGAAGTGTGTAAACCTGGTGATTCACTGGCCTGTACCCCTGGGGCTAATAATACATTATATGTTTATAAAAAAATTAAAAAATTAAAAAAATAGTAATACCGTTCTAGGGGCACTTGGGTGGTTCAGTATGCTAAAAGTCTGCCTTAGGTTCAGGTCATGATCTCAGGGTTCCAGGATCTAGCCTCTCATTGAGCTCCCTGCATAGCAGGAAGTCTGCTTCTCCCTTCCCTCTGTTCCTCCCCGCTGCTCACGTTCTCTCTCTCTCTCCCCCACTCTCTCTTTTTCTCTCTAATTAATTAATTAATTAATTAATCTTTAAAAATACTGTCTAAAATTAAGCTAATCCTCTTTTATTACTAATGTTTCATATCTGTGATTTCTTCCATATTCATTTCCTCTCTTTCAACTGACATTGCCAGGTTTGACTATTTTATTTTTTTAAACATTTTTTATATTTATGTTTCCATTCTGCTACCTTTTGGCTTTCTTATTCCTTTCTGTTTGTATTTCTTATTTATTAATTCCTTTATCCTGCTTTACTCCTTAATGTTTGTTTTACTTTGTTGTGAATACTTAAGCTGCATGTTGCTTTCTTTCACACCTAGTGTTTCTTGCATAAAATATGTGCATTTAGATTTATAAATTCTCATCTAGGTGGAGAGTTGACTGCATTCCACTAATATAATATGAGGTACCCTCACTTACATTGTATTCTATATAGCTGCTATGACAAATTTAATTTCTGCTTTGACCTAAAGTTATTTATGATATTTTTGTTTATTTTCCAAGCATTTTTAAACACAAACTTTTCTTAATAATATCTAGTTTCATTGCATTATTACTAGAGAATATGACCCATTAACTAACTTCCTTTTAGATTTATAGAGGGTTTTTTGTCTGTTTTGTTTTGTTTTGTTTTGGTGGCCTACTACATGTTCAGTTTTTGTAAAGGATCTGTGATGCTTAAGAAGGTATAAGGGCCTATTCAGCCAGAGCAGTCCCACCCCGATTGAACAGCCATTTCGTTGTAAAACTTAAATTGACCTTGCCCCCTGCCAGGGGAACTTATTTAAAAACAAGTCCAGGAAACCAGTCCCAGGTAACAAAGTCCAAGTACAAGGGTGGGTCAGGCCAGGTGGAGGTATTCAATCAGTGGGGGCGCATACTGTCTCCTAGCTACCAAGGAGTATGAGCCCTGCCCTTTGGGCGCCTTTTGGCGCCAATCCTAACCAAGGTGTGATAGGCTGGTTCAAATGTCTACTAGGGTAAATTGTAATTCAATTTGTCGCCTAGCATCACTGTGGAGTTTCCTATGCGTGTGTTACAATCTCATTGGCCACCTGTGTGTGGTCAGGCCTAACCACATGGCTTTTGCTCTATAAAAGTTAGTCTGGAAAGCAGGGAGGGGTCATCCTCTCTGTAGGGGCGGCCCCGACCAGTCTGTTTGATGGTCTGTCTGATTCCTGAGGCTTGGCGCGAAATAAAGCTTTGCTTGACCTTCACTTTGTATCAGTCTCGCTCCTTTAATCAAGGACCCATTATTGGGTTACCCAATTTTGGGGGGACCCAACAAAGGTATATTTTCTCTTTGTAGGTTAGAATGTGTGATATGTATATATAAGACAGTATATTTAATAAAACAGTATATAATAATTCTATCATAAAATAATATAGAGTAACATAGACTAATAATGAATTATATAAACAAAACATCAGTTAATATATAACAAAATAATATGTAGTACATAGCATATATATGTAGTATATAATATACATTATAAATTCATGGCTTTCATATCCTGAATAACTTTTGCTAATGAGATTTGTCAAAGACATAGGTAAGTATCCTAACTCCAATTCATATATTTTAACTTCCCTTATATAAATTTTGAAACAACTTTGTTACCAGATATTAATATTATTTTGAATTTCTATTACTATAATTCATTATTTCTATAAATAACTGTTTTATATTATAAAATGTTTTTTGCCTTGAATTTTATTCAACTAAATATTACTAGTGTGACTGTTTACTTGAAATTCACACTTACCTAAAAATGTATTTGCTCATACTTTGTTTTTCATCATTTAGTTTTACTTATCTTTAAGCACTTTATTTTAAATTCAAGTTATGGGGCAGGCCTTGCCATTCTGCCATGGCCCATTCTACATCATCTTTTGAGATTCTTCCATAAGGTGAGCTTTCCTTGAAAGATTGGATTTTTTCTACTCTACCCTCAACTGTGATCTCTCTACTTCAGTAACATTTTCCTCAAATAATATATTATTGCATTCATATTTTTGCATATGCCTTCCCACAGTAGTTCTGTTTTCCTTGAAGACAGGAATTATGAGTTGTTATTGTTGTTTTAATCTGAATTATTTAATAGCAGATGCTAATATTTGCTTATAAAAGAAAAGAAGGAATAAATGAGTAGATGGTTTCTGTAGGCAACATCAGGAAATGATGAGTATTTTTGCCCCCAGAGGATGTATTCCAGTAATGACTGAATAACTGGATTTGAAATATAAAAAATAAAATAAATATTTATACATGTGTTTCTTGTTTTTTTTTTTAAGATTTTATTTATTTATTTGACAGAGATCACAAGTAGGCAGAGAGGGAGGCAGAGAGAGAGAGAGAGAAGCAGGCTCCCTGCTGAGCAGAAAGCCCGACGCGGGGCTCGATCCCAGGACTCTGGGATCACGACCCGAGCCGAAGGCAGAGGCTTAACCCACTGAGCCACCCAGGCGCCCCTGTTTCTTGTTTTTAATACACTATTTACATATACTTACATATAGACTATATAGTGTGTGTGTATATACATTCATATATCTGTGCATATATATATATATATATATATATATATATACATATATACACATATAAGGAGAAAGAGAATATATATTTATGTATGTATTCTAAGGTGTTTTCAAACCCAAAGAAATTTAAGTGAAGGCAGAAATATTTGTATAGTGAAAAGTTTTATGTCTTAAAGAACAAAATTATCATTGAATCTCTTTTTGTTTCTTATAATATTTCCCTTAATCCTCTTATTCTTATTTTCTAGAGAAACAGATACATTTTTTCTTAAATGTCAAGCCATAAACATGTTCTGTTTTATTATTTTCTAAGCCATTTATGAAACTAGGTCACTTCTATTACATGGAGGAAAAAAATATCCTTATTGCCAACTCATTAAATTTAACTTATTACCTTAAGTCTTATGCAGAGTTAAAAATACTTCCTAAACAAGTCCCTATAGTTTATAGTCACCTGTTCAGATCTTCAAATAAAGTAAATGAAGAAAATGTCAACCAAATCCTGTATACATCAAACCAGAATGAAACACTTTAATAACCAATAGATACTGATTTTATATTGTGTAACTATACTACTCTTCTAAATTAAAAATACTTTTGAGTTCTCTCTGAAACACCCATGGGTATGTTTTCCCTTAACAGGCACATATTAAATTTAATGGGGTTATATTCAGTATTAAAGGGAGAAAGGAAATCACCTACTTAAGATTGTGCCTTTCACACTATTTTGCAAATCACTTCATAGTTGAATAGGAATTTGATCATCCAATTTTCTTGCATACCCTGCAAATGTATCCTTTTATATTAAGAATTATCACCTATTATGCACTTTTAGGCTTTGTGTTAGCCAATTGCTTTTGGGTTTTCTTCCATCTACTTCATTCTGCATACTTGGGAAGACATAAATAAAGCAGACAGCTCTATAATGTTTGCCTCTGGTTTGGTAGTAACTATAATCTAATGGATTTCCACTAACTTTTCTTTTTCCTTATATTGACCCAGGTATGCATGGTCTCGCACAGATGATGGATAATGTACCCTATCTCAAATCCTGGAGCAAAGGATGCTACAAATCATAGACTTTGTGATGCTATGGAAACAGTCCTCTGTACTCTAGCCCTAGTGCTTCATCAATTGTGTGAACTTACATGGTCTCCTTACCCTTAAGCCTCAGCTTCTTCAACAGATACAATGGGAAAGCTGTAACAGAAAAACTGGAACCTTAATGGGGGTGTTGAGAGATGAATACAAGGAGAAATCTAATGATAGGCTGGTGGTAGTGCTGTAGGTAGAGTGGAGGGAAGAAGCTACTACTGTGAGGTAAAAATTCACTGGGGACATTAACCAACAAATTAAACAATGGAAAATAAGATAGAACATGATATATGGGCCAAATTATAAAAATGTGGAATATCACATAAGTTTTCTAACCCAGCTTATTTATATACTGATGTTAGTCTGATCTTTTTTTTAGATTTGGTTCAATTTTCCTATCACTTTCACCTATATATTGTTTGACATTTTTTTGCTCATTTTCACTTTCTTTTGCTATATCCTGTTTTTGTTATTTGTGTATTTGTCTTGCTTTCCCACTTCCTCAATATTCTGTCTCCAAAGCTCTGATGTCTACCTTTTCTTAGATATAAAAGAATTATAAAAAGTAACACGCTATATTTGATATTCAAAATATGTTGTTTTTGGAAATTTCAAAGTATTTTTCCAATGATATCCCATGGATTTATCCAGTACCTCTATGTAATAGACAAGTAAATAAATATACAATTTATTGTGTTGTCTTTGCTGAAGGCAAATCTGTCAAATGAGAATGTCTGGAGAGAGTAATAATGTTTTTATTCATCAATAAACTCACCAATCCATTTATTCATTAAATTGATATTTATTGAGCCCTTACTCTGTGACAGTCACTGTGCTGGAGGGTGGAGGCATGATCCCTATTCTCTAGACACTTAAGATCTAGTGTGTAAAACAGACAGTGGACAAGGAAACACAAACTTAAATATATAATTATAAATTGTGATATGCTATATAGATGCCATGTGCTTTATAGATGCTATAAAGCCAAGAACAAACTGTGATGATAGACTACCAGAAGTGGACATAACTTATATTGGGTAGTCAGCAGAGGCCTTGCTGAAGAGTATGTTCCTAATTACAAGCCATGGTTTTAAATTGAAGACAAGTAATTCTTTGGAAAATACTGATCTTGTTTTGGCAAATGTAGTGACTATTATCCTTCAGGTCAACCGCAAGAATATTTTTAAAAATATTTCTACTGATTCTTGAGCTGTTCATGTCATTACTGTGTTGATTCAATTCAACTTGCTGTGGAAGTATATCAGTATGCATCTTTTTTTTTTTTAATTTTATTTACTTATTTGAGAGAGAGAGATCACAAGTAGGCAGGGAGGCAGGCAGAGAGAGAGGGGGAAGCAGGCTCCCTGCTCAGCAGAAAGCCTGATGCGGAGCTCGATCCCAGGACCCTGAGATCATGACCTGGGCCGAAGGCAGAGGCTTAACCCACTGAGCCACCCAGGCGCCCCCAGGATACATCTTAAAATGCAGTTCTGAACTTGAAATAGGACAACATGTCTATTTCTTGTTTTAACTTAAGTAAAAAAAAAAAAATTGATTCATAACACCTATTTTTTCCTAAGGGTGGGTAACTTGCAATACCTTTCTATTTAGTCTTATAAGTTTTTGGATGACAAAAATACTTATAAGAACAATTGAACAAGAATTTGAGTTTCTATGTACTTCCATTTTATTTATATTATTTCTATCTTCACAGCAGTTCTGCAAAGTAGTTGACCCCACCATTTTATGGATGAGAAAACTGAGTCTAGACATTTTAGCAACCTTCCTAAGATCAACACCAGAACAAATAGTACAGCCGAAGTTTAAAGAGTTAGCTATTGAAAACTCCTAGCCTATACTCTTTCTTCTTGTTTTTTTTTCTTTTTTATTTAAATTCAACTTAATTAACATATTGTGTATTACAAGTTTCAGGGGTAGAATTTAGTGATTCTTCAGTTACATATAACACCCAATGTTCATTACATCAAATGCCCTCCTTAATGCTCATCAGCCAATTACCCCAACCCCCTACCCACCTCTCCTCCAGCAACCCTCAGTTTGTTTGCTATAGCTAAGAGCCTCATAGTTTACCTTCCTCTCTGTTTTTATCTTATTTTATGTTTCCTTCCCTTCCCCTTAGGCTCATTTGTTTCTCAAATTGCACATATAAATAAAATCATATGGTATTTTGTCTTTTTCGGACTGACTGATTTCATTTAGCATAATATCCTCTAGTTCCACCCACATCATTGCAAATGGCAACATTTCATTATTTTTTTTTAATTTTTTAATTTTTTCAACATAACAGTATTCATTATTTTTGCACCACACCCAGTGCTCCATGCAATCCGTGCCCTCTACAATACCCACCACCTGGTGCCCCCAACCTCCCACCCCCCACCCCTTCAAAATTCTCAGATCGTTTTTCAGAGTCCATAGTCTCTCATGGTTCACCTCCCCTTCCAATTTCCCTCAACTCCCTTCTCCTCTCCATCTCCCCTTGTCCTCCATGCTATTTGTTATGCTCCACAAATAAGTGAAACCATATGATAATTGGCTCTCTCTGCTTGACTTATTTCACTCAGCATAATCTCTTCCAGTCCCGTCCATGTTGGTACAAAACTTGGGTATTCATCCTTTCTTTTTTCTTTTTTTTTTTAACAGCTTTATAAACATATATTTTTATCAACAGGGGTACAGGTCTGCGAATCGCCAGGCTTACACACTTCACAGCACTCACCATAGAACATACCCTCCCCAATATCCATAACCCAACCCCCCTCTCCCAACCCCCTCCCCCCATCAACCCTCAGTTTGTTTTGTGAGATTAAGAGTCACTTATGGTTTGTCTCCCTCCCAATCCCATCTTGTTTCATTTACTCTTCTCCTACCCCCTCAACCCCCCATGTTGCATCTCCTCTCCCTCATATCAGGGAGATCATATGATAGTTGTCTTTCTCCGATTGACTTATTTCGCTAAGCATGATACCCTCTAGTTCCATCCACGTCGTCGCAAATGGCAAGATTTCATTTCTTTTGATGGCTGCATAGTATTCCATTGTGTATATATACCACTTCTTCTTTATCCATTCGTCCTTGATGGACATCTAGGTTCTTTCCATAGTTTGGCTATTGTAGACATTGCTGCTATAAACATTCGGCTGAACTTGCCCCTTCGGATCACTACGTTTGTATCTTTAGGGTAAATATCCAGCAGTGCAATTGCAGGGTCATAGGGTAGTTCTATTTTCAACATTTTGAGGAACCTCCATGCTGTTTTCCAGAGTGGTTGCACCAGCTTGCATTCCCACCAACAGTGTAGGAGGGTTCCCCTTTCCCCGCATCCTCGCCAGCATCTGTCATTTCCTGACTTGTTAATTTTAGCCATTCTGACTGGTGTGAGGTGATATCTCATGGTGGTTTTGATTTGTATTTCCCTGATGCCAAGTGATATGGAGCACTTTTTCATGTGTCTGTTGGCCATCTGGATGTCTTCTTTGCAGAAATGTCTGTTCAGGTCTTCTGCCCATTTCTTGATTGGATTATTTGTTCTTTGGGTGTTGAGTTTGCTAAGTTCTTTATAGATTTTGGACACTAGCCCTTTATCTGATATGTCATTTGCAAATATCTTCTCCCATTCTGTCAGTTGTCTTTTGGTTTTGTTCACTGTTTCCTTTGCTGTGCAAAAGATTTTGATCTTGATAAAATCCCAAAAGTTCATTTTTGCCCTTGCTTCCCTTGCCTTTGGTGATGTTTCTAGGAAGATGTTGCTGCGGCTGAGGTCAAAGAGGTTGCTGCCTGTGTTCTCCTCGAGGATTTTGATGGATTCCTTTCTCACATTGAGTTCCTTCATCCATTTGGAGTCTATTTTCATGTGTGGTGTAAGGAAATGATCCAATTTCATTTTTCTGCATGTGGCTGTCCAATTTTCCCAACACCATTTATTGAAGAGGCTGTCTTTTTTCCAGTGGACATTCTTTCCTGCTTTGTCGAAGATGAGTTGACCATAGAGTTGAGGGTCCATTTCTGGGCTCTCTATTCTGTTCTATTGATCTATGTGTCTGTTTTTGTGCCAGTACCATGCTGTCTTGATGATGACAGCTTTGTAATAGAGCTTGAAGTCCGGAATTGTGATGCCACCAACTTTGGCTTTCTTTTTCAATATTCCTTTGGCTATTCGAGGTCTTTTCTGGTTCCATATAAATTTTAGGATTATTTGTTCCATTTCTTTGAAAAAAATGGATGGTACTTTGATAGGAATTGCATTAAATGTGTAGATTGCTTTAGGTAGCATAGATATTTTCACAATATTTATTCTTCCAATCCAGGAGCATGGAACATTTTTCCATTTCTTTGTGTCTTCCTCAATTTCTTTCATGAGTACTTTATAGTTTTCTGAGTATAGATTATTAGTCTCTTTGGTTAGGTTTATTCCTAGGTATCTTATGGTTTTGGGTGCAATTGTAAATGGGATGGACTCCTTAATTTCTCTTTCTTCTGTCTTGTTGTTGGTGTAGAGAAATGCAACTGATTTCTGTGCATTGGTTTTATATCCTGACACTTTACTGAATTCCTGTACAAGTTCTAGCAGTTTTGGAGTGGAGTCTTTTGGGTTTTCCACATATAGTATCATATCATCTGCGAAGAGTGATAGTTTGACTTCTTCTTTGCCGATTTGGATGCCTTTAATTTCCTTTTGTTGTCTGATTGCTGAGGCTAGGACTTCCAGTACTATGTTGAATAGCAGTGGTGATAACGGACATCCCTGCCGTGTTCCTGACCTTAGCGGAAAAGCTTTCAGTTTTTCTCCATTGAGAATGATATTTGTGGTGGGTTTTTCATAGATGGCTTTGATAATATTGAGGTATGTGCCGTCTATCCCTACACTTTGAAGAGTTTTGATCAGGAAGGGATGCTGTACTTTGTCAAATGCTTTTTCAGCATCTATGGAGAGTATCATATGGTTCTTGTTCTTTCTTTTATTAACGTGTTGTATCACATTGATTGATTTGCGGATGTTGAACCAGCCTTGCAGCCCTGGAATAAATCCCACTTGGTCGTGGTGAATAATCCTTTTAATGTACTGTTGAATCCTATTGGCTAGTATTTTGGCGAGAATTTTTGCATCTGTGTTCATCAAGGATATTGGTCTGTAGTTCTCTTTTTTGTTGGGATCCTTGTCTGGTTTTGGGATCAAGGTGATGCTGGCCTCATAAAATGAGTTTGGAAGTTTTGCTTCCATTTCTATTTTTTGGAACAGTTTCAGGAGAATAGGAATTAGTTCTTCTTTAAATGTTTGGTAGAATTCCCCTGGGAAGCCGTCTGGCCCTGGGCTTTTGTTTGTTTGGAGATTTTTGATGACTGTTTCAATCTCCTTACTGGTTATGGGTCTGTTCAGGCTTTCTATTTCTTCCTGGTTCAGTTGTGGTAGTTTATATGTCTCTAGGAATGCATCCATTTCTTCCAGATTGTCAAATTTGTTGGCGTAGAGTTGCTCATCGTATGTTCTTATAACTGTCTGTATTTCTTTGGTGTTCGTTGTGATCTCTCCTCTTTCATTCATGATTTTATTTATTTGGGTCCTTTCTCTTTTCTTTTTGATAAGTCTGGCCAGGGGTTTATCAATCTTATGAATTCTTTCAAAGAACCAGCTCCTAGTTTCGTTGATTTGTTCTATTGTTTTTTTGGTTTCTATTTCATTGATTTCTGCTCTGATCTTTATGATTTCTCTTCTCCTGCTGGGTTTAGGGTTTCTTTCTTGTTCTTTCTCCAGCTCCTTTAGGTGTAGGGTTAGGTTGTGTACCTGAGACCTTTCTTGTTTCTTGAGAAAGGCTTGTACTGCTACATATTTTCCTCTCAGGACCGCCTTTGTTGTGTCCCACAGATTCTGAACCGTTGTGTTTTCATTATCATTTGTTTCCATGAATTTTTTCAATTCTTCTTTAATTTCCTGGTTGACCCATTCATTCTTTAGAAGGATGCTGTTTAGTCTCCATGTATTTGGGTTCTTTCCAAATTTCCTCTTGTGATTGAGTTCTAGCTTCAGAGCATTGTGGTCTGAAAATATGCAGGGAATGATCCCAATCTTTTGATACCGGTTGAGACTTGATTTAGGACCAAGAATGTGATCTATTCTGGAGAATGTTCCATGTGCACTAGAGAAGAATGTGTATTCTGTTGCTTTGGGATGAAATGTTCTGAATAGATCTGTGATGTCCATCTGGTCCAGTGTGTCATTTAAGGCCTTGATTTCCTTGTTGATCTTTTGCTTGGATGATCTGTCCATTTCAGTGAGGGGAGTGTTAAAATCCCCTACTATTATTGTATTCTTGTCGATGTGTTTCTTTGATTTTGTTATTAATTGGTTTATATAATTGGCTGCTCCCACGTTAGGGGCATAGATATTTAAAATTGTTAGATCTTCTTGTTGGACAGTTCCTTTGAGTATGATAGAGTGTCCTTCCTCATCTCTTATTATAGTCTTTGGCTTAAAATCTAATTGATCTGATATAAGGATTGCCACTCCTGCTTTCTTCTGATGTCCATTAGCATGGTCAATTCTTTTCCACCCCCTCACTTTAAACCTGGAGGTGTCTTCGGGTTTAAGATGAGTTTCTTGTAGGCAACATATAGATGGGTTTTGTTTTTTTATCCATTCTGATACCCGGTGTCTTTTGATTGGGGCATTTAGCCCATTAACATTCAGGGTAAGTATTGAGAGATATGAATTTAGTGCCATTGTATTGCCTGTAAGGTGACTGTTATTGTATATTGTCTCTGTTTCTTTCTGATCTACTACTTTTAGGGTCTCTCTTTGCTTAGAGGACCCCTTTCAATATTTCCTGTAGAGCTGGTTTGGTATTTGCAAATTCTTTCAGTTTTTGTTTGTCCTGGAAGCTTTTAATCTCTCCTTCGATTTTCAATGATAGCCTAGCTGGATATAGTATTCTTGGCTGCATGTTTTTCTCATTTAGTACACTGAATATATCATGCCAGCTCTTTCTGGCCTGCCAGGTCTCTGTGGATAAGTCTGCTGCCAACCTAATATTTTTACCATTGTACGTTACAGACTTCTTTTCCCGGGCTGCTTTCAGGATCTTTTCTTTGTCACTAAGACCTGTAAATTTTACTATTAGGTGATGGGGTGTGGACCTATTCTTATTGATTTTGAGGGGGGTTCTCTGAACCTCTTGAATTTTGATGCTTGTTCCCTTTGCCATATTGGGGAAATTCTCTCCAATAATTCTCTCCAATATACCTTCTGCTCCCCTCTCTGTTTCCTCTTCTTCTGGAATCCCAATTATTCTAATGTTGTTTCGTCTTATGGTGTCACTTATCTCTTGAATTCTCCCCTCGTGGTCCAGTAGCTGTTTGTCCCTCTTTTGCTCAGCTTCTTTATTCTCTGTCATTTGGTCTTCTATATTGCTAATTCTTTCTTCTGCCTCATTTATCCTAGCAGTGAGAGCCTCCATTTTTGATTGCACCTCATTAATAGCTTTTTTGATTCCAACTTGGTTAGATTTTAGTTCTTTTATTTCTCCAGAAAGGGCTTTTATATCTCCCGAGAGGGTTGCTTTAATATCTTCCATGCCTTTTTCAAGCCCGGCTAGAACCTTGAGAATCGTCATTCTGAACTCTATATCTGACATATTACCAATGTCTGTATTGATTAGGTCCCTAGCCTTTGGTACTGCCTCTTGTTCTTTTTTTTGTTGTGAATTTTTCCGCCTTGTCATTTTGTCCAGATAAGAGTATATGAAGGAGCAAGTAAAATACTAAAAGGGTGGCAACAACCCCAGGAAAATATGCTTTAGCCAAATCAGAAGAGATCCCAAATTGTGAGGGGGGAGAAAGGGGATAAAAAGGGGTCAGAAAGAAAAAAGAAAAAAAAAAAAAAGAAACTATTAAAAAAAGAAAGCCGATAAAGAAAAAATATAAAAAGAGGAAAAAAATATATATATTAGATAAACTATTTAAAAAATGTTAAAAAAGAAAACGGTAAAAGTTAAAAAATTTAGCAGAAGAAGAGAAAAAGAAAAAAAAAATTAAAAAAGAAAAAGAAATTAAATTAACTGCAAGGCTAAAAAATCATGGGGAGAAAGCCATGAGTTCCGTGCTTTGCTTTCTTCTCCTCTGGAATTCTGCCGCTCTCCTTGGCATTGAAACTGCACTCCTTGGTAGGTGAACTTGGTCCTGGCTGGGTTTCTCGTTGATCTTCTGGGGGAGGGGCCTGTTGTAGTGATTCTCAAGCGTCTTTGCCCCAGGTGGAGTTGTACCGCCCTTACCCGGGGCAGCGCTGAGTAATCCGCTCGGGCTTGCTGGGTTTGTTTTCGGGAGCTTTTGTTCCCTGAGCGCTTTCCGTAGAGTTCAGGAGGTTGGGAATGAAGATGGCAGCCTCCCGGTCTCCGGCCCAGAGGAGCCGAGAGCCCGGGGCCCCACTCCTCAGTGCGCCCTCAGAGAACAGCGCCCAATGACTCCCGTCACCCTGGCCTCCGGCCGCGCTCCGAGCTGACCGAGCCTGCGACCGGTTCAAGGCAACCCCGAGCTGAGAGTCACTCCTCGGCTCTGTCTCTGTAGCTGGCTTCCCCGTTCTAATACCGGTAAGCTCTGCGACACTCAGACACCCCCGATCCTTCTGCGACCCTGCGGGACCTGAGGCTGCGCTGACCCCGCCTGGGCTTCACCCCAGTTAAGCCTCTGGAGCGATGTCCCTCAGCGGAACAGACTTTTAAAAGTCCTGATTTTGCTCCGTTGCTCCGTTGCTCCGCCGCTCACCGGGAGCCGGCCCCTCCCCCCACGGTCTATCTTCCCGTCGCTTTGGATTCACTTCGCCAGTCCTACCTTGCAGATAGTGGTTGATTTTCTGTTTCTAGAATTGCTGTTCTTCTTCTCTTCAATCTCCCGTTGGATTTCTAGGTGTTTGCAATCTTTAGATAAGCTATTTAGCTGATCTGCCGCTACCCAAAGTAGTCTCAGCCTGCTACTTCTCTGCCATCTTGACTCCTCCCCCTCCATTTCATTATTTTTGATGGCTGAATAACACTCCGGTGCATGTGTGTGTATACCACATCTTCTTTATCCATTCATCTATCAGAGTACATCTGGACTAATTCTTTATCTAACTTGGTTTGATTTCTAAGTACTTCAAGTTTTTGTGCAAACTCCAGAAATGGCTATTGTGGGTTGAATTATATCCTGCCAAAATATGTTTTGAAATCCTAACCCCTAGTGACTCCAAATGCGACTTCTGCAATAGTATCACTGAAGATTAACTAGTCAATGTGAGGTTATACTGGAGCAGAATGAGCCCGTAATCCATTCTAGATATTGTTCTTATAAGACCATGTGAAGACACAGACACATGAAGGGAGGACATCATGTAATGACGAGACAAAAACTGAAGTGCTTGCCATGAATTGCCAGAAAACCACCTGAAGAATAGGTCAGGAAGGATTCTTCTCTGTAGGTTTCAGAAAGACGATGGCCCTTACCCTCTGATGTAACTGACTTTTTGGAGCAAAGGTAGCTAAGAGAAAAGGAAAACTAAATAATCATACCACAGGCCTTCAGCAAAGCTAAAACCATGGAGAAATATCTTCAAGTCAAATGCTTCTGGGGGAAACTACCCATTTCTCTTTCAGTTTCTGCTTTATATATCTAGTTTGAGAACAGGGCAGCTACTACTTCCACTCTGCCAGAAATGACTCTGCAGTAGACATCTTCGATGTTACCCTCCTTTGGAATGACAAACACAGGGAACTCCTTCTTTCTGGTCTAAGACAGAGCATTTACTTGATCCTTGCCTGTGAATATGATCATGCTTTGTTCAAGCTAATTAGATTTTTGTAAACAATGCATTATTTTTCAGGATTGATATGTTAACTTCTCTGTACCAATGTCATTTCCTCAGAGTCCTTTCCTAACTACCTATCTCACTCTCATCTCCTGTCATTTTTATTCCTTTGTTAACACCTTATTTAACATCAGATTTCCTTCCCTTTCTTTTCCTATCTGTCTTCTCTCTCTCTCTCTGTCCTCCTCTCCTCCCTTTCTCTTATTTTCTCTAGCTTTATCTGATTCAGAACTGAATTCCTAGCATACTGAAGAGTGTTTGGGTCCATGAGACTCTGCTCAAGAAACACGGGCTAAATAATAGATGTAAATGTGTACATATTTGGAGGAAGATATAAAACACAATTTTGTTTTATGCAATTATAAGCCACCAGTAACATTGCTTTATAAGGATTTGGATCATTAAGACCAAAAAGAAATCCAAAGAGTCGTGTGTTTATATCAACCATAACATATTCACAACTAAGGTAATTTTTATAACATTTTATAAGTAACACAGATGAAGTGAAAATTTGATAAGCTAATGGCAAAAATAAAATAATGCTATTCTCATTGAAAAAATATATTTAAACTTGTAAATAAGAATGTTTAAGCAAAATGAGAAAAGTGGGTATGCTTGAAAGAGTGCAGTGTATTTCAGTATGGTTCTTACTTTGGGCTTCTATATATTTAAAACTACTATTCTGTGAAGGTCTCAAAATATCGCCCAAATGGCACAAGTTAGGTTAAAACCCCTCACTTAGCATTACCTGTGATGATGGTGACAAGCAGTCTTAACAATTTATAGCTATGACTCTAGTTAACACATAAGACTGAAGTTGAGTACTGTAAACTGTTTTGATAATTTTAAGTGAAAGATGTAAAGCAAATGGATAATATGCTATTATTGTCAGTTTGAAGGGTATGCTTTTGGAAATTACAGCATTTTTCCCAAGTAGTCTTGGCTGAGATGGAGGTCCTTTCTGTCCCCTTGTGTCAGGTTAGACTTGATAGATATTTCCAACTGTTCATTAAATAATATCTAAATCATAAAGCAATAACCATCATATGACTCTCACATAACTATATGTTTCTAAAAGAATTATAGCACTGATGCCTTTTAATGGCCATTTACAATGCCAGAATACTCTTAGGTGATCTCCAGTGGAATCAGTCCAAATTGGTTACACAGTGGAATTGATCTTTAGTTAAAGGTCAAATTCAATTTTACCTTCAAAATTGAGATGACTTGGATATGAAGGTTGCTTCTTAATAATAATCTTTAGTGTAAAAATCACTCTATATTCATTTTCTAAAATCCTTAGATTCAAGAAAATGAATAATGCCATTTTCCCACCCCCAGTATTCAAAAGGATTGACATGAGGACTATCATATGGAAACTCAAATGATCACTTTCATTCTATGTAAAGGTCTTTAGAGAAAGCATCTATGCAACTACTGCAAATAGGACTTACTAAAACTTCACTAAAAATTTAAGTTTACTCATCTAGTCAACCTACTCATTGCTTAATAGACATAGATACCTCCACTGGGCTTGACTCTTTAAAACCTGCATTACAGAGAGTTAGAGAATGCATTTTTTCCCTACAAAATAAAAAAGCAAAAGAGCTGGCTAACCTAAGCATGTCCACTTGTTTTTTCTAAATCTATCTGTTAAATAACTTACTGCTGTGGAATGATAGAAACTGGAAGTCCCTCCATATGGAAAAAAAAAGTGAAGAATGAATCTCTAATAGTTGTTTTGGTCTTAATATGTCCAATATGGAGATCCTAATCTTCCTATCATCCTCTCTAGAACTTACTTTCCTCCCATTTTTTTTCATAATTTTAAATGGCAATGTTGTCTTTGGTTCTTTCTTTTTCATACATCTCAATTCACAGCAGGTCTTCTTGCTTCAAATTTTGACATTGAGAGCCTATTCTCGTTCCTGCAACTTGAATAACCCTATTAAATACAAAATAAAGGTTAGATCTTGACATTCCTCTACACAAACACTGCAATTACTCTCACTGCACTGAGTCTGAGCCCAAATCCTTACAATGGCTTATGAGGCTTTCTAAAGCCTGTAGCCTGTTACTCCTCTAAAATCCAGTCTTTAATACACTGTCCCTTACTGATACTCTTCAGCTCCACAGCTTTCGTGAAGTTTCTTAAGCTCCAGGGCATGTGTCTACCCTATGGCTTTGCTCTAGTTGTTCTCTCTGGCTAAAGAACTTTTTCCTCAAATATTCCCTTAGCTGATTCCCACTTTTCTCTCAACTGTTTACTGAAATGTCACCTACTTAAGGAGGCATGCCCTGACCATTTATCCATTTATTAACCTAACTGGGCACGATTGCCCTTCACCCAAGTACTTTTTTTTCTTTCTTTCTTTCTTTCTTTCTTTCTTTCTTTCTTTTTTTTTTTAAGATTTTATTTATTTATTTTACAGACAGATATCACAGAGAGGCAGGCAGAGAGAGGAGGAAGCAGGCTCCCTGCTGAGCAGAGAGCCCTATGCAGGACTTGATCCCAGGACCCTGAGATCATAACCTGAGCTGAAGGCAGAGGCTTAACCCACTGAGCCACCCAGGCAACCCTAAGTACTTTTTTCTAACAGCACTTAACAATAAGTAAAGTTCTATATGCTTCATTTATTTATTTATGTATTTGTTGATTTTTTAGCTCAGTGCTTACTGCTTCCATACCATCATTATATTTTAAGTTCTGTAAGAGTAGGAATCTTTGTTTTGCTCACTGTGCTATCCCAGGCACCTAGCATAATGCTAGTCCATGGTAAGCCCTCAAAAAATATATGCTAAATGAATGAACCCATTAGAAAATCATGCTGACTCTAGTTTTAAAATGCATCTTGAATGTATTTCATACCTCATTATCAACAATTCTATTGCCGTTAACTTAGTTTTGTCCATTGTTATCATTCTCCTGAAATGATATTAAGTTCTTACATAACTTTTTTTTTTAAGATTTTTAAAAAAGTAATCTCTACACTCAATATGGGGCTTGAACTCACAACCCCAAGATCAAGAGTCACTTGGTCTACTAAGTCAGCCAGGTGCCCCTTAAATAATTTTTATTTATATCTTTGTTTGCCCTCCCCCATTCTAAAATACACACCCATGCACATACATACACTTTAAAACAACCAAATGCAAGAACAATGGATATAAAATGTAAGTCAAATTGTACCACAGCTCCAAACCTTCCAATATCCTCCTTTTTTTCACACTGAGTAAATTCCAAAGTCCTCACAGTGGCCCTTGGGGTCCTATAGGATCTGTCTTCATGTCACTCCTTTTCTCCCTGGCTTATCCTATTCTATCACACTGGCCTTCTCAAGGATTCTTGAAAATATCAGGCCCTCATGTGACTAGGGCATTTGCATTTGCTATTCTCTCTGCCTGGTATGCTCCTTACCAGAAATCTTCATGCTTGGCTCCCTTACCTCTTTCATTTCTTTACTTAAAATGTAACTTTTTCAGTGGAACCTCCCCTGGCCACCCCACTTTAAATTTCAACCTCCTCCAATATTGCTATCCTGCTCCCTTGCTTTATTTTTCTTCATAATATGTATTGCTATATCTCACATAATTTTGCACATTTATTTTATTCATTGTAATCTTCAACTAGGAAGTAAGCTTCACAAGGGCAATGGTTTTCATCTATTCACTGCAAAGTCCCCATGGTCTATAACAGTGCTTGGCACATGGTAAGCACTCAATTAATAATTGTAAGGAAAAAAATGAAGTATGTACTCTTGGCAATTGGAAATGCTCAAAGGAAATACATATGTATTAGTCAGTGTCTCAGCAAGAAACAAATGGCACATTCAAACTAATGTGAGCAGACTTTAATAAAAGAAGTATCTACAAAGTTGAGGTCAGAGTGGAGAAATCACATAGGAGAAAGTTTTATCCCTGAGTCCAGAATCATTGCCAATCCCTACCACCCTGCCAAAGGAAAACAAGAGAGCTCTTTGATGTGGTCAGCCACCCAGGCGTCAAGCAACTGGATGAAGGGTGCAGAGTGAACCTAAAGGGCCAAATAGATGATATTCAGAATAATACCGTTGCTGATTTTCGATAGTATGACTGGCAGAAAGAGAAACACCAACACTCCATCCATTCTCCATGTTCTCTATATATTTACAATTCCTTGGGATTTATTCACAAATCACCACTATTTACCAAACTAAAACCTAAGCCATGCTCATCTTCCAACACTGACCTCGGGTGCCATCCTATACAAGTCTTCCTGGATTCTTGGAGGCCTGGATTATTGTGATACCACTGAAGGAGGACTCATTTACTAGGTAATTATGGTGTAAAGTTGATGACTTTGGAAGCGATTGTACATGACTTTTACAAACAAGTAATATCAAGCAGTTGAAATAATTGGGAAGAAAATAATTAAGGCAAAGTGCTAGAGCATAACAACGGGTCACTTTAGATAATGTGGGGAGGACAGCTCTGAAGAAGTGATCTGTGACCTCAGATCTGAATGATGAATAGGAACCACATCAACGGAGTGCTAGAGAAAGAGAGAAGAAAGAATATACCAACAAGTTTGGGGAAAAAAAATCTCAGTGAGCTCAAAACACAGTAAGCAAGGGAAATTGAGAGAGGAAGAAACAATGTATAAACTCAGACAGGAACCAATCAGATGATTTGTAATTTTGTAGGCCATTGAAGAAGGAATTGATACCTTACTCAAAATGTAACACCAAGCCACTGGATGGCTCTGAAACCGAGAATTACATGATCCCATATACATTTAAAAAATATATCTGACCTATCTTGAAGAATTCTGCAACTACTCGTTTTTGTTAAAATGTGGACTATATTTCTCTTTTCATCACTTTGCCTCCTATATTTGTATATCACTTGTTTCAACTATATCTTGAATGGCATGTCGTAGGAATTAGTTTTTTTTTTTTAAAGATTTTATTTATTTATTTGACAGAGATCACAAGCAGGCAGAGAGGCAGGCAGAGAGAGAGGGGGAAGCAGGCTCCCTGCTGAGCAGAGAGCTTGATGCGGGGCTTGATCCCAAGACCCTGAGAACATGACCTGAGCCGAAGGCAGAGGCTTAACCCTCTGAGCCACCCAAGTGCCCCAGGAATTAATTTTAAGTTATTTTTTGTTTTTCTTGAAATTTCTATATTTTATTTAAATTCATATCAGCCATCTTATTATTTCTTCTCCATGTCATCGCTTTCTCTGTAGCTATCTCTCTGACCATATCCACCTTTCATAGAATTGTTGGAGTGGTGCTACAGTTCAGGTCTCCAAGTTGTTTGGATATTACTGTGCCTCAGTTTCCTAATCCGTAAAGTGGAAAAAATAGGACACAGATCATAGGGTTATTGGGAAGTTTACATCAGTTAATATGTGTAAAGCTAGTAGTGCTTGATGTAAGTCCTGTAAGAATTTATTTTTGTTATTTAACAAATGTTAAGGCGTTATAGTAGGTTAAGGCATAGCTGTACCTGTGAATATGATCTTACTTGAAAAAAGGGTCTTTGTAGATGTAATTTATGTAAG
This sequence comes from Lutra lutra, assembly GCF_902655055.1. Taxonomy (NCBI): domain Eukaryota; kingdom Metazoa; phylum Chordata; class Mammalia; order Carnivora; family Mustelidae; genus Lutra; species Lutra lutra. Next base: position 159,741,251 of record NC_062279.1, on the reverse strand, counting down.
AATCTCAGGATGACATCATTCTGGATCAGGGTGAGCTCTAAATCCATTGACAGGAATCTTTACAAGAGGCAGAGAAGCAGAAGGAACAATTTATAAGGAAGAACGTGGAGAATGAAGCAGTGCATTGGCAAGCCAAGAAACACCCCGAACTCCTGGCTGCCAGGAGGCATGGAATAGATTTCTTGCTCAGAACTTCCAAAAGAAATCAACCCTGTCAACACCTTGATTTTGGGTTTCTGGCCCCCAGAACTGTGAGAGAATAAACTTCTATTGTTTTAAACCACCCAGTTTGTGGTAACTATTACGGAAGCCCTATGAAACTAACACACACATTTATAGTATTTAAGAAAAATTTATATAGTGTTTAAGAAAAAATTCTTGGCTTTCTGTTATTTCTCTCTTGTGTACAGTGCCATCCATGTTGTTGAAATCACGTGGGACTTTTATTTTCATTTTGTTATAACTTTGGGTTATGAGTCCTTATTTTTACAAATCATTCATTCTCTAAAGGTTATCTGAAGATTGACAACCATTGTATTAATAATTATTTAGATGGTCATAAAATTCACAGATGTCTTATTCCATAATATTCCTTGAAGCCCATGTTTCTTTTTCTGCGATTTATGTTTTGTTTTGTGAGAATATATTCTCAAATAATTTAAGAAAAAGCTTGAGGATGAATATGTTCCTTTCCTATATATGCAAAACTGTTTTCTCATGTCCTCATACTTGAATGTTGTTTTGGTTTCACACAGAAAACAAGATTCAAAACATTCTTTCCTCAGAATCAGGCTCTCCTTGTTGGCAATGCTGGTTAGATCCTTGTTTCATTTTAAATAACCTATGTTCATCTCTTTTTTAATTTTAGATTGTTTTTCTTCTTTCTGGCTCTTGGTGGGCTTAAGTCTTTTGTTAGCTCTGAAAACAAAATGTTTAATTTCCTCAAACAGGGCTATTAACTGTCCAGGCAGGATGTGTGGATGACTGCTTTTCTGAGGGGGAAGTTTTGTATCATTTCTGTCTGCCTTTATCACGTGTCCACTTTTTAGGCCTATATAGTTACTTCAAGATTCTTTCCTGTGAGAAAATGCTGGAATCAGATGTTTGGAAAACTGATACAAAGGTTGTTTCTGAAATAATTCCCAGCTGAATTTTCTCCCAATGCAGATTCTTCTTCCAGATTCTGTCCCCTCAGATCTCTTAGCATTATCTTTGAGTTCTTCCTGATAAACACCTATTTTGTAAGTCTCCCCTGATACCTGATGGTGTAACAGAGCCATCATACCTGCTTGGCTTCTCTGTCAATCTTTGGAAATCCTTACCATTCTGGGATGCTAGTAGCATTTCTCCTAACATCCTAAAGTTACTAGGAATTTATTCATATATTTCTCTAATAAATCTGATGTGATTTGGGAAAAAAGAAATTTAAAGAAGGCTTTTGATCAACCATCTTGAATCAGAATAGAAGTGGATTTCTGGGAGAAAATAATGACTTCAGTTTAAGAAGTCTGCAGTATTTTAACTGGAGTTGGTATATGGGCCTGAAACTTGGAGGGGTTCTAAGTTAAACACTGAGGACTCTTGAAACAATAGAGGATGGTGTGGGTTAGTAAAGCAAATCAAGTTATTAAGCATGAGCAGAGAGAAGGTATCCAAGAATAGACGCCCAAAGATACATAGCCTCCAAATTCTTAAAAGAAAGATGTTTTTATGTTTTAATACATACAGAAAGTTCACAAGAAATAAGGCAACATGTAACAAAAAGGCCATATGTAAAAGATTATGTGTCCAGATTATTTTTCTTTTAGGAGGTTTTAAAAGATAAAGCATGTGGCAAGTGGAGCCCCAACAATTGGATTTGTAAAGTGTGATGGTAGTATACCTCCCCTACTCTATTAATTTCCTGCAAAATGGGTATGCAATACCTAGCATACATTAATATATGTCAAATGTAATTTATAACTAATGTTATTATTGATGATTATCATTACTGTTATTATCATCATATTTAAGGCACCATGACATATACAATATTTATGTTGCAAGAATAAATAGGTAAAAATGCAGATTATGGAGTATCATGTGTGCATGTAATTATTTTTTGCATTTTACTTTCCAGTTCTTTTTTCATTTATCTCTGCCTTAAAGACTTGATCTGAGTCCCAATTATTCAAACACGATTTAAAAAGGGGAGAAATTTATCATGTTTATGATTTCTATAAAGCATATGTAGAGTCTAAGATCAATAGAAGAAATCCAGTCACCTTTCCTTTCCTGCTCAATTATTTACATAATTTAGAGGAATGTGACAGAAATAGTATGTTTTAAAATGTATATCCACTAATTTCCAAATAAAATTGCTTAAACTGCCCAAAAGAGTGTTTGGGATCTTCCACTGGCAGCACAACTCAGTAATACTGCCAAGTTTCCCATATTTCATGGAATTATTTAAAGTAACTTCCTGGCCCATATCCATCGTCCTCTAGCCATTCATTTGTTCAACAAAAGTCTTTGAGTACCTGTCTTGAGAGGGTCCTGTTAGTGGCACAGATATTTCAAAAGGAAAAGAACCCAGAAAAGCTCCAGCTCTCATGCAGCTTCCATTCAAGGAAGATTTTACAGACCATAAACAAGCAAGCAGATAGATGAAAGATGCCAGTTGAGGGATTGATAAATGTCACAAAGAAATTAACACTCTGAGAGGGGCAGTGTAAGACTCTGTTATTCTGATAGGATTTGGTGATACTCTGTGAATGTCTGTGTTTTCCAGTTGGTATTTCATTTGTTGGTTTGTTTTTCTATTTTACTTCTAAGTTCACTCAGGAGAGGAATAAATATGTGGCAATAAACACCAAGGAAGGATTCTGAAAAGAAGAGGCAGGGAAAAGCCTCACTAAGTCGAAATAGAGGTGCTCGCAAGCTGTGAATACAGTCACCCACTGCTCAGAAAGAGGGGCATGGTGAGAGCAATTCAACAGAAGGCATGTGTGACAGTACCAAAGGATTTAAAGCAAGGTTATATCTAGAATAAAACTGATATGACTAAGAACTTTCAGACCCAAATTCCAGAAATGGAGAAGATGAAGAAAAACAGAACTGGTGATTATCCAAGGCCATGCTAGCTCAAAATAGTCAACAACTATTTTATCAGTTAAATATATGTATCTTTATATTAAATATATGTTTAATATCTATATTACATATGTTATGCATTATTCTATAACCCATTTATTCTTCCTATTAATGTGGTTTATCAAAAATGCTATGATTTTCTAAATTCTTATAATAGATCCCTTACATTATCTAATTTCTCTTGAGAAAATTCACTTGGATTTAAGCTTTGTGAATGACCTATTGCTTTAGTCAAACCTTCAAGTCATTGCTCAAATTGAAAAATAGATACTAAGGAAAGCAAAGTGAGAATGAGGGAGAAGGTGGTTCATGCTGAGATACACAATCAATTTCAGTAATCAAAAAGCAGCACTACACAGTATTAGGGTCCAAGAGTCTAAAAAAGATGAAGACCCCCCGCAGAAGAAAGGTAGCAAAGAGTAAGTTTGCTCTCTTGCATATTTTTCCTGCAGTTACCTTCTGTAGAAGGCTGCCATATTTTTTACATTTTAGTCATCCATCTCTTACATCTTGATGTTCATTAAGTCAGTTTTTAAATGAGCCCAGAGGTTTCAGTGATATATTAAATAATATTGACTTTATTTTTGCTATTCAAAATATGTGCTAAGTAGATCATACTAGTCTTCGCTTTATGGCATGCATGAAATAGCCCATCTCTTTAGGAGTAAAAGACCCTTTCCGTGTCTCATACAAACCAGAGTTTCTTACAACTGCAGTGCATCTTAATACTTGATATCTTATGCACACCCCATTTAGGATAGAGCTCCTAAATAAAAACCCACAGCACTTGCTCTTTTGCTCGTCTTATTGGCATTACTGTAAAACATGGTTCATTCTCATTCCACAGAAGCAGCAGAATTTTTAACCTCATCTTTTTATATTGATTTGATGGGTATAAAATGCAGGTAAATCTTGATATCCATGTTGTTGTTTCATTGCGATGGAAAGCTATTGACATTGCAGAAAGCAGGTATTCATATGCCTTTTAAAGTGGTTCAATCCCTTGCAAAACACTGTTGTTGTTGTTGTCGTTGTTTTAATTTTTTTTTCTAGTTCCCAGATATCCTGTAAGGTATGGCTCCTCAAAATAGAATTGGCTTTCCCCTTCAAACTTAACAGACAAGATTTGCTAACATACATAGAGCTAACCCCTCTTGTGGAGCTATGATGGTTCATGGTAAAACATTCCAGAATAAGTAAATTCATGTCATTCACAAATGAAATTAGGTAGCCCCACATTAAAAATGGGGGATTTTCCAAATGTCTCTTTGTAATGTGAATTTTCTGAACTTGGGAACATTTATTAATTGACCTATTGTTCTACTTTGGCAATCTCTGTCACTTTACTCTAAAATATGTGGGATGGTATTGGTAAGCAAGTGGAAGTTAAGGACAACCAATTCCATAACAACCAGAATAAGTTTTACCTTATTTGCTTAATTGTTTATACTTCATGTGCTAAAATATCACAGCCAAAAAAGAAGTTGAAGACTATGGTGTTCAGCGTTATGAAATTTCAGTCATTTTCAAATATTCCAGCTACAAAACACCTAACTATGCTCATAAAATTCTGCTTTAAAACTCCTTCTCAGGATGAGGAGTCAAGATGGCAGAGAAGTAGCAGGCTGAGACTACTTCGGGTAGCGGGAGATCAGCTAAATAGCTTATCTAAAGATTGCAAACACCTAGAAATCCAACGGGAGATTGAAGAGAAGAAGAACAGCAATTCTAGAAACAGAAAATCAACCACTATCTGCAAGGTAGGACTGGCGGAGAAGTGAATCCAAAGCGACGGGAAGATAGACCGCGGGGGGAAGGGCCAGCTCCCAGCGAGCGGCAGAGAGACGGAGCACAAAATCAGTACTTTTAAAAGCCTGTTCCACTGAGGGACATCACTCCAGAGGCTTAACTGGGGTGAAGCCCGGACGGGGTCAGCGCGGACTCAGGTCCCGCAGGGTCGCAGAAGGATCGGGGGTGTCTGAGTGTCGCAGAGCTTACCGGTATTGGAGCGGGGAAGCCAGCTACAGAGACAGAGCCGAGGAGTGACTCTCAGCTCGGGGTTGCCTTGAACCGGTCGCAGGCTCGGTCAGCTCGGAGCGCGGCCGGAGGCCAGGGTGACGGGAGTCATTGGGCGCTGTTCTCTGAGGGCGCACTGAGGAGTGGGGCCCCGGGCTCTCGGCTCCTCTGGGCCGGAGACCGGGAGGCCGCCATCTTCATTCCCGTCTTCCGGAACTCTACGGAAAGCGCTTAGGAAACAAAAGCTCCCGAAAGCAAACCCAGCAAACCCGAGCGGAATACTCAGCCCAGCCCCGGGTAAGGGCGGTACAACTCCGCCTGGGGCAAAGAGCTTGAGAATCACTACAACAGGCCCCTCCCCCAGAAGATCAATGAGAAACCCAGCCAGGACCAAGTTCACCTACCAAGGAGTGCAGTTTCAATGCCAAGGAGAGCGGCAGAATTCCAGAGGAGAAGAAAGCAAAGCACGGAACTCATGGCTTTCTCCCCATGATTTTTTAGCCTTGCAGTTAATTTAATTATTTTTTCTTTTTCAATTTTTTTTTCTTTTTCTCTTCTTCTGCTAAATTTTTTAACTTTTACCGTTATCTTTTTTAACATTTTTTAAATAGTTTATCTAATATATATATTTTTTTCCTCTTTTTATATTTTTTCTTTATAGGCTTTCTTTTTTTAATAGTTTCTTTTTTTTTTTTCTTTTTTCTTTCTGACCCCTTTTTATCCCCTTTCTCCCCCCTCACAATTTGGGATCTCTTCTGATTTGGCTAAAGCATATTTTCCTGGGGTTGTTGCCACCCTTTTAGTATTTTACTTGCTCCTTCATATACTCTTATCTGGACAAAATGACAAGGCGGAAAAATTCACAACAAAAAAAAAGAACAAGAGGCAGTACCAAAGGCTAGGGACCTAATCAATACAGACATTGGTAATATGTCAGATATAGAGTTCAGAATGACGATTCTCAAGGTTCTAGCCGGGCTTGAAAAAGGCATGGAAGATATTAAAGCAACCCTCTCGGGAGATATAAAAGCCCTTTCTGGAGAAATAAAAGAACTAAAATCTAACCAAGTTGGAATCAAAAAAGCTATTAATGAGGTGCAATCAAAAATGGAGGCTCTCACTGCTAGGATAAATGAGGCAGAAGAAAGAATTAGCAATATAGAAGACCAAATGACAGAGAATAAAGAAGCTGAGCAAAAGAGGGACAAACAGCTACTGGACCACGAGGGGAGAATTCAAGAGATAAGTGACACCATAAGACGAAACAACATTAGAATAATTGGGATTCCAGAAGAAGAGGAAACAGAGAGGGGAGCAGAAGGTATATTGGAGAGAATTATTGGAGAGAATTTCCCCAATATGGCAAAGGGAACAAGCATCAAAATTCAAGAGGTTCAGAGAACCCCCCTCAAAATCAATAAGAATAGGTCCACACCCCGTCACCTAATAGTAAAATTTACAGATCTTAGTGACAAAGAAAAGATCCTGAAAGCAGCCCGGGAAAAGAAGTCTGTAACGTACAATGGTAAAAATATTAGGTTGGCAGCAGACTTATCCACAGAGACCTGGCAGGCCAGAAAGAGCTGGCATGATATATTCAGAGTACTAAATGAGAAAAACATGCAGCCAAGAATACTATATCCAGCTAGGCTATCATTGAAAATAGAAGGAGAGATTAAAAGCTTCCAGGACAAACAAAAACTGAAAGAATTTGCAAATACCAAACCAGCTCTACAGGAAATATTGAAAGGGGTCCTCTAAGCAAAGAGAGACCCTAAAAGTAGTAGATCAGAAAGAAACAGAGACAATATACAATAACAGTCACCTTACAGGCAATACAATGGCACTAAATTCATATCTCTCAATACTTACCCTGAATGTTAATGGGCTAAATGCCCCAATCAAAAGACACCGGGTATCAGAATGGATAAAAAAACAAAACCCATCTATATGTTGCCTACAAGAAACTCATCTTAAACCCAAAGACACCTCCAGGTTTAAAGTGAGGGGGTGGAAAAGAATTTACCATGCTAATGGACATCAGAAGAAAGCAGGAGTGGCAATCCTTATATCAGATCAATTAGATTTTAAGCCAAAGACTATAATAAGAGATGAGGAAGGACACTCTATCATACTCAAAGGAACTGTCCAACAAGAAGATCTAACAATTTTAAATATCTATGCCCCTAACGTGGGAGCAGCCAATTATATAAACCAATTAATAACAAAATCAAAGAAACACATCGACAAGAATACAATAATAGTAGGGGATTTTAACACTCCCCTCACTGAAATGGACAGATCATCCAAGCAAAAGATCAACAAGGAAATCAAGGCCTTAAATGACACACTGGACCAGATGGACATCACAGATCTATTCAGAACATTTCATCCCAAAGCAACAGAATACACATTCTTCTCTAGTGCACATGGAACATTCTCCAGAATAGATCACATTCTTGGTCCTAAATCAAGTCTCAACCGGTATCAAAAGATTGGGATCATTCCCTGCATATTTTCAGACCACAATGCTCTGAAGCTAGAACTCAATCACAAGAGGAAATTTGGAAAGAACCCAAATACATGGAGACTAAACAGCATCCTTCTAAAGAATGAATGGGTCAACCAGGAAATTAAAGAAGAATTGAAAAAATTCATGGAAACAAATGATAATGAAAACACAACGGTTCAGAATCTGTGGGACACAACAAAGGCGGTCCTGAGAGGAAAATATGTAGCAGTACAAGCCTTTCTCAAGAAACAAGAAAGGTCTCAGGTACACAACCTAACCCTACACCTAAAGGAGCTGGAGAAAGAACAAGAAAGAAACCCTAAACCCAGCAGGAGAAGAGAAATCATAAAGATCAGAGCAGAAATCAATGAAATAGAAACCAAAAAAACAATAGAACAAATCAACGAAACTAGGAGCTGGTTCTTTGAAAGAATTCATAAGATTGATAAACCCCTGGCCAGACTTATCAAAAAGAAAAGAGAAAGGACCCAAATAAATAAAATCATGAATGAAAGAGGAGAGATCACAACGAACACCAAAGAAATACAGACAGTTATAAGAACATACGATGAGCAACTCTACGCCAACAAATTTGACAATCTGGAAGAAATGGATGCATTCCTAGAGACATATAAACTACCACAACTGAACCAGGAAGAAATAGAAAGCCTGAACAGACCCATAACCAGTAAGGAGATTGAAACAGTCATCAAAAATCTCCAAACAAACAAAAGCCCAGGGCCAGACGGCTTCCCGGGGGAATTCTACCAAACATTTAAAGAAGAACTAATTCCTATTCTCCTGAAACTGTTCCAAAAAATAGAAATGGAAGCAAAACTTCCAAACTCATTTTATGAGGCCAGCATCACCTTGATCCCAAAACCAGACAAGGATCCCAACAAAAAAGAGAACTACAGACCAATATCCTTGATGAACACAGATGCAAAAATTCTCGCCAAAATACTAGCCAATAGGATTCAACAGTACATTAAAAGGATTATTCACCACGACCACGTGGGATTTATTCCAGGGCTGCAAGGCTGGTTCAACATCCGCAAATCAATCAATGTGATACAACACATTAATAAAAGAAAGAACAAGAACCGTATGATACTCTCCATAGATGCTGAAAAAGCATTTGACAAAGTACAGCATCCCTTCCTGATCAAAACTCTTCAAAGTGTAGGGATAGACGGCACATACCTCAATATTATCAAAGCCATCTATGAAAAACCCACCACAAATATCATTCTCAATGGAGAAAAACTGAAAGCTTTTCCGCTAAGGTCAGGAACACGGCAGGGATGTCCGTTATCACCACTGCTATTCAACATAGTACTGGAAGTCCTAGCCTCAGCAATCAGACAACAAAAGGAAATTAAAGGCATCCAAATCGGCAAAGAAGAAGTCAAACTATCACTCTTCGCAGATGATATGATACTATATGTGGAAAACCCAAAAGACTCCACTCCAAAACTGCTAGAACTTGTACAGGAATTCAGTAAAGTGTCAGGATATAAAATCAATGCACAGAAATCAGTTGCATTTCTCTACACCAACAACAAGACAGAAGAAAGAGAAATTAAGGAGTCCATCCCATTTACAATTGCACCCAAAACCATAAGATACCTAGGAATAAACCTAACCAAAGAGACTAAGAATCTATACTCAGAAAACTATAAAGTACTCATGAAAGAAATTGAGGAAGACACAAAGAAATGGAAAAATGTTCCATGCTCCTGGATTGGAAGAATAAATATTGTGAAAATGTCTATGCTACCTAAAGCAATCTACACATTTAATGCAATTCCTATCAAAGTACCATCCATTTTTTTCAAAGAAATGGAACAAATAATCCTAAAATTTATATGGAACCAGAAAAGACCTCGAATAGCCAAACGAATATTGAAAAAGAAAGCCAAAGTTGGTGGCATCACAATTCTGGACTTCAAGCTCTATTACAAAGCTGTCATCATCAAGACAGCATGGTACTGGCACAAAATCAGACACATAGATCAATGGAACAGAATAGAGAGCCCAGAAATGGAACCTCAACTCTATGGTCAACTCATCTTCGACAAAGCAGGAAAGAATGTCCACTGGAAAAAAGACAGCCTCTTCAATAAATGGTGTTGCGAAAATTGGACAGCCACATGCAGAAAAATGAAATTGGATCATTTGCTTATACCACACACGAAAATAGACTCAAAATGGATGAAGGATCTCAATGTGAGAAAGGAATCCATCAAAATCCTTGAGGAGAACACAGGCAGCAACCTCTTCGACCTCAGCCGCAGCAACATCTTCCTAGGAACATCGCCAAAGGCAAGGGAAGCAAGGGCAAAGATGAACTATTGGGATTTTATCAAGATCAAAAGCTTTTGCACAGCAAAGGAAACAGTGAACAAAACCAAAAGACAACTGACAGAATGGGAGAAGATATTTGCAAATGACATATCAGATAAAGGGCTAGTGTCCAAAATCTATAAAGAACTTAGCAAACTCAACACCCAAAGAACAAATAATCCAATCAAGAAATGGGCAGAAGACCTGAACAGACATTTCTGCAAAGAAGACATCCAGATGGCCAACAGACACATGAAAAAGTGCTCCATATCACTCGGCATCAGGGAAATACAAATCAAAACCACCATGAGATATCACCTCACACCAGTCAGAATGGCTAAAATTAACAAGTCAGGAAATGACAGATGCTGGCGAGGATGCGGAGAAAGGGGAACCCTCCTACACTGCTGGTGGGAATGCAAGCTGGTTCAACTACTCTGGAAAACAGCATGGAGGTTCCTCAAAATGTTGAAAATAGAACTACCCTATGACCCAGCAATTACACTGCTGGGTATTTACCCTAAAGATACAAACGTAGTGATCCGAAGGGGCACGTGCAGCCGAATGTTTATAGCAGCAATGTCTACAATAGCCAAACTATGGAAAGAACCTAGATGTCCATCAAGAGACGAATGGATAAAGAAGATGTGGTATATATACACAATGGAATACTATGCAGCCATCAAAAGAAATGAAATCTTGCCATTTGCGACGACGTGGATGGAACTAGAGGGTATCATGCTTAGCGAAATAAGTCAATCGGAGAAATACAACTATCATATGATCTCCCTGATATGAGGGAGAGGAGATGCAACATGGGGGGTTGAGGGGGTAGGAGAAGAATAAATGAAACAAGATGGGATTGGGAGGGAGACAAACCATAAGTGACTCTTAATCTCACAAAACAAACTGAGGGTTGATTGGGGGAGGGGGGTTGGGAGAGGGGGGGTGGGGTTATGGATATTGGGGAGGGTATGTGCTATGGTGAGTGCTGTGATGTTTGTAAACCTGGCGATTCGCAGACCTGTACCCCTGGGGATAAAAATATATGTTATAAAATTAAAAAAACAAAAACAAAAACAAAAAAACTCCTTCTCAGTATCTAGCTAACATCACAAGAAAATAGGAGAAATCCTCAGAAATCAAGACCCCAAACAGAAGAAAATCAAGGATGGTAAGTGGAAAAAGGCGTTTAATAGCTCTCTTGGTGTCTTATGTAAGCATGGTAATCTAGAGCTTTCACCTTTAATCATCACACAGGTGAAACAAAAATCATACTTGGGTCTGCTCTACATATAAACTAGAATAGAAACCCCTTCATGAAGTTACAACACCCCCAAAGCCTCTGTGCTTAGGAAAGGAGTAAACAAAAAACAAAAAACAATAAAACCAAACCCAAACAAAAAAAGTCTGCAAAAGGAAGTGATAGCCAATATTGTCTATTTACCTTTGTTATGATGGCAAGCGCAAAAAATCAATGAATACATGTATGCATAAAACAGTCTAAATTCATTACCAAGTTTAAATTCTTATTTCCTAATTTGCCCTAAATACCCAAGTTAAGAAAATAGTTTATTGTTGTATGGATTTGATAATTCTCCCAGAACCCTAGCTAATCCAAATACAAATGACTTCTTTAGGAACCTTTGATAAACACAGACAGCATAAAATTCCCAAAAGTAAAGAGCCAGGAATTATGAATAGACAATTAAAAAAAAATGAATAAGCAAGACATATAAGAATAACAAAATATACTATGTGACATGATGAAGCACATTTTTTATAAGAACCAATTAAATTTTCCATAAATAAATTTATACTTGAAATTTAAATTTTAATGGGTGTGTTATATAAGAGTCTTGATTTAGCTAAAGAGAAAATTAGTGAGCCAGAAGATGGATCTAATAAAATTACCCAGAATGATGCACAATGATATGAAAAGATATTAAAGATACAGATAACAGGGTGCCTGGGTGGCTCAGTGGGTTAAGCCACTGCCTTCGGCTCAGGTCATGATCTCACGGTCCTGGGATCGAGTCCCACATCGGGCTCTCTGCTCCGCGGGGAGCCTGCTTCCCTCTCTCTCTCTGCCTGCCTCTCTGTCTACTTGTGATCTCTGTCTGTCAAATAAATAAATAAAATCTTAAAAAAAAAGATACAGATAACAGAATAATATCACCTACCAAAAATCTACTCAGATTTTCACAAGGAAATGATACAGAGGATAGAGTTGTATATTTGAAGTCATTATGGCTCAGAACTTCCCTGAAGTGACAACTGCAAAAACAAATCATGAAATAAGGTGAAGACAAATCAGGATGAAAGAAAGAAAGAAAGAAAGAAAGAAAGAAAGAAAGAAAGAAAGAAAGAAAGAAAGAAAGAAAGAAAGAAAGAGAGAAAGAAAGAATCCACACCCACTTACCCTCAGTGAGTCTTTAGAATATAAGATCTTAAACACAGCCAGAAAAAAATATACCTCAAAGAAATGAAACTCACATCTACTTGCAAGAGCAGAAAGGTTATCTAGACGATAGCACAATAAGGTTAAAATCATAACTTTAAAGAGCTGAGAGAAAATAATTGCCAACTTAAAATTGTAAACTAAGCTTAAACATTTTTTTAAACATTTTTTTAAACTAACAAAAAAAATGACATAATTTATCACCAACAAACCATCATTAAAAGAACTTCTTTCAAGAAGGAAAATAATTACAAGTAGATAGCTAAAATGCAAGGAGAAATGATAAGCCAAGAAATGATAAGGAAAAGAATAAATCTAAATACTCTTCAATGTCATAAACAACAACATTAATGTATAATATGTGGAGATGGAAGACAGAACTAAGTTTCTTGACACGTATCTTAACTACTGAGTAATTTGCTCAAAAGTTCTCTAAGGTCTTTATGTTATTCAGGATCAAATTCTGTCAAAACATACAGAATAATCACTAACAGAACTGAAATAGGTAACATAACTTCCAAATACAGACTGATGGATAAATGGAGTAAAAATTTCTTTAACTCCATCTTAAAGAAAGCAAGAAAGAATAAAATATCTAAAAGTAGGACAAATACCCAAAATAAAATGCTAAGAAAACCCCAATAATCACTCAAAATGTAGCCTAGACTTGATAGTTAAAAGATAAAAGTTTTCAGGATAAATACATGAAACAGCATGAAACAGTATTTGATTATATGCTGCTGATAAAAGATAGACCTAAATCAAAGTAAAGCAGGAAACTTCAGTGGAAAATTATCTAAGGGTTTTCAGGCATTTACTAACCAAAATATAGAAAATATAGCTATATTTATATAGAAGAGAGTAGACATTAAGCCAGAAGGCATTGCTAGAAATAAAAGTTTCAATTTAGAACAACTATATGACAATTCTAGACTGACAAAAATCTTGTAATAATGTCATAATATATAAATAAAATTTTGCAATATTAAGAGGGCAAATTAAGAAGAGTTTAACAGACATCATTCAGTAATTGTTAAGTGAACAAATCAGTAAAGTTCAATGAGTATAAAACTACAGTTATAAAAAAGATGAATACATTCTAGAGATCCACTGCACACTCCCCTCCTAAGCACTTAAAAACTACACTTAAAAACTTAAGAAGATGGATCTCATGTTAAGTGCTCTTAACACACACACACACACACACACACACACACACACACACACACTCACGCACTCACATACACTAAAAAGAAAAAAAAGTGGAGGAACACATAAGAAAAAAAAAAGTGGAGGGAACAATAAGAAAACAAACAACCCAATTAAAAAATGGACCAAAAACCTTAATATATATACTTCACCCAAGAAGACATACAGATGGTAAGTAAGGGAACAAAAATGCTCCACATCATCTGTCATCAAGAAAATGCAAATTAAAACAACAATGAGATATTGCTACTACACACATTGGTTCTAGTCACTCAAATTGCAAGCTAAAGGTGATGGTTTAAATGATGTTCATAAGATTTGATCTCTTTGTAGGTTCTTGCTTTCTCCAAACTGGCTTCATTGTCAATCTCTTTGGCAACAGGATAGCTGCAGTAGCTCCAATTTTATAATCTCTCAGGTTCAAATCCAAAAGAGAAGCCATAACCACTTTTTATGATCTCACTAACAAAAATCTCTGGGATTGTTTCTGACTCGGTTTGACTCTCTTGGGTTGAGTCATGTGCCTGTACGTACCTGAAACACTCACTGTGACCAGAGCAGGTAATGTTCTCAGTTGGTAGGCGTGTGCCAAAGATTCCAAATGCGGAGTCAGTGGTGATTAAATGCTTATTTCTTCAAGCACATGTATTGAGCTTTGGAGTGTTGTTTGCCCAAATCCCATTTAGAGTGCTACCACCAGGAAACTGGTAAATGGGATAGAATAGAGAAAGTTTCTCAATATCCCTCAAATCCTATTTAAATTCAAATGAACTATAGTTCAAATAGAACCTAATTACAATTCATTAATTAATTTATGGAAAGAGCATGCGTTATAGTGGTTAAGGATTGAGTTTTTTAATCAGACAGAACTGGGTCAAGTTGCAGATTTTCCCTATGCTACCTGTGTAACCTTATGATTTTCTACAATATGGAAATTATATTTCTACCTCACTAGAGTGTTGTGAGGATCAAGTAATATATGCAAATTGAGTTCCTACAACATAGCAAATATGCAATAAATGTAAACTATCTTCATCATTTTTATAATCATCATAAACTTCATTTCCATCATCATCAACATCATCCTCATCACTATTGTTATTAACTGAATATTCACCAGGAATATGTTTCTTTGGGAAGTAATTCTCATTTCTCTTAGGGCCATCAGGAAAAAAAAATCTTTCCTATATATCGTACCTTTTTTCTCTATGTTTTATATTTTTCTAGTATGGTATGTGTCACAGTATATTGTAATTGTGTTTACAGGTCTATTGTTTCAGAGATGTTCTGGTAGGTAATACTTAGTTCATCATTGTATCCCCTAGTATGGTTTCTTATACACCATGGGGAGAGAGAGGTATTATGACATAAAAAGGAATCCATATTAATTAGGAGTTTACTATATGTAAAACATTATGTGACATATATACATCATGCTATGTCTTCATCTTAAGAGTACTATTATACAGGCAATGTTTTCTCATTAAATATCAAGTCATCTAATTTGCTAAAATAAAACATCTTGTAAATTCCAGAGGGAAGATTAGAATTCTTGTCCATTTGAATATCAAAACTATTCATTTTCCCTCTATACTAGCATTTCAAAAACTGGAGAATATGGTTTTTGGGATTCTGAAGATAAATTTTTTAGGATCACATGATCTCTGTAAATTTTTTTTGCTTGAGTTTCAATGATGATATTAAAAATAAATATGAACATATTCTTGATTGCCCTGTAACTCTGTCCTGGTATAATGTTTCAAGGGCTCACATTTGAGTTTGTTTTCAACAACATTGGTATCAAGGGAACAACTAACATGACAGCCTTTAACTTTTACTGCAGTGTTTCACAAACTGGCATCTGCAGACCCCTGAGGATCATTACACTCTACTTGATAAATGTTGGTTGAATAAGCAAATGATTAAGTTCTCCTCAGAGAACCCATCTCCCTGTGGCAGAATTTGGGAATTTCCCTTCCCCCAAATCCTTCTTATTCATCAGTCAGTGACAATAAGGAGTCCTCCATTTCATTTCAAGTACTGTGTTCCAAGGCCTTGAGAAGGCAGGAGTTAGAGCAGAGACACAGAAGAATCTGTGAGACTAAGCACCAGATGGGGATAAAGGCATCATTCTCCAACCCATGAAGGGAAAGACTTGTGGGAACTTGAGTTTGGGCGTCTTTAGTCAATGTAACCTTTAGGAACACACATTGATTTGCTGGCTCCAGTCCTACCACCCTATGAATAAAATAAGCCTTTAAAAGACACAGGAATTAAGTGGCCCCACTCTCTTCCATCATCTTTTTATTCCTGATTACATTTTTCTGATGAAGACCAAGGACTTTTGAGCCTTTCCTAGAAAAGACCCTACCATGTACATAAAGGAATGTGCAGCATATGCATTTATTACCATAACTCTTCCTACTTCTCCTTAGTATTTCCTCACTATACTCCCCTTTCCTCCACAGAAGGGGACAACTAGCTCTGATTAGTGAGAACTTAATGTTCACAAGACCATGCTTTTACTGGGGGGTGTGGGCAGTATGCAGATCATTGCTCATGCCTGGCACAGGCTCTTGCTCTCTTGGAACTACTCACACTTATGGAGAGTGAGCTTTCCTTGTTTGTTCTCTGTTCCCCTGAGATAAGGGCCCCGAAGGAGACCTGCCATCTCTCCTGTCTTTCCCTCTCACTCTCTGGTAACCATGTGTGAGGCCTGAAGTTTTTTCCGCAGGCTGACCTTGTATTACTGGAGTCTGTTTTGCTGACCCAGCTCTCCCTGCAGGCCTTATTTTGAAATAAAAATTAAAAGTTTTCATTAGGCTTTAGTTCTAAGCTACTTTCTGTAACATACTTTATCAGGAGCCCTGCAGTAGGAGGACAATTGGGCACCTGATTAGCCATTAGCAAAGCTAATATCTTGTCACATTTAGCTAGTGATCCTTGTGTGTATCCTCTATTTTTGTGACATGGAGGAAAAGAGGAATGATGAGTCCTAAACCCAAAGCCAGATTTTAATCTCCAAAACCAGATTTTAAGGGATTCTTCCTAAGTCATGCTGTATGTTTTCTTACTTAGATACTATACAGAGGCAAAGATATAAATGAATGATATCTTCTGGTACACAAAAGTGGCCTGGAACTTTTGAGCAAGAACAAGATGAGGCGGATTATGATAAAAGATTGCCTAAAAATATAAACTCCACTTAGATTTTGGGGATGATATTGGAAAAGGAGGAATAACAGTGATTTCTCCCACCATCCGCTTTGTTACCTCCTGTGATTAACTCTCAGGGGAGCTATTTATATACAAGGGACATATAGAAAGTTAGCAAATGTCAGAGGGAAATGTCATTTTCACCAAGGGCATAAAAACAACCACAGCCACATAAATCAAAATCCTTAAATCTAACCTATCCACACACTGAACCCACCACAACTCACGGAACTGAATACCAGCATTATTGGTGCTTTTGGAAAATCTAGTAATTTCAATAATATTTTGGCTACACACTCATAATATCACTATGTGGAAATAAATCCAGATATAAGGATAAGCTCTAAGTTAGCCATATATATATACATATATATATATATATATGTATATATATATAATTTTGTTTTAAGAACTGGTAAATGAGTTGTGCAAAATTAATGTAGCCACTGAAATAGTCCTGCAGAGAATGGAATTGGGAGTTTGATGAAAATCTTCTGATATCTAAATTTATAAAGTCACAGTTTACTACAGTAAATGCAAAAGATGTATTTTGGGTAAACATTACTACACATGGCAATCAAACTGAGGATATTTAGTGACTGTAGCTTCTTAAATATCCTCAATCCAGAACAGGAAGGAAGAAAGAAAGAAAGGAAAGAAGAAAGGAGGGAAGGAAGGAAGGAAGGGAAGAGGAGAGAAGAGAAAGAGGCTTGTTATGGTTTATTCAAGTTCTAATTGATCCATTCTGCATTTCCTGGAAAGACATAAAATTGGAGATATACATAGATAGATAAAGATAAAGATATACATATACATATAGTAGTATATATGGAGATTATATATATAGTATATATGAAGATATATACATACTATATATTTTTCCTATATATATATGACATATATGGTACATGTATTTCATAAAGTAACAGATTTTGGATATGGACAGTTTGGGGTTCCAATTACACCTTTGTCTTTAAAGATTTTATTTATTCATTTATTAGAGAGAGAGAGCACAAGCAGGGGGAGCAGCAGGCAGAGGGAGAAGCAGACTCCCCACTGAGCAGGGAGACTGATGCAGCGCTCGATCCCAGGACCCCAGGATCATGACCTGAGTCAAAAGCAGATGCTTAAGAAACTGAGCCATCCATATGCCCCTAAAATGGGCTTCATCTTATCTATTTTGTAAGTTGGTTCCTAGGATTAAATAACATGGCAAAGTGCCCGTTATATAATAGGCATATAACAAAGTTTCGTCTCCTTCCTTTTTAACACTACCTTCCCTAAATATTCTACTAGACTACAAATCCTTGAGAAGGAGACTCTAACTAAATTTTGTGATTTGTACAAAGTAGTTATTCAAGAAATATTTATTGAGTGTATTAATATCTAGCTTAAGCCTAAGTTGATCCTACAGATCTGAGATATCTTAGGCTTGGGCACGTTTTTCCAAGGGGCAAAGTTAACAAACTGTAGAAAATCTAGTTGTAAAGAAACTGAGAATTTCCTAAGAGAAAAGAGAACTAACACTTCTACATGGAGGTATGTACAAGGTCATGAGATAAATTCACTGTAAAATTTGAAAATTTTGGAGGGTGGTAGTGACTTTATACTCTCCCAGAGAAAAACTTCCCTGTTCCTCTAATCAAGGGATGTTTGGGTGGAAACACTTAAAAAATAATGATCTAAGTCAGGTATGGTATACCAGATACTTAGAAACCAAATAAAGATGCATTATGCTTGGCTAGTACTTAATTTTTGAATTAATTGCCAAGAAAAAATTAAGAGAGTTCATGTAAAAATCTAGATTTGGACTTTACCAGAAAAATTAGATCTGATTATATTTGGACCGTATCCTAGCATGACAATAATTGGCTCAAGCTGAAGGTACTCCCTTTAAGTAGAGACTATGATTTCTTTCTTTGGTAGAGCACCTCCCCCCAGCTTCATTCAGTAGTTTATCCACCCTCTTAGTCTTTGTGGGCCCTTGCAACTCTTAGCCCATGGAAAGAGAGTCAAACAGACAAACTTTGCTCAGTCAGGAGACTACAGTTTTCTAAAGGATATGTATTTTTATATTATTATTATATTATATTATAAAGGATATGTATTTTTATTTGCATGTGTCTCTGGGTTCATCTTATCATACTCCTATCAGAGATGCAGGGGGAAGCAGGGACTGAAACTAAAAACTAAATGGGTTTTTATCAATTCTGAACGTATCTGGGGACACAAAGAGCTCTGAAAGTATACCCATGTATCAATGGGTACCATTCATTAAAGGGGAAGAAGTTATCTCCCCACTATGGCCTGGGCCACAGTTTCTGCTTAATGAAGTTTTCCAGAAGACTCCGTAAGTTGTCCCACAAATTTGCAAAGGTGCCTGAGCAGTGCCCTGTAGGAGAGTATATAATATGAAGAAACAGCAGCCGGAAAAGAAGCAGGTGCCTAAGAGAAGATGCCAGGCCTAGCTTTGGGAAAGACATTCCACAAATCAAGAGATGGGACCTGCTTAAAAGGGCATAGACCATCCCCAACCTCCAGTGAATAAGTCTCTAAAATGCATCAGTGGTAGAACTGACTGCAGAAGGTAGAGCCCTGTTGAAGTCAAGGAGAGTGACAGCTAAGGAAATGCAGGATACAAAGAAATGAATGGTAATTTGCAGGCAAGCTACTAGAGTTTAATATTATTTTTGGACCTCTCTGCACCATTACTTTTAAATAAAATAGAGAGAAATGAGTGTTAATACAAGTGTAGAATTACACTACAAGTTCTATTTGTATGTAGCCCTGCCATTCAGGCAAAAAAAAAAAAAAAAAAAAGGTAATAATGACTCAGAGATCAGATTGGCTCACTGGAGCACAGCAGTAGCAAAGAAAAGCCCCAAATGATTTACACAGAAGAAAGAAAAGGAAGGCAAGATTGGCTTTTTTTTTTTTTTTTACAGTCAGCCACATTTCCTTCACTTAGTCTTACTAGCAGCTATTAAAAAATTCTTTTCACCAAAATATTTAATTCATGAATTAATTCACGAGGGATAAATGAAGACATTTTTAATTTCTTGTGAAACTAAGAATGTGAATTATTACTTTTCAGTTTTTAGAATATTCATCAAAATTACTTTGAAGAAGGCTTCCATATTTCAAATGCTCTGTGATCTCCACTGCCAGTCCTCAGCAATCCCTCAGCCCAGCCATCACAAACATCCAGAGGTTGTCTATCATCACCAGATAGATGTGTGGAAATATGAGCATTTGTCATACATGAGCTGATTTCCATGACAAATGTATTAGTGATTCATCCTCATTGAGTTTTTAAAGCATTTCAATCAGTTGTATAGAATCTACAAGTCTCTTTTTTATACTTACATTTAATCAGTTGGCCTGTTTAATTAACACATAATTACACTAAAAAGCACAACTAGCCATCTCCCCCTCAAAAAAAATTTAGGAACAAACAACTGGTTCTTCATAAAGTAACACTTCAACTGGATGAGAGCTAGTGTCAGAGCTATAGTCAGAATATTTCAGAGGGCAATTGGAGATTTTGGTTTATCTGGAAAGTTGATCAGATTGACTCAGGTCTGAGATAGTCCTTTCTGTTTCACCTCCCCTTATATACAGGTTTAACAAATGGCTATGTGACAATAGGGCAGCGGTTAGAATTCTTTGTTCTCTAGTAATACCCAGTGCATAGAAATAACTGCAATACAGTAGCATCTTCATTAGTATTGAGTCTGAACCTGGGTGTGAAAGTCATGGAACTGAAAGCAAAGGGCCTTGGCTGTCTCTGAATTCACACATCCGGCTGCCTGCACCCAAAGTCTTCAGGCAGCTCTGGACACAAATCTGTCCGGTATGAGGTGCAAGTATGCCTGACTTGAGTCAGGAGCCTCTCTACTGCCCTCTGCCTATCCCTTCCTCATCCCGCTGGCACTGTGAGCATTTGGCCACAGGGCCAAGGTGCCCCTTCATCACCTCCAGCACACATCCCACTTCTGGCCAGAAATTAGCATCATGAGCATTCACTATTCATGACTTGCACACAAACTGAATATTATTCTGGGCACATCTGACTTCACATTGTAGAATTTTGGGGACCCACACTGACTAAAGAAGACCTTGTCTATCATCACCAAGATCTTGGGATTTGGCAGATTGAAAGAAATTGAAGGGGAACTTGAAATCAATGGAAATATTCAAAGTAAAATGAGTAAGTTAGTATGCTTACCAAAAGAAAAATAAAAGTGTTGTGTTCTGTTCTAAATAAGGCTGACAGATATGGCAGTCCATTTCCAGCACAGAACAGGTAGAAGGTTCATCATGGCAACTTTAGAGAATCATTTATATGAAGCATGTTTTCATTATTTAATACAAATTAGAGTTAATTTCTAGATGATCAGGGATGTCTGTTTTCACAAATTAGTAGGAAACATATTTCTATAACACAGAACCCATAAAATGATTATTAGTTTGTAATATTAATTTTGAATTCTCCAGGCATCTATATTCTTCTGTGATTCTACTACTGAAAACAGCAAGCACCCCTTACTAAGCTTTTACATTGTGAAGTCACCCTTCCAAGCCCTCTTTATACCTTCTTTTTAAATATCTTAACATCCGCTACTAATTGAGGCATTATTCTCACTATGATGATGGGGAAATCAAGGCTCAGAGAGGTTAAGTAACTTGCCTGAATCGCTCAGCTAATGAGTAGGCAGAACCAACACAAAACCCATCTTTGTTTGACATGACACCAAAGCGTGTGTTTTTCCTTTGTGCTCTGCTGTTTCAGCACAGATACTCTCCAAGAATTCATTGCAGGCATTTGTGTAATATTCTGAAACAGGCTGGGTATAGATGAAAGAGGAGCAAGTGCCACAAAAATGTGGGGACAGAATAAGATGATTTGACTTTAAGGCAGCTATACTATGGTATAGAAAGCTTTTCAATTCATACTTGTTAGTATTTCCATGTAATAGCTTTTATAACACTACTCTGTTGAGAAGGCAGATAAAAAGGGCCCCTTTTTGTGTATGTGGAGTAAAATAAAATGCCTTAGAGTTGAGTGGATATAACATAGAAGAGGCGTGATGCACTATTAAACACTGGACTTGGTGATTAAACAAAATGAATCCTCTTTTTTTTTTCCCTCTGCCTTTATAAACTAGTGAGCAGACTGGTAACCTGATAAACTGGAAACCCCCACCCTCCATTTTCTCTCTTTTAAAGCAGGAAAAAAGAAGGAAAACAAACAGTCTTTATAAATAAATTAAAATTCTAACTAAAAAGCTAATTATAAGTGTATTTGTTTTGTTGGAGGTAAGGCACATCTATTATCATAAAGATAATTAACTCAGTCTGACAGATCTAATAAAAGGACAAGTTTAGCACTGGCTTAGCTGGAAGCCGAAGGCAAGCAATTTTTATAATTACTAGTTATTGTAACCGGGCTCAGAGAAAATGGTCTGTGATATTTAAACAGTAATGTTAATTTGCATTTAGACCTGCCCTTTTTTTCCCATGGAAGGATAAGTAAAAGACTGGATTAAGTACAAGAAACCTCAATAACTAAAATATTTTTAAATATATAAAAGCTTTGAGAATGAAAGCCCCTTCATCCATAAACTAAAAGATTTCTCTGAACCGATCATGAATGTGCTTATAAGGTAAATGTTTTAACAATTATCAAACAATCAAATAACTTAGTCCAATCTTCTAATGCATGAGAGGGATCTATCCGAGCTCCAACATTGGGATAAAGTCATTGTGTTGTGACCCTCTTTCATTCTCCCATTTATAGATATGAATTCTTGTGTCTACCACTGGCTAGCTCTTGAATTGAGGACATTAAAAAATAATAATTAAGTTAGGAGCATTGTTAATAGGCAAGAGAGAATGTCAACTCTGTAACCAATGACTTGCAGTGTTGGAAAGATGAGCACATAAAAGGATAGGTAGCATGCTAAGGAGATGAATGGCAGCTGCCCTTAACTAAAGCTTGTCTCAACATTTCACACCAAACTCCTTTCCAGAGCAAAACAAATCAAGCTTTTTAAAAGTGGAAGTTACTCTTTAACTGCTCCTATAATAAAGGCTATAGAAATAAGTAATAACCAGTGTCAGAAAATAAGTTCATAACACTAAGAAAAGCACTTTAAGGTAAAATACCTGTTAGTCAAGGACACATTTTATTATGTTCTACAAATATGGTGATAGAATCAGCCCATTACATTTGGTAAATATGTTGTATAATTTCTCCATGTAATGCCCTTTCTGTGTTTCTGTTAATCAAGGTGAATATTTAACCCATCAGCCTAACTAATTGCATGACCAGTCTTAAAAAAAAAAATGCCGACAAATTATATGGCAAATTGTCATTTTCCCTGTGTTCTCCAGGGAAGAGTGGCTTTTGGTTTATTTCTTCACATTCTCCTTGGCTTTCCTTCATTTTAAAACCTTTTTTTACCCATTTTCTGAGATTTGTAATTGGGAAAGCAAGCTTGATATGATGTCTTATTTTCACATTTGCAGTAAGGAATTATACTCTTGAATGAGGAAAAAAGTAACGAGACAATCCTGTAAAGGAGGACACCTCTGTTTCATCATCGGCATAGCAACATTCTTCTCCATCTACATTTCCAGTGTTTTCTTCATTCGTTCCCACTTCTAACCTACTCTAGCATCATATATTTACTATATCATATTCTTATTACATGCCTTTATCAGACACCCTCAACTCATACTCATTAATGCAACAGACATGGAGATAGATGATCAATAAAAGGAAAAAAAACATGAAAAGAAAAGTAGATGAGATAAAGTTTCTCAAGGTCCTCCAGTCTACGATTTGAAACCAACATAGAATCAGGCACTCATAGTACAATGTGGGATGTGCATGAGGCATTAGTTCAGGGAGCTATGGAAAAAGAAGGAACCTAAACAAGGTTTGCAAACACAAAGTCAATCTAATTGAAAGACTCCTAAGAGTTAGAGCCAAGATAATTCCAGGACAATGAGCTAACTGAAGGGACCTGCTAGATATACTTGCAAAGTACTTGAGGCAACAATGAATGAAATCATTCATAGAAACCTTGCCAATGTCTACTTATTCTTCAAAAATTAACGCTGTCCAACTCTATTCAACTCATGTTAACACTAGATAGATAATCTGACATATTTTACATGTTGGTATGCTTCTCTGCCTTTTTTTTTTCTTTCTTTTGATTCCAAGTTCTTAAAATCAAGGACCATTATTTTGGTTCCAGAACAAAACTTTACAAACAATGACAAGTTTTTGAATGCCTGCTACTGAGATATTAGAGTAATAGAGATTTAAAATATTGAAACATTCCATACCACAGAGAGGGCTCTTCTTGAGGCCACCAATTCATATTTTCATCAACCTCCACACTCCAGTGGATCAGAAATGAAGCTGTATGCTTTTCTGGTAGTCAGGTTGCAGGTCCTCATACTTACAGGTTTTCAAGTCATTTCCCTTTATCCAGGTGTCAGTGCAGTGGACAAACTGGAATTGATTCTAAGCTTTTTCAAGGTCCCATTCCAGGTCATTGCTGAAAATGTACCAGTGGCAACGGAGCTTGAAAGATGGGGAAAAAACTCATGGAAATGGTCTCCAACCTTTCTCCACATATGGGTAGGCAGAGCTCATGCTTCATTTCTTATGATTGCCAGGGGTCACTGTGTAAAGGCAGGGGTCATCTGCCTGAAATTGAAACCAAATTGACTATTATTTATACAGTCCCAGGTAGGAGTACATAGTTTTGTATGGTAGGGGAAAGGTGTTCAGAGACAAGGGGTGGAAAATCAGCACTAAGTGTCTGCATCTTTGCCTTACAAGGACAGACTAATAAAGAGCAAATGAAATAAAATGACATGGTGTAGGTAGGAGGTCACAGGAAGCAGAACACTTCACTGAAGAGGTGTGGCTCCTTCGTTTTGCAAAACATGAACACAGCATTATTGTTGGTGTAATGGATCATCAGATTGCTTCAGGACAAGGTATGGTACTTAGAGGAGAGCTTGTCTCCTTACTTGAGAGTGGAAAGATGAGTGAGGACAAAGGAAGGGAAGGCTCAGATAGGAAGATAGGGAGAAGAGATAAATTGTATGCAGGTCCTGACTTTGAAAGATTGTCTTTTTTCCTTTTTTTTTTCCTCTCTCTTCTTCTTTGTCACTGAGTATAGAATGTAAATGACTGAATGAGACCTTAAACACAGCATCAGAAAAACAGCCTTATGACTTAAGATGAGTAACTTGTCTCATAATATCCTCTTAGACATTTATTTGTGAGTGTATTGGCTAGGAGGAGGAATCTGGAAGGGCACGAGCATCACTGAAATTTTACGGAAGCCAGTTCATCCTCATTTTCACTGCTGTATAATTGGCGAGACTCTCAGGAAAGATGTTTGATTGTTTTAAGCGTGATTCATTAGTAGAATCAGTCACAAGAGGTGGGGCAACACTGCCTACTTTAAGTGTTGTACAAAGGCTGTGCATTTTTATTAATATCCATAATTTCTCACACAACAGGCCTGTTAACACAAAGCTGCTCAGAATTAGTGTGCAATTCCTCCTCAGCTTCTAATGCAGGTCAACTTATGGGTCTTAAAAGATTGACTATGGCTCTTTAAAAACACTCTCTGTGTTGTGGTGAGTAATTAATCACAGCAACAGAAGCAAAATATATTGTTTCCTTGCTGAGAATAGCATGTTTTCTTTGCTTATGAATTGATCCCCTACACATTCCTCATGGGAATATATTTTTCCCTTCTAATACAAACTGGCTTTAAACTACAGATGTGCTAATCTATCTGTAGGAAGTTCCAGGGCTCATTGATTTGTGGGACGCATAGGTATTCATCTCCTTTATATGGAAAACTGAAAGAAGGGACAATTAATTAAGTCATCCTGCAGTTATTTTTCAAAACTAGAATACAAGCAGTGACGGGAAAACCCTCCAAGGCTTTAGAGTTTGAATTCGGTTTGAACAAGCAACTGAACTTTTGCAAATTGGGTTGATATGAGGAAAAAATAAAAATACTGTGCTTTGCATTAGGGAATGCACACTCTCTACCTCTCAGACAAGTTTTTCACATTCAGTCTTCAGTTTGTGGGACCCGCGTGGTGATGCGACCCTTACTGCCTGACTGTGGGTATATGATCTCCCCTACAGGAGCACAGGGGTCTTTAGAAAGAGACTATTTCATGCACCACTCTTCATGTTGCTCAGTGCTTGGTTCAGTACTTACCATTGCATGCAGGTTATCCATATCTTACATCTTCAGTAAGACATTGATTCTTCTATTCACTTACAACCAAACAATAATTGAACATCTATTAAGCATCATCCCTAGATTCAGAGAGCTCACAATTAGTAGAGACCCATCACTATTTAGGGATAAGCAAATCCTACTTTCCTATGTCTCTTCTAGTTTTATAAACCAGTTAGCTTTGAGAGGAAACTTTACCATAAATCCATAATCTGCCCTATGCCCCCAAATCCTTTTGGAAGTAGGCAGGACATAGATATAAAACAAAGGAGACTATTCGTGGAATTATCCATGAAATACTCAATTCAACTAAATACATCGAACATTTATAAAATACAAAGGGCAAAACTAAGTCTGTTGATAGCATACCTCCTAGAGACTTCAAAAAAGCAGCAAGAAAGCTCTTTCAAATGTGCATATTTAATTATATCCATTAACCAGGTTAGAAACATTCTGTGAAGTCCCAAATCCTCAACATTGTTGATGTGGCCTCTACGTGCTAGACCCTTCTCTTTGGCCTCCCATCTTCCTTTTCCCATTGCCCCCTATACTCCAGATATTCTGAGTGTACCCCAGTTTCTTGAGGTGTCAGGTTCTCTCTCACCTCTGGACCTTCACATATACATAATGTTGGTTTTCCTTGAACTTCCTTCTCTGCCTCTCTATTCCCTAGCTGTTCCCCACCTAACCTCCAGGTCTCCATTTAAACTTTGCTCTTTCTCTAAGCCTTTCCTTATTTCTAGATCTGAGGCCATGTTTGGAGGCCAGAACATCATAGGCTTCTATTATCTTAATACCTAATTCATATGAATTTTTATTTAGGGTTTACCTTCTCTGATAGATTGTGAGTTCAGTGCAGGCAGAATCATATCTCTAACAAATAGCATAGAGCCTGGTACTTAAATGCACTTAATAAATACTTGTTGAATGAATAGAGAATCATATACTCTATTGTCAAATTTCAACAGTATTATATAACAAAATATATTTAAATTATAAATTCACTTAAAAGTTTCTATTTTTTAGAAAATTCTTTGGGATTTGCCAGTGACTGTGGTTATTATTTTCCATGGGAAGAGTCATTTTGCTGCAGACACAATGAAATAATATAGACATTTCTACCTATGCGAAAAAAACTTTTGATATTTTTTTATTTACCAATATAAAGTATTTCAAATATGAACTTATTTCTGACATCTCAACTCTCTCAGCACTGTCTCAGAGAATAGAAGAAAAATATTGTCCTGCCTTTACTAAATATTAAAAAAGGTGCAGTTATTTGTTGTTACAATTTTCAGATAATGGTAGATGATTTAAAATATTGGTTGAGGCAGGGATATGCTTTTTGCTTGGTTTGTCATAGTAGAGGGGCAGAAAAATATGCAATGGATTCAGCAATGAAGACCTATATTCCAACTCTGGCTCTTCCACTTTCAAATTATGGGCAAATCATTTAAATTCTCACTGCCTCTCTTTTTCTCACTGAGAAGTGGGAATAATGTATTTCAAAGGATTCATTCAACAAATTTTCATTTAACAATCAATCTAATTTTAGGTACTATTCCAGATTCTTGAAATAAATCAGATACAAATCAAATAAATCAAAATCCTACCACTTATAGAACTTAAATTTTAAGTACTGTTCAAGAAAGTACTTTCTAAATGGTGAAATACTACACAAGCACCACTGTTTTTTACTGTTTTTGTTTTGCTTTGCTTTTTTACTATATTTCTTTGTTAACATTTATTCCTGATTCTTGTGACCTTAAATTTAAGTTTTATGAGTGAGACCTAAAGAGATTTCACTTGTTAATGCTAACCTTGTTAACAATGTTAATCTAACATTGCCCTGACGCTTAGAAACCCTAAATGCATCACCAAATAATTTCTCTGAATTTGTTAAAGACAAAAAGCCTGAGATGAGACATACTGAGTTGGTGTACACTTTTGGAAAATTCAGAGTACTATGATGTTAGTTCAAAATATGAGTAATGGGCTTTTAGGTGGTAAGTACTCCATATATGTCCACTGTCAATGATCTCAATGTCTCCACTCATTCAAATTTTCTGAGTTTATAATTCTGTAAATTCACAGCAAAATCAAAAGAAACCAAGTTATATAGCATAATAAATTAAGAAAGCCAATTAAAGTCTAGAGTACCCTATTTTTATTTTCAGAAACATTAGATATTTTGGAAAGAAATTCATTAGATTATAAAAAAAAAAACAAGGGCTCTTGACACTTCCTATGTTCAAATCCTAACCATGCCACATATTGTGACTTTGGGCAAGTTATTTCGCTTCCTTAGATTCATTTCCTTCACCTGCAAAAAGAAGATGGAAAATAGTAGGATGTGCTAAGAAAAATTAGCTGTTTGTGTTATTATTCATAGCATTATTACATTATTATTATTATTGATGATGATGAGGTTATTATTATTATTGATTTTATAGTACAAGACTCAATGTATTCCCGCTCAGTATATGTGTAATATTTAGAGTATGCTATGCAGTTCAGGAATCTTACAGGGCTAAGGGTCCATTAAGACCCAGGCACACTGAGTCTCCCTATCTCATGTGAATCATTGTCTATGGTTTTTATTAAGTCAAATTTACAAAAATGGCTTCCAGCTTCTGAGGGGTGTCTCTGACCTATGTCAGCAGATCCTGATCAAGGGTAAATATTGCAAAGAAGAGCTATTTGAAAACAGAAGTCTCAAAATGTCCCCAAACTAACAATCATGGCTCTCTATGGGACTTTAATAGTTCTTTCTTTTTCCCCATTGTTCAGACATTTATTTCTACATCTCAGAGGATAAAGATGAAAGGTTAGAGAGGGTTGAGAAAAGAAAGAAAAAAAAGAGCATGGAGAGATTTTGCTCTTATAAAATTAATTATTTTTTATTATGAAAGTAATATGTATTCATTTTAACTTGCAAAAATGTGTCAATAGAATAATCACTACTATCACCTCTCCACCCACTTGCATGTCTTTCCTATTTCCATGAGATGGGTATTCCCTGAGATAGGGTATGTTCCTCCACTCCTTTCCCTGAATTCATATGAAAGTATCTGCACACTTTTATATATGGGAAATGTCTGTTGCCATTGTTTGTAATTATGAATATGGGATCATATATTTATATTTATATAAACAAAATTGTATATTTATATAGCCACATCACATAATATAGAATGGATCTAACTCATAATAAGTGCAAAATATTTCATAGTATAGGATTTGCCACAAGTAACATCCCTCTATTGATGAATTTTCAGGTTGTTTCCAGGATTTCATATTGCTATTTCACTTTGTTGTTTTACCACAATATTAAAGCAATGAAAATCCATGTCATGCATATATGCCATTATTCCAATGGCATAAATTCCTCAAGAAGAGATGCAGGGCCTGAGAGCATGTTATCTTTCTAGTTGTAAAAGATGATGGAAGATGATTCACCCCAAAAATTTGTAACAGGTCATGCTCCAGCCAAAAGTGTATAAGAATGTGTTTGCCCATATCCTTGAAAATTTTGGCCAGCCCAGTGGGTAAAATAGAGCATCACACTGTAATTTAATTTGCATTGTCCAGACTGCTAGAGAGTTTACTTTTTTTTCCGTAAGTTTCTTTTACCATTTGTATATGATATTTTTAAGATTTACCTAAATGGACACTCCACATATTTCAAAGCTATTTTTAGAGGTAATTCCAGACTTACAGAAGAGTTGCAAAGATAGTACAGATGTTTGTTTATGTATACCCTTTACTAAGCTTCTGATAACATCTTACACAGGCACTGAACAGTTATCAAAATTAACATTAGTACAATATTATTAACTAAACCAAAGACCTCATTTGTATTTTGTCAGTTTTTCCACTAGCATGGTTTTTCTATTCAAGAATCAAATCCAGGATTCCACAGTGCATTTAGTTTTCATACTCTTAGTCTCCTTCAGTCTGTGACATTTCCCAAGTTCTTCCATAATCCTGACACATTGAAGAGTATGGTCATTTATTTTATACAACACTCCTCAATTTGTTTTATCTGATAATTTTCCATGATTCAATTGAAATTTTCTATTTGGGGAAATAATATCCAGGAATGATATGCCTTTTTCAGTGCATCATTTCAGAAGGCATATAGTGCTAATATGTCAGGATCAATGCTAACATTGTTGATTCATTTGAGGTTGTATCTGCTAGGATTTTTAAGTTACTATTTTTACTTTGTAAGCATTGAATATTCTGAAGTGAATAACTGGAAACAACGCATGTATCCAGCTTTTGCTACTAATTTTCAGAATCACTGATAATAACACTTATGGCAATTAGCTGTTGTGTCCTAATAGGGTAATTTTCTTTCTCTCTTGCCTTCAACATTTACTAATGGTAATTATTCTGTAGGGAAAAGCTGTTCCTCTCTCTCATCCATTTTTGTATTCATTTATTTATAACAGTATGGAACTTTCAATAATTCTTTTACCCTTTTTATTTTAATTAAGTACTATCACTTTGTTCAAATTGTTCCAACTTTGGACACATAGAACTCTTTCAGGTTGCCTCATGTGCCCTTTGACATACCCACATATGTTTAAATATTACAAGATACTAAGCATATCTTGTATTTTTCCTATTTTATCCCTATAATCCATCAGTTTTGTTTTGTTTTGTTTTGTTTTAATGGAGAATGTCATTTAGAAACCAATATGTGAGCAGTAGTTGTGCTCAGTGCTACTGGTACATCATTCATTTTTAATCGCTTAGCAGATAGAACTAGAAAATACATGCATATATACTACCCCAGATACACACAAACACCATTTATTTCCATCTGCATATGTATTTACAAAAAAGTGTGCCCCTAGTGATTCAGTTGATTCCAACTTACTACCACAGAGCTTCTTCTAACCTTTCTCACTTTCTTAATTGTGTTTTATTCTTCCACTGTAAAAATGTTTCTCATTATCTACAATGTATCTCCTCAATTGTTCAACCCTAATTTATAAATAGAGTAGTTTCATACAGGTTTACCTTTACCCTGTGAGAAACAAATCCACAAACGGATGTACAGTGCTTGTGTACAATTATTTTTGTCTTTAGCCCTATATTATCCACTTAAAACATTACCAGCATCCTTCCATCAGCTTTTCCCCTCCAACCTTTTCAGTGTGATGATGTAATTCGTATGTAATACAATTGGATCTGCTTGTTTCTATCTGCTTTTTGTCTTAACTCCACATTCTGGTTCATTTTTTTTTTTTTTTTTAGTTATATAGAGTTTTATTTTATAGATTTATTTTTACAGATTTATTTTATTTTACTTTCTAGATTTATTTTGTTTTACTTTAATTATATAGAGAAAATTCATTCTTGGTTGATACAGTTTTGTTGGATCTGACAAAGGTATATCCAGCACTACACCTCCATAAAGAACAGTTTAATCACCTTCAAAATTCCCTCATGATAGCCCTTTCTATATTGAAAATCATGTCATCTGCAAACAAAGACAGTTCTATAGATCTCTTCCCCATTTGTATACATTTTATTGTCTTAGTGTATTAGCTAGGACTTCCATTACATTACTGAATTAGGAAAGGAGAGAGAGATGATCCTAGCTCTGTTCCTGCTTTTAGTGGGAAAGCATCTATTTTGTCATCATTAAGTATGAACTTAACTGTATGTTTTTTGTAAGTGTTCTTTATCAAGTTGGAGAAGTACTCTTCTATTCTTAGTTTGCTGAAATTTTTTATTTTAAATGGGTCTGGATGCTCTTAAATACTTATTTATGATGGATTACATTAATTTATTTTCAAATGATGAACCAGTCTTGTATACCTAGAATATATCCCACTTGCTTATAATGTATAATTATTTTTATATATTGTTGCTGTTACCTATTTGATAATATTTTATGAGTATTTTTGAATCTATATTCATGGGAGATATTGGTCTGTAGTTTCCCTTTCTTTTTTGTCTTTCTCATGTTTTGGTATTAAGGAAGTATGGGTCTCATAGAGTTAGGAAGTAATCCCTCTGCTTCTGTTTTTCTGAAAGAGATTGTAGAAAGCTAACATAACTTCTTTCTAAAATGCTGGTTTAATTCACCAGTAAACCTATCTGGACCTGCACCTGTTTTGGAAGGTTTTTAATTATTGATTGAATAAGTTAAATAAATATATGCCTGTTTAGATGACCTGCTTCTCTTGTGTGAGTTTTGGTAGATTCTATCTTTCAAGAAATTGGCCCACTCTATATAATCATCTAAATTATCAAATTTGTGAGCATAAAGTTGTTCATAATATTTCTTTATTCTTCTTTTAATGTCCATGGGATCAGTAGAAACAACCACTTTTCCCTTTCTGACATTAGTAACTTGTGCTATTTCTCATTTTTTCTTAGCTAACATGTTTACAGACTTACAATTTTATAATCTATTCAAAGAACCAAAACTTTTGTTTTCATTGATTTTGTTTATCAATTTCCTATTTTCAATTTCATTGATTTCT
The DNA here is from genome assembly GCF_902655055.1 of Lutra lutra. Taxonomy (NCBI): domain Eukaryota; kingdom Metazoa; phylum Chordata; class Mammalia; order Carnivora; family Mustelidae; genus Lutra; species Lutra lutra. The sequence goes on along the minus strand of NC_062279.1, from coordinate 159,708,563 downwards.
ACTCTCATTTTTATTATTTATTTTCTTCTGCTTACTTTGGACATAATTTACTCTTTTTCTTTCTTAAGTTTTGCTCTTTTAATATCCTCTTAGTTTCCTAACATAGAAGATTATATAGTTGATTTTAGATCTTTCTTATTTTCAAATTACACATTCAAAGCTATACGTTCCCTTCTAAACACTGCTTTTGCTGCATCCCACAAAACTTAATAGGTTGTATATTAATTTTTTTTTTTTAGTTTAAGATATTTTAAATTTTCTTGTTAGATTTCTTCTTTGACATGTGTGTTATTTAATCTCCAGGCATTTAGGTCATTTACAGCTCTCTGTTATTGCTTTCTAGTTTAAGGCCATAGTTTTCTGAGAGTATACATTGCATGATTTCCATTCTTTAAATTCATTAAGATGTGTTTTATGGCACAGAATATTGTCTATCTTGGTGAATGCTTCACATGAGCTTAAGAAGAATGTGTACTCTGCTCTTGTTGAATAAAGTTTTCTATAAATGTCGATTAGATCTGGTTGATTGATGGAACTGTTCAGTTCGACTAAGTCCTTACTGATTTTCTGCCAGCTTTATCTGTCAGTTACCTTAAGAGGGATGTTGAAATTTCCAAAAACAAGAGTGGATTTGTCTATTTCTTCTTGCATTTCCATCTAGTTTTGTTTGTTTGTTTTGTTTTGTTTTTGCTTCAGGTATTTTGGTGATCTCTTGTTTGGTGCATTCATGTTAAGAACTGTTTTGTCTTCTTAGAGAATTAAACCTTTTATCACTATATAATGTCTCAATACATCATTGGTAATTTTTCATGTTCTGAAGTTTGCTTTGTCTGAAATCAATATGGCTGTTCCAGCTTTCTTTTGCTAGAGTCAACATAGTATATTTTTCTCCATTTATTTACTCTTAACTTCTCTGTGTTTTTATATTTAAGGTGGGTTCTTGTAGACAATAAATAGTTGGGTACTCTTCCTTTATCCAGACTGACAATCTTCATCTTTTAATTGGTAAATTTGGACCACCGATGTTTAGAGTGACTGTTGATATAGTTTGGATTAATATGTACTTTATTGCTTTCTATTCTTTGCCTTTTGTTCTTCCTTTCTTCCCTCCTTTCCTCCTTCATTCCTTTTCTTTTCTTCCTTCCTGCCTTCTTTCCTTTCTCTTTCTCCTCCTCCCTTCTCCTCTCTGTCTTCCACTTCTTTATAGTCTTCTATGATATTAATTCAGAATTTTATTTTGTTCCATTTTCTCTTCTCTCTTATATCAGTTATACCTTTTCTTTTGTTTTTAAGTGGTTACCTTAGAGTTTTCAATATACATTTGCAATGAGCCAAGTCCATTTTCAAATAAAACTAAACCGTTTCACAAGTAGTACAAATATCTTATAACAGAGTAATCCTGATTCTTCTCTCCTGTTCCTTATAACATTGTTATTATTCATTTCACTTTCCCATAAACTATGATAATTAGATTACTGCTATTATTTTGAATACCATTTATGTGTTACATCAACCTAAGAATAAGGGAAATAAAAGGGTTTTTTTTTTACATTTATTCCTTTTCTAATACTGTTTCTTTTTAAATGTAAATTTGATTTCTATATAATTTTTCTTCTCTCTGAATAATTTATTTTAGCTTTTTTTTTTTTTTCCAAAGTAGGTCTGCTGATGAAAAATTACCACAACTTTTATTTGTCTGAGAAATAATTTCTTCTTTGGAAGAGTAATCTCAATGGACAACAAATTCTAGGTTGGTGGGATTTTTGGTTTTATTTTTGTTTTATTTTAACACTGTAAATACTTCACTCCACTCTCTTCTTGCTTATGTGGTTTCTAAAGAGACATTTTATTGATTCTTATCCTTGCCCATCACAGGATAAAGTGCCTTTCTTCTCTGGCTTCTTTCAAGATTTTCTCTTTGTCTTTGATCCCCCCCCTTTTTTTTTCTTTCCTTTTTTTTTTTTTTTTTTAATGTATTTATTCTGCTTGGTGTTCTCTGAGTTTCCTGGATACTTGGGGGGTTTTGTATCTGTCATTGACATTAAATTTAGAAAATGATCAATCATTATTATTTCAAATATTCTTCTGTTTGATTTCTTCTTTATTCTCCTTCTGGTATTCCCATTGCATGCATGTATACCTTTGTGATTGCTTACAGGTTTTGGATATCCTGTTCCATCTTTTTCATTTTTTTCTTTATATTTTGTTTTTGGAAGTTTCTGTTGACATTTCTTTAGGTTCATGTGTTCTTTTTTCATCTTGTCTGGTCTGTTAATAAGCCCATCGAAGCCATTCTTCATTTCCTTCAATGTTTTTAATTTCTAGTGGTTTTTTTTTTTTTTTGATACTTTCTTAGAGTCTCCATCTCCCGATTACTTTATCAATCTGTTTTTGCATGTTGTCCACTTTCTCCATGAGAATTCTTAGCATATTAATCATAGTTGTTTTAAATTCTTGATCTGATGATTCCAAAAGTACTGCCATATCTGCGCCTGGCTATTAGTCTTACTAATATTACAAACTATTAAAATATTAAAATACAAAAATATTAAAAATTACAAACTGTATTGTTTATTGGTATGTTTGTAATTTTTAACTCTAAGTCAGATGTGATATGTTAGGTAAAGGGAACTGAGATCAGCCTGAGGGGTTATTTTTATATGACTACTTTTTTACTGTTTTACCTGTAATTGTCAGAGGCTAAACTTTCCTCTAATGCCCTTATTTTTGTTCTCCGTATTGTCTTTGTGTTTCCCTAAAGATGTCTTTTTAAATAAGGTCTTCAGTATATAATTCTTTCCATTGTATTCTTTTGTTATTTATCAATGTGGTGGTAAGGTATGGGTGGTGGGGAACTGTTCTGAAGTTCTATGACTGGGTCTCAATCTTTTAGTCAATCTCTCCCCATGGGCTATGGCCTTTACATATGCTTCTCAGTTTCCCCCTACCTTAGGTGAGACAGAAAGTTTAGAGGGGGATAGAACTGAGTATTTCCCTTCCCTCATGTCAGTTAGGCTCTGATAAAATAATTTTCTTTGAGGGACAGTCTTACTAAGAAGAACAAATGCTCTGGGCATATTTTGAAAGGACTACTTTTGCCCTCCCTGTGCATAAGGAGATTTTTCTCTGACCTTCACTGTGCAAATCTGGTAGGGCTCCTGGAGGTAAAATTCATGATAGTATAGGGACATCCCTAACACAAGGTACCCTAGAAGTATTCAAATCTCAAATTTATCCACACTGAGATTCCAGCAATTTGTTAATTAGAGTTTAATTTTTCGTACTCCGGTACTGATTCCAATAGCAGTTTCTCTCCTGGGCTTCTGCTCCAGTAAGCCCTGATTCTTTGAAACCAGATGTCTGTCTTCAATTTTCAGGACAACAGTTTTCCCTGTGATCTTAACTCTGATGGATCTAAGAAGAGTTGTCGATTTCAATTTGTTTTGCTTTTTTTGTTGTTTTGGGGACAAGAGTTATGACTTCCACAATCCTTACATGCCCAGATTGGAAATTGGGCATCCTATCAACAGTCTGCTTTCTAATTTCAAAGTTCTTTTGTTCACTGCTAAATATAGAAATACATTTGATTTTTATACTTTGACTTTGTTTCTGCAACCATGTTAACCTCTGAGAGTTTTTTTGTTTGTTTGTTTGGTAGATTATTTGGGATTTGAAATGTAGACAAACATGATACCTGCAATACTTCTGTCTTTCAAATCTGGATGCCTTCTATTTTGTTTTCTTGCCTTATTGCCCAGGCTAGAACATCCAGCACAATAGGGAAAAAGAGCACATCTTTGACTTGTTCCCAAATTTAGGAGGGAAATTTCAGTTTGTCACTATTATTAAATATGATGTTAGCTGCATTTTTTCTTTGTTTGGTTTTGGTTACTTTGGATTTGTATAGCTGTTCAAAATCAAGTTAAGTTAACTCTCTTATCTTCCAAGTTTATTGGAAGTTTTTAAAATCAGGAATAGCTACTGGATTTTCTCAAATAGTTTTTTTCATTGATTTGGATGATTATATGATTTTTTCTTTATTCATCAGTTAAAATGATGAATTACATTGATTAATTTTTGAATTCTGAACCAGCATCTTTGGGATAAACCCCACTTTTTCATGACAAATCTTTTTTATATACTTCTAGATCCAGTTGGTTAATATTTTAAAGATTTTTTTTTAAAGTTTTTTTTTTTTTTTATTTGACAGATCACAAGTAGGCAGAGAGACAGGCAGAGAGAGAGAGGAGGAGGGGGCAGGCTCCCTGCTGAGCAGAGAGCCCGATGCGGGACTCCATCCCAGGACCCTGAAATCATGATCTGAGCCGAAGGTAGAGGATTTAACCACTGAGCCACCCAGGTGCCCCTATTTTTAAAGATTTTTTATTCATAAATGATATTGTCCTGTTCTTTTCCTTTTGTAATGTCTTTATCTGATATTGGTAATAAAGTAATGCTCACCTGACCTCATAAAATGAGTTGGGAAGTGTTCCCTCATTTTTCTAGAATACATTCTGCAGAATTTTTTTTTTTCTGAAATATTTGGTAAAAAAATTAACAAAAAAAATCTGGAGCTGATCTTCCTTTTCAGAAAAGTTTTTAGCTATGAACTCAATTTAATTGATATGTGACTTATGCATTGTCTATTTTTACTTGAGTTTTGGTAGTTTGTGTCTTTCAGTTAATTAATACATTACCCCTAAGTTGCAAATTTATAAGACTAGAGTTGTTTATGTTATCCCTTTAGTTATTTTATTTTATTTATTGTAATGTCCATTTATAATATCTCCCATTAATATCTGTGGTGTCTATATTGTGAGCTGTTCATTTTGTTCCTTTAGTTGTATTAATGTCTATGGGTTTATAGTGATATCCTTTCTTTCAGTGCTGACATGGTAAATCATGTCTTCTCACTTACTTCCTTTATCAGTCTGGCTAGAGATTTATCAATTTTATTAATTATTCATTTATTTTATCTAATGTTTTTCTATTTTTAATTTTATTTATTATTTATATTTATCATTTGATGCTCTACTTGCTTTGGGTTTGGTTTGTTCTTTAGTTTCTTTTTCTCTTTAAAGTTATTTGACAGATTTTCAGTTCTAAGGTTTAATCAACAGGTTTAACAGTAAACATTGTTATTGATGCATCCCGCAAATTCAGATATGTTGTATTTTTATTTTTATTCAGTCCAAAATATTTTTCAGTTGTCCTTGAGATTTCCTATTTGAATGGTGGGTTATTTAGACAACTCAGTTTAATTTCCAAATATTTGGAGATTTTGCAGCTATCTTTTTGTTATTTACTTTTAGTTTTCATTCTATTATGGTGAATGAATGTACTTCATATTTAATATTTAAATTTGTCAGGATTTGTTCCATGACCCAGAATACAGCTTGTCTTAATGAATGGTCTATGTATGTTTGAAAATAAAATGTATTCTGATGCTGTTGAATGAAATGTTATAAAACTCAAATAGAGCTACTGGTTATAGGGTAATTTGGTTCTTCTACATCTTTATTTTCTCTTTTTGGATTTTTTTCCTATTTTTCCTTCTAGTTCTATGTTTTTCACTATGTGCTTTAGCACTCTGCTGAGAAGTGCATACATGTTTACATTTTTATGTATTCCTGGAGAATTGAGCATGTCATCATTTTTGTCATCATTATATAGTATTTCTCTTTATCCAGAATAATTTTTCTTGTTTTGAAGCCTACTTTATCTGATATTAATCCAGCTATTTTCTTTTGATTATTGTTTGCACGATATATCTTTCTCTTTCTTTTTGCTTTAATATATTTGTAGTTAAGATTGGTTTAAACAAAGATTCTCCTAAATTTTTCTAATATTTTTACTGTTTTATATTTTCATTAAAATTTTAAATCTATTTTTTCCCAAATGGTGTGACTTAGTCCTCCTTTGTTGTCTTTCAAGTGGACAGCAAATTTAGCTAACATTATTTATTACAAAAATAATTTTTTCTCCAATGAATTTAAGTGACATTCTTTTTTTATACTGATTGCTTATATATACTTAAAGCTATTTTGAGTTCTCTTACCTAGTTTCATTGATATCTCCTATATCTTTTCCCAGATATTCTACCTTTAAACATTTTAAAAGTCTCAGGAAACAATTCTACACTTTCTTTTTATAAGAAAATCTACTGTTTGTGAAGCTTATAACTAGAAAAATCTAATATCAGAATTTCTCACACTTCCATCCAAAATCATTCAATTGTAAGGTACTTACCTCCCTTCAAAGCTGTGATAATCTGTTTACTTTTACCTGAATAGAAAGCCTTTTGCAGAGAAAAATGTTGCTAGTTTTGTTTAATAATCATATGCCCATGTTATCCTGAAAGGAAAAAAAAAACCTAAAACAGTTGTATATGCAGTAATTCTGCCAGATTCTACCTCTTTTTTCAAATTTCAATTATGAAGTCTGATTTTGGTCTTGATCTAATTATTTAGGAACCAAAGTCATAATATGCTTTCATACACAGTTAACTTTATTCAGTGATGAGATAGCCTATAAAGCTTTTTAAAACATCTTATTATATTTAGCGAAGTTCTAGGTTCTTTGGAGATACAAAGTCATATACAATGCATAATTATTTTGGTATTTTTACAGTCTAGTTAGGTGATCTAACATAGTGGCATTTATCAGTAATATAAGACTGTAAATGTCAAGTGTTCGTTCAATGAGTGATTTAATTTATAAGTGCTTGGGTGGGGAGGTGCTCAGAGGGATCTAATGTTTAAGGAGCCATGAACCTTTAACACATGCATTACAAGTATGTTTAATTAATGCTTATAACTACTCTGTGCCTAGGAATTAATATTCCATATATACTATGGAAGTATTGGAGACTAAGAGGCTAGATCTCAAGGCCAAGTATCTGGACCTCGGTTGGGTCTTATGGTACAATAGTAAGGGTGAATATTATGGGACCTACTTAGAAAGAGGAACAGTACAGATATAATTAGTTAAGATTAACTCATACTGGAGTAGGCTGGGCCCCTAATCCAAAATGACTTGTGTCCTCATAAGAAGACAGCCATGGGAAGACAGAGATATAAAGACTCCCATGTGATGACACAGCTAGAGATTGGAATTATGCAGGTAAAGCCAAGAAATAGCAAAAATTGCCAACAAACCACCAGAAAATGGGAACAGGTAGGGAAGTATTCCCCATAGTTTTCATAGCAAGCATGATGCTACTAATACCCTGACTTTTGGACTTCTACCCAAACTAGAAATGTGAGAAAATAAATTTGTGTTGTTTGGCTTTTTCAAACCACCCAGTTTGTGGTACTTTGTTATGGCAGCTCTAGGAAACTACTTTTGGAAGTTATGGACATATAAGAATGGCACAGTGGGGAGTAGGCTCTCCAGACTGTGCACTTCTTCTAGGGTGAGTGCAAGGGTGGAAACTGGATAAGAAAGGTATTACTGTAGGTTACCAATATCAGGTCATTGGTTAGAACACAGCAGTGAATTCCAACCATACAGCATTCCTGGAATGGAACTGATCCTGGGGAGGATAATTAAGAGGTAAAGACATGGGCTCTGGTAAATGTTCTATTGTAGATACTTACAAGTTGGTCTACTATAACCAAAAGTGGGCGGGGGGGGGGCTTTTCTATATTTAAAAAGAAATAAACAGTTACTGGTATTTCTCAATTTTTATGGTAGAGCAGGACTGCAAAAATTGCCATATAAGTTGAAATCCTATGGAACAAACTTAAAGAATTATGATTGTTCTGTGACCTTTAAAATTTTTTTTGTGAAAACATTAAAAAGACTTTTACAAACTATTGTGGGTATATAGGGAAATGGCAGGGGGGAAGCACAGCAAAACTAATATTTAACACACTATAATTTAAAAACATTGGAAAAACAGAAACAAAGTCACCGTTTCTTTGTGTTCAAGAATAATTTGAAGAGTGCTTCTCCTTCTCTTGTCCTATAACTTAAAAATATGGAATGAACATCTTTTCTATATTTTGGCAAATTGCTATATAACATTTTAAGTTTGGATCACCTTCCAAAATGTTATCTTTTGTACTTCCAATGTCATTAAATATCTTCAAAAGTTCTTTTAATGTAAAGTTTTTGCTGGCATTACTTCCACTAGGATATGTCATTTTTTTCATGATAACTACTTTCTTCATGTGTGTTGATAAATTCACCTTCACTAATTTCCTCTGGATTCTTATCTAGAGTCTTTCAAATAGTGAGTGTCTATATAATCCATAGTCAGCAATTTCTTCTATTACTCCATTTACATTTTATTGTAATTTCTCTTCTTCTGCTGTTATCACTTTTTCATTTCTTTGCTGTACTTTTATCTTTGTGGCCAATTCTCTCTTTTGATTATCCATTTTTGTAAAATGTTGCATTGCTTTATTACAGGGAGACTGAGAAGCAAAATGACAACACGCTTTGCTGTCTACAGGCAAAACAACTAACAAATGCACACAGTAATAAAAAACAGATTTTTCAAAGAGATGACATCATTGGTCATTTTACACATCTGTTATTCACACAGGGATATTGGACTAAAGAACCATGGATGTTTGTACTTTAAGCAATCACTCATAGATAACATGAAAACTGAAATTTGAACTGTGTTGCAGAGGACTGGCATTAGTGAACCAAAGAAGGTACCTGAAGTTTGTGCATATTAGAACCATCAAAGAGAAGATTCTTCATATGTATAATCATGCATGAGGGGTCAAGAGTTATATAGAAGGAAACTGGATGGGAAGAGGTAGTAAGGGCATAAGAGAGTGGTTCTCAAAGAATAGTCAACAGACCAGAAGCATTGACATTGTCCAGAAACTTATTAGAAATGCAAATCTGAGGTTCTACCTGAGACTGACTGAATCAGAAACTCTGGTAGTGGGACATAGATATTAATGTTTTAATAAGGTCTCCAAGTGATCCTCATACTGTAAGTTTGGGAACCACTGATACAGAAGATAGGGAACGATATTGTGGAGAGTGGGATTGAGTGAGGGTAAACCCCTTATTTTATTTTTTAAATTTTATATATATATATATATATATATATATATATATATATATAATCTTTTTTTTTAATTGAGACAGAGAGAGAGAGAGAGAATATGAATGGGCAGAAGGAGAGGAAAAAACAGGCTGCCCGCTGAGCAGGGAGACCAACAGAGTTAGATCCCAGAACCCTGGGATCATGACCTGAGCTGAAGGCAGATTCTTAACCAACCAAGCCACCCAGGCACCCCATAAACTCCCTTTTCTGGATGTGAGTTGAATTGTTAGAAGAGGTTCTTTAAGTTTCTGTGAGTCAGCATTGCCTCTAGAGATGGCTGCTATGTGGATAGCCTCGTTCTGGTTTATATTACATAAAAATAAAAATTTCTGGGAAAGACCATCATACCCACCTCAGATCTATGCTGTTTTGGCCATGAAAGATCATAGTTAACTGGGGACATTACCTGAGAGGTTTTAAAAGTCATAATCCCAGTAGCTAGTAGAGAAAAATCTTAAATCCGGGTCTTTTTGCCTTGAAACCTCATGTTCTATAACTTCTATCACACTATTTATTCATGGTTAATTAAGACCTTATTCATGGATTCAAATTCAAATTTCACCATTTAATGTGTGTATAGTTTTAGAGATAATAATACCTACTTCAAGTGGTTTTGGAAGGATTTAAAGAGATAGATAATGTAGATAAACTTCCTAGTCTGATCAATAACACTTAATAAGGCCTCAATTCTGTTCCTAAATTCTTACATGGATTCCAATCTCCCATTTCTTGCTACCAATTTTCTATTACAGCTTAATAAATTAAGATGGCAGGGATCTTTGTTTTGTTCACTGATATATTCTAAGATCCTAAAATTGTTCCCAAAATGTAGTAGGTGTTTAATTAAAATGTGTTGAATGAATAAATGACTCCTCTCACTAGTCCTGCTTCAAAATCCTCATTCTTCATAAAGACAACCCAGATACTTTTCAAAACATTAGAATGGTTATGTGAGAATAATATTTGCATGGGATGTGGTATTGTCTAAATTCTGTCTCAGTCAGAGGCATTCTTAATGAGAAGATGGCCACCTAAATAAGTGGATATTCTCAGCATTAGGCATGATGGGATAAAGACAGCATATTCAGGGGGAAATGTAAATCATATTCAAGAAAAGAAGCAAAGGCTACCACTACAAAAGTTCCAGGGTGAACACATCAAAAGGTCAGAAGTTAGAAGAATCAAGTGCAAATTACGGAGTGGAGAGTGAGATGGATCCAGGCAAGTGGTACAGGAATAACAGTATAAAAATTTGATGTCCTATGGTGCTCTCTGCATGGTGCTAAGCCTTGCAGGATTGAAAAATTTTTCTTGCATGCATTTTAAATGCTTTGATTTGTACTTAATGACAGGGAACTTGTATATGCCACTCAGTAAAGATGGATTTGTCCGAGGCCCTGCTAAATCAATGCATATTCACTGAAATCTCTTGTCATTGTTCTGTCAGAGAAAGCTCTGCATCCATTCTGCCACATGGAGATCTGGCTAGTCTGTATCATGTTTGTAACCAGCTGGGACTTTTACTGGCTTCATTATGCCATTTATTTTATCAGTAGACAGTTTTCCTCTAGTCTTTGTTTTCCTTGGTGGAAGTTATGCTCCTTTTGTTTGTGTTATAATAGAGAACAAGCCATTTCCTTTTCAACATTAACAAGCCCATCAGTCATGCACTTTGACTTATAATTTTGAGTGCCTTTCAGCACTTTTAGGACCAAGAAAAGATGACATTATTTTGAGCCACAACATTATGGGGGCAAGAAATTCCCTCAAGAGGTCATATAATCTAATCCCTTGAACATTAGCTTTTGAAGAGCTCATCACTTATAGATAAAATCTTCCTCTTCGCTTTATATTCACATGACATTGAAGGAGGCTACATTTTCTGCAAGCCTAGAGGAAGAGAAAATGGCTTTCTCCAAGCCAAGGAATCTCACTACTCTCATTTACCAAGGTATACAACCTGGCAAAGAAACCTGTAAACGGATCATCAGTTCTGAACATACCTAATAGTTGAAAGGCCAGGTTAGCATATTTGTTTTCTCTTGGTGTATCACAAATTACCACAAATTTAGCTTAAAGCAACACAAATTATTATCTCACTATTTCCTCTTCCCAGCTACTGGTGGTTGAACATCTTTGGCTGGAGAACTAAGATTCCCATTTCCTTGAGAGCTATCACCTGGGGGCTCTAAAACCCGTTCACTATTCCTTGTCAAATGATCATCTCTACAATACTGCAGATTATTTTTTCAAGGCCAAATGAAGAGTATCCTGCTTCTGCTTGAAGTCCCTCTGATCTCTTAAGGGCATATATTATTAGGTCAGACCCAGTCAAAATAATCTCCCCTTGACTAATTCAAAGTCAGCTGATCAGAGACCTTAGTTATATCTGTAAAATCTATTCAGCTTTGCGCAGTCACAAGAGTGATGCCCCTTAACATCCCCAGATTAGATAGGGTATGCAAAAGTAAGAATCTTGGCAACCAATTTAGAATTCAGCCTATCACAAGTGGAGACACAGTAACCTGCTGTATCAGTTTTTGATGCTTGTAAGTCAACCTCAAACTTAGTGACTTAATAATAATTGATTATTCACCTATAATTCTATGAGTTGGCAGTTTGGGCTGAGCTCAGTTGGGCAGTTCTGATCAGCTCAGCTGGATTTACTTGCACAACTGCAATGAGCTGCTGGATTGACTTGGGGCTCACAGGTCTTGGATGATTTTACTCACATTTCTGATGATTTGCAACAAGGCTACCCTTCTCTAGAATCTAGAAGGCTGTATCAGTCTCTTCACACGGTAGCTGGGTTGCAAAAGCAGCAAGAAAAATAGAAAGCACCTTTCAAGCCTTGGGTTCTATCATATTTCCTAATGTCCTTTTGGTCAAAATAAGTAATATGTCCAAGCCACGATTCAAGATGTGGAAAATATATTCTTAATTGTAGGAGCTAAAAAATATTATAACCACCTTTTAAGTCTGCCACACTCATTAGAAATTTAAAGTTATTTAAACAAAGGATAAAGAAGGCCACTGGGAACAGCACCACCACAACAACACAGATGCATTCTACCTCTGAAAAGCAAATAATGATTCTAAAATTCATTTGAAAAAGAACTCTTTTAGTTCATCTTTTGAAGTTAGACTATTCTTTTTGAAACTGGAACTGTCCCATATTTCTTTCAATTTCTATTTTTCCTCTGGTTTCTTTTTAAAGTAGCTTTTCTACTTAAAAATACAATATTGAAAGATATGAATCACTATTTCTCTATTACCTCATGAAAGATTTTGTAACTACATGCACCCTTACAACCCCTTCTTACTTCAGCTTCATTAAAAATTAGGATGTACAATGAGAATATGTAATTTGACTCAATTATATTCAAAAACCAACCAGATTTGGCCCTCATCTCTGACATTGAAGCCCTCAGCATTCAAAGAAAATTACAAATGACTCAGCACATTTAATGATAATGCAGGCAGCTCTCTTTTTTGTGATCAAAGACTGCAAGAATGAATGGAAATCAAGCAAAAGAAAAGATTACAGAATGAAAAATATTTACTTGTCTTCATCTTGTCAATAAAAATAAACCAAATCAAGGAAACTCCCTCAAGTAGTTTCTGAAAAAGCAGAAGGACAAAAAGAATGCTGCTTTAACCTAAAAAAAAAAAAAAAAAAAAAGGCACTGTGACATAGGATTCTGGGGGAAAAAAATGTTTAAGATGAAGATATGAGCATGAAAGAGTGGGGGAGTAAAATGAGTGAAGAAAGGCTGGGTAGTATCTCTAACAAAAGCAAATTCCAAGATTACATGTGGTTAAGACATTTAAATATGAACAACACTGTTATACTTGTGTTTCAGAAAAAAATGTAAGCCTGGGAAAAACACTATAGAGGCTCACCTTCCTCTAATACTATCAGCAGAATTACATTTTTGAACAGAAGTATGTTTGTATCCCTCTCCTGCTTTAAAGAAGAACAAAAGCACTGATAATTTTTCATTATTCCTAGAATAAAGCCCAAACTAGCCCTTGAAGCAACCTGGCTACGACCGAATGGATACAAAAAGCAACTGGCACAGTTATAACTACTATACCTAACAAGAGTTACTTAAATCTCTGTGTTTTTGCTTTACTTTTTCTCCATCCACCTAGAGGATTCATTAGTGTAGTCTTGGACAATTTCTCAAGGATATATAAGTTGCTTTTTTTCCCATCCTGTGTGTTTCACAAGCCATTGTTAATTATTCTAATAACATTTACCCCTGTGCACAGTAAATATTTGTTTATCTGTCTTCACTCAATTGTGAATGACTCTAAGATGGAAACTGTATTGGTCTACTGCTAAGGTAGCACAGAGCCTGAAACATAGCAGGTCCTCATTTTGAGAGAATGATTACATCAATAAATAAACAAATAAATAAATGGAATTTTTGATGAGGTATAAAGGAATCAAGGCCAACTTCTCCAATCAGTGCTTTTGAGCTCAGATTATCAGTGGTCCATGGATTCCCTTAGTAATTGACTTTCCATGTCACCAGTCTTTTTTTTTTTTTTTCTTTTTAAGCTGGGTAGAGTAATTCCAGATGTCAAATTCAGTCAAGTATTGTGCTCTGGAGACTCTCTAATCAGTATTTTGGGGCCGTATACTAAGGTGTCCTTTTATTTCATTGAAGTAGAGATTACCCATATATGCTGTATTGCCTAGACTAAATATGGTTGACACCTATTGGCCTGGAGTAATTACTATTTTTGCCCTTTTTCAATGCCAGTGGTATTCTGTGGATCCTGAAACTGTAGTCATTTCCTATGAGTCTTATGTGATAGGGTATTATGCTGAGCGAAATAAGTCAATCAGAGAAAGACAATTATCATATGATCTCCCCGATATGAGGAATTTGAGAGGCAGAGTAGGGGATTTGGGGGGTAGGGAAGGAAAAAAAAAATGAAACAAGATGGGATCAGGAGGAAGACAAACCATAAGAGACTCTTAATCTTATAAAACAAACTGAGGGTTGCTGGGGGGAAGGCGGGGTGGAGAGGGTGGTTGGGTTATGGACATTGGGGAGGGCATGTGATATGGTGAGTGCTGTGAAGTGTGTAAGCCTGATGATTCACAAACCTGTACTCCTGGGGTAAATAATACATTATATGTTAATAAAAAATGATTAATAAAAAAAAAAAAGAATCTTTAGAGAGTATATGCTAGACTGAATTGGAACCACAATGCCAAGGAATTAGAAGATTTGGATTCTACTTGAAAACCTGTCAGTAACTTGATGTTATATTCATAGGAATCCACTTAACACTGAATTTACTTCAGTTACATTGTCTGGAAAATGAAATAGGGGAAGGAGGGAAAACAATATAATATAGTTTAAGATTTAAAAAAAATTAAATCAAACTCTTGGTTGTACAAAGTTAGAAGAAAGAAACACAGTGTAGAGAAATGAAATGTACAGAACATCCTCAGAGCTTATTGTATTCATTACTTTTTTAATGCTTTCTCCTTACTAAACTTTTTACAAGAATTTCAAGCAAAAAAATGTTGACTGGCTTGTCTATAACATCTTTTCTCTCTAGTGGAAGTGCAAATGAGCAATAAAATGGTTACCTTGCTGGTAATAGAAGAGAGAGAGTGAAAAAGTAGAAGACCAAAGCAATCCATAAATAGGATAATAAGAGCTGGAGTAACTGAGTGGTTTACCAATAATACTATCTTCTTCAGAAGAGAAGGAAAGTGATATATAAATATTACATCAAAGGGACCTTATGGGATTAACCCTATCAAAGCCAATCTGTAAAATATTAGCTTTCTTAGAGGTTAATTATTTTATCAAAAACATTGTGGGAAAAAAAAAAGAAAAAAGTAATAACTTGAAGAACCCAGGTATTCTGTTTCCTACTCTTCTCTCTACTACATCTCACAAAACCCTGTAGTACTGTGGGCTGAAATCAATTTTTAACAGGAAGAATGACTTTATAAACTCCACATTGTTATTAGGGTTATCTTACAACATAAATATTACTGCCATATGTAAAATCTCAGAGTAATTTATTTGCCATTGCCCATGGGATATAATTTAAATACTTTAATAGTAAATAAGAAATTTCCATAGTAATTAATACCTATCCTTTAAGTATCTTCATATCCTTTCACCTCATCGTCCACGATGTGTTCAGCATGCCTTCTTGAATAAAGTTATATTGACAACTGACCATTTAGAACTTTGCAAATGCCCTTGGTCCTATTTGCAATGCTTGATGACCTTCTTCTTCTTGTACTTCAAAGCTCAGTTGTGATAATATTTTCTACTCCTGTGTCTCTTCCACCTCAATTCACTACCATTAATCAACTTGCTTAGACTTGAGAGAAGTTTGGCAGTTTTGTTATTTCTTGAAACCCAGCCAGCATTTTTTTCCATACTTCAGTTGTCACATATATCCCCCTATATTGGTGAATTGTGAAGGACATGAAATTTGGAATCAGAGAGGTTTGGATTTCAGCTTGGCCATAAGACATGCATCTCTGGATATCTTTTAAAACTTCTATTAGTCTTAGTTTCCTCATCTAAAAAAAAAATTGTGAAAATAATGTCAATCCCATAAGACTGTTCTATGGATCAGGTGAAAAAATGCACAGAAATTGTTTACTGCACTGCCTAGAAGTCAATGAAAACTAATAGTGTGGATAATTCTCTCACTAAACTGTGCAATAAAAATCTCATTATTCTCTAGCACCTTTCCATGGTGCCTGTCTCAAATATGAAGAATTTTAATTACTTATGTCATTCTTTCTTCTATTTTCTGAATGTGTAAGTTTTCTCTGTAGTTCTATCTGGAGAAAATATGCTTCCTGTCTAAGACCTAAGCCTACCATCAGGGAGAGGTAGATACAGTTGGGTGGGATGGGAGTATCATGTATCTACCAAGTTATTGGAGAGAAAATCATCTTTTCCTCAAACTGCAAAAATCTGACAGCTACATCAAAAGGAAAATCTCGGGGCGCCTGGGTGGCTCAGTGGGTTAAGGCCTCTGCCTTCGGCTCAGGTCATGATCCCAGGGTCCTGGGATGGAGCCCCGCATCAGGCTTTCTGCTCAGCAGGGAGCCTGCTTCCTCCTCTCTCTCTGCCTGCCTCTCTGCCTACTTGTGATCTCTGTCTGTCAAATAAATAAATAAAATCTTAAAAAAAAAAAAAGGAAAATCTCTTGTTTTTCTCTCTGAAATAGTGGGAGGTCATTCCTATCGCCATTCTTTCTACCTTTATTCCATTTTGAGCTGCCTCCATTCTCCTCCACATGAAATTCATTCCTCACCTTGTTTAGATTTCTTGAAAAAAGTTGTCAGTCACTCACTATTTCAGGACAAATTTCAACAACATTTTGAACTATGGACAGCAGACCACACCTATTCTCCATAGCTGGACATTTCCTCTGTCAGAACATGGTCATGCTACCTCTACCTATGTTGAAAGAATCCATAAGAACAAAAGAGAGTATATAGGCTATTTCCAACACCACCGCTTCTATCCTGGTTTTGAGATGATGAAAAGGGAAATCCAGGTCAGGAATCCAGGAAAGAGGAAATATATGCAGTTTATGGAAGAAATAATGGAAGGATAAGGCTGTAAGGCTTCAGTGACATCAGCTGAAGGTACCAACAGAATAAGCCTACAAAATTAGGCATATAACTAGCTCAACTTGTAACTGCTTAAAATTTTAATCTGTACAATTGATTTTTTTTAAAGATTTATTTGAGAGAGAGAGAAAAGTGAGGGGGAGGGGCAGGGAAAGGGGAAGAAAGAAACTCAAGCAGATTCCATGCTGGGCATAGAGCCTGACTCAAGAGTTCAGTCTCACAACCCTGAGATCATGACCTGAACCAAGACCAAGAGTCAGATGCTTAGTGAACTATACCACCCTGGTACCCTTATACAATCAAAAGTTAAAAGGTTTTTGTACTTCCCCAAACCCCAAAATCCATATTAAAATGTGAGCGTGAATCAGTTCAGTCAACCTAAAAGAAAACACATGGAATTGGAGTCAAAATGAGGTGCTAGGTCTCATTCAGCTACTATCTTCTTCAGAATGTTCCTTCATGCCCTTAAGCCTCTGTTTCTTCATCTTTGGCTTGAGATGAAAGCTTAAATAACATCTAATTGAGGTGTGCATATTTCTACAAACTATAATGAATAAATGCATTCTGAAATATTCAGGCTTGGATAGAACTTTTCATATTAGAATCATGCTGACAAAATCATGGCTAATAGTCCCTATGGTTTCTAACATCCTCAGAAGCATTAAATTTGGTAATTCTATATAATCCTTTTAGCCTATGTATTCCTGTAACATTTAAGATCATAAGCAACTGAGTATGTGGATTCTAATTTCCAATAAGAAAATATTGACTATGAAAGATGATAGCCCAGAATTAATTTCCCAGAAACTAATGAGTGAGTGAAAACAAAGATAATCATAAGAGTCTACCTAACATGGACTACCATGGTGATTACAATCCCACAAAATGCTTCCTACTGACAGACATCATATTAACTCTAATATTAAACAAATTATTGCCAGGGTTTCTAACCAGATGGTCAGCAATCACGAGCTCCTTGCTGAGCAATTCTTGAAGGGGTGCCAAAGCAGTTGTGTGGTTCTCGTGATCTTTCTGGATGTCATCCATGTTGCATCCCATGTGACTTACATCCTGGGGACAAACACTGGCCACAAATGGTCAAAGCACGGTCACTGAGCTGCAATATCACATGATCAGCAAATGCTTTTTGAGCTGAGGAATAGAGGTAAATACATGTAATTGTTCAAACTCCACAATGAAAAGCTACCTTTTTAGATTATTAAATGATTTAATAGAATGTTTTTCTGGTCCCATGATGTCCAGATATGCTTCTGCAGAAATCTAGAGGAAAGGACTGCCTATTATTCCTCAAGGGCTAAGCAACAAAAATACACTACTTGTACTATTTGTAATTGGAAAGGTACTTGAGCCTTTGCACTTGACATTGATGGGAATAGTCTCAGAATTTAAGAATCACAGACTATTTAATTTAGATTATTTAATATTTAATTTAATAGTTTATTTAGATTATTTAACAGTTTCACATTATTTACATCACTATATTCCTTTCAGATAACTTTGTGCTACATACCTCATTGTGAGCCAGGTCTGGAAATTTTTTATTCTTAATATTTGTGACTACATGGGAAAAAAAGGAGTAAAAAGTGCCAAAGAAATGACTTCTGGAACTCTTTCAGCTCTCTGAGGTGAAAGGGGAGAACGGAAGAGTAAGGACAGCTTATGTTCTTATTTGTTCTATCATTGTTTTATGACAGATGACAAATCCTTAACTTTCCAGAGTGTCAGGAACATAACTTGAGAAAACCAGAGGACTTCTGGAGTCTCTGGTAGCGCTGACATCTATGGTTCACACGCAAAATAAATGGAAGTGATTTTAACTGTTGGAAACTTCTTGAGATGGCATATCATTTGTCACAAGACATAAAGATCCTTCATGCTTCTGAGCTGTTGGGAGGTCGGAGAATGAAGGAAGGTAAGAGTGTATACACGTTTGTTTGTTTTCCTTCAATATTTAAATGAAATTAATCATATTTATTTCTGATTACAGGTGTAATCAATTTTTGTAAAAGCATTGAAAATTATAGAATAATAATAAATAAAACGCACTAATAACAACCAAAGAGAAATAAACACTTGTAATTTTGAAATGGAATTCTCCAGTCATTTTTATATTCCATCTCATACACAACCTCAATCTTTAATCTTTTTTTATCTCAATTGTTTTTTTATCTTTAACGAAATTGAGATATCTCCTTACTGTTTATCTTTTATTTATTTTTATTTATTTATTTTATTTTATTTTTTGAAATTCACCTTGAACTTGTTCAATGCCATTAAATATTTTCAACAATATAATTTAAATAGGTATACCTTATGCCATCATATGGATAAACCATATTGTATGTATTCAGTTACTTTCTACCATGAAGTTAATTTGTTCCCAGCTTTTGCCACTACAAATAATGCTGAAATAAACATTTGGATAGATAAATACTTTTGTAAATGTCTCATTATTTTTATATGTAAATTTCCAAAATGAAATTACTAGGCCCAGTACCCAAATTGGTTTTTAGGACATCAAAACATAAATAATTGGAATACTCTTGGGATATATTTAATATTAAAATGATCAATAAGAAACTTCTAGGGGTGTAGAGTATTATGGAGACCACAGAAAAGATCTAAGTCCCATCTTTAGATGGGAAGAACTGCTCCAGAGTTAACAAATAATTTTCTCACCAAGCTATTGTTAGAACCTGAGGTTAGAGTCATAATCTAAATCCCAATTTAGTGGGCTTATGTCCAAAAATAATGTCTTTCTCCTTCTCCCTGACAAAGAATTCTCTCATTATTTAATTTTTAGTGATAAGCTGGAGAAGTTCACAAGAAACAGAAGCACCAGCTCCGTCCCTCCAAGGAGGGTGCACAGTGAAGGGGTCAGGATAGTGCAGCTATCTGTGTATGGGCATGGGACTGAAACAGACCTGGACTGAGCACTTCTTATTTGCTTTTTGAAGACATAGCTACTGGAGTGAGATAGTCCTTTCCTCCCCCTGAAGCTATCTTATCAGTTGCCACTCCTGATGCCCTGTGGACGCAGGGGTAATTGTAAGCATAAACCCTCCCATAAACAACTCAATCAGCCAAGTGCTAAAATTAAGTTTCTTAATTTAGCACTTTGATTTAAAAACCTTTTTCTCTCTCAGTTTCAAGTGAGTTATTTATAAAAGTTTTCACTCATCTGACAGAGTCCAGCTCTTCCAAATCATTTTCCCCTCTCCCCAAGAAACACTTATTTAGTAGCTTGCCTTCTGGAACAATGAAGAAAAGTACTCCTAGGGACCTAGGGACAAAGGGCCTCAGGAATTGCTAGAAATGAATTCCAAATGAGAGGGCCCTGATTTCACTGAATTCAACATCATAAAGCAAGAGCCATCCAGAGAAGTCACTAAGATCATCAGTGCCCTATTTATTGAGTACTTGTTACAGGATATCTGGTCCTGTGTGGAGGCCTGGAATAAGATTTAAATCTGAAATTCACAGATGTTGCTCACGCACAACTTCCAAGTGAATCAGAGACAATGAAATTAGAGCTATAAGAGACTGTAGAGATTACCTATTCTAGTCTTTCAATGAGGCCAGTATATTGGGCAATTGGGCATTCAAGTATGTCATCTTCCATATGCAGCCCTACAGGAGATAGTCAATACGACAAACCAAGAGCTCGGCATACCCCAAATGCCCTTTCAATTACTAAGGGAAGAGTAAACCATTTTCAGTATACTTGCATTCCGTTTCAGTGCATTCTTATCTTCAGCAGTCTAGATCCTTTTAATATTGCCAGATTCTTCTTGTTATTTTATAAATATTGTATAATGTATATATGACTTTTCTTTTGCTTTTGCTTCATAGAAGCTGAGAGGTGAATGTGAAATTCAATTAACATATAAACTTGTCTTTATGATCTATATCTTTTTATGTTTACATGTTGTTGATTTTCTACTTATATTTTATTTGTATCGTAAGTGGCTTGAAATTCTTTATGAAATAACTAAAGTGTGTACTAAATTAACTTAAATGTCTGGCATTTCAGTTCAGTGGAAAATGTTACTGCAGCATTAACCAAAACCTTTGATAACTGAATTGTAAAATGGAATGAGAAGTTGAATGAAATCCTGTTTGAAGTGGCTTTGAATAAATTTTTTAAATGTAGTTTAAAAAGTCTAGATAGTGTGTCTAAAGCATCACTATTAATCAGAATGCTTATCTTAACTGTTTCACTCCTACACTTAGATAAATAGGTATTTCTATATGACAAGGTAAACTGCTACCATAATCATTGTCAGTCTTGACCCTGAGATCATGACCTGAACCGATGGCAGAGGCTTAACCCACTGAGCCACCCAGGCGCCCCATTTGGGTCCAATCATTTTGCTGAATTCACAGGATTGTCTTAAATGGAAAAAATATATATGAAAGTGGTCAAATATATGAGTGTACTTTTAAAATCTATAAAGTAGTCTATCCATATGATCAGTATTTTAAGCAAAATCAGTATAAGGAGATAGCATGTCTAACAATAATTATTTACCTTACTGGATGCTCATTATCAAGTTCAGCATATGAGGATGTTAATGATAATAATGAACTGTGAAGGTCATACTGGGCCAGTCATAGCAGATGCACATTAAAAAAAAAAAAATCAGGATGAAACTCACCCAAGGAATCACATAGACATGGCATGAAGTCAGAGAAAGTTTTGGAATCAAAAGTTAAGAAATGTAAGATATTTCAGCTCTGTCTTTTCCTATTTGGCCTTGAGCAAATCACTTCCTTGTGTGAGCCTTCTTTCTTGTGCTCTGTGAAGGGTATCATAGAAGATGGTCACCCAGGTGCCAGTGTTCTTAGGCGCGAAGATTTTACTGATGCTTATTAATCAGAAAAAAAATAAAGAAGACAAGAATCTCATCTGACATTTAGAAATGATCAGTAGGGGGACCATGAGTTTCCCAGAAATGGAAAATGTAAATTTGAATAAAGACATGATGCAACTTTGAAGGCAAAGTGAATGTGTCTCTGTCAATTCCTGAGTGACAGGCTCCACGGGTGGCTCTGCTGGCCCTGAGAAGACAAACTGTATTTGTAGTCAGCATGGAACAGACTGTAGGTCAGAAATGAGCCCCTGTAGCCACACTTCAATGACTGGATAGCAGCCTTGTCAGATGTGTCTGTGCTCAGTGTCGAGAACAGAGGTAGACATATGCTGGCCATCTTTCCTATCCGTTAATATTCTAGACATTCAGGAAGAATGTGGCATGTCTTGTAGATCCGAAATTTAGA
Organism: Lutra lutra; assembly: GCF_902655055.1. Taxonomy (NCBI): domain Eukaryota; kingdom Metazoa; phylum Chordata; class Mammalia; order Carnivora; family Mustelidae; genus Lutra; species Lutra lutra. Next base: position 159,686,550 of record NC_062279.1, on the reverse strand, counting down.
AGTCAGTTACTGTATGTGCTCAGATTCTCCAAGACAATTTTTCTGCTCAAATGAAAACTTCTACTATTCGAATGTTAAAAGATACTTATGGTCCTCCCCTGTGTTCAACTCTTTCCACTTCTGAATAAACAGCTTAAAACTTTTTCCTTAGATTCCGTCTTGAAATTCCTGCTGATTGATATTGATGTCCTCCTTTGTATCCTTGGTGTTGATAACAGAGAGAAGTTCTAGTCTCTTTGAAGTAAATGTGTTCAAAAGACCCCTAATTATCTTCTCTTAGCTGGAAATCTGTATCTTACTTTACCTCCTGACCAGCACAAATTTATATGTGAAAATGGATGAGACTTTAACAGGAAACATAATGTGTTCTAAAACCAGCACATACGCAAACTTGGGAATAATGAAAGAGACAAATGAAATTTATAATAAAAAGTGGATGAATGCAACTTTATAAATAGGAATAAATAAATGGAAACGCAACTAACTTATGCAACTAAATTATGGAATTGTAGAATTGACAGGAACTTCGGAATCATTTCATCCAAATCCATTGGTTAAGAAATAAGGAACCTGAACTCAAGATGATAAAAATAAACCTGCTCATAGCCAGCCAGCTACTCAGTGATCAAATCAGAATAAGAATTCAGGTCTGTATAACTTATTTATTCCATTTGAAATTATAAAATCATGAGGTCAGGTCTATGCCTTTATTTATGTAATAATAAATTTTTTTTAATACTTTTAGGAAAAAAAATTCTAAAAGTTACTATTTGGGGAGGAAATATCTTGTGCTAGTCACTGTTAAATTTAGGGAAGTAAATTTAAAAACTATGTGCCAGGATGTTCCTTAAAGAATATACTTGAGGTGCCTGACTAGCTGTCAGTAGAGCATATGACTCTTGATCTCAGGGTAGTGAGTTCAAAGACCCACTTTGGGCTTAGAGCTTACTTAAAATACATATGTATACTTCTCCCTCTGAAATTATATAATGAAGAATTTACATAATTAAAATTCTCTGGCTGTGTGTGGCTCAGTTGGTTAAGTGTCTGCCTTAGAATCAGGTCATGATCCCAGGGTCCCAGGATTGAGTGCTGTGTCAGACTCCCTGCTCAGTAGGAAACCTGCTTCTCCCTCTCCTGCCCTCTTGTGCTCTCTCTCTTTCTCACTATCTCTGTTGCTATCTCTGTTTCTCTCTCTCAAATAAATAAAATCTAAAGAAATAAGGAAATTCTCTGGCAAGTATCATAAAGAGCTATCTGCTACCTTAAACCATTAGCCAGGACCCTGCATATTTTCCTCCCTGGAGAGCTCCTAAAAGCTATTACAAAGTACAAGAAAGAAAGAGGCCCAAGGAATGGAGTATAACAGGACCCAGAATAATAAGGATAGGCACCATAAAATGAATTTTATAATAAAGTAATCAAATATTGGATAAATATAACCTGATTAGTCATCAACTGATGTGCTGCAATTTATTCCAGAGATTGGGAAAGAGAATGCAGATGGATCACTACACATCCATCACCACAGCTGGAAAACCAACTTCAAGTTCCCACCCAACAGAATGCAATGTGTAATCATTACTCACATATATCTCCCAGATATATGTACTCATACATATAATAAAATGAACTATACAGACTAATATGTATTGAGTATGAAAAGAATGATATAAAGAGTAGAGAAAGGCAAAAAAAAAGTAGTGGGATAAAAGAAACATTCGGGTAGGGTGCTTTGTGGGCCAGGCTATTTGTGTATAATTACATTTCAATTTTTCAATAAAGAGGTGAAGCAAATAATACTATTCTCACATCGACAATAATGGGACTGATACTCAGGAAGTTTAAATATCCTGCCCTAGCTCATAAAATCTAATAAGTGATAGACATCTGACTTGAAGAGAAGAGAGAAATCCCTATGAACTAGTATAATTAAAGAAAACTTAATTTCATGCAATTTGAGAAGGGTCTAATAGAAGAGAACTACAGAGGAAGCATTCTAGAAGAATAAGCATGGAACTAAGTATGAAAAAATGAAGATAGATGATAGATGATAGATAGATAGATAGATAGATCACCTGAGAAACTAAGCTTCTGATTAAAATCAAATTTATAATACATAGCTCAGGACCCTACCCCAATTAGCTTTGTTTCTGGAAAAGTGTTACTCTTTTCTAAGAAAAGTATAGATCAAAATTGAGTAATTTCTTTTTTTTTTTTAATTTATTTATTTGAGAGAGAGAGAGAGAGATCACAAGTAGGCAGGGAGGCAGGCAGAGAGAGAGGGGGAAGCAGGCTCCCTGCTGAGCAGAGAGCCTGATGCGGGGCTCCATCCCAGAACCCTGAGATCATGACCTGGGCAGAAGGCAGAGGCTTAAGCCACTGAGCCACCCAGGCACCCCAAAATTGAGTAATTTCTAATGACTTCTTAAAATAATCTTGTGGTGAGGCACCTGGGTGGCTCAGTGGGTTATAGCCTCTGCTTTTGGCTCGGGTCATGATCTCAGGGTCCTGGGATCAAACCCTGCAATGGGCTCTCTGCTCAGCAGGGAGTCTGCTTCCCTCTCTCCCTCTGCCTGCCACTCTGTCTACTTGTGATCTCTCTCTCTCTCTCTGTCAAGTAAATAAATAAAACCTTTAAAATAATAATCATAATAATCTTGGGGCATGTGAGGAGGACAGATTCTAAAATGGCCCCATGATACTCACTTCCTGCAATTTGTGTCTTTACATAATCTCCTCCCTTGAGCATGAGTGGAAACTGTGACTTGCTTTAACAGTAAAATATAACAAACATGCTGACATGTCTCTCCTATATCATGTTTACATTATTTAACACTTCATCTTGTTATCCAAGTAGCTCTCACTCTCCTCCTGGCCTTGAAGAATCAAGCCATGTTGTAAACTGCCTACAGGGCAGACTACATGACAGAGAACTGTGTGCAATCTCTTAGAGCTAATGGCCTCCAGTCAATAGCCAACAAACAAAACAAAACAAAACAAGTAAAACAAACCCAGAAAGTTCAAGTTCTACACCTATGAGGAAATGAATTCTGCCAATAATCTGAGTGAACTTGGAACTGAATCCTTCTACAGTTGAGCCTTCAGATAAGAAGGCAATCTATAGGCAGTTTGGTTATAGCCCAGTTAAAACCCTGAAGCAAAAAGAAGAAGGAGGAGGAGGAGGAGGAGGTGGAGGAGGAGAAGGAGACATCTAACTATGCCTAGACTCCTGACTTACATATACTGTGAGATAAAGCCTTGTTTTTGGTAATCTGTTACGTTGCATGGATAACATGATTTCCATGCTGAGAACTTTTCCAAGCTGGAAATTCACAAAAAGTTGCAGTTATTAAGGAATCTCCATCCTGGTGCTATTTGTTGGTTCTAGTTGCCTTTCTGATAGCGATGACTCTTAATGACATAAATGGGTTAACAATTTGCTTAGCTGTTTCTAACACATATGAATCGTTGGAGAGAGTTTCCAGAAACTATTCCTTTCAGTAGTATATCTGGATGATATTACCTGCTATGTCCTTCTACCCTCACATTGTTCCTACTCCTTATATCCATGACCCTTTGAGAACCTCCATTAGGGAATAGGTCACACGAAAGTCCCTGATTAACCAGAGTGTCCATATAAATCATTGAAGTGTCACTACTAGGGTAGTGACAATGGTAGTGGAGAAGAGGAGACATAGACAGGCATGAGAGGTATTTAGTAAAAAAAAAACAAAAAAACAAAAAAACAAAAAAACAAAAAAACGGACAGGATTTGGTATAGGGGATTTGTCTGAGGAATAAGGGGGGTATCAATGATTTATGTCATGGAGAATGAGAGATGGTGGTTTAACTTCATAAACCAAACTGAAGCAGTCTTAAGAGCCCAAGGACAGAGACTGGTTTTTCTGTTTCTAAGATATCATGATTCTGTGTTGTGAAAGCTTGAAATCTGAGATTTCATGGGTTTCAAATCTCGATGGGACTCAAAGGTGATATAGATGCACATTAATCAGTATCAGTAGAGTAAAATAGCACTGTTCCATTAAAATTTTCATGGCAATGGCTTTCACTACAAATTTATAGTTTTGTGTCTTTTTAGACAGCCTAAATCTCCTGGTCTGTGCAGCCATATATAGTCTCCATGCAACTGCAGATAATTTATTTTAGCACTTGAAATAACAATCAGAGTCATTAGATCCTAAGTAATCTAGTACTCACATTTTGTTTTTGTTTATTGTTGTTCTCATTTTGCCAAAATAAAAATAAAGCTGAAGGTTTTCCCAGTTGAATGTGTTTATCCTAGTGGAAAAATATCATAATTTTTCTAGTCCTGGAAGATTTCCAAAGGAAGTGCCAAATGATTTCATGTAGAATTATTTTTATGTATCTTTAACTTTTTTTAGATTTCAAGAGAATTAGTAGGTCCAATAAGATCCCCTCTTACATCACAGTCTATGTGATAGAGAAATTTTTTGTAATGTATTTTGTACTTACAACAAAAATACAAAATTGTATTTTAAGTACATTGTAAATATATCTTAAGATTGAATTTTGTCTCTAATTCAATTTGTGGGTTGTACATCTTCTACAAACTGCCTGTGTCTTCTCTCACTTTCCCTCTTTTAACCACGTCAGTTTGATTGTTAGAAGCTCCTTAACCAGAAGGGTAGAGGCTAAAGAAAAGAACAGTTGTGAAAATCAGTTCAGATATTGCCCTCATAAAATTTTAGTGAAGACATATGAAATTACTGGTTGGAGATTTCATATCTCCTTGCAGACTTTCCTCTATTATGTATAATTGAGTTAGCTATGTATGAGTTTCATGAGCCACTTTAGAAATTATGCATTTGCATAATTTGCATTTGAATATTCAAAAAAAAGTCCCTGAAAAAATTTTAAGCTATTACCTGTGAGTAGATTTTCTTTTATTCCACTTAAAATGCAATATTATTTAGTCTTGCATATTTACCTTAAGTAGTCAGTAGATTTGAACTTAAAAAGTGACCTCTAAAAAAACCACTCATTCACGGGGGAAAAAAATTGGAGAAGAAGAAGAAGAGGAAGAAGAGGAAGAAGAGGAAGAAGAAGAAGAAGAAGAAGAAGAAGAAGAAGAAGAAGAAGAAGAAGAAGAAGAAGAAGAAGAAGAAGGAGGAGGAGGAGGAGGAGGAGGAGGAGGAGGAGGAGGAGGAGGAGGAGGAGGAGGAAAAGGAGGAGGAGGAGGAGGAGGAGGAGGAAGAGGAGGAGGAGGAGATGGAGGAGGAGGAGGAAAAGGAGAAGGAAAAGGAGAAGGATGGGGATGGGAAGGAGGAGGGGGTGAGGAGGATGGGGAGAAGAAGAAGAAGGGAAGAATTTAACCACAAGTAGGTAGATATTAGACATAAAGTAAAGAAGAACTTTTGGGGTGGTAAATAGTGGCTACATTTTGGGGAAAACCTAGGAAAACGAGTAAAGGAATTTTCTTCTAAGCCTTATTTAAATACGGCACATTCTTTACACATTCTTTACACACTGTTTTTCTTGTGGCCTTACTGGAAGGCAAGGTGAGCCAGGTGAAATTGCAGCTCCTTCTAACTCAGTGGTCCTATGCAAATCGTTTCAAAGCCATTTTCTTTAAAATGTTGCTTGCACGTGATTTCCTGCCTTTTTTAAATCCTTACGATATTGCTGATGAATCCTCACATGCATGATAGTGTAAAAAAGTCACTTCTGTTTAGACTTAAGAAAGATTGCCATCAAATCCCACTACACTATTTCAAATGGGGTTACTGCAAAAGCTGTTCAGAAGGCCCAGCAATTACACAGAATTGTAATTCACAGAAACGCAACAGAAACGCAACGCATAAATAAGAAAGGCCAAAAAAATTAATTTTCAAAAGTCTAAAATAATCTCTGGATAGAGCAGCAGTTTAGAGAGTCATAAGCACACTAAAGCTGCATTGACTTATAGTTTGCTATTATAAAATTTATAATGATTACTTGACAGGTAGATCTTTGAAAAAAAATTCCATGTAATTATGTAATATAAACAATATGGCTTGGATAAATCCAGCATAGGAATTGATTTTGAAATATTAATAAGGGGGCAAATCATTGGACAACCTCAAAGGCTTCTGGTACTCAATAGGCTCAAACATTATCTTGTAATCTTCCCTCTCCAAAGCTGGTTCTTTTTCAGTTTTTATGAAGTTAAACCACCATCTCTCATTCTCCATGACATAAATCATTGATACCCCCCCTTATTCCTCAGACAAATCCCCTATACCAAATCCTGTCCGTTTTTTTTTTTTTTTTTTACTAAATACCTCTCATGCCTATGTCTCCTCTTCTCCACTACCATTGTCACTACCCTAGTCTAACTTCTATCTTTTGCCTATACTTCTGCAACAATATCCCACTATTGTACTTTCCAATCCTTTTCTCCTCTCAATGGCTAGTAATCACTTTTCATAATGGCATTCCCAACCTATACCTCTTAAACCTTTTACTCACTTATTACTCCTAAGATAAAGATAGACTTCTTTAAAGTCACCTACAAGACCAATTCTGCATAGTCTATTCCTGCCTGCACCCTCTACCTGAAAACTCTCCGTCTATCTTTTGAGAGTGAGGATGACTTATCTCCTGTGCCATATTTTCCCTGTGAACTGTCCTCCATTTTGAGTAACACCACTAGTGTTTTGTGCTACCCCAGCTCATTCCAATCTCCATCTACCTACCACCTCTGCCTCTCTTGATTGGATCTTTGCTCCTCTGAGAAAGAAACAGGCATTTAATATTGACCACCTAACACGACAGCAGAATTGTCTTTATTCTCACCATTCCAGCTTTCTCTCTCCTGCCAGAGACTTTTTTCCGTGCTTCTCCCTTTGCCCTGGACACACTTCCCTTACCTTATCACTTCATGTATTTCAGTTCAAGTTCTTCCTTTGCTCTCTCACTGAGGCAAAGTCTTTTACAGGCTTTTACAGGCAGGATCAATGCTTAGCACACTGGCAAGTTACAAGCTTTTTGTAATGATTTGAGTACCATCCATCTCTTCACTATTCCAGAAACCCTCTAAAGTCTGGGGCTATATTGTTTTTCTCCTCACTGAATTCCCACGACCCAGCACAGTTCCCTTTAAATATTTGTTGTTTGACGAAATGAATGAATAAATGAATGTCAAACATTCTTAATGGTAAAAATGACAATGAAAACTCAATTTGATATCACTTTCTATGACAATATATACCATGAAGTTGATCATATAAGCAGAACTCCCAAGTTATAAGAAAGTTTGGGTGAATTTATATTCATTAAATATTTCATAATTCAGATTTTTCCTATTTAACTTAGATCCCCCCCAAACACACACACACACACACACACACACACACACACACACACACACACACACTGTTATATTGGCAAGGTTCTACTTTGTGTAAATAATTAAATAAGGAAGACCAAAGGAGAGGACTAAGGACTAATTCATCAACTGATTCATAAAATATTTGCTGGTGCCATTCTTACATTTGGACAAATTGCTTAACTTCTGACAGGTGAGATTCATTTCTTTAAAAGTGTAGATAATATCTGTATCACATGACGATCATTGGGCTAAAACAAGATAAAGTTTGCAAAATTACCCTGCAAATCACTTATTAAATTTAAGCTTTCAGTGATGATTTTTCTATTTATCATATAACACTTAGCACTATTTTATTTTTATTTTATTTTTGCAATAGCAAACAACAAAAGAATTATTTCCATATCTCTATTTTATAGATCATAAACCTCATAGAGTCTAAGGGTCTTGTTAATATTTCCCAGAAATTAACAACAGAACTCATGATAAAAATCAGTTCTGATTTCTACTCCACTGTATAATTATTTTTAATGAGGGACATGTGGTCAGAACTTAAAATACTATAACCTGAGTCTTATCAGGCCTCAGGAGAGAGAGCTGTTGCCATTTAATAACTATAGAGCTAAACACTGGGCCCAATGAACCACTGTGACATTTCTAATCAGCTGAGATAATACCTTTTCTCTAGGTTTGAAAGATTTGCAAGTGAAATAGCCTCTGCAATTAAACAAAACAAAAACAAATAAATAAACTAAAATAATAACTGTATCCCATTTCAGAGACAGAAAAAGATAAAGAAGAACTGAAATTTGCTGATTCATTTTTTTAATCTCCAGTATTTTATTGTTTTATTTTATTTTATTCTGTTGGTTTCAGGAATTTCAGGAATAAAATTTAGTGATCCGTCACTTACATACAACACCCATGCTCATCACAAGTGCCCTCCTTAATCACCATTACCCATCCCCCATCCTCCTCCCCCCTCAACAACCTTCAATTTGTTCTCTATACTTGAGTCTCTTATGATGTGCCTCCTTCTCTTTTTTTGACACATTTTGACTTCATTTTTTTTCTTTTTCAATTTGTATTTTGAAATATCTTTACTGTTTATTTGCAGCTATTTTATTTCATATATTTTGAATATTTTCTGCCTCCTTCTTCTGAATGATCTTTGTCTCTCATACTCTACATACAGATTCTTGCAATCACTACTCTCTCACTTCTTACTGCCATATTAACCAAATGTCTTCATCACTTTCCCCAATTTTTATTGGCATCTTCTCTGTGTCCTTAACAATGAGACTTCCTTGTTATGCGCTTGCTTAACTTATGTATGTTTTTACACAATATTCATTGCCAAGACATCTGGTCCCTTCCAGTCATCAAAAACACATAGAAAAAAGGAATATTCATTTCTTCAATGGAAAACATTTAAATGGTTAAGTAAATTCATTAATTGAGATTTTCCACTAGTTTTTGTTCCCTTTGTTCTAATCTTATCCACCACCACTTAGTATCTTCGTGCCTGTATGTCTGCCCTGTCTAAAGTATTTACAGAGTACCTAATGTTTTAGGCTTTTACCTTCTTGGGATTATAAATACAGAGATAATAGATGGTGGTGATAGACACATACATACATACGTAGAGGGTGCATTTGTCTGTGAGTATATGTGCATGTATTTTGTGCTTCTGTGTGTGTAGTGCCTGTCCTCAAAGATCAGAAAGGGAAACAATTATAATATAAATACCAGTGAAACAAAGTATAATCTATTTCTTTAACGACCCTTAGGCAGTATCCACTGAACTGAACTATGTGAAATTGCCAATATGCAGTTGTTTATGACAACATCAGGGAAAAAAAAAATATATGACTTTGTCATATTATTTAATCTAATCAAGACATCTAAATCAATTTGTCACAAAGGGGAAAAAATGTTGTCCCCTAAACTAAACCCAGTTGCTTTGTCACTATGAACTCAGATAACTGAATTACTTCACTTTTTAAATGAATTAATGGGGGCACCTGGGTGGCTCAGTGGTTAAGCCTATACCTTCAGCTCAGGTCATGATCTCAGGGTCCTGGAATCGAGTCCCACGTCTGGGCTCTCTGCTCTGCAGGGAGCCTGCTTCCTCCTCTCTCTCTCTCTGCTTGCCTCTCTGCCCACTTGTGATCTCTCTCTGTCAAATAAATAAAATCTTAAAAAAAAAAACAACTGCCTTTACTAACCAAGGCAGTTATTTAAATGAATTAATGAAACCAAACTGTTTGGGCCTTCCATTGAAGCATTTTCATTTAAGCAAATTTCAGTTTGTGTGGTTTTACTCACATATAAATTATAAGTAGTATAAGGTCAAAGGACAGTGACCCACTAATTGGTATTCTCTTTTGGCCTCTTCTAGTGAAGCAGGCACAGGGAGGAAAATCTGCCTGGTTGCTCATTCTTGTGCTCCCCGCTACCACTCCCCCACCTCTCTCTCTCTGACTTTGCTCCAAGGCAAGCTTAAGCAAATGTTTTTTTTCCACAGTCAGGCAACATTTATCCTAACCAACATTTACCCAAATCGATACATTTTAATTGAAACTAATGGCAGTTAGCTTAAACCAACAGATTTTTCACTGGCCTAAGTACATTAAATCAATGTATTTCTCAAAATTGCTATATCTTATGTAAAACAATGCATTTTCATTTTATCCAGGACACATTTTTATTCCACTCTAATCTGCCAAGTTAAAGAGCCAGACTGAAGTAATAGATTTCTTTTTTTCATACCAGCCCTAAAATCTTGAATGAAAGAAACATATTAATCATTCAGATGTATGAATTCGATTTCATTCGATTTAATGTAACAGACATTTATTGAGCACCTACTGTTTGTGAGATACCATGTTTGACACTCTGGAGAGTACAAAGTGATTAAGGTAGAGTCCCTGCCCATAGAAGCTCATAATTTAGTGGTGAATACTTCCATGGACAGAATTAATTATAACATAAGACAAACAGCTAAGGAAATGTAAGGGAGGAAGATACTGTGACTGAGGGATTCAGGAGGAGATATGAAGGAGATTACATTTAAGCTCATCTATGAACAATGGATACCTGTGGTGAGAAGAACGTGCTAGATAAGATTGGCTAGTTAGGATGATATATCAGTTTGTTAATAGCAGCTATTATAACTAAATATACCTCCTAAATTTTCAGTAGCTTAATGAAATAGAAATTAATTTCTCTCTACATAATAGTCCACGCTGGCTATTCCTGATCAGCAATCAACTGTCCTTAAATGATGTTTCTATAATGAAGGGTCCTTCCAATTGATGACTTCAACATCTCCTAGGAATTCAAAAACTCTGTATCCAGCAAGCAGAAGGGAAAGAGCTTGGAGAAGACATGTCTGCTTCTAACAGCCTTTAACTGAGAGTGGTACTAGTCACAACACATATGTTTCATAGGTAGAAATAGGATGAAAATGGACTGAAGATGTAGATCTTATCTGAGAAGCTACATCCTTGTGATGACTGTATACTATAGAAGGAATATGAACTTGAGTGGACAGCCAGCTACTTTGCCACAAAGACACCGGGTGAGAAATAGAGTGGGTTATGAATATGGCATAGAACACAGGTAGTGAATGAATATTTTAGGAGGTTGGAAAGGCCAGGGTATGAATAACACCCTAGAGTGTTAATTCTGTACATACTGGGGGACACTGAAAGAGATTAGTTTTCTTGGGGCACCTGGGTGGCTTAGTGAGTTAAAGCCTCTGCCTTCGGCTTAGGTCATGGTTCCAGGGTCTTGGGATCAAGCCCCGCATAGGGCTCTCTGCTCAGGAGGGAGCTGCTTCCCCCTTTCACTCTGCCTGCCTCTCTGCCTGCTTGTTATCTCTGTCTGTCAAATAAATAAATAAAATTTTAAAAAAAGAGATTAGTTTTCTTATAAAAACAGACCCACATGGAGCTAGAGTGGATTATATGCTAAGTGAAATAAGTCAGTCAGAGAAAGACAAATACTCTAGGATCTTACTCATATGTGGAATTTAAGAAAGAAAAGAGATGAGCATTTGGGAAGGAGGAAAAGAAAAAAAGAGAGAGAGAGGGAAACAAGCCATAACAGACTCTACAATTGGGAATAAACTGAGGGTTGATGGAGGGAATTGGGCGATGGATGGGCTAGATAAGTGATGGGTATTAAGGCAGGCACTTTATGTAATGAGCATTGAGTATTCCATGTAAGTGATGAATCACTGGATTCTACTCCTGAAACCAACATCACACTCTATGTTAACTAAACATTAAATAACAAATAAATAAATAAATAAAATTTTAAAAATAAATAAAAGAAACCTCACAATGTCCTTGTATGCCTTCCATCATATGAGGACAGAGTGAGAAGTCAGCAGTCTACAACCCAGAGAGAGCCTTCACCAGTACCTGACTATGCCAGTACTCTGATAGATTTTCAGTCTCCAGAACTGTGAAAAATACATTTACATCATTTATAAGCTACCCACTCCATGGTAATTTGTTATAGCAGCTCAAACCAACTAAGACCAACCTCTATTTTGTTTTCTTAATGGTAAAATTGAAAAAGCAGCACGTCTTTGAGAGCGTGGTTTACTTGTGGTTTCCTTCTAGATTACCCAAGAGGGCAGTAATGGAGACTTCTATAATTACTTCTTTTAAAATGAACATGTATGTTTATATCACCTAGGTTACATAAGCTTAAGAAGAACAATTCATGAGACAATGATGTAGCCATCATTTTTCGAGGAACTACTATTCACTAGGTGTGCTATGTACGTTATTTCTAACTCTTCCTTTTTAAAAACTCATTCCACTTTGGGATTCCCTTGACTTAATGATTTGTCCTTCAGATAGCCTTCCCTACCCTTTGCATTCATTCTGCTGAATTCCATCATTGTGATGTAAGTAAACTGCTTATATTCTCTGTTTTCAAGAAGGTGCACCTGCACTGTACTGGGCAAAGCTGGAAGTTGTATGCCTAATCAGGCACATGACTGCACTCTGCCAAGCAGCCAGCATTTCCATCAGGTGAGCCCATGAGAAATGAAATTAACTCTTACCTTGGCGACAGCCCCCAAACATGTATTTGGTCCTCAGCTAGGGCTTGCTGTCATCTCCTGGAACATTCAATTACATACACAAGACGATTTGCTTCTTTATTGCTTACCTACAATTTACTCATGAGTTTACCTGTGTTAATTATGATTTATTGAAAATTACCTGGTTTGCAAAGTTTTGGAGCTCCATTTTCCTCTTGTCACATTCTTAAAGCATAATATATGATATATACATTTGTTCTAAGTATATATGTGATTGTTAATAAAAAGTGGCACATTCTCTAATAAAGAGAAAAATCCCCTTCACTCCCTCACCCTCAGTGCATTTCCTGATAATGTGTCCATTTTGCCAAATGGAACATTTTCCCCTCTTTGCCTCTCCCAATATAGTTGATTTGATATGGTTAATTAAGAAGAAGAGCCCTTCCTACTTCCTGCTTCTGAGAAAGGAGGGATCGTGTCTTGTGTTGGTTTTTATAATGATTATGGTGTCTGAGAATGCAGGTACTTTATCTTCAATTTTCAAGACCTATGAGACTGCTGCCAATGAGCTTCTTAAAGGCCACTGAGAAACTGAACAGGACCAAGTACCTGGATTTGATCTATTGACTTGATTCCTTTATGCAAATTTCAAAATACAAATCTCAGCTAAGGAGCATTAGCTGTAGAATCTCTTTAATTTATCACCATGTATGGCTCTTATTAACTTCCTACATACACGTGGAAGTGCTAAACTACATACTTTGGAACAGGATACTGTGGGTTAAAGTCTTTGTTCTACCACTTACTGATTATGTGATTGAGGACAAAGACTCAACCTCTTGAGTGGTAGCTTTCTTTTCTGTATAAAAAGAAATAATAATTAACTTAGAAATTATTTTGATAGATAAACATGGAACATATTTAGAGTCTACTACAATGCCAGCCACCTAATAGTTAATATCAATATTAATATCAATCTGTATAAATATATGGCATATGCTTAATGTTTACATACTAAGATTTATATGTTTTATATATTAAACAAATTGAATGGCACTTTTCCTTTTGCCCTGGATTTAGTGCCTGGAGCCCAAAGCCAGAGACAAATTGGTACTGAGTTGCCTACATGCATAAGAGAACTCATAATACTGGATCCTGCCAGCTCCTACTGGGTCATACTTTTGGGCAGTAGAACAGCCATGCTATCAAGTGCCTAAAACAAAATATTCCAATATCCCCTTTCTGATTAAAAACTATGACTGGAAAGAAAAATAGTTGACTGAGAATGGTTGACCTCTTAGGGACTACAGTGTTTATGGTTAGAAAAGAGGTGTTCCTCCACTACTTTGCAACGTTGTCACAGTGATAGAACCACTCTTCTAGAGACTGGCATTGTCCGAAGAAGGAAAGACTTGCATTGCCTCTCTGTTCCATGCTAGATAACTGAGGAACCACAGAATCAATCAAGGTGAAAGTATGATTTGTTTGGAGAGAATAACTTGCATTTTCTGAAGGTTAGGGGTGCATAAGAACATAGAGACTGGGGTCAAGTGGAGATTTCTGAAGATGAGAGACTTGCTTTTGACAACAGGATAAAAGGAATCACAATATCATATGCCTAGGAAAAAGATGGGACAATTTCCCAACTCATCCCAGTTTCCCACAGTCCTTAAGAAGCATTGATAAAGAAATCAGTTATTCCTGATTCCAGAGAGACCAGCCCTTTGAGGTACCCTGTACTGGCCACGTCTTAAAAAAAAAGAACATGTTGAAGGCACGGATCACTAGTAGAAGAGAAGCATGACTGCCCTCTCTGAATGGGTTAGCCAGCGTAGAGTGTTTGATTAAAGCTGATCACTGCTTCAACAAAAGCTACATGCATTAACCATGTGGAAGACAATTCTTTGGCAGAAATGTCAAAAATGAACAGAACTGACCAAGCCAGAGTTAGATTAGGGATATCTCCCCACAATTAACAAGCCTGATAAAATTATGTCTTCCTCACCTATTTCCCTTCCCATCCTTCATACAAGAAGCTTTAAAAGGGAACAGGTGGGCGGACAAGATGGCGGGGAAGTAGGAGGAGGTGCCTTTTCAACCTGTACCCTAAAGTGAGCTGATTACCTACCAAAGAACTCCGATCATCCATGAAATCAGCCTGAGATCAGAATTATACACATCTGGATCTCTACAGGGGCAGAAGACGCCAGTGGGCAGGTAAAGCGGAGTGGGAAAAGCATACTGATATGGGAAGATAAACAAAAGGGGGAGGGAGCCACCAGAGGTGACCGGTTGGAAGGTAATACCCCCAATACAAGTGAGAGTGCCCTGCGTCTGGGGACCAGCATTAACCAGCATTAACCAGCATTAACATTAACCAGCATTAACTCCAGCATTAACTTGGAGACTGGTTGAAAGCCCTCCAAAAGAGCAAAAAATCACAGGGGGGAAATTGTGGGAATCGGGGCGGCTAGGGACAGGGGCTTAAGTCCCCGGTCCCAGGACAGCCTCCTCTGGCGCTGAGCCAGAGAGAGTGCGGCGGAGAAACCAGGTCTTGGTCCCTGAGCCGCCAGCGCACCCAAGATTGCGTGGGTTCTGGCCCCTGTGAGGGGACAGGAGCCACGCCGGCAGGACAACAGAACGCGTGAGCCCTGCTACAGAGCCTGAGATGCGCGTGCCCCTCATCCTCCCCTGAGAGAGGTACAAAGGCCCAGCCGGCGCTCTTTGACACATGCCATTGTTTCAGAGCCTAAGACGTGAGTCCCAAACTCTCCCCTGAGAGAGGTGCCAAAGGCCCAGCCTGGTGCTTTCGGACCTGCGCCCCGTTCTCAGAGCCTGAGACGCGCGTGCGACCCACAGCCTCCCCTGAAAGAGGTGCGTGCAAGCCGGGCGCTCTTAGAGCCAGAAAGACCAGGCACTCCCAGCCCGGGGCCAGCGGGAAAATCTCAGTGTGTGATCGCTGCTTGGAACCTCTCTGGTGGTCTCGAGCTGCCCAAACAGCTGCCACTGCTTTGGTTTTGGGTACAAGCAGAAGATCCTGCATCCCCAGGGACTGCGACTCAGAACCTGCTCTGCCAGCGGCCAAGGGGGGATTTATATGGGCTCTGAAGCACCCACAGAAGAACAGACTGAGGCTTCTCTCTGAGAGGGAGGTCAGGGTGCAGTTTGCTTTCCTCTAAACCTACAAAAACCATCAAAAGCGGTCAAGGTGGGAGGAAAAAAAAAAAAAAAAAAGGTGAACAAACATAAAAACCTCCAGAGAACAAAAGCCTGAAAACCAGTTTTCTCAGAGCCCACCCCCTTGAGGGGGACTGGAGGACTTAACTCAGGGAACATCATTGACTGAAAACCCACGTGGCAGGCCCCTCCTCCAGAAAACCAACCAGGAAAGAAAAAAAAAAAAAAAAAGACTACAAGAGAACCACCACCACCACTTCATAGGACAACTTTTATTTTTAATTTGTTCCCACTATTCTTGCTCATTTTTTTTATATAGATAATTTTTTAACCTATTTACCAACACAGCGAGCTGTCCAGTACATCAAATTCCATAATAACCTTCTAACCTGAACTTTTTGATACATACGCCTGTGTTTTTCTTTTGCATTTCTATTTTTTGAATTTTTTTTAAATTTTAGTTTAGTTTAGTCTAGTTTATTCCTTTTTTATTTTTATTTTCTAATATTCATATAGAGTTAAACTTCAAAGTAATCCCCTTTCCCCAATCAATACTACCCCTATAGGTAAACCAATTTTTAATCCCCCTTTAGCCTAGGAAATTTGAGTCCTTTAACAAAGATATCAAGATACATCCAGGAAGAATCAAAACAACCTTCCTTGCCCACACTGAGAATTTATAACCACTCTCCCATCTTTTTCTTCCACCAGTGTTTCTGTGTTTTTGTGTTTGTCCTGATAGTATATAAAACTTACACTTGGGGTTCCTTTCGACAAGTTTCTTCCTTTATTTGCATATATTTTTTTTTCTCTTGTTATATACTTTTATCAGTCTTTTTGTTTGTCTGTTTTTGTTTGTATACCTCATAAATCTTACCTTGGGGCCCATTTGGGCTGAACCTTCTCTTTCATCTTCCCTTTCTTTCCTGTCTCTCTCTCTTTTTTTTTTTTCTTTTTCTTTTCTTTTTTCTCTCATTTGGGTGGGGAATCCTGATTGCTCAGAAGTGTTCCAGGGTGCACCCAGACTGCACCATGGTCGATACAACCAGCTACATCTGTTCAGTCATCTCTCACCAAAATGACTAGGAAGAGGAATGCCCAACAGAAGAAAAATACAGAGGATGGACCTTCTGCAACAGAGCTAACAGCTATCAACATAGACAATATGTTGGAAAGAGAATTCAGGCTAACAATTATCCAGGCAATAGCTAGGTTGGAGAAAGCCATGGATGACCAGACAGAATTGATTAGGGATGAGCTGAAAGCGACCAGACAGGATGTTCACAATGTTAGGGCAGAGCTAAAAGCTACCAGGGCTGAGGTTCACAATGCTCTCAATGAATTCCAATCTAATCTAAATTCTCTCAAAGATAGGGTAACTGAGACAAAAGATAGAATTAGTGATCTGGAGGACAAACAGATAGGGGGAAAAGATCAAGAGGAAGCCTGGAACAAACAGCTTAGAAACCATGAAAACAGAATCAGGAAAATAAATGATGCCATGAAATGTTCCAACATTAGAATTATTGGAATCCCTGAAGGGGAGGAGAAAGAAAGAAGTCTAGAAGATATAGTGGAATAAGTTCTTCATGAAAATATTCCCAATCTCGCGAATGGAACCAGCGTTCATGTACTAGAGGCCGAACGGTCTCCACCCAAGATTACAGATTCCAGAAAAACATCAAGGCAACTGATAGTCAAGTTGAGGAATCATAATTGTAGGTATAATCTCTTGAAAGCCGCTAGGACAAAGAGGCTCCTTACTTACAGAGGAAAGCCCATCAGAATAATGTCAGACTTGTCTGCAGAGACCTGGCAAGCCAGGAAGGGCTGGCAAGATATATTCAGGGCACTAAATGAGAAGAACATGCAGCCAAGAATACTTTATCCAGCAAGACTGACATTCAAAATGGATGGAGAGATAAAGAGTTTCCAAGACCAGCAAGGCTTAAAAGACTATGCAACCACCAAGCCAACACTGCAGGAAATATTAAGGGGGGTTCTATAAAAGAGGAAAAATCCTAAGAATAGCATTGAACAGAAATATAGAGGCAATCTACAGAAAGAAAGACTTCAAAGGTAACACGATGCCAATAAAAACGTATCCATCAATAATCACTCTCAATGTGAATGGCCTAAATGCGCCCATAAAATGGCACAGGGCTGCAGATTGGATAAAACGACAGGACCCATCCATGTGTTGTCTACAAGAGACCCATTTTGAACCTAAAGATACACCCAGACTGAAAGTGAAGGGATGGAGAAGCATCTTTCATGCCAATGGGCCTCAAAAGAAGGCTGGGGTAGCGATTCTCATATCAGATAAATTAGATTTTAAACTACAGACTGTAGTCAGAGATACAGAAGGACACTACATAATTCTTAAAGGGACTATCCACCAAGATGATCTAACAATTGTAAATATCTATGCCCCCAATATGGGAGCAGCCAATTACATAAGAAAACTGTTAATCAAGATAAAGAGTCATATTGATAGGAATACATTAATAGTAGGAAATCTTAACATGCCTCTCTCAGAAATAGACAGATCATAGAAGCAGAAAATCAATAAAGAAACAAGAGCATTGAATGAAACATTAGACCAAATGGACCTCATAGATATATACAGAACATTCCATCCTAAAACAACAGAATACTCATTCTTCTCAAGTGCACATGGAACCTTCTCAAGAATAGACCACACACTGGGTCACAAATCAGGACTCAACCAATACCAAAAGATTGAGATTATTCCCTGCATATTCTCAGATCACAATGCTTTGAAACTGGAGCTCAATCACAAGGAAAAGTTCAGAAGGAACTCAAACAACTGGAAGCTAAAGACCACCTTGCTTAAGAATGCCTGGATCAATGAGGATATCAAAGAAGACCTGAAACAATTCATGGAAACCAATGAGAATGAAGACACTTAGGTCCAAAACCTATGGGATACAGCAAAGGCGGTCCTAAGGGGGAAATACATAGCCATCCAAGCCTCCCTCAAAAAAATTGAAAAATCCAGAACACAGCAGCTGTCTCTACACCTTAAAGAACTGGAGAATCAACAACAAATCAAACCAACTCCACACATAAGAAGGGAAATAATCAAGATTAGAGCTGAGATCAATGAGGTAGAAACCAGAGATACAGTAGAATGTATCAGTGAAACTAGAAGCTGGTTTTTTGAAAGAATCAATAAGATCAATAAACCATTGGCCACACTAATCCAAAAGAAAAGAGAGAAAGCCCAAATTAATAAAATTATGAATGAAAAGGGAGAGATCACAACTAACACCAAGCAAGTAGAAACAATCATCAGAAGTTATTATCAACAGTTATATGCCAAGAAGCTAAGCAACCTAGATGAAATGGATGCATTCCTGGAAAACTATAAACTCCCAAAATTGAACCAGGAAGAAATCGACAACCTAAATAGACTGATATCTAGTAATGAGATTGAAGCAGTGATCAAAAACCTCCCAAAAAACAAGAGCCCAGGACCTGACGGATTCCCTGGGGAATTCTACCAAATTTTCAAAGAAGAAATAACACCTATTCTCCTGAAGCTGTTTCAAAAAATTGAAGCAGAAGGAAAACTTCCAGACTCTTTCCTTGAAGCCAGCATTACCCTGATCCCCAAACCAGGCAAAGACCCTACCAAAAAGGATAATTTCAGACAAATATCACTGATGAATATGGATGCTAAGATACTCAACAAGATCCTAGCAAACAGGATCCAACAGCACATTAAAAAGATTATCCACCATGACCAGGTGGGATTCATTCCTGGGCTACAAGAATGGTTCAACATTCACAAATCAATCAATGTGATAGAACAAATTAATAAGAGAAGAGAGAAGAACCACATGGTCCTCTCAGTTGATGCAGAAAAAGCATTTGACAAAATCCAGCATCCATTACTGATTAAAACGCTTCAAAGTATAGGGATAGAGGGAACATTCCTGAACTTCATCAAATCTATCTATGAAAAACCAACAGCAAATATTATCCTCAATGGGAAAAAGCTTGCAGCCTTCCCATTGAGATCAGGAACACGACAAGGATGCCCACTCTCACCACTCTTGTTCAACATAGTATTAGAAGTCCTAGCAACAGCAATCAGACAACAAAGAGAAATAAAAGGTATCCAAGTTGGCAATGAAGAAGTCAAACTCTCTCTCTTTGCAGATGACATGATTCTTTATATGGAAAACCCAAAAGATTCCACCCCCAAACTACTAGAACTCATACAGCAATTCAGTAACATGGCAGGATGCAAAGTCAATGTACAGAAATCAGTGGCTTTCTTATACACTAACAATGAAAATACAGAAAGGGAAATTAGAGAATTGATTCCATTTTATAGCACCAAGAACCATAAGATACCTGGGAATAAACCTAACCAAATAGGTAAAGGATCTGTACTCAAAGAACTACAGAACACTCATGAAAGAAATTGAAGAAGACACAAAAAGATGGAAGACCATTCCATGCTCTTGGGTCGGAAGAATAAACATTGTTAAAATGTCTAAACTGCCTAGAGCAATCTATACTTTTAATGCCATTCTGATCAAAATTCCACTGGTATTTTTCAAAGAGCTGGAGCAAATAATCCAAAAATTTGTATGGAATCAGAAGAGACCCCAAATCGCTAAGGAAATGTTGAAAAACAAAAATAAAACTGGGGGCATCACGTTACCTGATTTCAAGCTTTACTACAAAGCTGTGATCACCAAGACAGCATGGTACTGGCATAAAAACAGACACATAGGCCAGTGGAACAGAGTAGAGAGCCCAGATATGGACCCTCAACTCTATGGTCAGTTAATCTTCGACAAAACAGGAAAAAATATACAGTGGAAAAAAGACAGTCTCTTCAATAAATGGTGCTGGGAAAACTGGGCAGCTATATGTAGAAGAATGAAACTCGACCATTCTCTTACACCATACACAAAGATAAACTCAAAATGGATAAAAGACCTCAACGTGAGACAGGAATCCATCAGAATCCTAGAGGAGAACATAGGCAGTAATCTCTTCGATATCAGCCACAGCAACTTCTTTCAAGATATGTCTCTAAAGGCAAAGGAAACAAAAGCCAAAATAAACTTTTGGGACTTCATCAAAATCAAAAGCTTCTGCACAGCAAAGGAAACAGTCAAGAAAACAAAGAGGCAACCCATGGAATGGGAGAAGATATTTGCAAATGACAGTACAGACAAAAGATTGATATCCAGGATCTATAAAGAACTCCTCAAACTCAACACACACAAAACAGATAATCATATCAAAAAATGGGCAGAAGATATGAACAGACACTTCTCCAATGAAGACATACAAATGGCTATCAGATACATGAAAAAATGTTCATCATCACTAGCCATCAGAGAGATTCAAATTAAAACCACATTGAGATACCACCTTACACCAGTTAGAATGGCCAAAATGAGCAAGACAGGAAACAACATGTGTTGGAGGGGATGTGGAGAACGGGGAACCCTCTTACACTGTTGGTGGGAATGCAAGTTGGTGCAGCCTCTTTGGAGAACAGTGTGGAGATTCCTCAAAAATTAAAAATAGAACTTCCCTATAAACCTGCAATTGCACTACTGGGTATTTACCCCAAAGATACAGATGTAGTGAAAAGAAAGGCCATCTGTACCCCAATGTTTATAGCAGCAATGGCCACGGTCGCCAAACTGTGGAAAGAACCAAGATGCCCTTCAACGGATGAATGGATAAGGAAGATGTGGTCCATATACACTATGGAGTATTATGCCTCCATCAGAAAGGATGAATACCCAACTTTTGTAGCAACATGGATGGGACTGGAAGAGATTATGCTGAGTGAAATAAGTCAAGCAGAGAGAGTCAATTATCATATGGTTTCACTTATTTGTGGAGCATAACAAATAGCATGGAGGACATGGGGAGTTAGGAGAAGGCATTTGGGGGAAATTGGAAGGGGAGGTGAACAATGAGAGACTATGGACTCTGAAAAACAATCTGAAGGGTTTGAAGAGGTGGGGGGGTGGGAGGTTGGGGGAACCAGGTGGTGGGTATTAGAGAGGGCACGGATTGCATGGAGCACTGGGTGTGGTACAAAAACAATGAATACTGTTATGCTGAAAATAAATTTTTAAAAATGATTAAAAAATAAAAAAAAAATAAAGAGTTCTGCAAAAAATAAAAATAAAAAATAAATAAAAGGGAACAGGTACTAGAATAGGATGAAAAAGGAAAGTGAAGGCCCTTTTCAACTTCAGATCTCTTTGAGCCACAGGTTAAGTGTGTGCTGAGGGAAGTGGTGAATGATAATAATGAAAATAATAATTATTGTTATAATAGCTAATACTTCTGTTTCTTTCATTCTACACCAGGCAATATTCCACATTCTCCATTTATAGAAAATCACAAGAGCTATATGATGTAGGCTACTTTCCTATCTCCATTGCATTGCTGAGAAAATGGAGCTCATTTGAGTGTGAGTAAGTAACCCAAGAAACTAGACGTAATAGATAGGGGTTTTTGGATTCAAATTAATAGAGTCTGGTTCCAGTATTTGTACTCCTAAACTGGAGTTCAGAATTGTAATATGGACTAAGATTTTAATATTCAAAATGTATACAGATATTCACTAAAGGACATGAGAAGATAAGTTGACAGAACAACTTTGAAGACAGATATTGGAGAAAAATAAATGCATCTCATATTTATATCTCATCAAGTTGACTGCTCAATAAACTCTCAATAAACTGTTTTTTAAAGTATAATATTTATGATATTTAGTACACACATATTATATAACATGTATATTACAAATTGAAGGCTCATAAGGGCACCCAATAAATTTTTTAAAAGAATAATGTTTGCTGATATAACAATAATTACTGTGTATCATTTGCTACTATAATGTATAACATATGTGAAGTTCTATGCAAATGTTCATAATTGAAATTATTGATCACAATATATTGAATTTATCTTTATTTTCTAGATGTTCATCATGAGCTTTCCTTATTGAAAAGCCTGAGAAGATAAACACTGATGCATCCTCCTAAGAAAACAAACTCTCATTCTTTATATTTATGTCATTACAATGGAAGTGGTAGATGCTTGATCACAAGGGAAGTTTAATATTAGATTGAAGAAAATATTTAAAAATACAGAGACCAGCTAAAACAAGTCTATACAGGCACAGGGGAGGGTCCTGGTGACATGCTAGGTCTTCTCCACATCTAATTTTGATAATATGATTGATGATGTGATTTCTCATAAGTGGTGGAAAGAAACAACATCAAAACTAATCACATTATGCTGGTATTTGGAAGTCTAAATAAAAGGTATGTGAACTCATTACAGGAAGATATTTTTTCATTTGAAATTTAAATTTACCAGCCCATCCATATTTGTCTGGAAAACTTGTGAATTTGTTTGTAGATGAAAATGACCAGAGTTGAGCAATCAGTTCCAACTGATTACAGTTTATAATAGGCAGCCTAGGGACTTCCTGGCAGTTACAGAACTGCCTTTACAAATCTCAAGAATAGGGAGGATGCTGCCATGCCCTAAGTCTCTGTAACCATGTTTCTCTCTCCCTTAAAAAAAAAAAAAAAAAAGAAAGAAAGAAATGACCCTCCAGATGCTAGTGAAATTTCTCTTTGCAAATTGAGCCTTCTCTGTAGTTTGATTTTTTTTAATGGAAATATTTAAGAGTTTTTAGTTGAGAGGATAGTGTGCCTTTATTTCATAGACGTTTCAGTGATACAGTCATGGCTGTGTGGCTGTCTCTACCAAGGGGGAAATTAACTTTAATATAAAAACGCAGCTAGGAGAACTCAAGAAGTCTATCATTTTTCCAATATGCAGTATTCAAACCCCACAGTTGCACACCCTACACTTAAGCTATCAAGAAATTTAGGCTATTTGAAATGTTACAAATGTGCAAGCAATACCCATTATCCTAGATGGGCGATACAATTTATGGAAGATATAATAAATAGAGGGAAATTTAGTATGTTTGTTCAATATAGAGTAGGTAATTGAAGTACAGGATCCAAAGTAAAACCATAAACAATAATTAGATAGTGGAAATGTGGAGTTGGCTGTGACCCACATAATAATACAGCTGAGCATCAGCAAAGACAGAAGCTGGCTTGCAGTTGAAAGCAGATTATAAAGGGAATGTATGTTTAATAAACATCTGGAGAAACTGTGATAATATCCAAAGAAGAATCTTCTGAAGAAGGGAACTCTCTAATCTTAACCTTACAATCTTAATTTGTGGAGGAACATATGATTACGTAGATGTTATTATGTACATCTGGAGTGGAGTTAGCGTGATGCCGCTGGGAGCCTCAGCATTGAGCAAATTGCAATAAAAATGTGTAGACTTGCTTCGTGCAGATAGTACCACTGATAGTTTCCAACTTAGAGTTCTCTTCAAGGTTGTTGTACTCCTTAGGGTCTTGGGTGCAAATAACAGAAAGAGAATCTGTCCACTTTAAGGAAAAGTATAATTTAAGGGAGGGATATGAAAAGCTCACAGAATTACTGGTGAGTTGGAGGAAAGGATTTGAAAAATGAATAGGCCTAGGCAGCAGGAACAAAGTGAAAAATGCACTGTAATTTCAGTTGTAAGACACATTGTCTAATTAGCTTGGACCACTGACTCAGAAGCCAAGCTTACCAGGAGAGAATACCTGATTGGCTGATGGTTCAGTGAATGAGCACCCCTCATTGTACAGAACAGACATGGTTAGAATATGGCCCTTGAAACTTTCCTCAGGAAGCATGTGCTTTTTGGTGCCCATTACATAATCAAATTGCAGGTATAATCATATAATAGGTACTTTTGAGTGTCTATGATATAATAATACATAATGTAAAACATACAACGATAACACATAAAATAAAATATGCTGGGGGTGCCTGGGTGGCTCAGTTGGTTGAGCGTCTGTCTGCCTTTGGCTCAGGTCGTGATCCCAGAGCCCTGAGATCAAGCCTGACATCAGGCTACCTGCTCAGCAGAGAGCCTGCTTCTCCTTCTCCCTCTGCCTGCTGCTCCACCTACTTGTGGTCTCTATCTCTCTCAGATAAATAAAATATTTTTTAAAATGCTGGAACACACTAGGATGCAAGAGTTCTACCTTTTATGAATTTCTTTTATACACGAATCATTGCAGGAAGTAGGAGAAAACAGTGTGAGACAGAGCCCAATAAGGTAACTACTACTATCCCCATTTTACGTATTAGCAAAGAGAAGCCTAGAAAAGTAAAATAACACGCCTCATATGACGTAGCCTGAAAGGAAGGAAATGAATGTCATATGTAATGTACAATGAGGTGGTTAAGGTGACCATAATTTATTGACCAAGTTGGGAAAATTTCGAGAGTGAAAGGATCACCATTACTCTTTATGACAGAACAATAGGTTTAGACATTAGTACCCTTGGCATATCATATCCTTGGCATATTAGAATGCAATAAGCTTGAGAAAAACAACATCATACAAAGGACACAGCTTATTGGCTTTTCTCACTCTAGCCTGAAGCAACCAGAACAGTGTTGCCCAAGTGCTGCCCAGAACTTTCTACAATGATAGAAATATTCTATTTCCAGGTGCCCAATATGTGGAATCTGTCCAAAGTACAGCAGTCACTAACCACATCTGGCTACTGACCCTTTGAAATGTAGCTAGTATGACTAAAAAGCTAAATTTTTAATGTATTTAATTTTAATTGATTTAAATATAAATAGCTACATGCCAAGTGGCTACCAATAAGGACAACACAGAACTAGATTGTGGCTTACTTTAAGGTGTATTAGATTTTTACAACTACTTATAATACTTTGAGAGGTGTTTTAACCTGGAACTCTATCAAGACAATAGTTGCCCTTTAGACTAAAAATGAATAAGTGAAAATACATACGACTAAAGATGGCAGATGATACCCACAAATCTCTGGTGTTTATTCTGAATTCCACTTCACTAAGGAATTGTGAAACTCTGGATATTCTCTTTATTTGTTATTGTAGGGGAGGGAAAATAGGTTCTTGGTTGAGCCTCTTCCCTGTAATAAAAGATTAACAAGAGAAAAACAAGAAAGTTTAATAACATGTATTCCCAGGATACGAAGGAAAAGTGGGTAACTCCTCA
Source organism: Lutra lutra (assembly GCF_902655055.1). Classification (NCBI taxonomy): domain Eukaryota; kingdom Metazoa; phylum Chordata; class Mammalia; order Carnivora; family Mustelidae; genus Lutra; species Lutra lutra. The sequence goes on along the minus strand of NC_062279.1, from coordinate 159,660,801 downwards.
AAATGGCCCAAACCACAACCCGAAATACCATAATCCGCTGTTCGTTTTCCTCTGCTACATTATGGTCATGGAGGGTTGGTTGGGTTGGGTTGGGTTTTACCCATGATTGATCCTTTGCTTTAGAACCATATAGTTCTCCACCCCACTGGGGCTTTACCCAGGAATGGCCTCTGTCAAAGTAATCCCTGAAGTCCTCAACTCTTTCGTTACCTAGCTGCCTCTGAGTGCTTCCACGCTGCTTCTGTGGGAAGAAAGGAATTTTTCTCATTTTTGGGCATAAAGAGTTTCTGCAGCTTGGGCTTACCAGTTTGGATCCCATGTTGGACTAAGGTCTTGGATGCTGTCAAGCAGTGTAATAGCCTGGCCGTACATACAGGCTCCAGTGAAATGGAATACATTTGCAAAGCAATTCGATCTATTACTAACCAGATGATCCTGTGCAAATTATTTAACCTTCTTACGTCTCAGTCTCCTTGTCTAGAAAACAAGTTTAAAATTACTTTCCTTGATGAGTTACTTGGGGCTGTGTATGTAAACTAACAAGCATAATTTATAAGATAGAATCAGTGTTGGGCACCTGCGTTCCTTAGTCAGTTAAGTGTCTGCCTTCAGCTCAGGTCATGATCCCAGCCAGGGTCCTGAGATCTAGCCCTGCTAGATTCTCTCTCTCCCTCTGCCTGCCACTCCCCCTGCTTGTGCGCTCTCTCTCTGTCAAATAAATAAATAAAATCTTAAAAAAAAAAAAAAGAGTCAGTGTAACTCAAGTCAGCTCTATTTCTCTGAATCCCTAGCAAGTATGCTTGGAGTGGAGAAATGTGGTGTGGAGCTGACAGTTTAGTGGGCAATCCTGCCAACACACCAATCCTTGCCTTAGTGATTTGTGTTATGATTGGTCAAGTATCGTGTTCTTTAAGATGCTAAGGCAGCTAGGGAAGATCTCCAGGGAAAAAAGACTAAATATTCCCCAAATGCTACTAATACAACCTTGGGAACTTTGTACACAGCCAAGTCTTACAAAGTCAAAACCCATATTCACAACTGAATGTAAACATTTTGTTTCTTTGTTTTGGCTTTTAATTTGCTGTGTTTTTCTATATTCACTCAAGAGTGTGTCCAGTCTTAAGAGCCAACTGTGTAATCATAAGCTGTACTGTTCTTGTTGATGCATTTTTCTCAACTGTGCCAAACACTGTGCAATTTGCTAGACATACATTGGTGAATAAATCCGAAGAGGCTTCTGCCCTTGTAGTGCTTATAATCTAGTGTGGGGCAGACTGTTTATGTTCACTGTCATTATGACCAGCCTTCCCTGACACTTTTAGGCATGTCATAACTTCTGTGTGTGGGCCAATGTTTCTCAGATTGTCAGGGTTGGAGGAACTAAACTTTTTTTTTTTTTTTTCCTAATCCATTACACTGATACTAATAGGCAGCTCACAGTATACAATGTACCACATAAGAGAGACAACACTAAAACCAATATAAGCGGTGCAATGACACCAGTCCATTGACTATAGGATGTCACAGTCATGGCAAATTGCAATGAAAGTTTCTAGATACCTTTCATTTGCATGCCAGCAACAAACAGTGTATATAGGAAACCTAGCCCATAGATCACATGGCAAGGAGCTATACTATAGGTTAAAATAATTCAGGTATAAGCCTACCATGTTTGTAGAAGCTATTGCAACAGATGGGGAGGAGGAAGAAGAGAAATAATCTCTCCATTTTAATGACCTGTGTATTAGATAGACTGCATATAATTTACAGCCTGTTCTTACTGAGATCGCTAATGGACATTTACACTCCCAGCAAATAACTGTCCTATTGTTCAGCTCCATTGAACCCTGTGCAGAGAATCCAGATGGAAAAATCTCTGCAGCTGTTGTGGGGTAAGGCTGGGGGAAGCGCTCTCAGTTTGCCCCTACAAATCACTCAGATAGGAAAATAAATGGGAAGTATTTAGATTCCTAATTGGCAGTAGGGTAAGGGATCAATGATAACAGTAGCTATGGGGTAACAATTTAGTATCCTGAAAAAGAAAATTTGCTAATCACTTTGCTGGGAAAAGTTAATGCTCCTTTTACAGTTACTCCGTTCGCAAAAATTATCAACTTTGTCAAGCCAGATCGTATCTCCCTGGTCATCTTTTATAAAGAAAAGAAAAATTTAACAAACTAGTTTATGATATATTTTAAAGCTAATAAAGAAATGCATTTTATCTGTAAAAAAAAAAGGTACTTTTATTATAAACTCAGATAAAATGGGTATATTTATTGAACTTAGGCAGGTGGGGCCCACAACACAAATTAGTAATTTTTGTACAATGTCCACTATTTTTCAACTCCTCAAAATTCTTTTTAATGATTTAACACATTAAACAATGATTCTTGAGGCACCTGGGTGGCTTAGTCTGTTGAGCATCTGCCGTCAGCTCGGGTCATGATCTCAGGGTCTTGGGATCAAGTCCTGAGAGTCAGGCTTCTTGTGCAGAGGGGAGTCTGCTTCTCCCTTTGACCCTCCCCGTCTCATGCTCTCTCCCTCATTCTTTCTCAGATAACTAAATAAATAAAATCTTTTAAAAAATTTCTTGCTTTAAAAAAAAAAGAAAAGAAAGAAATGGGACCCCTAAAAGTACCTATAATCCCAGTAATTAAACTCAAACACTAGGGACGCCTGGGTGGCTCAGTTGGTTAAGCATCTGACCCTGGGTTTCAGTTCAGGTCATGACCTCAGGATCCTGAGATCGAGAAAGATGGAGAAAGAAAAAGAAAAGATTCCCTCTGTCCCTCTCCCTTTAACCCCCCAGGAACCTCAAACATTAAATTTACCTTGTGGTATATTCGGCGCTATTCTTGCAATAACACCGATCTGGGGACTTGAAATAACTCAGCCTTCCTAAATTCCCACTTTCCAGAGTAATACATTTTTGTGGGAAATGTGGATTCAAACACTGTAGCCTTACTTGGAATAGCATGCTCTTTGTTGATGCACTCACTAAGAAGTTTGACTTCATTGGTCTTGTGAATAAGACCGTGAGACTCACAAAAGAAGAAATTATCTGGAGCTTTTTTTGGCTCAGCGAGAATCAATTCCTAAGTCATATCTGAATTCTTGTAAACTCAGAATTAGTGGGGTCCAAGTTAATGAGGTTTGATTGTATCCAGGGCTATTGATAAAATTGCAATGCCCCAGATTCAACGCAGTGCCTCTCCCCGAAGTTAGACTGCTGTTTCGACCCGGGTTGAAGAGGGCAGATTCTTCCTGGTACACAACATCAGCGCTTTTTAATTACACTATTATGTGGTGTAAGGTGGACCTATAAGATGACCTACCAGAGGAAGTCAGCACTTTTTGAGTAAGCACCAGCAAATTTTTTACTTTGCTCTGCAGCCCCCTATTCACTTTCAAATGGATCAGGTTTCCTTTCTCTGGATCTTTAGCTTTTGTCCATTAGAGTTTCCCCCAAAGACTATTTTATCAAACAAAGTAAAACACTTTAGAAAAGATTGTAAGTTCTTTGCAGAGTTATAGCCTATGCTTTGTTTATGTATAGTGAACACTTACTGAGTTAGCACTCCCCAAAGGAAAATCTGGGGAGATAACAGAAAAATGTTTTCGGTAATTGCTACTTGGTTTGATCTCCTGGTATTTTGTGGTGTTTTATGCAGCATTAATGGTATCGCCTGAGATTCTCAGGGTACAAAAGAACTTCTGAGTACAGGTCCATTATCAAATATAAGGGAGTCATTTTCAAATCTCTGAGGGAATCAAGCGAGTTGGTATTTAAATGCTGTTCTTAGAGCAAAGTGACAACAACATGCCTCTAGAAGATTTAATACATTTTAATGTGTGTGTGTGTGTGTGTGTGTGTGTGCACGTGCGCACGCGTGTGGGCACGCGCAGACATGCATGCCTAATCACAAATGCTATGGGGAAAGATCCAGTACCTCTCTGTCAGACACACAAAAATATCTAATCAAGTTATTATTATTATTATTATTAGTTTGGCAAACCACCCATTAACTTGCAGTATCCTTCTAATACATGCTAGTAATTTATGTAAATTTGGGAGCTACTGAAAAGCTTTTCAATTTCCTTTAATTTGCCCTGCAAAATTTTATTTGGGGTCTTTACAGCTTGAAGAGTCTCACTCTCAAAGACTTGGGACTCTGAGAGTGACAGAGGAGGCAGGGAGAAGTCACAAACATGTTTACCTCTCTTCCCACTTTGGGTCATTCATTAAGCTCCACCACCCAGTGGCCAAACCCTCCTCCTAAACCTAAAATCTGGTCAAACCCATCAGTGATAAAAATGTCCATTCATTTGGTGGGAATAGAAGCACATCCCAGTTTCTGTCGTCTTCAGGACACACTGTATCCTTATACCATATTATGTTTTTATTTTGTTGTCTATTTATCCTTGGATTCTCAAAGTGCCTCTCACTAGAGTGCAGGAGCCCCAGACAGATCCTGCCTGCATCTGGCTGCTATTTCCGCAAGACTGGGGTGGAGGGAAGGGGGTGCAACGCCAGAATGAGTCCCTGGAACTCTAGCTACGGTGGGCCCTGAGAGCAGCTTTCCTGATGGTAGGTGGAAATGTGAAGTACACCATACAGAATCTGGATTTTTAACTTCATCGCTTTGGCTCCTATGGAGTCACTGACACTGCTGCTTGGTCAGCCTCTCCCTCTCAGTTTTCTCAGCTGTGCAATGGGAGGAAGGGACCTGGTTGCTGGGTTGTGCTGAAGATCAAGAGACAAAAGATGTTGAGGACTTAGTGTGGGTAGTTGTAGCTTTAAAGAGTTGAAAAACTTTGAATCCCTGAAAGCAAAAAAAGCTGAACAAAAATCAAAATGGCTGCCTTAGTGCATCACCCAGGCTGGATTTTAAACTAAGTAACCTTTACCCTCTCTCCTGCAAACCTCCCCTTCTCCCTTCCTAGCCTCTTGTTTCATGAACCGGGTACCCTCCTGAAGACGCGACAAAGGAGGCCAAGAGTACCTGCACAATTCCTGTCAAAATCCAAAATTGGCTAGATCCTGTGTTTCCCCACAAAACACCCGAGCCCCTTCCTCTGAGCGGGCTTGTGGTTTAGAAGGCCTTGGCTTCCTGCAGCCTCCTTTGCCTGGGAAAGCAATAAAGCTGTTGTTCCTCTTTATACCCAAACTCTGTCTTCGCATTACATATTTCGGCTCTGGAGCACAGAGGTCAGTTTTCAACAGCCTCTTCAGAAAGGAAAGCAAAGGAGAGTAGGGCTATTTAATCTGAACATAAAAAATGACTCCAAAAACTTGCTTGTTATGAGGTTCTATGGGGTCACTGGAAGGATATCACAAAGCCTGCCAGATATCTGAACCAACTACCTACTGCATGTGCTGTGGATCTTGAGATCCCACATTCATATTCCTCATGCCCTTGGATATTAAAGAATATGTATGAAAACAGCAAAATAATAGTAGTTAATGAGATGATCATAGTTAATATAGATTGAATAATTTCTAAGGAGCAGGAGCCGTCATAATAGTTAACTATATGATCTTATTTAATCATGTCAGTACTAAAAATAGTAACTAATATTTATTGAGTGCTGACAATGTACCACTCAACATTCCAGATGTTTGATTTAAACTCAAAAAAAAAAAAAAATCCTGAGGTACATATGATACCTGCTTTTAAAAATCTGGAAACAGAAGCAAAATAAATAAATAATTGGCACAGAGGCACAATAGATAAGGATAGATCATTTGTCCAGTGATGGTAAACAGCAAAACCAGGTCAGGAACAAGGATTCAGGTATTGTTCCTATTAATGCCTCAATTCACCAAAGAGCATTTTATCCCCACCCCATGCCCTGCCTCTTATCTGAATGTTGATGTGTCTGTGAGAAGAAAAAAATAGCGTAGCTATGTCAACAGTTTGGAAGGCTTCAAAGTGTGAACAAAAGTAGTTATGTTTTATGTGTCAAAAGTGCAAGTCTGGTTTAAGCAAATGTGAAAAGTAATCTGGAGAGTAGTGACTGGTGGCAAAGTGGGTTGGCTCTGGAACTATGGGCTTGGCTTCAAATCTACTTCTTTGGGTTCCTAGCAATTACTTCTCAGTTCCAGCTCAGCTTCCTTATCTTAAAGAAAGCACAGTAGTGTAGTACTTTCTTATAGATTTCCCTCAGTTAATGTCATTTAATGTGTTTAAAATACAGCCCTGACAGAGTATGCAATGTACAGTTTAGTTAATATTATCATTTGGCTCCATATGCAGAGCTAGAATCAAAAGGTGGAAGTTTTTGGGGAGGGATTTCAACTCACACTGTAGAACTTATTCAAAAGACTGCCCAAAGATAGAACTAGGAGAAATGAGCTCCTCCTCAATAGAGGCATACAAGGAACTGGGATTTGGTATGGATGCTGCAAGGCATATTTCTTCACTGGATCGCTGTCAGACCTGTCTGCTATAAACTGACTTCTAATTCAGAGGTTTTATATTTCTGTGATTACCCTTCATCATTTTCGTCCAAGGTGAGCACCTTAGTGCCAGTTAGTGTGTGAGAATGAAGAATAAAGGTGTCACAACAGTGAGGTGCAGAGGAAAGAGACAAAGGCTTAAGTCAGAGGAGCATTTGACCTTGTAGCTTTGGGGAAATTCCTTAACCGCTTTAAATCTGACTAAGGAAGCTGGGGGCAGTACTGGAATGCAGTGCATATGAAAGGTACTTAGAACCTACAAAGAGCTAAAGATGAGGGTTGCATTTTACAGTAGGGAGACAGAATCAACACAGACCTAGAGTATGAAACACCATGGACACGCTGGTCTAGAGATAAAGGAGCAGAGAATCAGGAGGACCCTAGTTTGTGGGAGGGGTTGGCTTAAACAGAAGAGGAAAGCATAGGAAGGAAGGAGGAGCCAGATCTGAAAGCAAAGCCAGTTGCTGCATAAGTCTCCCTGAGGTCACCAGCAACAACTCTGCCTCTCTTTTTTTCAGAAATAGTCCTATCTGGGTTTCCCAGTTACAGCTCAGTCAAGAGAATGCTGGAGAAATAAATTACGCCCCCACCCCACATTTTAGCTGTCTTTGGCTATGATACTATGGAAGATACCATTCTTAAAGTGTCATCTTTTATTTATTAGCATCCTGAAACATTCTGGAAGTAACTGAATTAGGTGATCAATGTTAATGCTAATCAAAGTTATCAACGTCGAGTGTTCTCTTCTCCACATGGCGTGGTCCTTGCTGCTCCCATGATGCCAATTGCATGATTTGTACATAGCCCTAATTTGCTGATTACACTGATCTTCTCAGTTCCTGCTATTCTGAGTTCTTACCCCCTTGCTATTTTTGGTTTCAGTTCAGCATTAATATTAGGGAAATGCCATTAGAAGAAACAAGATATTCGGAGTAAAATCCAGCCAGATAAATTTTAGAACTTAAAATGTGTGACTCTTTTGAGTATCTGAGTTATTAACCATTAGGCATTTAATAAATAATTCAATCAGATTAGGAAGAAAACTGATTTAAAAATATATACATTTATTTCTCATATAAGCCTCAGCCAAAATTTAATTGGAATCAATAAGTCATATGCCAAGTACGGGAAATTACATCCTATAACAAGTGCATCTTGTCTTATTTCATTCATTCTCAGATGGTAAGTACAAATTCGTACATAAATGTGTTAAAATATCAATACATAATACTTTATTTCTGCTCAGACAGAAGGGGATTCTGGAATCAGAGAAGGAGATGATGCAAGGGGTGTAAAAAGGGACAGGAAGCTAATGAACCCAATGGGTACAACCTTCTCCCATTGCGCCAAAGCCCAAAGCGCATCTACTGTTCCCCTTGCCTACTGTCCAAAGTAAAATAGAATCACATCTCTTCATTTACTGTACTATGTGGTCTTGGACACTTTATTTCACATTCTATGAGGAATGCCTGTCTCCTGGGAGGCTGGTTGTGAAAATGAAACAAAGCAGCAAACAGGAGCTTCTCTGCTGCAGTGCCGGACTCAGCATACAGCTGGAGCTCAATAACTGTTCTGGGTCCGCTTTTTGTTTGTTGTGACATGTCACTCTTCATCACACTTTGACATTCCTAATGGTTTGGTTTTAGCAGAACAGAGATGTGTGTTGGGTTGAGAGATTAAAGGGGTGTGTATTCTAAGCCCTGCTCCTCACCAGGAATGATTTCACTTCTGGCTTTGGAACTGAGTTCTTTGATGAGTTTTTATATTAGTACTCTTGGTATAGGTGTGGGTTGAAGAAACCCCTACCACAGCATTCTGAGTTAGTTTTTTAAATAACTTGTGTTGGAGAGCCTGGATGGCTCAGTAGTTAAGTTTCTGCCTTTGCCTCAGGTGATCAAGGTCACATCAGGCTCCCTATGCAATGGGAAGCCTGCTTCTTCTCCCTTTCCCACTCCTCTTGCTTCTGTTCCCTCTCTCTCTGTATCTCACTCTGTCAAATAGAGTCTTTAAAAAAATTTTTAATTAAAAAATTAAATAAAATAGGGGCACCTGGGTGGCTCAGAGGGTTAAGCCTCTGCCTTTGGCTCAGGTCATGATCTCAGGGTCCTGGGATCGAGCCCCGCATCAGGCTCTCTGCTCAGCAGGGAGCCTGCTTCTCCCTCTCTCTCTCTGCCTACTTGTGATCTCTGTCAAATAAATAAATAAAATATTAAAAATAAATAAATAAATAAAATAACCCGTGTTGTTGTTGTCTTTCTGATTATAAAGTTTTTGCTTGCTTAATATAGTTAGTTTAGATGGGGGGGAGGAAAGTATAAAGAATAATGATAATAATGATAATTCCATAAGTATTGTTAACATTCTGATATATTTCTCTCTGGCATGTTTTTCAGTCCATCTGCCTATCTCTGTCCATGCACACCTACATACATGTAGATGAATATAAATACAACTATATACATATATATACACACACATAATATGCCTATATATAAAAATATATACATTTATAAATACTCAGAAACGTTCATTAAAATACATATAAATCCATATATTTGACATATATGTAGCATGCATATGCAAAATATGTGCACATATAAGTAGCTAATATGCATGTGTTTATATATGATCTATTAGATTGTTTTCAACTTTTCTCTTTTTATCAATAATGCTATAACTTATATTAAAAACTTTTATCTTTATATTGTAACTTTAAAGTCAACTTCAAAAAGTGGACTCACTGGATCCAAAACAAGTGTAATATTTAGCTGCTATGCATCCAAATGGCATATCCATTAGCACTCATTTAGATTAATCAGTGGTAATGCTATATCGATACTTTAATATTTTGAATAAGAACTATGTTCTAAGGGTATGAAAATGTTTAAATGTGTTGCTTTTTAAGAGATATTTGCCATTTGACTTGCATAAGCCCCCACCAAGCCTAACAGGGAACATAAAATCTATTGGGTTATCTCAGAGGTCTCTGCTTGCAAACACATGAACTGTGAATTTATCACAGAGTTCTAACCAATAGAATATAACATAACAAATATTAAATCTGTAGATTACCTCAAAAATTGAAAATCTCCCTCAAGTAGCATTCCTGTAGTTCAGATCTATGTCCCAGACTCAACCCAGGCACCCAGAAAAGTAAGTGGCTTCTTATGTTTCACCATTTCCATGCTGCTCTTGTTCCTCCCACCCCAGACCTGTCCTGTGGGGCTACCATTCTCAGTTCCTGATGAACAGGCCCTCATTACCATTTCCACCATATCTCAGGACTCCGGATTCTTCTCTAGTCTTATTGGGGAGGGAAGGATCCCATTCTTAGGTCTTCTTTGGGTACTACCTCTTTCTCTGGCTCTCTCTTCCCTCAAAGTGAGACAAGCCCTTTTCCTGCCCTAGCAGAGAGCACACAAGAAATCATTACCTTCACTCTCCCTCAGGAGGTTTTGCTGGCTCTGACCAGAGGGTAGACATGCTTCCCTTTCAGGGATAAGAAGATAAAACTCTCCAGATACACCAAGAAAAATGGAAAATGGTCTATTGGCCTTTAAAAACATGAGTCTGAAGGAAAAGTACAAGCATGTGAGTTAAGGCCTTTAAATTGACCACATTATTACTCAGAGATTAATAAACAAATGAATGGATGATAAACAAACGTTTATTTTTCTATAACCACTTAATGTTCTTCAGGAGTCCCTGCCCAATAGATGGTCAGGGAGGTTTACAAAAATTATCAATTGTGGATATACCCCTCTCTTCCAATTTCACCCAGTCTCTGTCTCACAAATATTCCATCAAGAGCAACCTCCTTTCCTTTGCTCCTTACCAAGATGGTGGCTGAGAGTAGGAGAAATCTTTCAGCCTTTGCATACTGGTAAAGGAGTGATATCTCTAGCTCATGCTCTCCACATCAGGCAGCTGGCCCCTGAGAGAACACTGTTGGGCATCTTTTGAATCATACATCTGGCCCAGTCTCTGGATTTCCTATTGGGGTGTGCTGCTGCTGTCTGGTCCCGGGTTCCTGTGGGCTGTCCACTCCTCTTGGTCAGGGTGGTCTACACAGTCTCCCTTCTCACCGAGTTGAGATGAAAAGTGGTGCCTTCAGACACCAGACTGTGACAACTGGCCAGTCCCTGGTCTGGGGGATGCTCAGTTGTCTTCAAGATAAAATTGCATCCTCTTGTCAGAACAATAATCCCTATTAGGTTTTCCAGCCAGCCCTGTCAGCTGGGTTATTAACTTGGCCTCACACTTGACCACCACTGCTCATTCTACCTCTTCATGCTGGAGAAGGCCCACACAATACAAAACACTTCTTCCAGGAGTATGAGGAGGAGCTCATCAAAACTGTTGTTTTCATCTTCCTTTTAACTATGAGGTGTCTTCGTCTCTGGGAGAAAGGTCAAGAGACTTTTCCTCCTAATTCTTCCATCTTTTTCCCATAAATTACCAAACTGGAAAAAACAGGTTTCCTTTTTCTCTCACTCTTTGGCAGTAACTTTTACCTTATCTATTCTCTCTCTCTCTCATTCTCTCTCTCTCTGTTCTGGAAGCTCCAAACCTAACAACTTAGCTTTAATTGCAAATAGGATGGAGAAAGGAAAATAATCTTACATGTAATGAATAAACATGGATTAGAAGTTTAGAAATACTGTTTTCTTTACTTAGTTTATAATGTAGCCTTATTACTATGATAAGAGAATAGACTGATTTACAAGAAACCCTATGAAGTATACTATTAATGTTAAGTGAGGAAGAATACTCTTGGGTTTCATACCATGACAATAATAGTTAACACTTAACATTGCTACATGCAGAGTTTTGTTCCAAGCATGTTACATGTAATTCACTTCCTCAAAATAATCCAATAAAGCAAGCACTATTATTTTCACTATTTTATAGATGAGGAAGCAAAAGCATGGAGCAATTGATTACTCCATCCAAAACAATTGTTAAATATAAGAACTGGATTTTAAACCCAGACAACTTGGCTCCAGAGTTGGTTCTCTTGACCACCATGATGCTTTTGACCATCCCTTAGTATCACCTTCTTTCCTCCACCATTTGCTTATTGTATGTGTCCTATATTCCAGACGGTGTTCTGAACCTAGACATTCTAAAGAAAGAAAGAAAATGTCTGAGAAATATAAAATAAGAAGTATGAAAAGCAAGCTTTGTGTTATTCATTATTCCAGAAAGAAAAAATAAAAAAGTCATTTTAGTGACCACAGTGGTAAGGTTTTAGCAAAGCCAATGCCCTGATCCTAAGAAGCCCAGTCCAGGTTGGAACATTACTACCCTATTTATATTTTCTATGCTATATTGATCAAAGAAGACTGTGATGGCACGGAGAATATTCAAATTTTCAGGCTCAGACCTTAGCGAACAAAGGTGTGTTTATCCCTCCTACAAATTTTAGTATGGATTTCCTGGTTGGACTGTTTTCCTGGGTAGACTCTCAAAGAGGAACTCAGGTATTTGGGTTCTTGACATCTTTCCTACTCATTCAAGTGAGCAGGAAGGAGATAGCGTACGGATAATAAGAAGCATTTTCATGGGGCTCCTCCTGGGTGGCTCAGTTGGTTAAGCGACTGCCTTCAGCTCAGGTCATGATCCCGGAGTCCCAGGATCAAGGCCCACATCGGGCTTCCAGCTCCACAGGAAGTCTGCTTCTCCCTCTGACCTTCTTCCCTGTCTCTCTCTCTCTCTCTCTCTCTCTCTAATAAATAAAATCTTAAAAAAAAAATAGAAGAAGCATTTTCATGTGTAGCAGCCACTTTGCAACTATGAGGTTAAAGATGAACATAAGCTTAAGGATGAGCTACCAACACACCAGGGATCGAGGAACAAAATGATATTAGCTGATAAAACTCTTAAGCAAGAGAACCAAAATCAGAAATCACCTACCCCCAGGAATTATTGTTCTGTAAAAATATTAATACTTACTTGTTTAGATAACTATTATTTGGGTTTTCTGTCATTTGCAGCTAAATGTCTCCTAATTTATGCAAATATGTACAATGTATTTGCTTAATTATTTTTGTAAATCAACTTAAAATTGACTCACCTTCTATAGTGACTTTATTAAGATATAATTCATGTATCATACAATTTCCCCATTTAAAGTGCACACTTCAGGGGAACTTGGGTGTCCTAGTAGGTTAAGTGTCTGACTCTTGGTTTCAGTTCAGTTTATGATTTCAGGGTTGTGAAATGAAGCCCCACATCAGCTCTGCACTCAGCATGGAGTCTGCTTGAGATCTTTTCCATCCACCCCTCTTCCCACTTGCACGCCCTAGCACTCTCTCTTTCTCTTTCTAAAATAAATAAAATAAACTCTTTAAAATATACATTTCAATGGTTCTCAGTACATTCAGGGCTATGCAATCATTTCTGATTATGAAATATTTTTTCATCCCAAAAAGAAACCCTGTCACCTTATATTTCCCCTCAAATCCTCCCTCTAGAAACCCTAATATATTTGCTTCATTTATGGATTTGCCTATAGATTAGGATATTTAAGATGACTGGCATCATACAAGGTGTGGTTTTTACTTATATAATGTTCTTAGGTTTCATTCATGTTACAGTATGTAATAGTATTTTAATCTTTTTAATTGCTGAATAATATTTTATTACAGATATTTACATTTTATTCATTCACTCTACACTTGATATACAGTGTTGTTTCCACTGTGAAGCTAATAGAAATACTGCTGCTATGAAAATGCACGTACAAGTTTATATGTGGACATATGCTCTCATTTTTCATACTTAGGAGTAAAATTCCTGGGTCATGTGGTAACCCTATACTAATCTTTTAAGGAATTACCAGGCTGTCTTGCAAAACATCTGCACCATTTTAAGTTCTCATCAGCAGCATAGGGGTGCGAATTTCACCATATCTTTACCAGTATTTGTTACTATCTGGCTTTTTTATTAAAGCCATCCTAACAAGTGTAAGGTACTACCTCCTTATGGTTTTGATTTGCATTTCCAGATACCTAATACTCAACTCTCTTTTAAGCAGACTCATCCTAAGTAAAAATATCTGGGCATCCTAAGTAAAACTTGCTCTTTTGGCTGCATCTTAATGCATATTAAACAACTATAACATTTGCTATATATCACACTTGAAACTCACTACTCTATTTTCTTGCATCCATAGCCCTTTTGTCAGCCCCCTTCCACTTTTTTCCTGTTTCTTGTTTGGAAATCCCAGCAGACAGAGAGGAAATCTTATTTAAAAAGAACTGGTGAAAACTAGCAATGCATATAGGGGGAAAAGAGAGAAAAAGATTTAAAGTTTTCTCAGACTACAATTTCCATATAAGCCAACAATGTGATGTGGGAGCTTGAATGATCACATGTAATATTAGACAGCAGTAAGCAAAGGAGGTTTGCTATTCCATTTCCTGCTATTTCATTTCCTCCACTAGCCCTACAACAACAACAGCCCAGGCATTCATTCCAGGGCCACACATAATGAAAGATACTGGCAAATCAAAGTCCACTCAGGTCAGGACAACCCAAGTGATAAGGGTAATAAAAACAAACTCCAAATCAGAGTTTGAAGTATCTGACCATGTTTAAGCTGGAAAACAGCAACCTAGGAAAAATGATAGTGATGCCTAGACCTTATAAAGCAGTGAGAAACCAAAAATAGATTTGCTTTGTGCCCTGAAACTATAGTTCTCCCATGAGTCTCCCTGTGGGACACACTGCTTTTCAATAGGTTGGTGAATCCCAGAGGATGTCTTACTAAATACAATTAAAGACCGTAGGTCTGAGATTGAGTCTCACTTATTACAAACTGGAGAAGACTGGAGCTATTCTTATAACATCACTTTTGTTCATTCTTTATTGAGAGAGGTACAGGTGAATTTATATCTAGTGTAAGAGAAATTATACATAAACTCAGTTATCCTCAAGGGACTTTGTGAAACACTCTGGAGGGTAGAACTGGTATCTGAAAATTTCATACAGCCTGACTTCAATTCAGTATAATGACATGGGATCTAATAGTGAAAAGGTCAGAATGTAACCTGAAAAAATATAAATACTATTAGATGGATTCTGATACTATGTGGTTGGCCTCAGTGATGTCTTCCCTTTCAATAAAATGATATAATTTTTATTGAAAAAATGACATTTTCTGACTTTTTCTCCTTCTTTTAGCTCTAGGATTTACCTTATTTCTTGTAAATATTTGTTGCACACAGCCTAGCCCTTCCTAAACCATGGAATATGTATCATGTGACATAATATGATATTACATATGATTTTAGCATGTATATGCAATGAATTTAGTTGACAGTACAGAAACTTCAAATCAATTAGATATAATCTTCTCAATTCTTAACACATTACATCATCTTTTACATCATTATTATGTATTATTACATCTTAATACATCAGAGATTTTTAGGCATCTATGGCTAAAACATATTTTCATTTTATTTTTTATATGATTACTTTTTGTACAAATGGCTTTGATTTATGCTGGTAACATAAACTTCCTTTTTTATATAAAGTGATTTAAGCAAAAAGGCAAATCAACATGAAGAGCAATATTATGTAATGATACAGTTGGTACCAGACATAAGCAAATTTGTAAAGGTGAGGTGATAATGACTGGATTTTTGGGAAACACTGGACAGTCTTCATAAAACTCTTTCTCTTCACCCAGAAACATATGAAAAAAGTGTTAGTGCTCATCTCAGCATCTGTACTAGATGGATGACTTTCCTTCCCCCTCCTCATTTTCCTACAGGCTTTCTGATTCACTTTAATGGCAGCCTGCAGCAATCCCTGCTAGGGAACATGAACTTCTGCATTTAACTACCTGTTTACTTGGTCTGTCTAGTCCTCCAGAATGTAATAATATACAGCCTATGTATTCTAGAATGGGAGATATATATTATATATATATATATGAGATTGTATATATAATCTCATATATATATAATTATATATATATGATATACATATGATATATGATATGATATATATGATATATATATGATATATGATTCTCAATAACTCTCATTAAGTACATAAAATTACCTGCGAAAAGAGTCATGATTTTCATATCCCTATTTAATCACTTAGATACATTTCCCTCTTGAGTTATGCTATTCTCTGGATTTATTTTTCATTTGGATGCCTTCAGGCAACAAGACCTACATTACAATACTCTGCTTTCAAGTTTAAATTGGTGTAATGCATCTGTTATACTTCCAAAGTTTTTAGGTTTTCTGTATCAGCTTTGTTTGTTCTTAGTGTTTAAGTTTTGGGAGGCCATATCAAACTTTCTCTGCCTTCAGGCAAAATGTTATAACAATAAGCATGTCGTGAGTACATTCTATACTATGTGCATTTAACTCAGTAAGAAAATGGCCACTGATGATAAGACCAAACATGTAGTGCTCTTTGATATCACTGTTCTATAAAATAAATGACTATACTTAAGAGTTTATTTTAAGGGGCGCCTGGGTGGCTCAGTGGGTTAAGCCGCTGCCTTCGGCTCAGGTCATGATCCCAGGTCCTGGGTTTGAGCCCCACATTGGGCTTTCTGCTCAGCAGGGAGCCTGCTTCCTCCTCTCTCCCTCTGCCTGCCTCTCTGCCTACTTGTGATTTCTCTCTGTCAAATAAATAAATAAAAATCTTAAAAAAAAAAAAGAGTTTATTTTAAGCACCTAGGACTCCTATAATTGTGGAAGCTCATTTATAAGTAAATCATGAGAAATACCATTTAAAATGTAAGAACAAAAGAAAAATAGTATCCTAAGTTCTTCCAGGCACCTCTGCTTAGTTCCCAAGTTTCAAGCATGATTAAATACTATTTAGTTTATGCTTGATTTATAGGATGCTGTTTTTCCTCTCTCTAGAAAAACCAGAGTTTTAAAAACCACTATCATGTCTGTCAGTTCTATGCCATGTTCTTGAACTTAGGGCCTGGATGTTGATTTATTGAGACTGCTTCTAAAGCTGACCATATTTTATTATACATTTCTTTATCACTTCTCTTGGAAGAGTGTTCTATTTCCCCAGGTAACTGTGGCTCTCACCGTCTTATTCATGAAGGCTTGGGAACAAAATTCTGTTTAAACCTCACTTTTTCCTCAGTTCTGTGGACCCAAAATGTATCTAAGGTGACAAAACCATCATAAGCCTAGAAGCTTATCTGCCAGGGTTCTCCTCCTCAAAATGACATATTATCCCATCTTTCTTGTTCCAGATGTGGTAATTCATCTTTAAATAAATGTTTCATATGATTTTAAAGCTTTTTCTCCCTCTTCTCAGACCACAGCTTGTTTTATTTCTCCTTATATGTTCTAAGATAAGGATGAGGGTATATTTCTCATTGGAAACAAATCATGTGAGAGGATAATAGAACAACATCTTTAAAGTACTAAGAGAGAAAACTGTCAGTTTGGAATTTTATATCCCATGAAAATACCTTTGAAAAACAAAAGCAAGACTTCTGGTTTCACTTTCAACATGTAAAGAGCTTGGAAGTCATCACTTTCATTCTTACAACAATAAAAAAGCTGAACAAAGTAAAAATCAATGACTTTTCTTAGACCCATCAGAGAATTGAGGTCACAGAGCAAACCACAACCCCTAAAACTGTAGAAAAATAAAATACAGAAAATCATAGCAAAAATCACCTAAACTGCAGCAAAAGCCACTGGAGACATAAAGTGGTAAGAATGCTTAAAAGGTAATTTTGATGAGCTACTGAGGGCTGAGTGTGGCCTAGTGTAAAATGAGAAATTCCTGGAGGCTAGTGTTAGACCTTGTCCCCGCCACACACAAACATATTTCCATAAACTTTACCTCCAGGAATTCCATCAGCTTTCAAGCTGAAAATTCAAGAACCACAAACCTTGTGTTTCAGGCAGAGGGAGAAGAAAAGTAGTTATTTGAAATACATCCTGAGCATTCTCCATAACAAAACTCTATTCTCCAAGGAAATCTGCATACAAGAACCTTATATTCTTATTGTAAAGACAATTAGCCAAATTTACCCACCTCTAGCTTTCCTAACTCATCTAAAGGAAAAGAAAAAAAAAAAAAAGGTTCTTAAACACTTTGACAGTCAAAACCCAGAGATTCAGTCCAACAAAAAGACTGAGAATTGATCATAATATTATATAATGCTTACTCTCCCCCAATGTTTACCACCACATCAATAGGGCTCCAGTGTAATATCAGTGGATTACAAGTAAAGAGAGGAAGACATAGAGTCTCTTTAAGAAGGTGTTCTTAGGGAAACCTAGACACAATGCCAATGAGGAAAGAGGAAAATAACCAAGGACATTAAAGGAAATTGTATCTTCCAGCACAGCTTAGACATAGTAGACATACAAGAACTAATAACCACACTCTAGATCAGAGCTAGCATAATATAAAATGTCACAACAAAGATCTCTTTATCTCAGTCCTTATTATCCAATACATTATACCCAGTTTTAATTTTTTTTAAAGTACGATTATGCCAAAAACAAGAAAAACACATTATCTGAGGAGTCAAAGTATGCATCAGAACCAGATTCAGGCATGGACACAGGTTTTCAAATTATCAGAGAGACAAAACAACCAGGATTAATATCTTCAATGCTTTAGGGGAAAAAGTATACAACATGTAAAGATGGGTGATATATAGAGAAAAAACACTGTAACAGAAATGAATATGGCTTTTGATGGGCTCATCAGTAGACTAGTCAAGGCCAAGGAAAGAATCAGTAAGCTTGAAGTATGTGAAAAGAATCTGCACAAATGAGATGCAAAGTAAAGCAAGAATGAAAAACAAAATAGGATGTACAACAACTGTGGGGCAATTACAATAGTGTGTTTCATATATGTGATTGTTATATAAGGGAAGGACAAAAATGATAAAAAGGAGCAGAAGAATTATCTAAACTAATAATGTCTTAACATTTTCTAAAATTAATGACAGACACTAAACAACAGATCCAGGAGGCTAAGATAACACCCAGCAAGACAAACACAAAAACAAAACAGAAACAAAAAAACCCTACAGCATAGGCAAATTATATTCAAGCTGCAGGAAATCAAAGACAAAGAAAAAGATAGTGAAAGAAGCCAAAAAGCCATAGGGAGAAAAATATGCTTTACCTATAGAGAAATAAGTATAAAAATTACAGAAGACTTCTCATCAAGAACCATGTAAATAAGAAGAGAATAAAGAGAAATATTTAAAGTGTAGAAAGAAAAACATAAGCTACAACTTAGAATCCTATATCCAGTGAATTTATCCTTCAGAAGTGAAGGAGAAATAAAGTTTTTTTTCTCATATTGCCAAGAAAAAAAGGAATTCATTGTTAGAAGACCTACCCCCACAAGAAAAGTTGAAAGAAACTCTTCAGAGAGGGATCGTGGGGGCTCAGTTGATTAAGCAATTGCCTTCAACTTGGGTCATGATCCTGGGCTCCTGGGATCAATCAAGTCCCACATCAGCCTCCCCCTGATCTGTGGGGAACCTGCCTCTCCCTTTCCCTTTGCCTCCCAGTCCACCTGCTTGTGTTCTCTATCTCTGTCAAAATAAAAAAAAAAAATATCTTCAGAGAGAAAAGAAATATGTAGGAACTGGAAACTATGTAAAGGAGGCATAGTACAAAAAAATAATAATAATAAATGTATGTAAAACAAATATTTTCTTATCCTTAATTGATCTGATAAATAACTGTTCCTTCAAAGAAATGAAAGTAGCAATACATTTGGTGATCATAACATATGAGTAGGTAAAATGAATGATAGCAATATTATAAGGCACAGAAGAGATAAAAAAAATATGTTATAAGGTACTGCACTACCCATAAAGTGGTATAGTGTTACTTTAAAGTGCACTTAGATTAATTATAAATGCATATTGCAAATTCTAGGTCAGCCACTAAAATATTTTTTAAAGTATAATTGGTATGATAAGAGAAGAGAAAAAGTAGAAATATAATGCTCAATTATAACCAGAGAATGCATGAAAAGAGAAACAACTTTTGAATAGAAATAAAAGACAAATGCAATGAATATAAAACAATTATAAACATGGATATCCATTATCACTTTAAACATGAATGATACTAAATACAATTAAAAGACAGACTGTCAGACTGATTTATTTTTAAAGACCCAACTGTAAGTAGTCTAGAAGAACCCACTTTAAATATAAAAACACAAGTTATAAGGAAAGTGATGGAGAAAGGGATATCATGCTAACACTAGTCAAAATAAAGTGGAAGTAGCTATATTAACTTCAGACAAAACAAACTTCAGGAGAAGGAAAATTATCAGGGTATTAAATAATGATAAGAGGATTAATTCTTCAAGAAGTTCTAATAATCTCTAACGTGTGTAAGTCTAAAGACAAGTATCAAAATACATGAAGTAAAAACTGATAGAAAAGCAAAGAGACCTAAACAAATCCACAATTTCAATTATCTCTCTTTCAGTAATTGATAGATACAGCTGACAGGAAATCAGTAAGTGTATAGTTGAATAAACACCACTAGTAATCAACTGGATATACGTTACTCAACAATAGTGGAATACATATTTCTCTCAATTCAAATGGAACACTCACCAAAACAGATAACATTTTGACCATTAAAAGACCCTAACTGATTTAAAAGAATAGAAATCATACAAGATATATTCTCAGACCACAAGGGAATTAAACTAGAATTCAATAACAGAAAGACAATGAAAAATCCCAAAATATTTAGTTCAAAGAACACAATTCTAAGTAACAACAACAGAAATCTCAAGAAAAATGTTTAAGTAATTTGAACTAAGGTAAATGAAAATACAATTTATCAAGATTTGTGAGATGCAACAAAAGCAGTGGTTAGAGGAAATTTATAACATTGAATGCATATATTAGAAAAGAAAAAAAGATCTAAAATCAATAATGTTTCCACCTAGGAAATTAAAGGAAGAAGAGCAATTTAGTCCTAAAGCAAATAGAAGAAAATAAATAGTAAAAATTAAAGCAGAAACCAATGAAATTACAATCAGAAAGTACAATAGAGACAGTCAACAAAACCAAATGCTGGGTTTTGGAAAGAGCAATAAAATTGAGCTGACTAGAATAATCATGAAAAAAGAGAGAAACATAATTATTAATATAATAAATGAAAGAAGTGTCATCACCAGAAGTCCTATGGACAGTAAGAGGATAGTAAAGAAATATTACGAGCAACTATAAGCCCACACATTTGGTAACTTAGATGAAGTGGGCCAATTCTTTGAAAGATACAAACTATCAGAATTCTCACAAAAGGAGAAATAGATAATTTGAATAGGCCTATAATTATTAAAGAAATTGGGCAAATAATTAATGATCTTCTTAAAAGAAAGCACTAGACCAAGATAGTTTCACTAGTGAACTCTATGAAACATTTAATAAAGAAAAAATACCAATTTTTATAATCTGTTAGAGAAAACAAAAATGGAAGAAATATTTTCTAACTCATTCTATGATGCTGGCATTAGATTAATATAAAACCAGATCAAGACATTATAAAAAAGGAAAACTAGATGCCAATATCTCATAGATTTAAAAAATGCAAATAAACAAAATATTATCACGTTAAATCCAACAATGTATAAAAACTATACACAATGACAAAGTAAGATTTATTCCAGGTATGGAAGAACAGTTCCACACTTGAAAATAAATTTATGTAATGTACTATAATAATAGGCTAAAGAAAAATCATATTAATTGATGCATAAAATGCATTAGGCAAAATTATGACACTAACTCTCAAAAAAGTAGGAATAGAAGATGATATCCTCATTTTTATAAAAAACATTTACTGCCTACAGCTAATATCATACTATTATACTGGATACCTTCCCCCTCAAGATCATGAACAAGACAAGGATTCTACCTCCTCCCTACTCATATTCAACATCACACAGAAGTCCTACCTAGTAGAATAAGACAAAGAATGGTAATAAGGGTATACACATTGTAAAGAAAAAAAAAAATAAGACTTTTTTTCACAGATGACAGACTGTCTATGTAGAAAATCTCAATAAACTGCCAAAAAATCAGGAATAAGTGATTATAGCCAGATCATAGGATACAAGGTTAATACACAAAAGTCCATTGCTTTCCTTTATATCAGCAATGAACGATTAAAATTTGAAAGTAAAAATCAATACAATTTAAGTTAACATAAAAATTAAATATTTGGGGGGCGCCTGGGTGGCTCAGCGGGTTAAAGCCTCTGCCTTCGGCTCAGGTCATGATCTCAGGGTCCTGGGATCAGCCCCACATCAGGCTCTCTGCTCAGTAGGGAGCCTGCTTCCCTTCCTCTCTCTGCCTGCCTCTCTGCCTGCCTGTGATCTCTGTCTGTCAAATAAATAAAAATAAAATCTTTAAAAAAAAAATTAAATATTTGGGTACACATCTAACAAAATACATATAGGATGTATATGTAAAAAAACTATAAAACTCTGATGAAAAAATATTTTTAATTTAAATATATGGAATGATATTCCATGTTTATCGGTTGGAAACCTCAATGTTTTTCAGGGGTTGATTCTTCCTAACACAGATTCAGTACAAACCATCTAAATTCACCAAGCTATTTTCTGGATTCTTTAAACATATTATAAAGCTGCAGTGATAAAGACAGCATGATATTAGCAAAAGAATACATAAATATAGATCAAGAGAACAGAATAGGGAGTCTAGAATTCAACTCACAATTCATCTTTAATCATCTTTAATAAAGAAGTAAAGGTAATGGTTTTTAATCTTTTCAACAAAGGTTGTGGATTTCCATATGCAAAAGAAAAGAATTTGGCTGCAATTCCTTCTTTACATAAAAATTAACTCAAAATTAGTCATAGACTAAAAAAAATGTAAAATCACAAAACTTTTTTTTATTTTTGTTTGTTTTTTTTTTTGTTTTTCTTTTTTCATAAAACTTTTAGAGAAAAACATTGGATAACATCTAAGTGAACTTACTGTAATCCATGATAGAAAAAATTGATGTTAAACTTCATCAAAATTTTAAATTCTTTTCTACAAGGGGCACCACTAAGAGAATGAAAAGACAAGCCACAGATTGCAAAAAAATATTGGCAAAACATATATTTGATAAAGGCCTTATATCCAAAATATATAAAGAACTCTGAAACTGAATTTTAAAAAACTCACAAATAATCCGATTTTAAAACGCACAAAAGATCTGAACAGACACCTCAACAAAGGAGATATACAAATGAAAAATAAGCATGAGAAAATATGCTCCAAATCACTTATTATTATGAAATTGCAAATTAATATAATGTGAGATACCAGTACACACTTAATAAATGGCTAACATCCAAAAAACTGACAATATCAAATATTCATAAGGATATGGTATAATGGGAGTTATTATTCATTGGTGGTGGCAATCCAAAATAGCATAGACACTTTGGAAGACAGTTTGGCAAGTTTCTTACAAAACTAAACAGTCTTACCATACAATTGAAGCATCATATTCCTAGGTATTTGTACAAATGTGTTGAAATTTATGTCAACAAAGAAAGCTGCACATGATTTAGCAGCTTTAATCATAATTGCTAAAAACTAAGTATAAAAATTATTCCTACAGTAACCAAATGGATAAACAAATTGGTATATCCATATAATAAGATATTATTAAATGATAAAAAAAATCTATTAAACCACCAAAAAAAAAAAAAAAAAAAAGAGAAAAGACATGGAATGGCCTTAAATTCATATTAAGTGAAATAAGTAAGTCTGAAAAGGCTATATCCTACATGTTTCCAATTAGATGACATTCTGGGAAAGGTAAAAAAGATGGAGTTGCTTTAAAAAAAAAAAAAAAGATCAGTGATTGCCAAGAGTTTGAGGAATTGAATAGGTGAAGCACAGGGGATTTTAGGGTAGTAGAATGCATGATAGTACAATCATGGACATATGACATTACACATCACCAAAACCTATAGTACTTTAAAATACAAAAGAGCAAATCTTAATGTATGCAAATTTTAAAAAAATCATTAAAGGGGTCAGAGAATTCTAGAAAAAAAAAGTAGACTGTTACAAAAGAATTTAATTGGATTACAAATGTGTGAAATAACCTCAATAAAATGGGTAAGGGAAAGGTGCTGAACTAAGTAATAGTGGAAATGAGTGGATTCTATATCACTAAAGGCACAAGAAACTGTACATAAGTCCTTCATTTTAGCAGATCAAGTTGTTTTCTATGAGGGTAAATACTAAATATGATACTTCTATAAAGGCATATTAAAATTGAACAGTTAAGGAAATGAATGGGAATGACGGAAGCCAGATTTACAACTGTTGGAAAAGAAATTTACAGATTATAAAGGGAGGAAGTGATCCATATTTTAATGCATTAGAGTTGGAGGCATCAGTATGAATTCATATTTAATAAGGATATAGATGACTACATATGGAAATATTTATAGATAGGTGTATATACTCAGGTTTTTATGCATAGATATATGTCCTTGCTTTGTGACCTAAGAGGAGAGGGAAGGAAGGATGGAAGGAAGGAAGGGAGGGCAGGAGGAAGGAAGGGAGGGAGGAAGGAAGAGGAAGGAAGGACACCCTGGTAGCAATGAACATGCTAGCCTCCAGATATTGGTTTCCTTTTTATTATTTTTTTTTATTAAATTCAATTTAGTCATTCTAACTGATGTGAAATGGTATCTCATTGTGGTTTTGATTTGTATGTCATTGATGCCAAGTGATATGGAGCATTTTTTCATGTGTATGTTGGCCATTTAGATGTCTTCTTTGGAGAAATGCCTATTTATTTCTTCTGCCATTTTTTGATTGGATTATTTGTTCTTTGAATGTTAAGTTTGATAAGTTCTATATAGATTTTTGGGTACCAGCCCTTTATCTAATAAGACATTTATAAATAACTTCTCCCATTCTTTCAGTTGTCTTTTGGTTTTATGGACTGTTTCCTTTTCTGTGCAAGAGTTTTTATCTTGATGAGGCCCAATAGTTCATTTTTTGCCTTTGTTTCCCTTGCCTTTGGAGATGTGTTTAATGAGAAGTTGCTGTGGCCAATGTCATGGAGATTGATGTCTGTGTTCTCCTTCAAGATTTTGATGGGTTCCTGTCTTACATTTAGATATTTCATCCATTTTGAGTCTATTATTGTGTATGGTGTAAGAGAAAGGTCTGATTTCATTCTTCTGCTTGTGGCTGTCCAATTTTCCCAACACCAGTTGTTGAGACTTTTTTCCATTGGATATTCTTTGTTGATTTGTCAAAGATTGGTTGACCATAGACTTGACCATTTCTGAGTTTTCTATTCTGTTCCATTGGTCTATGTGTCTGATTTTGTGCTAACAGTGTACTGTCTTGATGATTACAGCTTTTTAAGAGAGTTTGGAGTCTGGACACTAAATCATAATTAAAGGGTCCATTCAACAAGAAGATCTAACAATTATAAATATTTATGCCCCTAACATGAGAGCAGCCAATTATATAAATCAATTAATAACACAATTAAAGAAACACATTGATAATAATATATTAAAAGCAGGGGCCTTTAACACCCACTCACTGTAATGGACAGATCATCTAAGCAGAAGATCAACAAGGAAACAAGAGCTTTGAATGACCCACTGGACCAGATGGACTTCACAGATATATTCAGAACATTCCATCCTAAAGCAACAGAATACACCTTCTTCTCAAGTGCATAAGGAACATTCTCCAGAACAGATCACATACTCGGTCACAAGTCAGGTCTCAACCATTTCCAAAGGATTGGGATCATTCCCTGCATATGTTCAGACCACAATGCTTTGAAACTGGAATTCAGTCACAAGCAGGAATTTGAAAAGAACTCAAATACATGGAGGCTAAAGAGCAACCTACTGTAGAATGAAAGGGTCAACCAGGAAATTAAAGAAATATTAAGAAAATTCATGGAAACAAATGAAAATGAAAACACAACTATTCAAAACCTTTGGGATGCAGCAAACGTGGTCCTCAGAGGGAAGTACACAGCATTTCAAGCCTTACTCAAGAAATAAGAAAGGTCTCAAATATACAGCATAACCTTATACCTAAGAAGCTCAAGAAAGAACAGCAAATAAAGCCTAAATCCAGCAAGAGAAAATAATTAATAAATATTAAAGCAGAAATCTATGAAACAAAAACCAAAGAATAGTAAAACAGATCAATGAAACCAGGAGCTCATTTTTTGAAAGAACTAATAAGATGGATAAACCCCTGGCCAGACTTTCATTCATGAATGAAAGAGATCATAACCAACACCAAAGAAATAACAAACAATTATAAGAAAATATTATGAGCAACAGAATGTCAACAAATTAGGCAATCTGGAAGAAATAGATACATTCTTAGAGACATATAAAACTACCAAAAGTGAAACAGGAAGAAATAGAAAACCTGAACAGACCCATAACCAGAAAGGAAATTGAAGCAGTAAACAAAAATCTCCTAACAAACAAGAGTCCAGGGTCAGATGGCTTCCCAATAGAATTCTACCAAACATTTAAAGAAGTGGTACTTTGGGCACCTGGGTGGCTCAGTGGGTTAAATCCTCTGCCTTCGGCTCAGGTCATGATCTCAGGGTCCTGGAATCGAGCCCCGCATTGGGCTCTCTGCTCAACAGGGAGCCTGCTTCCTCCTCTCTCTCTGCCTGCCTCTCTGCCTACTTGTGATCTCTGTCTGTCAAATAAATAAATAAATAAATAAATAAATAAATAAATAAATAAAATCTAAAAAAAAAGAAAAGAAGAAGTGATAACTTATTCTTCTGGGGCTGTTTCAAAAAACAGAAATGGAAGGAAAAGTCTTAAGCTTGTTCTATGAGGCCAGATATTTGTTTCTAACACCATTCTCCAATAAAAATAATCGGGGCTTCTTGAAGAAACAGTTGATTCATGGATGGGTCGGGAATGTACAAAATGAGCCTAGATCATTTTATAATGACAGAAGGTAAAAAAAGTTCTTAAAAATTTTAAAAAGTGATGAGAATATGTCAAAAGGGCAAAAATCTGAAAGAGCTCCCATTGGTTATCTGAAAGAGCTCCCATTGGCTAAATCTGGAATAATTTCAGTAAGAAAATAAGTACTATTTGATTTAAACCAAAGTATAAAATAAATATCAGTGCATCCATACTAATGTAAATAACTGATTAAATAAATTAATAAATGAAGACAAAGTCTTCCATGCAGAATTCCAAGTAAATTATATAAATAAGCCACTCTAAAGGAAGAGGAGCATAATTCCTCACTCCTTAAGTGTAGACTGCACACAGTGACTGCCTTTGAAAGAGGACAAAATGAAAACAAAGGGAGAAAAAATTAGCTTCATTGTAGAGAAACCTTAGAAATATTCTCTCTGTTAGTTGATCATAATTAACATCAACAATGGTAAGAAGTCATGCTGATAGTATGTATTCCTGATCTGATGTAATGAAATGGCACTTTACCTCTGAGATCTTCCTTCTCAAACTCCACAAGCTCAGTATAATCATGAGAAAAAAATCAGAAAAACATCAATTGAAAATATTTTACAAAACACTTGACCAGTACTTCTGAAAATTGTCAAGGTCATCAAAAACAAGGGAAGTTTGGGCAACTGTCACAACCAAGAGGAATGTAAGGATACATGACAACTAAATATAATGTGACACCTTAAAAGGGATCCTGGAACAGGAAAGGATGGTAGATTACAAACTAAGGAAATCTGAAAAAACTATGAACAAGTATATCAATATTGGTTCATGAATTGTAACAAATGTACCAAATCAAGGTAGATGCCAATAATAGGGGAAACTGTGTGAAGACTACATGGGAAATCTCTTTACTACCCACTCAATTTTTCTGTAAAAATTTCTGTAAATCTAAAAGTGTTCTAAAAATAACGCTTATAGTAAAATATTTAAAACAAAAGTAAAATAAAGACATATTGAGGGATGCCTGGGTGGTTAAGTCAGTTCAGTGTCTGTCTTTTGGCTCAGATTATGATCCTATGATCCTGGGATTGGTTCCACATCAGGCTTCCTGTTCAGTGGGGAGTCTGTTTCTCCCTCTGCCATCCTCCTGCCCCCTACTCATGTGCTCTCTCTCTCTCTCTTGCTCTTGTTCTCTCTCTCAAAAAATAAAATAAAATCTTAAAAAAAAAGACATATGAGAAACATACAAGCAAAAGAAATTTATCACAGACCTGTGCTATAAGAAACATTAAAGGAAGTTCTCAAGCAGAAGGATTATGATGTCAAATGGATATACAATCTACACAAAGAAGGAAAAGTTCTGGGAAGGGATACACATATAGGTAAATATAAAACATATTATTCATTAGTTTTAATCTCTTTACGTGATAAGTGATTATCCAAGACAAATGTAGTACCAAAATATTGTGGAGTTCATAACGTATATAGAAATATGTATATGACAAAAAATAGCATAAAGTATGGGAGGAAATAAACAGCAGTGTTCCAACTTAAGTTTCCTATGGTTTACAGCAACTTATATATCATTTGGCAGCACACTGTGATAAGTTAAGGATATATATTGTAAACATGGTAACAACTCATATAAAAGAGGTATAATTAATAAATTAATATTTAAGATAAAAAATATTAAAAGTACTCAATCTAAAATAAGTCAAAAGTGAAAATAAGAAATTTTTGAAAACATGGGACAGATAGAAAAAATTTGTAATTAGATTTTAATAATCATTACATTAAAGGTAAATTGTTTAAACTAAATTAAAAGACACTATAGATCAGATTAAAAAAACATGATCTAATATATGCTGTCTACAAAGAAACTGATGTTAAATGTAAATATAGATCTGTTGAAAATAAAAGAATGAACAAATATACCCCACAAACTCTAATCCAAAGTGAACTGAAGTGGCTATATTAATATCAGACAAACTAGATTGGAGAAAAAATAAATTTTACGTTAGTTAAAAGTAATGGGGTAAATTTATCAAGAAAATATAACTCCAAAATGTGTCTGTACCAAATAAAAGAGTTTAAAATAAATAAAAATCATATAAGAAAATATATTTAAATCCACGATTCATGTTGGAGAGCTTAACACTGAAAATAGGCTTTTATTAAAAATCTCAAGCTAACATATATTACTGATTTCACCTTAAGATCAGAAGCAAGGCAAGTATGTCTGCTCTCACTACTTCTTTTTTTTTTTTTTGTATTTTATTTATTTATTTTTTAATTTAAATTTTATTATTATTTTTTAACATATAATATATTTTTATCCCCAGGGGTACAGGTCTGTGAATCGCCAGGTTTACACATTTCACAGGACTCACCATAGCACATACCCTTCCCAATGTCCATAACCCCACCCCCTCTCCCAACCCTCCTCCCCCCATCAACCCTCAGTTTGTTTTGTGAGATTAAGAGTCACTTATGGTTTGTCTCCCTCCCAATCCCATCTTGTTTCATTTACTCTTCTCCTACCCCTTAACCCCCCATGTTGCATCTTCTCTCCCTCATATCAGGGAGACCATATGATAGTTGTCTTTCTCCGATTGACTTATTTCGCTAAGCATGATACGCTCTAGTTCCATCCACGTCATTGCAATGGCAAGATTTCATTTCTTTTGATGGCTGCATAGTATTCCATTGTGTATATATACCACATCTTCTTTATCCATTCATCTGTTGATGGACATCTAGGTTCTTTCCATAGTTTGGCTATTGTAGACATTGCTGCTATAAACATTCGGGTGCACGTGCCCCTTCGGATCACTACGTTTGTATCTTTAGGATAAATACCCAGCAGTGCAATTGCTGGGTCATAGGGTAGTTCTATTTTCAACATTTTGAGGAACTTCCATGCTGTTTTCCAGAGTGGTTGCACCAACTTGCATTCCCACCAACAGTGTAGGAGGGTTCCCCTTTCTCCGCATCCTCGCCAGCATCTGTCATTTCCTGACTTGTTAATTTTAGCCATTCTGACTGGTGTGAGGTGATATCTCATTGTGGTTTTGATTTGTATTTCCCTGATGCCGAGTGATGTGGAGCACTTTTTCATGTGTCTGTTGGCCATCTGGATGTCTTCTTTGCAGAAATATCTGTTCATGTCCTCTGCCCATTTCTTGATTGGATTATTTGTTCTTTGGGTGTTGAGTTTGCTAAGTTCTTTATAGATTTTGGACACTAGCCCTCTATCTGATATGTCATTTGCAAATATCTTCTCCCATTCTGTCAGTTGTCTTTTGGTTTTGTTAACTGTTTCCTTTGCTGTGCAAAAGCTTTTGATCTTGATAAAATCCCAATAGTTCATTTTTGCCCTTGCTTTCCCTTGCCTAGGAAGATGTAGCTGCGGCTGAGGTCAAAGAGGTTGCTGCCTGTGTTCTCCTCAAAGATTTTGATGGATTCCTTTCTCACATTGAGATCCTTCATCCACTTTGAGTCTATTTTCGTGTGTGGTGTAAGGAAATGATCCAATTTCATTTTTCTGCATGTGGCTGTCCAATTTTCCCAACACCATTTATTGAAGAGGCTGTCTTTGTTCCATTGGACATTCTTTCCTGCTTTGTCGAAGATGAGTTGACCATAGAGTTGAGGGTCTATTTCTGGGCTCTCTACTCTGTTCCATTGATCTATGTGTCTGTTTTTTGTGCCAGTACCATGCTATCTTGATGATGACAGCTTTGTAATAGAGCTTGAAGTCCGGAATTGTGATGCCACCAACTTTGGCTTTCTTTTTCAATATTCCTTTGGCTATTCGAGGTCTTTTCTATAAATTTTAGGATTATTTGTTCCATTTCTTTGAAAAAAATGGATGGTACTTTGATAGGAATTGCATTAAATGTGTAGATTGCTTTAGGTTGCATAGACATTTTCACTATATTTATTCTTCCAATCCAGGAGCATGGAACACTTTTCCATTTCTTTGTGTCTTCCTCAATTTCTTTCATGAGTACTTTATACTTTTCTGAGTATAGATTCTTATTCTCATTGGTTAGGTTTATTCCTAGGTATCTTATGGTTTTGGGTGCAATTGTAAATGGGATGGACTCCTTAATTTCTCTTTCTTCTGTCTTGTTGTTGGTGTAGAGAAATGCAACTGATTTCTGTGCATTGATTTTATATCCTGACACTTTACTGAATTCCTGTACAAGTTCTAGCAGTTTTGGAGTGGAGTCTTTTGGGTTTTCCACATATAGTATCATATCATCTGCAAAGAGTGATAGTTTGACTTCTTCTTTGCCGATTTGGATGCCTTTAATTTCCTTTTGTTGTCTGATTGCTGAGGCTAGGACTTCTAGTACTATGTTGAATAGCAGTGGTGATAATGGACATCCCTGCCGTGTTCCTGACCTTAGTGGAAAAGCTTTCAGTTTTTCTCCATTGAGAATGATATTTGCGGTGGGTTTTTCATAGATGGCTATGATAATATTGAAGTATGTGCCGTCTATCCCTACACTTTGAAGAGTTTTGATCAGGAAGGGATGCTGTACTTTATCAAATGCTTTTTCAGCATCTATGGAGAGTATCATATGGTTCTTGTTCTTTCTTTTGTTAATGTGTTGTATCACATTGATTGATTTGCAGATGTTGAACCAACCTTGCAGCCCTGGAATAAATCCCACTTGGTCGTGGTAAATAATCCTTTTAATGTACTGTTGAATCCTATTGGCTAGTATTTTGGCGAGAATTTTTGCATCTGTGTTCATCAAGGATATTGGTCTCTAGTTCTCTTTTTTGATGGGATCCTTGTCTGGTTTTGGGATCAAGGTGATGCTGGCCTCATAAAATGAGTTTGGAAGTTTTCCTTCTATTTCTATTTTTTGGAACAGTTTCAGGAGAATAGGAATTAGTTCTTCTTTAAATGTTTGGTAGAATTCCCCCAGGAAGCCATCTGGCCCTGGGCTTTTGTTTGTTTGGAGATTTTTGATGACTGTTTCAATCTCCTTACTGGTTATGGGTCTGTTCAGGCTTTCTATTTCTTCCTGGTTCAGTTGTGGTAGTTTATATGTCTCTAGGAATGCATCCATTTCTTCCAGATTGTCAAATTTGTTGGCGTAGAGTTGCTCATAGTATGTTCTTATAATTGTCTGTACTTCTTTTGTGTTCGTTGTGATCTCTCCTCTTTCATTCATGACTTTATTTATTTGGGTCCTTTCTCTTTTCTTTTTGATAAGTCTGGCCAGGGGTTTATCAATCTTATTAATTCTTTCAAAGAACCAGCTCCTAGTTTCGTTGATTTGTTCTATTGTTTTTTTGGTTTCTATTTCATTGATTTCTGCTCTGATCTTTATGATTTCTCTTCTCCTGCTGGGTTTAGGGTTTCTTTCTTGTTCTTTCTCCAGCTCCTTTAGGTGTAGGGTTAGGTTGTGTACCTGAGACCTTTCTTGTTTATTGAGAAAGGCTTGTACCGCTATATATTTTCCTCTCAGGACTGCCTTTGTTGTGTCCCACAGATTCTGAACCGTTGTGTTTTCATTATCATTTGTTTCCATAAATTTTTTCAATTCTTCTTTAATTTCCTGGTTGACCCATTCATTCTTTAGAAGGATGCTGTTTAATCTACAAGTATTTGGGTTCTTTCCAAATTTCCTCTTGTGATTGAGTTCTAGCTTCAGAGCGTTGTGGTCTGAAAATATGCAGGTAATGATCCCAATCTTTTGATACCGGTTGAGACCTGATTTAGGACCGAGGATGTGATCTATTCTGGAGAATGTTCCATGTGCACTAGAGAAGAATGTGTATTCTGTTGCTTTGGGATGAAATGTTCTGAATATATCTGTGATGTCCATCTGGTCCAGTGTGTCATTTAAGGCCTTGATTTCCTTGTTGATCTTTTGCTTGGATGATCTGTCCATTTCAGTGAGGGGAGTGTTAAAATCCCCTACTATTATTGTATTCTTGTCGATGTGTTTCTTTGATTTTGTTATTAATTGGTTTATATAGTTGGCTGCTCCCACGTTAGGGGCATAGATATTTAAAATTGTTAGATCTTCTTGTTGGACATTTCCTTTGAGTATGATATAGTGTCCTTCCTCATCTCTTATTATAGTCTTTGGCTTAAAATCTAATTGATCTGATATAAGGATTGCCACTCCTGCTTTCTTCTGATGTCCATTAGCATGGTCAATTCTTTTCCACCCCCTCACTTTAAACCTGGAGGTGTCTTCGGGTTTAAGATGAGTTTCTTGTAGGCAACATATAGATGGGTTTTGTTTTTTGATCCATTCTGATACCCGGTGTCTTTTGATTGGGGCATTTAGCCCATTAACATTCAGGGTAAGTATTGAGAGATATGAATTTAGTGCCATTGTATTGCCTGTAAGGTGACTGTTATTGTATATTGTCTCTGTTTCTTTCTGATCTACTACTTTTAGGGTCTCTCTTTGCTTAGAGGACCCCTTTCAATATTTCCTGTAGAGCTGGTTTGGTATTTGCAAATTCTTTCAGTTTTTGTTTGTCCTGGAAGCTTTTAATCTCTCCTTCTATTTTCAATGATAGCCTAGCTGGATATAGTATTCTTGGCTGCATGTTTTTCTCATTTAGTACTCTGAATATATCATGCCAGCTCTTTCTGGCCTGCCAGGTCTCTGTGGATAAGTCTGCTGCCAATCGAATATTTTTACCATTGTACGTTACAGACTTCTTTTCCCGGGCTGCTTTCAGGATCTTTTCTTTGTCACTAAGACTTGTCAATTTTACTATTAGGTGACGGGGTGTGGACCTATTCTTATTGCTTTTGAGGGGGGTTCTCTGAACTTCCTGGATTTTGATGTTTGTTCCCTTTGCCATATTGGGGAAATTCTCTCCAATAATTCTCTCCAATATACCTTCTGCTCCCCTCTCTGTTTCCTCTTCTTGTGGAATCCCAATTATTCTAATGTTGTTTTGTCTTATGGTGTCACTTATCTCTCGAATTCTCCCCTCATGGTCCAGTAGCTGTTTGTCCCTCTTTTGCTCAGCTTCTTTGTTCTCTGTCATTTGGTCTTCTCTATCACTAATTCTTTCTTCTGCCTCATTTATCCTAGCCTTGAGAGCCTCCATTTTTTATTGCACCTCATTAAGAGCTTTTTTGATTTCCACTTGGTTAGATTTTAGTTCTTTTATTTCTCCAGAAAGGGCTTTTATATCTCCTGAGAGGGTTTCTCTAATATCTTTCATGCCTTTTTTGAGCCTGGCTAGAACCTTGAGAATCGTCATTCTGAAAATCTTGATCTGACATATTACCAATGTCTCTGTATTGATTAGGTCCCTAGCCTTTGGTACTGCCTCTTGTTCTTTTTTTTGTGGTGAATTTTCCACCTTGTCATTTTGTCCAGATAAGAGTATATGAAGGAGCGAGTAAAATACTAGAAGGATGGCAACAACCCCAGGAAAATATGCTTTAACCAAATCAGAAGAGATCCCAAATCATGAGGGGGGAGAAAGGGAATTAAAAAGAGGTTCAGAAAGACAAAAAAAAAAAAAAAAAAGAAAAGAAAAGAAAAAAGAAACAATTAAAAGAAGAAAATGAATAAAGAAAAAATATAAAAAGGAAAAAATATATTAGATAAACTAGTTAAAAAACGTTAAAAAAGAAAAGGGTAAAAGTTTAAAAAAATTTAGCAGAAGAAGAGGAAAAAAATTGAAAAAGGAAAAAAGAAATTAACTGAAGGCTAAAGAATCATGGGGAGAAAGCCATGAGCTCCGGCTTTGCTTTTCTTCCTCTGGAATTCTGCTGCTCTCCTTGGTATTAAAACTGCACTCCTTCGTAGATGAACTTGGTCCTGGCTGGGTTTCTTGTTGCTCTTCTGGGGGAGGGGCTTGTTGTAGTGATTCTCAAGCGTCTTTGCCCCAGGCGGAGTTGCACCGCCCTTACCTGGGGCCGGGCTGAGTAATCTGCTCGGGTTCGCTTTCGGGAGCTTTTGTTCCCTGAGCGCTTTCCATAGAGTTCCGGAGGACGGGAATGAAGATGGCGGCCTCCCAGTCTCCAGCCCGGAGGAGCCGAGAGCCCGGGGCCTCACTCCTCAGTGCGCCCTCAGAGAACAGCGCCCAATTACTCCCGTCACCCTGGCCTCCGGCCGCGCTCCGAGCTGACCAAGCCTGTGACCGGTTCAAGGTAACCCCGAGCTTAGCGCTTACTCCTCGGCTCTGTCTCTGTAGCCGGCTTCCCCATTCTAATACCTGTAAGCTCTGTGACACTCGGACACCCCCAATCCTTCTGTGACCCTGCGGGACCTGAGGCCACGCTGACCCCGCGCAGGCTTCACCCCAGTTAAGCCTCTGAAGCGATGTCCCTCAGCGGAACAGACTTTTTTTTTTTTTTAAAGATTTTTTATTTATTTATTTGACAGAGAGAGATCACAAGTAGACGGAGAGGAAGGCAGAGAGAGAGAGAGAAAGGGAAGCAGGCTTCCTGCTGAGCAGAGAGCCCGATGTGGGACTCGATCCCAGGACCCTGAGGTCATGACCTGAGCCGAAGGCAGCGGCTTAACCCACTGAGCCACCCAGGCGCCTACGGAACAGACTTTTAAAAGTCCTGATTTTGTGCTCCGTTGCTCCGCTGCTTGCCGGGAGCCGGCCCCTCCCCCCGCGGTCTATCTTCCCGTCGCTTTGGGTTCACTTCTCCGCCAGTCCTACCTTGCAGAAAGTGTTTGGTTTTCTGTTTCTAGAATTGCTGTTCTTCTTCTCTTCGATCTCCCATTGGATTTGTAGGTGTTTGCAATCTTTAGATAAGCTATCTAGCTGATATCCCGCTACCTGAAGTAGTCTCAGCCTGCTACTTCTCCGCCATCTTGACTCCTCTCCCTGCTCTCACTACTTCTATTTAACATTGAACCAGAAGTTCTAGTAAAGACCATAAGGAAAAAAAAAAAAAGAAAAAGAAAAGAAAATACTGACCAAAAAAAAAAAAAAACAACCTATTCTCATTCACAAATAACATAATTGCTTACAGACAAAAATCATAATAAATGTACATAAAAAGAAAGGAAAAAGATTTTAAAAAGGTCAAGAACTAATGAGTGAACTCAGCAAAATAAAGGACAGAAGGTCAACAGGAACAAGAGCTATTATATTTCTATATACTCACAATTTACAATTAAAAACTGAAAAATTTAAAAAAGCCTTTTATACTAGCATCATAACATGTCATATACTTAGGGATAAATGTAACAAAATATGTACAATGCCTGTACCCTGTAAACTATTAAACATTATAGAGAAATGAAAGACCTAAATAAAGAAAAAATACACCATATATGGGTGTAAAGACTAAATATTGTTAAGATGTCAGTTCTCACCAAATCAATCCACAGAATCAAGACAATGTCAATTCAAATTATGTGAGGTTTGTTTTTGTTTTGTGTCACATTTAGAAATTAAGATGATTCTAAAATTTAGAAAGAAATTCAAATAGAAGAGAAAGAAAATTCTTACTACCTAATTTCAAGATATTAAGAAAAACATAGAATGAGATAAACATTTAGTAAAAAATAAAAAAAAACTATCTTATCGACATATTTGTCAACACAGGGAATCACAGAATGCAGATATGTACATGTAAAGGTGCTCAACATCATTAGTCATTGCAGAAATACAAATTAAAAACACCAAAAGATACTACTAACACCTATGGAAACAGCTAAAAATAAAAAGAGTGACAATACTAAGTATTGATGATGATATGGAAAACTAGAACTCCTCATCATTTGTGAAAGGTAAAATTCTACACCACTCTAGAAAAATAGCTTGACAATTTTCCATAAAGTTATATGGAACTTTATATATACTGATCAGGTAATATATACTGATAAAATATATATTATGTGTATGTATACACACCTACTGAATATATACTAATCGTGTAATCCAGCAATCCTACTTTTGGATATTTAGCAAAGAGAACTGAAAACATATTTTCACTCACAGACGTGTGCAAATGTTTATAGAAGTTCATAATAATGGAATTCATAATAACCGAACACTAGAAATAACCTAAATATATATCATCTCAGGAGTGAGAAAATTATTTATAATACATCTGTCTAGTAGAATGGTGCCCAGCAATAAAAAAGACAAACTAATGATAAATGCAAAAACATGGAGGAATTTTAAAAGCATTATGTATTATGATGATAACCTACATACTGCATGATTCAATTTATAAGAAATTCTGGAAAAGTTTAATATACAGGGACATACATTAGAAAAGTAGGCAACAGGGCCTGGGAACAGAGGGAGAGGAGCAAAGGGGCAAGAAAAAACATTATGAGATGAAGAAAATATTCTGTTCTTATTAGTCTGATGATTATAGAACTACATTTATCTAAACTCCTCAAACTAGACACTTAAAAAGAGCAAATTTTATTACTTATAAAATATATATCAATAAATAACTTTTTAAAAAATAACTGAAAAAACTGCAATAATGATCTTTGTCTAATGTTTTATGATGAGATTCAATGTTAGTTGTTAGTTTGAAATAGATTGCCTTCATCATCTTGGGGATTTGTTCTTATCTCCTATTCCTAGTTGACTAACATTTTTTTCAATAATTGATGTTGAATTATTTTAAAATGCTTTTTCAGTATCTATCAAGATTTCTTTCTTCTCCTTTTATTGTTGTTGTGATGATGTGATTGTGTGACCAATTATTACTTGGTTTCCTAATATTGAATTGTTTGTACATTCCTGGAATAAAAACCTATTTGGTCATGGTATGTTATCTTTTAATAAACTGCTACCTTTGATTTGCTAATATTTTGCAGTTATAGTTCTAAAGATCTTTAGTCAGTTTTTCTTTTTTTAATGTTCCATATTTCTTATGTTTTAGTATGGGATGTTGCTTGGGCAATCAACAAATTGAGAAACTTCATCAATTACTATCATCAGAAGTAGTTTGCAACCAGTTTCAAAATATTCAGTGTAAAATTATTTGATAAAATTTTTTTGGTAATTATTTCCTACATAATATTTTGTCTTTGATGCTTTATTTTTTAAGCCTCAACTTAAAGTATCAATTTTTATAATAATTTTCTCTGGAAATTTGTCCATGCTAATTCTTTCAAAAATATATAGAACCTAAAATAAATTCTATAAATCTATAAATATTTGAAAAGCTTTTATGTCCTCATAGTTGATGCTGCATTTCTTTTACATCCTAATGTAGCATAGCTGCATTATCTTTTTTTCTTCATTATCTTTGCCAAAATTTTCTTAACGTTAGTTCCTTACAATATCTAATATGGATAATTTTTTGATAAGAACTTATCTGAGCCCAAACACAGAATTAATAAATTAACATTTTTGATAAGGGAAGAGAAAATTAATATTGCATTTGATCGTTTGTCTTCAATTTTAATTTAATTTTATGAGTATCTTGTTTTGTTTTGTTTTGTTTACCCATGATCTACCACTTTCTTATATTTTGTTGTGATTTGGAATTTGGAAATCTTATTTTTATTCTATATTTGAAAAAATCTATTGGTCTTTTCTCTACAAAATTACATATGTCAAAGTAACATATATTATTTGGAATTCTTCTCATGAGAGACTTGTCTCTTCTCCCTTATTTATTTATTTATTCAGTAATTTATTTATACCCATATGTACTCATGGATATTTGTTTCATAGTCCAATATTACTTCATTTCTTTTGTTTGTTCACATTATTCCAGGGTTGGTCAATGGGAGCTCTATTAATGTCTCTTGTATCTTTTGACATGGCCCCATCATAACAGGGCTTTTAAATTTTTTATTTCTCAGCATTCATTACCTTTTCTATTTTCTGCCCCAGCCCCTGAATTAGTTATTTCTCCAAGGAGTCCTTGATCCTTTTACTGAAGAATGGTACTTAGGAACTAAGATCTGGGTACTATACATACTTATTTATAATGGGATGTCATCACTTCTAGGCTGTCTCAACCAACAAAGCAAGAAAGGTTATGTGTGTAAACTTACCTGTGTATTTACATGCACACACATGCAAACATGTATATATATACACACATATGTATGTATAAATATACACATATATAAAATAATAAATATT
Organism: Lutra lutra; assembly: GCF_902655055.1. NCBI lineage: Eukaryota > Metazoa > Chordata > Mammalia > Carnivora > Mustelidae > Lutra > Lutra lutra. The sequence goes on along the minus strand of NC_062279.1, from coordinate 159,622,277 downwards.
TATATTAAACTAAACATTATTTCATAGTGATGTCCCCAATTCTACTCCATTAAAACATAGATTATTCTATCTTTTTCCATTGTCTATAAAATCTCACTTCACATCTGGCTCTCAGCATCTACCATCCATTTACTTAATTGTTCAATGCCTGTATACATGTATAGCAATATGACAATTTTTAACTAACATCCCTGTAGAAAAAAACATTATCAACTAAATTATAGTAATTATGTACTGCTTTGCCTTCAGCTTTGCAGATCCCACTAATTTCCAAAGTTACTTAGATCAGCACATTTTCCCTCATCACCTTTAGTGATGCTGTCTCCTAAATTTTTAATATAGTTAGATTGTTTTGTCATATTCTGCATTATATCCTGGGATTTCTCAACCATCTAAGTGATTTTTTTTTAATTTGTATACACTATGTAGATAATGCACCCTTAAAAAAATTAGAGCATAACTGTCCACTACTTGAGTGTGGACTGTATGTGGAAATTTCCTTCCAAAGAGTATAGTATTGAATGAAGGAATGAAAAAAGTAACTTTATGATAAAGAAACTTAACAAAGATTACCTCAGTCACGTGATCCAAATTAACATCAACAGTGATAAATCGCATTGACAACATGTAACTTTGATGGAATGTGATTAAAATGGCACTTCCCTCCCAAACTCCCATAACTTCAATCTAATCATGTGAAAAACAACAGACAAATCCCTTCAAAGGGCATTCTACAAAGCTATTCCTCAAAACTATCATAGTCATCAAAACAAGGAAAATCATGGAAGCTATCACAGTCAAAGGGAGTCTAAGGAGACATGATAAATAAATGTAAAATGATACATTTGAACAATGACAACAAAAGGACATTAGGTAATACCTGAGGAAAGCTGAATAAAGTATGGACTTTGATGATAACATACAATACTGGTTCATGAGTTGCCACAAATATATCATTAAATGTGACAAATATAAGATAAAAACAGAAGAAACCATATATATTCTATGGAAAGCCTATTACTATCTTTATGTTTTTTTCAATAAATACAAACTATTCTAAAATAAAATGTCTATTTTTAAATGGTATGTATCTAATCATTCTCCCTTGATAATTCAAATACATTTACCATCTTTTATTAATTTCTACTTCTATCTTGTAATCTAGTTTTTATATCATAATTTTTTGGACATTTTTTAAGTATCTGCATTATCTTTATCAAGAATTACTTTCCCACAAAAAACAAACAAGCAAACAAAAATGAACAAACAAAAAACCTGTCAAACTAACCAATGAATTTAACAAAATTGCAAGATGCAAAATCACTGTACAGAAATCTGTTGCATTTCTATACACTAATAATGAACTACTGGAAAGAGAAATTAAGAAAACAATCCCATTTACAACTGCATCAAAAAGAATAAAATACCTTGGAATAAATTTAACCAAAGAGGTGAAAGACCTGTACACTGAAACTATAAAATATTGATAAAAGAAATTGAAAAGGCCCAGGTTTAAGTGGAAAGATACTCCATGCTCATGGAATTTAATTTTAAAAGGATGATAAGGCCAAAACTTCAAGAAGGAAGTTGTGAAAAAGGAAAAGAAAATTGTAACGAAACTCCTTTAAATAGATTTACTACTGTAGGAGAAAGAACCCGTAGAGAAGAGTTGAAGACGCAAGAAAAAAAAAGAGAAAAGAGATGGAGTGAAGTGGGTGAACAGGTGACATAAAAAATAGTGATAGTTTATTATATGCTGGTTAAATTGAAAAAGGATTTAGCATGGGTATTTTTGCTTGCAGTTCCAAAGACTTACTGAAAGTTGCAGAACGTGAGCTCATATGCAGGACTAGAAAGGACAGAGAGTTTACTGGATGGATGTAGAAAAAAGACCGAGTAGAAGAACTACCTAGCAAAAGAATGGCCTAAGTGATCTAGTCAAAAATCCCAAGGAAGCGGTGGATAACTAGAATGGGGGTGAGGGGGGAGAGAATAGGGTTTATGGATTAAAGAACAGTTGTAATCTGCTAATTCCCAGATTGGTGTTCTGTGGTTCACTAGGTTTCTCTCTCTCTTTCTTTCTTTTTTTCTTTCTTTCTTAAATTGCTGACATTACTTTGGTTAAAGCAGTCACAAAATCTTGGTTATTCAGAACAAATTTTAGTGTATTACATACCTTGGGTATAAAAATGTTTCAACTTTTTTGTGTGTGGAAATAATCCAAAAGATTTATTTTTTATATCAGACAAGAACACAGCTAAGTAATCCAATTATACTGCAGCATTATAAAAATCATCCCTTCACCATGGCATAAGATTTAAATGCATCTGCACAAGGGTGCACAGTATATAAAAGGAATGTTTGCTGCTGCCCCACCAAGCACTTCTGGCCCCTACCTGGGTCTTACTGCAATACTCATGGTCCCAATGTTTTTATCCAAATAAACTGTGTTTTAAAAATAAAACATTTAAAAAAACAAGCCAAAATTCCCAAGAAACCCTATCTCCAATTCAAACTTCATATATTTAAATGTTATATTTGCCTCTCACTAATAAACCTTTATTTCACTCAAACTGAGCAAAAATCCTCCACACTGAAGTATCTTCCTTGCCCAATTAATCCAAAGCAAAAAAAAAAAAAAAAAATTGAAATGATTAGTAAAGAAAAATGTAAGGATTAACACACCCTTTTAATACATTTTTAAATATTTTTAAGGTTTAAAAAAATTGTTTAAAGTTTGTAGTTCATAGTAGGAAAACATTATCTGAATGAATACCCTAATGGCAAACCATTGTAGAATGTATCAGTAGCATGGGGGGCAGAGGGGCAGGGAGTCTCTTCACAGTTTTCTTCATGAGAAGGTCAGAGGTACACTCATTTATATTATTGTGACCTCCATTAGGTGATCAAAGTTGCTTTTCCTTCAGCGAAGGTTTGTTTGTTGGAAGGGCATTATGTTTGACCTGCAAATTTGGCTGACAATTACTGATGAGATTCATAACCTTTGCATTGCTCTGATATTTTGACATATTTGCTGGGTTCTGGGCCACATGCTGGAAGGTCACCATAACTTCTGGATACTGTATGGTTGCTAGAACCTCTTGATCACTAAGAATTTCATTGAGTGCAAGCATTCCTGCCATTCCAGGCACCCCCCCTGCCATTCCAGTCATTCCTCCAGAAAATTACTAGGTATTCCCCCAGGGTAACTACCTGGGAAAGACCCATACTGAGCTCCTGATTGTTGCCTGGCTTCTTCATCCCTCTGGGCTCTGTCTTGTTCTTCCGGAGCCTTCTTAACCCTTTCTATTCTTTCTTTGATCTCTTGCTCTTCATGTTTTTGCTCATACTTTCTCTGATGTTCAGCGATTTTCTGGGACTTTGGTTGAACTCCTTTCAGCATCGCACTACCATCTTCTTCATAATCCAGTTTACAAGCAAGGGCAAGATCATGTGCTGCTTCTTCCCAGTGGTCCAGAAGTCTGTGTGCTTTCCCTTGCCACTTAAAAGGCTAAGCTGAACAGGGATTTACTTCAATAGCTCTTTCAACGTCTCGAATGGCAGCATTTGCTTCTGTAGTTTGATGAAGACACTGGCTCTCTTGGTGTACAGAATGGCCAAGCAAGGATTCAGTTTGATGACATCTGTGAACAAGTCAATGGCTTTCTGTGGTACACCATCATTTAGGGCATCAATGGCAGCAGCCTTTTTATCATTTGCCTGATCCATCATTTCCTTGGTTATCTCTACATTTTCATCTCCTATTTCTTGACAGAGTAAGTATCTGGTTCATTCATGCCTTCATTGTCAATTTCTAGATCACTTTCCTGACTTGATAGTTCATCTGTTTTTATATTTTCCTCCGCCTTCTTACTACCTGTTTTTTATTCCTTGGTACTATCTTCTGATTTAGTTTTATGAGTGGTTGGTGGTATTGTACCCTTCATGCTCTTCACCCAGTCTCACAGGAAGTGCATTTCCTTGGTGAGCAGAATGCTCGGATCCTGCTTACACATTTTCATGAAGGCCCGGAGCTTGCTCACTTTGTAGGGGTCCATGGTCCAGAGGCAGTGGCAGGGGGCAGGCATGGTTGAGGTTGCAGTCCGATTCCAGGCAAGGGTACTAGCTGTGCATGATTGTGGGGAAAGGGGCAGCTGCTGTGAGGAAAAACAGCACAATGTTTTAACTTTTATTAACTTCGTTCTCCTAAATTAATTTGACCACACACCATTTTATCAGCCTCTGTGTGATCTTATTAACATACTGAAACACTAATTTTCCATGTAACCAATGCTATAAATGAAGTAGAGAAATGAGAAAATTGGCATGAACAGATAGCAGTCAAAGGAAGGAGTATTTGAACTTAAATTTCCAGAGCTAACACACGTATGTAAGGAAGAGGCTAGATAGAGTATGTAAATGATCAGGCAGTATAAGTGGACTGCAGCTGAAGTCACCTGAGTTGAAGAGAACAAGAGCAGATGGGGTGGGTTGTGGGTGATTCACTGCCGTGGATATAGAAGTATTGTATGTCCATGCCAGAATCCAATGTGAGAACAGTATCTGCGAACCAGCTGCCAAAATAGTGGTTGAATGTTGGGACTAATTGTGAAGTTGATTGAAAAGAATATTGGAGAGAAGTAGCAATTGCATAGCTTGGTGTTATGGATTTGTAAGAAGCAAAAGTTAATAAGTGTAATAACTTAGGAGCATCTTTAGCAACATTGGGGAAAAAATTGCTCTTCTCCCTGGAAGTTGTGCTCTGAGGATGGCAGGAATGTGGGGGACTTCACTTTCCAGCAGAGGAAGAGATAAGACCAGTGGACAAATGGAAGCTCTGTGTTGTTGTTTCAGTAGAAGATGCTGTTATAGATTGAATTGTGTCTACTCAAAATTCATTTATTGAAGTTCTAACCTCCCAGTACCTCAGAATGTAAGTTTATTTGGATATAGGGTCTCTAGATTCAATGAGGCTATCAGGACAGGCTCTAACCCAAGGTGATTGACATCATTATGGAAAAGGGGAAATTTGGACATGGAGACACAAGTAGAGGGAAGACAATGTGAAAAGATTTAAGGAAGCCAACGAGAGTGGCCCAGAACACATCCTTCCTCATGGCCTTCAGAAGGAACCAACTCTGCCAACATCTTGATTTTGGACTTCTGACCTCCAGAACTATGACATTTCTGTTGTTTAATCCACTCAATTTGTGGTGCTTGGTAACCACAAGCTTAGCAAATTAATACAGATGCATTTCATCAAAAAAAGGTTGAGGGTGAACATGAGTTTGTTTTTGTTTGTTTGTTTTTCTGTTTCATTTATTCATTCATTCATCCATTCATTCATTTATTCATCCATTTGCTTTAGCATAGGATGGGCTTTTCTAAGAGTATGGTAATAGGTCTGCGAGAGAGAAGATGTCACGAGCTGGTTGCTCCCCCAAAAAGATGGTACCATGGCTTAGAGAATCGAGTCAGTAGTGCTAGATGGGTTGATCATTGTTGCTTCATGTTGTTAAGAGTAAGGAATTTACCTCACAGTGCTCTTTTCCTCTAACCGATGTGCTCTCAAATATCACATCACAAAGAAGTAGAGATGACCTCAGTGCTCTCATTCAATCTGCACTCGTATTTGAATTTCCTTGGATGAAAATGAATCTTTGGCAAATTAGCTGGCATTTTGCTTTTTAAGGAAGAGATGGGCAGTGCCTCTCCATTGTGGGAGCCACTCTGCTCACATCTTTTTTCCTTGCTGCATTTACTTGCTCACGATCTGAGGCACTTACTACATAGAGATTCATGTTTGGAGGGAATAAGTTTTTCATTGCACATGACACCTTGAATGGTAATACAGGAGCCTATGATACTCTGCACAGAACTTAAAATTTTAGCGTATCAGTCCACTGGGGGTTGGAATTTTTCTATATACTCTAAAATATTTCTGTTCCTAGAAGACAGCGGGAGGAAGAACTGCTGTTTGAATCAGAGTCAGGTGTAGTATGATTTTTTTTTTTAATATATATAAAAATGAATGCTGTGCAGACCGAGGTGGCTCCTTTTCCATCTGTCAGCACATTTTTTACAACCATGCATAAACCTTATTATCACACTCAGTGTGTTACTGCAAAAATTATCCCGGCCCTCAGAACATTTCTCTACAGCTTTGAGAGGAATTCAGACTTCTGTGCAGTTAATATAAAAACAAGCAACCTAGTAAGCAAGGCTGGAGGGGGGTGCAGAGGAGAAGAAACAGACATTTTCCTTTCAGAGAATATTTGCTAGAGCTCCTTCATTGTATCATATGTCCAAGGCTAAATGTTTCGCATTGAATAAAATAGTGGCTGATGACACATATTTGGCCTTGATAAAATTCTTCCACTGGATTCACATATATTAACCTTTGATGAAAAGATCACAAGAAGGAAAAGGCATGGGAAGAATATGGCATAATTTCAAAGATTTTTTTTTTTTTAACATTAACCTTTGAGATCTGACCTGTTGTAGTTGTGTGTTTGGGGGTATATTTAGATAGAGACATTACTGCCATCCTGTTCATATTTATGGTCCTGACCTTTGTATTATAGTAGTCTGCTTTGAAGCACAGTTATTTTTAATTGCTTTATGTGTCCATGGAGACTGTTCTTTGCCTCTGTCAGTTATATACAGTAGACCAGCACATATGTTTGCTCAGTGAATCTTTCAATGACTGGATATTTACAACCACATCTGAATACAAGAGGAGGAAATGTTACATTTTGGGGTGGTGTGAGCCTTGCGTGTTTGTGTGGAAATGTGTTTTATTGTCAACATTCCCATATACTTAATGAGGTGACAGGAAGAATTAAAAGTGACAGATTGTTTTGGCTGCACTGGGGCCATCTGAAATATAGTCTCCTGTAATGCAGCTCCATAAACCCAGGCTGTGTGATGCCCTCAGTGTATGATTCATGGTTGCAGCAGGGCTACTCACAGAGGTTTAACAAGGGAGAGTCATGGGCTGGGCAGTGGGAGGTTGAAATTGCTCTCAGAAGACAATGAAAAGCGCTGTGTGCCAAAACTGTGCCTGAAATTTGCAAGAGTGCCTTGATCACCAGTGTCCCTAATACCATTATTCTGCCTGTTCCTGACTAGGAGTGGGATGGAATGATTGCCAAAAATTCCTGACTCGGGACAACACATTTGGAGAGGAGAGGTACCCCTTCCTTTTGTCTGAAGGAAGCATGTGTTCCTGTGTGCTTTTAGGTGATGGTCTGCTAGGGGCCGCCACGGAGGAGACAAAAGAAAACAAGTTGATTATAGTCACAGGTCCTAACAAGGGTATCTCACATGACACACAAGGTCACACAGGGGAAGTGCTAGGTTTTGGTCAGGTTGTGGAAGACAGCATCAAAGGCAAAGTTTAGGCCAAAAACTTTATTGACATTTCCAAAGAGAAAACAAAACAGGGCAGAGTAATGGTTTAAGATTGGCGAGTTGGAGTGACTTCAGTGGGCTTAAGGAGGTGGTTCTGGCATCTGACCCTGGGATGATTCAGCAGGATATTGCTCCTGGAGTGAACTGGCCAGATAGAGAAGTTTCTGTGTTGGGACTTTTTAGTTTGCATATTAAAGGCATGCTGCCAGCTGAGTCCTTTGCTACCTCTAAGAATTGGCTAGCCATGAGGGGATGGGCAGTCTCTCCTCAGCCAGAAAAGTTTAAGATGGCAAAGCATCACAATATACAAAAAGTAAAAAATATATGCAATGCAGCATCTGTGAAGTTTCTTCTGCAAATAGATTATTGGATTGTGACAAATATATCTCAAGACAACCATTGTTGATGAGATCAGCTAAAGCAGTGCTGCTAAAAATGTGGTCCCTAAACTATCAGCTTGGTCATTCCCCAGAACTTCTTAGGAATGCACATTCTTTGCCCCATTCCTGATCTCTTGAATTGGAATTTCTCAGGTCCAGGAAATGAGGGGGGTGGGTGCTCTACATTTTAATAAGCTTTCCAAATAGCTGTTCTGCACACTAAAGCTATCTACCCTTTAATGGACCATACAGGTGACCGGAAGAAAGAGAAAAAAAAATTCTACTTATCAGAGACTCCATTGCATCAAAGATAAAACTTCAGTTAATGAAAACCAACCAAGTGGAATTCTGAAGACAATGTGCATACTTACCCTACTGTATATTACCTTGGACCTTCAAGAAGTCATAACCCATCCAAGATTCAGCCAGCCAGTTGGTAAAATGAGAAAGATAAGTGTACCTACATCTTGAAGTTTGCGACACATAAATGTAATGATATATTTAAATACACTTTGTAAATAATAAAATGTGAAGACAATGTTAGTCGTACTTGATATTAAATAATCTTCACTGTGCACCCCATATGAGGACAATCACAATGAAACAAGGCTACACCAGACTGGGGTCATATTACTCTCTATGTATTAGATTTTATTGTGTGTCAGACACAGGTTTAAGCATATTATATACATTATCTCATTTAATCCTCAAAACAATGCTATAAAAAAATCTATAAAATTGTGCAATCACAATTGTTTGAAAGAGTAAAGTGGATGAAAGAAATTAAACAAGTTGTTGAAGGACACAGAGATATTAAGTCCCATCTTTATGATTCAATACTCAGGGCTGTCTGACTTCAAATGTTTTCTTTCTCCAACACAATTCCTTCTTTGGGAGAAGAAAAAGCAATTTCCATCGTATTCCCTCACAAATTACATTTATCTAAATCTTAGTCTATAGTTCCATGATTACTGAGAGCAAAAATGAGGTCCATGAGTTACAAGGAGATACATTGAAATTAAAAACAAACAAATGTGGTCAATATTATCTGAGTAAAGTAGAAAAAAATTTTCAAGTATTTTTTTTTGATGTATTAGCACAGGAAGATACTAAAGTGTAATCTTATGGCCTCACCATTCAGGTTTCCATTTTAAAGTATCTTATTTATGCAGGTTCTCACTGCCTTATATAAATAATAGTACATACCACATCTTATTGCTGAAGCCCTCAGGAACCATTGTGTGATTCCTGATATGCACACTTTGATTCATCAGATATACAAGTGTAAAATAGAAGATCAAGAAGTACCTACAGCAGACATTTCAGATGTCAAGAGCTTAACTATCTTTATAGCAACTTCCCAGAGCTTGACAATGTAAGTTGTTCCCTGTTTGGTTTGATTTCTCACTGCCAAGGGAAACAAGGGTTTCAAGTACTTAAAGTGGCTCTGTACTATCAGATCAACACAGCTTAGTCCCAAGGCTGACACTGCCTGGCTTTCTTTCTCCTTCTGTATGTGTGTGTGTGTGTTAGGAAGTGGAGAGGGTGGTCTCTCTCCTTTCCTTAAGAAGTCTGCCCAGGCACTTCTACTGAGTGCTTCCTTTGTAGACTAGGCACTGGGAAAAACCAAAGCAGGCAAAGGGACAGAGCTACACAGAACAACAGAAAGACACACAATAGCAGCTACCTTCCTGAAAGGGAGTCATTGTGCCACACAATGGTCTGAGCATTTCAATGCACAGGGCGGAATAGAGTGCACCAACCCTTCCTTTACTCACATCCTGAGATGTGAAAAGGCTTGTCCTAGTTTCAGTCATGTTCTTTTATTCTTCCCCTCAAAGGGGGCTTATGAAACAAAAAGCTCCATCTATACAACCGTTGCTCCCTGAGCAAGCTGTTGAGGAAGTGGCATTTCCATCCTTATTCCTCCCATGGTCCGAGTGCTTCTGAGTCCATGTGAGCATTCCTCTTGGTGAGACAAACTCTCATGGATGACAGGATCATTTTCTCCAAGTTCCCAGCTGTTCTCCTAAAGTCCAGATGAATGCCAAATAGCACACTGGCCAATTCTGATGGAACACTAATGTAACCAAAGCCAAGGGTTACCAAAGGGATAAAAGAACTTCTTGTAGAAACTGATAACATCAGTTTTCCATATTTGCTCCTTTTCTCTTGATTATCTGGTAAGCTGGACACAATATTCTGGGAGGCAACCTTATGGTAGAATAGACATTTTAAAGCCCCGTGAACTAGAAAAATGTTCTTAACCTTTCTGAATTTCAATCTCTTAATACGTGATCAGAATAATAAAAGCTAATTCACAAGGGGAGGTGGTTAGGTGTGAAGTCTAAGTTAGATGAAATACTCAACTATTTCTTCCTTCATTAATTTGGCCAATAAACATTTTAAGTGTTACTATGTTCCAATACTATAGAGGCATAGGTATATTAAAATGAAGGCCTCGAATATCTTATGGTCTAAAATTCAAAAGATTCTAGAATTCAGGTTTTCTGTGAGTTTGGTTTAAAGTAATAATCATACCCTTATTTTCACTTACCCATAACTAAAATTTAGATTTTTATTTTTCTAAAGATTGTGTTTATCTATTTGAAAGACAGAGGGCACAAATAATAGGAAGAAGAGGGAGAGGGAGAAGCAGATGTCTGGCTGAGGAGGAAGCCTAACTGGGGGCTCAATCCCAGGACCCCGATATCATCACCTGAGCTGAAGGCAGTTGCTTAACTAATTGAGTCATGCAGGCACCCCCAAATTTAGCATTTTTAAAAATTATGAATGTATATAACAAACCACAGTAATACTGTATCACAAGTAGAAACTATAGATATCATATCAGAGTGGTAGAAGATACCCTGAAATACTGTTTTTGCTTACAGCTACATCTAAATTACAATGGTTGGTGGGCTTACTGCTTGACTTTCTTAGCTGATACTTTAATAAATGAGTATATTTATATGTAATATTATATTACAATGTATTTTAATATTTTGGTAACTGTCATTACAGTTTTCTTTGTAGTCATATGTATTTTGTTTTATGTGTTTAAAAATATGGGGGCACCTGGCTGCCTCAGTAGGTAGAGTACATGACTCTTGATCTCGGAGTCATGAATTTGAGCCCCATGTTGCCTGTAGAGATTACTTAAAAAAAAAATAACATGATTCAGAGAATGGATGCCTGGTATGACAGGGTTCAGAATCCTGCCTCTAGAAGATATGATATTTAAGTAAGGCAACGATTTCAATACAATATAATTAATGTTATTAGAGCAGTACAGTTAACATGGTAGGGCTATTGTGGAATCTCAGTCTGGATCAGTATGTGTGTGTCTATGTGTGTGTGTGTCTATGTGTGTGTGTGTGTGTGTGTGTGTGTGTGTGTGTGTGTACAGGGGAGCCAGTCATGGGAGGTTAGTCCTGGAGGATTTCAAAGGTAAATAATGCTTTAGCTAACCCTTGAAGAGGAGGTGCAAATTAGCCAGACCAAAAATAGGAGGCCAGGTGAGGGGTAAGACATGAGAGAGGGGAGATGGACATGGAGCAGCAGGGAAATGTGGGAAGGCTGGTGTACCTAGGAATCTGTATAGCCAGAGCCTGCGTGTTCAGGAAGAGCATGGTACAGAAGGTCAGGGAGGTCAGAAAGAGCCAATGAAGGAATCTGAGCATTAAACCAGATGTGGTGAAGAGCCATGCAAGTATTTTTAGCTTCTGCTATGATCAGGTATATGTTTTAGAAAGATCACTCAGGCTGCATTATGGACAATGAAGTATTATGGTGACGCCATTGTAGGGGTCGGGGGAGGCAGTCGGGGAGATCCCCAAGAGCAGTTATGAGTCTATGGCAGCAATCCAGGCCAACAATGGTGAGGGCCTAAACCATGTCAGTGGCAAAGTGTGAAATCACTTTGTAAAGTATAAAAGGCCACTGTGGAGTTGATGGAAGGAGGGAAAGAAAGAATGAAGGAAAAAAGGAAGAAGAGCAGGAGGGAGGAAAGTAAAGGAGGGGAGCAAAAGGAAGAAGGTTAAGGGAAAGAAGGAGACTTGGAGGAATTGTAGTCTTCAGCTAAGCAGACATTTGAAGTCAAAGTGTTTCATTAAATGACAATCACAACTGTTAGTCTACCCTGAGGTGTGACAGGATTACCAGTGCACCAGGTCCCAGGCAATCAGCCAGATGGCCCCTGATTGGTTCTACTGAAAACTAATCAGAACCCTTCTTCAGTAGTTCAATTGCTGCACAAATAGCCACAGCCAAGGCGAGCTCAGGGAGCAGAAGCTTTGCCAAGTTCACAGCCAAAGACAACAGGAAAGGTGGCACGATTTCCTCTTTGATAGGCAGCAAAAGCTAGGTTTGTTTACAAGAAGTTCCCAGAGACTGACACTACACACACACCCATAGGCGCGCCCGCACGCGCGCGCGCGCGCACACACACACACACACACACACACACACAATCACACACACACACACACTTCTGGAGGTTTGTATTTAAGCCACACAATATAGGCTGTATTTTATATTAAATTCACTAAAGGAGAGTTGGAGGAGCACACGCAAAAATATGCAAATGAGAAAAAAAACCTCTAAAACTAATCATGCAAACTAATATCTGAGGATGGCTTCAAGGGAAACAAACCGTTTTTACTGAGCTCAATTATGTCAGTTTTCTTTAGTTTTTTTTTCTTTCCCTTTATTTCTCCCTTTCTTTGATATTAATTATTGGTGTCAAGCAGGAATCACCTATTAGACACTCTTGAAGCTATTTTTAAGAGCTTTGAGCTTACTGAAACTTGTTCTTTTATGTGACTCTGTTCCAAACAAATGACATTTTGTTTTCATTTAGATGAATTCCTAGATAATTGAATAATTGTCCAGAAAAGAACAAGTCTGATTTTGGAAAATGCTCAGTCAAATATGCTAAAAGGGAGTCCCCCTTCAAAAGCCATGGTTATGAAATGAAAAAAGTTGCATGTAATTCCAGAAGAGATCTTAATTTCTGCAATTCTCCCCAGTACACTCTGAAGATTCTATTCAAAGTTCACAGTTCAGCAAATCCAAATCCGCTTTTCAGGGCATTAGCTTTTGCATAGGAAAAGGTGGGAGCTAGACCATGCTAAATAAAGCAGGAAAAGCAAAGGAAATCTTAGTCTGGAAGTTCATGAGAGTGGTGACACCACAAAAGCATAAAATTACGTTAAAAAAAAAAGATGTCAACATAAAGAGCTGTCTGCATGTAAAACTTATACGAAGGGTGCTATTTCCCTATTAAATAGATGAATGTTTAAATCTGCGCTTTAAACAATTTTGATGGTACTTCTGAAGCTAAAGCATGCTGCATTCTTGTTCCCAAGATTTCGGCTACAGAAAAATCCATGCAAGTTCTATACATGAAATCCTTTCCATTTTGAGGAACTGGGTTTGTGTGAACATCTGCCAGCCCAACAGAAAGAAAAGCTCTCATTTTACACAGTTTGTCTACAGCCAGAAGCATTTCCAACACATTCCAAAAGCCACTAATGATACTTCACCCAGTTCAGCCTCCTGAAGCTTGATACATAATTAATGAGGTAGTGGAAGTTCTCTAGAATTAGTTTTCATCTAAATAAAGGTACCCGATGTTTATCTGTACTCTTTGTACTCATTGTTGCCTTGAATATACCGAGCTTCCTGTTGGTACAGGGAACTATTGATTTGCTGACTAATCTTTTTATCTGATCATTATAGATTGTAACTCTCGGTCTATACCCTTTACACACAGTACTATTGTGGTTAAATAAAACACAATACAAAATAATTAACCTGTTCCCATCTCGATATTTCTCTTCCAGGCAAGAACAGAAGTAAGACTTTGATTTGACAACTGGACACTCGGATTTTTAGAGAAAAGTATAAATATAAGATGAATATACAATCTTTAGTTCCTTAATATAAATTACTCAGGAAGAAATAGTATGTAGCCTTGGGGAAATCAACAGCTTCTTCAATTGGATTGCTTCTGTCACTGTATGGACACAGTCTTGTTTGATGTCCTCCTACCATTTGTCTTGTATGGAGTCTTTTATCTAAATCCAAAGTAATGCAGTCATCAGGGCTGCAATTCAATAATGGCTCCACAGGAGCTGTCATCCACAGTTTGCTATTCATCTTGTAAAAGGCTTTGAGTTTTCAAAGTACCAACTAAGGTTGGCATTTCAATGCCGCGGACAGAGCACTTAAAGTTCTTTTGTGTTCACAAGAAAGGGAGTGAAATTGAGAATGGGGGGAGATTAAATGGCCAACCTGCTACTCTACCTGACTACCTAGGGGTAACCCCAAGCTACCCAAGGGAGCGAAAACTTTAGGTAATCTGACCCCCTCTGTAACGGGACATTATGATGAATGGGGAACTCATCAGCTGGTGTTGGTTCATACTGAGCCCCACTGCTATAATTAACAGGCAACAAATTTATGGAATTTGACAAAAAAGGGAAAGTTAAAAATTTTTTAAAAAGAAATGAAGAGGAAGAGAATAATTCCTTGAAATATTTATAGAATCAAAACATTTTAGAATTAAGAACATCCTTAATGGCTTTAGAGGCAGATAAACTGAAAATGTCCATTAATAGCCCCAACTTCTCACATGTAGCTGTTGTTCTGTGAACAGGCTGGACTGGAATTACCATCATTGGAACTGATTGTTGAGCTCTTTGGTTGGAAGTATGGATATTCCCATCTTCCATTCAGACTCAATTTCCAAATTCTTCCATAACCATGATGTGTCCATGTGTGTCTAAGAAAACATGGGGTAAACATTTATAGAACCATGAAGGAATTGAACCAAATACAAATTCACCGACCCTTGACACTCAACTATTGGTTTGATGGCCTCTGAGTGTACAGGAGGTTGGAGAAACTTACCCAATACTGAAGTCACCCAACTCCTGCAGTACTTCACTGTGATTCTGAACCTCACCTTGTACTTCTGGAATGAGGAGGTTGGCTGAGAGTAGCTGTAACATAACAAAAAGAGGTCAGAGTACTATTGGAGACCTAGAGTCTAAGTCCAGCTCTGTCACTGTAGTCAACTGTGTGCTCTTGGACAAGTCATTTGGTTTCCAGGCTTCAATTTCTATCTGAATAATGAGAGATTTATGGGGTGCCTGGATGACTCAGTAAGGTAAGTGTCTGACTTCTGCTCAGGTCATGATCAAGGGTCCTGGGACTGAGCCCTATATAGGGTTTTGCACTCAGCAGGGAGTCTGCCTCTCCCTCTCACTCTCTCTCTGTCCCTGTCCCTATTCATGCTTGCTCTCTCTTTCTCCAATAAATAATGAGATATTTGGAATACAGGATTTCAAAGGCACTTTTTTCTTCCCAAACACACTATGAGCTAATGAATATAGTAAGTGATGACTGTATTTTCTACACAGGTCATAGGTCCATTCATTCATCCATACAACATCATGAACAATATCAACAACTATATTATCTATGTATTCAATTGTTATTTTTTGGGTTCTGTGTCAGTGCCCCGGAAGAGAATATGTTTTCTAGGCACTGCTGTCATAGAATTTGCAGTGCTGGAGACACATTTTATCTGTTAATTTTATCTGTCATTATTTGTCAATACTGGCACTAGTAGTAAATTTATAATTGTGATCAGTGCTAAAACTGATGAAAAATGCTTCATGCTGTGAAATTGACTTGGCCAAAAAGGTCAGGGAAATCTTCCTTGAGGATGTAAAACTAAGATCTGAAGCCTGATGCAGTGATCTTGTTTGCCATGATCAATCTAACCTTCATTCTGAAAAGAATCAAGAATTGTGGAAAGATTTTAAACAGGAGGTAGCATATACATCTGCATTTGCATCAGATTTGAGAAAGATCATTCTGCCGAAAGAATAGAGAAAGAGTTGAGGGAGAGCAAACTAGAGGCAAAATTCATCTTCTTCATAAGATAAGACAAGTGGAATTAATTTTTAGCAGGAATATTAGGAGAAACAACAGTGCCCGAACTTGCAATACCAAGAATCAGGGCAGGCATACCTCAAATCTACCTCTCAGGTAGATTTAAGAGTATTATTTTCCTGGGGTGCCTGGGTGGCTCAGTGGGTTAAGCCTCTGCCTTTGGCTCAGGTCATGATCTTGGGGTCCTGGGATCGAGCCCTGCATCGGGCTCTCTGCTCAGCAGGGAGCCTGCTTCCCCCTCTCTCTCTGCCTCCCTCTCTGCCTACTTGTGATCTCTCTCTCTCTCAAATAAATAAATAAAAATTTTAAAAAAAAGAGTATTATTTTCCTGTAGTCTGTGACCATGTTACAGAGGTTTTTTTTGTCAATTGGCAAATGTGAGTTTAAAGAGATACAAGTGGACTTTAAAGAAGAAAAATTTCTTCATCCTTCTCCTCATGCATGATTTAATGATGGATGGGCTGCCATGGGAGCAGATATTAATATCCGTGGCACTAATAAACAATTCTGATGAATTCAAAAGCTGAATCATTAATTTACGATGGTTGGGCCAAAATAAGCATCCCATGAAATCTTGCCAGTCCTACAGGATGGCCCATAATCTGTGAAATGTTATTTTGTGAACATGCTTCTCAGAAAGGTCACGGGTAAATGGAAAATCCTGATTGATCTTTTTAAAGGCTATTCATGGTGACTGATATATTACTAAAAAGGAGGAATTTCCAAGCAGATTCAAAATATTTCTTCAGAGTAACTTCTAGGTATCCTGTCATATTCATAGTTACAGCAGGAAAAATAACTTATTTTGGCTTGAAACCTCCTCTCCAATTTTATTATTCACAATTCTTCTTACCAATATATTCATCTTTCCAAATTGGCTTTCTCAGAGTTCCAAAATAAGCTCCATGTGATTTCATCTTCACCCTTTACATCAACTCATGCCTGCATGCCTCCTCCCTTTCACAATCTATTCAACACCTAGCATCCTTCAAGGTCCTGTTCCAAATTTTCCTCCTGAAGAAAGAGGTTCCACTGTCTTCTCAGTCAGTTGAAACCTCTCTCTTCTCTACAGGTGTTACTAACTATGGCAACCTTGATCTTCATAACCTTATACTTAATTATTTTAGCATACACACACACACACACATCTATGATATATGTAAAATATATAACCATGTTAAATACATATCATTATATTATATATATCATATATATTTTACATATATGCATATATGTAAAATACATATATCTACCAACAGAATGAGAGGTCCTTTAAAGAACTGGAGAAGAGTCATTTACTTTTCATGTCCAAATCCTCACAGCACCTGAAGGAAAAAAAATCAACTGAGAGAATACATAATAAATATTTGCCGATTGGTTAAAATAATACCTATTGAAGATTGCCTCAAATCCTTCAAAAAGATTATATAAAATACCTCCAATATAAAGAGTCAAGTTATAATCATGATATTGCCAAAGGAAACTGACTGATTTGCATTAATTTTTCTAAATCATGACAGAATCTACTGGATGCTTTCTAGTATAAGGATTTCTAAAATCAAGAATTAATATGTTGATCAGAAAAATAAAAACAAAGTAGGAATTATAAAACCTTGACTAAAAATCTCTATTACTACCCAGGGCATTCACTTAGTAAATACAGCTTTTGCTAAAATTAATGTTTTGGACCATTACTAAGGGACTTTATCAAATTAACTTGATATTAATAAAACTTAAGAGGTGGGCACAGTCAGCCTTGCCCAAACCCATCAAATTATAGATTCCATGATTTCCCTTGAAAACTCCAAAACAAAAAGTATATAGAAGCTCAAATTCATTGAGGGTTTGCAAAATGACTATGAGCTTAAAAAGAGCATGAAGAAGGGGCCCCTGGGTGGATCAGTGGGTTAAAGCCTCTGCCTTCGGCTCAGGTCATGATCCCAGGATCCTGGGATCGAGCCCCGCAGGGGCCTGCTTACTCCTCTCTCTCTGCCTGCCTCTCTGCCTACTTGTGATCTCTGTCTGTCAAATAAATAAATAAAATCTTAAAAAAAAAAAAAAGAGCATGAAGAGTACTTCAATAGAACTGTATGGGTCTTACCTTGGCTTCTATATAAGACCAGGGACCATGATTTAGTCCTTGTCTCCATTTCTAATCTCATCTTGCACAGTCAACCTAGTTTCCAACCTCACTGGTATACTTTCTGGTCTTTAAGCATGCAGAACTCATTCACATCTTGGCTGTTCACTTTGCTTAGAAGTTCTTAGCATAAATGTTTGCATGGCTGACTCCTTATTATTCATAGTTTAAATGAAATGTCACCTTCTCAGATTGGCCTTGTCTTACCACCTGGTTTGAAGTAAGATTCTATCCATCAAACCACTCTCTGTCATCACGATTTGTTTTCTTGGGGCACCTGAGTGGCTCAGTTGTTAAGTATCTGCCTTCGGCTCACGTCATGATCCCAGGGATCTGGGATTGAGCCCCACATTGGGCTCCCTGCTCTGCGGGAAGCCTGCTTCTCCCTCTTCCACTGCCCCGACTTATGTTCTCTCTCTCACTGTCTCTGGCTCTGTCAAATAAATAAATAAAATCTTTTAAAAAATTGATTTGTTTCCCTCATACTATAGTATATCATATATATGTGTGTATATATGATAGACACATGTCCATATTTCGTCCATTAGAATCACTCACACGTTCTTTTCCCTGGGGTGCGAAGTCTTACCACCTTCTCTAACATCTCTACTTCGGTCCATTCACCAAGATAGCAGTGGTTAATTCATCTCAGGTCTTCCAGATTTCTCAGATGAAAGTCAAATCATTAATTAAATCCTCTTCAGATTGCGAAAGTCTCACATTAGGCTCACAGTACTCCATTTAAGGTTCTTTCTCTTGATTTGAGGTGAAGGGTAAACATAACCCCACCTCTCTCCCTCAGGAGTTGCATGGGGCTATAACACAATCCTTCCCAAAGTCATCTTACTTCCATCTCCCTTATTCTCCTGAGTCTTCTGTACCTTTCAAGTGAGTGAAGGGTGGAAGAGTTCGCTAATTGTTCCCTGAACACTACCAAAAGTTCTAGTTGGTGGTCTTGTCTCACATCTCACTTTCTTACTTGATCTGGACCACTACAGATCTTAACCAAAACATCTGTTTTAGAAATTGAGCATCTTTAAAAGTTCTTTTTAACTAATTTTTCTAAATCTGTCCTTCTACCTGTCCTTCTCCTGTGAGTGAGCTTTCTTCTTCAGAAAAATCCTTCTTCCTCAGATCCTTCTTTTCTTTTGCATTTGGAAACTCAAAGCAACAGGAGAAAAGCTGGGGAAAAGCCATGGAGTCCAGAAGAGGTAGGGAAAAGGAAAGAAAGAAAAGACAGCTAACAACAACAACAAGCCCTGAGCTTACCAGCTCCACAGAAAATATATGACCACTATTAATTTAAGGGGAGAACATATGTGTCAACTCAGTGAATTAGGTCATCATTTCTCAAACATTTTAATCTCAGTACCCCTTTAAACTTTTAAAAATTAATGAGAATTCCAAAAACATTTTGTTTATGTGCATTATATCTATCAATATTTACTATACTAGAAATTAAAACAGAAACTTTTAAACACTAGAATATATGTGTGCATTCCTTTAGCCATCAAAAAAATGACATCATTGCATTTCATGTAGCTTCTAGAAAACTCTGCAACTGTTAACAGAAAATAAGAGAGAAAAAAGTAAGTAATGTTAGTATTATTGTGAAAATAGTTTTAACTTCACTATGTTCTCAAAAGGGTCAGAAATCCAAAGGAGTCCCCAGACAATATTTTGAAAATTGCCAAACCAGGTGGCCAATCACTAGTATTACTTTGTGTTTTGAAGGTCCTTCAAAAATACAAACTTGAATTATAACTTCTCACAGTCAAATTTTCATCATAAGCAACTGCTTATGAGCATAAACCTTTCTAAAAACTCTCAGATAAGAAAAAAGAATCAATTTGATGGAAAAAAAATAGTCGGTCTGGCTATAAGTAATTTGATTCAACATATATCTAAATCCATTCACCTTTCTTATTATACCCTATTCGTTAGCTAAATTTATCTGAGGAAAAAATAATAATTTTGTTCAGTTATATTGGCATATAATCTATACTTATCAATAGGTCACAATAATATAACACTAATTTATTTTTCCCTCTTTTGAGTAAGGTCTGAATATTATTCATACCTGCAACATAAATAAACTTAAAATCTAGAGACTCTCTCCAACAGCATTGGGAGATACCACCTCCCAAGATGATATCGTAATAACACTGTCTCACTAACGGTGCCAAGCTTGTGGGAGTTCTCATGAAGGAGAACCTGGCCGACTTTATGAACCATCCCAGAGAACATACCAAGGATCAATATCTCTGACTCAGACAATTTATTAAGATATATATTTTTAAATATTCTTCAAAAATTATCATCTCCCTATTTTTTTAATAAGAATACTTTCCCCAGGGGAGAGATTTAACAAAAGGTCCCACATGTCCAGGGTGGCAGAGATAATGGTTAAAACTGAGATTCAGTATATCTCCCATGCTGTTGCTCTGACAGGTTTGGGAAGAACTACTCAAGCCTGGTGCCCAGTGAAATTCCCCGGGATTTTTATTGTGTCTTAGGTAACCAAGTGTCAGCCAGAGCTGTAGCCTAGCCAGCCAGTGATCTCCTCACCCAGCATTGTGTGAGTAAAGGGAACAAAGACAAAATTCACTAGCAGCAGGACCAACCCAGAAGCGACCAACACCAAACTGCCCTCCTTTTCTTCTGGGATGATAGGTAAATCCTGCTACAGAATTTAGGGAAAGAGAAGGACAGGAGTATCCTGAATTAAGAACTTTGTCTAAAATGGAAGCTCACAGATTGACCTTGAATTGACAAGTTTCAGCTTTCAGTCAACAGGAGAAATAGGGTCTTGAGAACTAAGTTTTTTCAGTTATAAAGAAATAAAAATGTCTTTGTACTTTGCATTTATAGACTATTGTGACAGTGAATTTTATATTTGTTACACGAGAATATAAAATTCTGGCTTAGGACAGACCCACTGAGAGTAAAACACTATTATTGGGGGCAAATTTGCTTGGAAGGCAATTACAACTAAGCTTCATATTATTTTTGTGTTTATATATTTTTTATTTATCACTTCCTCCCCAACCCCTACCCCAAGGGTCAACACTGTGAAAGCAGAAAGTTTTTACTTTCTTTTCTTTTTGCCCTGTGCCCCAGAGGTGGGGGGCTGGTGGGAGCTCTCTGAGGCTGCAAGTCCACGATGGCCACAGGACACCCCTTCAGGCTGCTTTTTTAAGGGGTGGGGGAATGCATACCTGTCCTTCTCCTGTGAGTGAGCTTTCTCATAGCTCCGTTTGGTGGCGCTGTCCTGTATCTCTTTAATATGCTAGCTGCTCTTTTAAACCACAGACTTTTTGGGTGCCCAAGGACAGAAGAATCTTTTCCTGACCCTCTCTACTATACGCCACCCCCTCCACACCCTGCCTCTCTGCCCCAGCCACTGTCCTTCGCAGCCTCCAGCAGAGCTCCCTTCCCTACCATGTCTTCTTATGTCTTCATCTCTCCAGATGTTCTCTTTAGAAGTCTATCTATTGTCATGCAGAAGCTGTTCCCAGGGCCTTCATTTCTTCTTCAGGAGGAATTATTCTATAAATAGGTATAATTTGGTGTGTTCCCTGGAGGAGGTGAGTTCAGGGTATTTCTACGACACTGTCTTGGACTGCATCCTTCCTCTTTTTATTTTTTTTTTAATTGAATTGCAGGTTTCAGATATATGACATGGTGATTTGACAATTATATACATGACACAATGTTCACCACAACAAATGTAGTCACCATCTGTCATCATACAAGCTTATTACGATATTATTTATATTCCCTATGCTGTACTTTTCATCCCCATGACTTACTTATTTGATAACTGGAAGTTTGTACCTTTTAATCCCCTTAACTTATTTTGCCCATCTGTCCCACCCCACCCCCACTCTAACAACCACCACTTTCTCTCTGTCTTTATGACTCCGTTTTTTTTTCTTGTTTATTCATTTGCTTTGCTTCTTAGATTCCATATATAAGTAATATATTTTATGTGTCTTTCTCTGTCTGACTTATTTCACTTAGTATAATACCCTCTAGTTTCATCCATGTTTTCGCAAGTGACAAGATCTCAATCCTTTTTATGGCTGGATAATACTCCATTTCTTATATATACTGTAACTTTTTATCTAGGCATCTATTGATGAACATTTAATTTAAAGCGAAGAGTTTTGTCTGCTTTGTTTATTACAGTATTCCACTGCCTGGCACACATTAAAGACTCAAAAAATATTTGTTGAATGAATGAGTGAATGATTTGACAAATTAATTAATCAAAATCTCCTGGGAAGCTTTTTAAGGTATAACTATCTGCCCCCAGCCCCAGAGTATCATTAGAGAGGGCCCTGAGTCAGTATTATTAATAAGTTCTCCAGATTATTATGATGCACTTTGAAGTTCAAGAACTGTGTGACAGTGCTGGTGGATAGGGCAAGCATAGAAAACCAGGTAAAATGTGTGGAATTTTATGGAAATATAGTTGGGAGAAATGACTTAATATGTACTTGGCACTGAATCTCTCCATAAAGTGACCCATAACCTGCCCTTGTTTTAATACCTATCTTAATGAATTACTTGTGATTTTTACACTCCCATAGTGCCTCAGGTGCCATATTTCTAATAGGTGTTTTTTTTTTTCCTTTTCATTTTCTCTAGAATGTCAGTGTATCTTCACTTGGAGATCTCATAAGTTCAAATTAGCATGACTTTCATACAATTTTTGATGCCCACCTGACCCCAAGATAATGTTTTATAGAAAACCTAACATTTCATAACAGTTATCACAATTTTTAGTTATATTTAGATCTGTGTTTAGTATTTTCAAATTTTATTTTGTTGTGAAAAATATACTTAACATGAGACCTACTCTCTTAACAATTTTTAAGTGTACAGTATTGTGAATTGTACAATATTACTATATACTACAATATTGTAGAGTAGATCACCAGAGTATCTTCATCTTGCTTGACTAAAATTTTATGCTCATTGATGAGTAACTCCCCATTTCTGCCTCCCCCAATCTCTGGAAACCACTATTCCACTCTTTTAGTCTATAAGTTTGATTATTTTAGATACGTCATGTAAGGGGATGCAATATCTGTCTTCCTATGAGTTACTTGAACCCATCTTCAGGTTCATCCATGTTGTTACATATTGCAGAATTTCTTTTTTTTTTTTAAAGCTGAAAAGTATATTCCATTGTATGTATAGATCACATTTTCTTTATCCATTCACCTATTGATGGACATTTAGGTTATTTCCACATCTTGGCTATTGTGAATAGTACTATAGTGAACAAAGGAGTGCAGTACTTTTCCAAGACCATGCTTTCAATTACTATTTTTAATTGTTTGAGGAACCTCCATAATGCTTGCTATAGCAGCCGCACCATTTCGCATTCCCATCAAAAGTGTGCAGGAGTTCCAATTCCTCCACTCCCATGCCAACTGCTGTTGGCTTCTTGATCAGTGTTTATTGTTTATGTCTATTTTCTACACAAGAAAGTAAGCTGTATGAGGGGCACTAGTTAATGGCTGTGTTTCCATTAACCTGGAACGGTGTCTGGTACATAACTGATTCTCAATAATATGTGATGAATGACTGCACATGGGGAGGAATAACTGGAGATGGATCCTGAACAAGAGCTTGTCTGTGTATCAGCAGAGAAGTGCAGGTAGTTGGGTCATAATAAACAACTGCAGCGGGAGACAGATCTGAGAGTTACCGGAAGGGAGATGCATTCTTGAGGTGTAGCTTCCTGGCATGGAAGGGAACATGTAGCAGATAGTGGGAGATCAGTTTAGAGAGGGGTCAAGATGTGGACCCCTTTAATAAGCAGATCGAGACAATTAAACTCAAGCCCTTAAGTGAAAGACTGACAAGATGAAAGCAGGATCATGGAAATACTCATCTGGCAGATACTACAGAGTGGACGGCCTTGTAAACCATCTTTTAGGCCCCCATCTTTCCTCCCTCTGGAGGCAGCAGAGGTGAAATTAACTGGTCCTGCACTGAGAAATTCACTTGTCCAGTCATCTCCTGACCACCATTCTACATGGTATTACCTAATTCCTCGCTACTTCAGATCTGGCCACTGAAATGAGTCTTCTTCTTCTTTTTTTTTTAATGTTCTCTCTGATGATGTCTTTATTTGACAAGGGTATAATTTTGAATATTTGAATAAAACTATTTATTCGAGGTAGGTTATATGAAAACAAACTGGCTCGCATTTAAGTGTAATAACAATAACAATAATAATGTTTATTAATAGCTGATCTTTGTTGAGTGTTTTCTATGTGCCAGTACCTTGCCTAAGGAACTTTTATATATATATATGTGTGTGTGTGTGTGTGTGTGTGTGTGTGTGTATACACACACATATATATATAATCTTATTGAAATATAATTATAATCCTTTAAGGATATTTTTATCTTCATTTTTCAGATGAGGCAACTATATGATGGAAAGTTTAAGTAACTTGCTCAAGGTCATTCTGATAGGAGAGAAATGTCAGAACAAATGCTTAGTCAGTTTGATTCAAGAGCTAACTACTTTAATTCCTCTACTCTGGTCCCACCTAGTAACTAGTGGCTAATATAGTTGTGAGGATATCATTCTCTGTTGTATTATAAAATTTTAAGAGTAAGTGTTCCCATAGCAAAAGAATCATAACTAGTCTTCTTAAACCAGAGTATTCACAAGTATGTGAAAATATAACACCAAACAACATTGCATCTAATTCCCAGCTAAGTATGAATTTGAAGACATGAAAATTACAAACAAATTGATTAGCCACTACTTTCTACTCTTAAATCGTAATAACAGGTTGACTCTGATTCTATGCATCTCTGAAACATGGTGAGGAATCTGTAAGTAGGAAAGAAGGAAACCAAAAAGAGCATGCACCTGCTGCTATGGATTTAGGTCTGTTGCTTCATTTGGAAGAGCCAAGGTACCACTTCATGCTATGTTTGAGACAATAAAGAAGTGAAATAATATGAAAGGTTTACATTTTACATGTGAACTCAAGTTCACAGTGTCAATGCATCTGTGTTACACTGTTGCCTGGGGCATGAACCACCCCACTGTCTAGGTCGCTGAGGGCACATCGTGCCTCACATTTTTATGGGGTGTGAGTTTTAAAAATCTCTTTGTGTATGCTATATCTACTTGATGCCCCTAGAAGGCAGGCCTGTTTATTTTCCCCATATTACAGATGAGGAAACAAGCTAAAGAAGATGAGTGACTTGTCTAACTTCACCCAGCTTGCAAGCAGCAAAGCCATATTTGAAATGTGGTGTGCCTCTTTCTTCTAGATGTTGCTTTGGTTTGTTTTTTTCCCCTACATCCTATATGCTATCCTTGGCATGATTGTCCTCCACATATCCCATACAAGTATCAAAAGAAGCAATATCTCCAGTCATAAATATATCAGTATTAACCCAATTCAATATCTCTCTTCTCTAGCCCCAAGTCTTATGGGATCTCAAGCTTCAAACAGAGGCTTGAATCTGAAGGACCCTAAGGTATTTCAGAGCGTTCACAGTAACTGGCTCATTGCCCCAATCCTAAACCCAGTTCTTGTGAATCTTTTTCACTATTGACAGTGTTTAACAGAAATTTTCAAAAAGCATGGCTATTGATTTTTTCCTGTGCACCAGAGTAGAAGCAAAAAAATAGGAGAGGAGGACCCTGCACAAGACAGGTGCAAAAAGAGAAAGCTGATGCTTGGTAGAGAGGTAGAAGGAATCAAAGGAAAACAAACACCAGATGGAGAATATCCTATCTCTTAGAGATAGAACGTCCTCATAGAATCAGTAGCCTTGAAATCATGGAGAAAAGTATAAATTATATCCAAATACATTCCTCTTAGGAAGTGAGAGAAGTGAATAATTCATTTTTATAATGATTTTTATTAAAAACAGTTTACAAAATCTGTCACTTGAATACTTCACCTCCTTAGAAAGTTGACATTTACCTTTAGAAAGTATAGGCCAATAGAAGCATTATTGCTACCTGCTTTCACTCTTGTTCCAGATTCTTCAAGGTGGCATATCTGACAGTCTCCAAATGCACATGGTTATCTCCCTTACCCTTTCTGCTTCCAAATGTTCTTTATCAATCATGACCTTCACTACCTCCAGTGTTTTTTGTCGTGACCTATTTCTAGTCATTGTCTAGACCAGTGCATTATGGAACTCCATCTTCCACTTTCTTTATCATAGTCTAGGTCCTCATCACAGAGTTCCCATATTGTTAATGTTTGCCACTTTGGGTTGCTGAGCATTTATTCCCTGTTCTTGATACAGTAGCCTAATTTTGGCTCAGATATTAATTTTTCCACTTCACAGTCCAATGCTTTAGGGAAGCTGACTTCCTTCCTGTCTCTAGAAGTGTGCCTTGTGAAACCTCAGCCATCTGGCCACAGCAAAACTGTTTCAGAGATGAGTACAGAACTTAAGATCAAATCAAAATGAAGCTCTAGCCTTCAGTTCCACTGTTGAGAGAAGAAATACATTTTGCTTTTCTGCATGTGCACACTGTGTAGCCCCTGGAGGTATGGGCAGCCATCTTGGAACCGTAAAGAAATAGCAATGTTGATCATGAACTTAAGACTGAGTAAGTGGAAAAAAGAAATTAAAGGGAGAGAAACCAAGTCTTGGTCATTCACTGAGTAGCCAGAATAAGACGTGAAAGAAGTCAGACCTGTGATCCAACTATTCGTTTCATTTAAATGAATTAATTTTGGCATTTTTATTATATATGACCAAAAATATCCTAATTCATATACTCAGCCTACTCTGCCTCTGTTCTGATCCATTTTCACATCTTTGTTGGAATAATTTTCCTGCAACATTTCATTCCCTTTCTTTGTGGATCATAGGGACTCTCCTCACTGTTTCACCAAAGATCCCCAGATTCCTATCTCACCACACATTTTCCCTCTATTGGCTCTCATAACTGGACTGTTTGCTCCAATCAAGCTAATACGCTCACAATTCCTAAAAAAAAAAAAAAAAAAAAGAAAAGAAAAGAAAAGAAAAAGAAAAAAGAAACCCTTTTAGAAATATGAGTTTTGCAAATATGAGTTTTCCTTCCCTTTCTCTCTCTCACTTCATTGTCTCTCACTGAAGCATCCTCTTCTAAAACTTGCTAACTCAACAAACAAACAGGGAATGGCTTGTGTCTGACCCCTATACATCCCATTAGCCCCCTTATCAAAATGGGATATATGAATATGTGAGTAACATTTCCCTTTAATACAGTGTTAAATATTATTGATGCAATTTATTTCCATGATTTCATTTGAGCAGCACAGCTTTTTATAATCACCAAAAGAAATTATATATCTCCATATACTTTATACACATATGTGGTATAACAGAAGAATAAGGATTCTTGTGTCAGAATCAACTAAGATTTTTATCAGATTTTGTCATGTGACCATGGTATGATCTTGTATAAATCACACACACACAAATCTAAACTTTCCATATTTTAAAAATGGAACTATGATATAACATTATCAAATATAAAGGTATTTTCACTTTATATTTTATGCTTTCTAATGCATAGGTATTAATGTAATTTTTTAAGTTCTAAAATAAAGCCAACTTTGAACTATATTTTAAAAGCTGGTTGCACACTTCCAATATTTAGGCCAAGAAAAAAAATATATATATATATGTATTTTTTTGAAAATAAATATTTTTACTTTGCAAAAATAATACATATTATAAGATGTATATATATTATAGTATTACATATGGGAGTATATTATATGTCTACTAATATATACACATTGTCAAAACTTTAGAAAATACAGAGGAACAAAGGAAGAAAATAATTAATTCTACCATTTAATAAATAACCGTTGATAATATTTTTGCATATATCCTATTTTTTCTTTATTTCTTCTTCTTTCTTTTTTTTTTATTGTTGCAAGAACTTTTAATATGCAATCTACTCTTTTAACATGAGATCCACAAACTTTAAGCATGTAATACAGTATTGTTGGTTATAGGTACAATGCTGTATAGCAGATCTCTAGAACTTATTCTACTTGCTTACTGAAAATTTATGTTTCTTGATTAGTAACTTCCCAAGGAATATATTTTTTAAATTGACATTTTATATACCCATAACTAAAAATTTGGTTTTACAAACTATTTTTAATAGTTTTCAACAATGTTACATATTCTAGTATACAACTGAAATCCTAAGACTGCCTTCTTTCTGTTGGTAGGAAAATCACCTTGTCTTTATAGAATTGTCTTCTATGGTTCTTTCAAAAAGCATTTGATATCTGACACTTTTCCCTTCCCAAGTCAAAACCAGACCTCATTATTTCTTGGCAATCTCCATAATTTGTTTGGGTAAACATTGCTAGTGTGCACCAATACCTGGTTCTTCTTCATTCTAAAACTCAGCCATTAAGCAACTGGAGGAATTCATGAGACTACAACTTGCCAGTGGTTGTGGTCAGATAGGACCAGAGAAGTATAAAATAACTGGCCAATATCTTTCCAGCTGTCTCTTCCTCTACTATGTTGACTGAATGTATCATGTATTCCAGACGATACAGGATTAGGATGATGGAATCTTCTTTAGCCTGGGAGGCTGCTTTAGTGAGAGGACAGTTGACCTTCAGCTAAAGCCCCAGAATACAATTAATCCTTAATCTGTGAAGGCAAATAGACTTCTCTTTTTGCATCTAGAATGACAATAGTATGAAATGACCTTGGCAGAATTGAAAAAAATAGTTGAGAGTGAAAGGCTACCCTTGTGATGTTGCCAGACTTACAGTAGACTTTGCCTAAGTGAGAAATAAACTTTGTTGAGTTAGTCACTGATATTTTTTATTTATTTATTTTTTGGCCACTACAGAATATTCATTTCTATCTGAAGACTATATTTTAGGAAAATCTTACTTTAAATATTACTTCAAATTGCCTCAGTGTGAGGAATACCAAATCAAGTTCCTTCATATGCAGGTAATTTAATTCTTCATATTACATCTTGAAATGGATAAAATATATCAATTTTCTCTGTTCTTAGAGATCCATAGACTACATTTCCAGCCCTTTATATTCTTATAGTACTTATTTGTATTATTCTATTTATTTATATTACATTTTTCTTCTTGAAGTGTACTTTAGTAAAATTTAGATAACTCTTACTATTCCAGACAGAAAGACAACATTGGCAATGGTCATAAATATGGCCTGTGACTCCAAATTCCCATTCAACATAATTTCTAAAGATACAAGCATTCTAATTCCCTCTCTTCTTGAGGCAGAGTCCCAAGTATCTCATGTGATTTTCTTGGCATCCACTCAAGTTCTGATAAAGCTACTAGCGCCAAACTCATCCCTTCCTGCTACCCTGAATCTGCTGCTTTTCTGCCTTGCAACTTGACCTTGACATTGCTGTTGGAATGTGACATTGCAAGCACTTCCCACATTGCTATCCCTTCCTCCATCAGTACCAATGCTCATGTTTGAAGTACGGGAGATCTTTCTACCTATCTCTTCCTCTTTATTACCAAAGAATGCTAGGAGAAAATGTACCCAATGTTTTGAGCTAACTCACAGGAATGTCTGTTAATGTCCCTTCATTAGCAATGACCTATTGATAGTAAGACTGGGAAAAATGCCTTAATTCTAATTTTCACTGGATGGTGAGGCTTAGCTTTCTGGCAGTGCCTAGTGTCTTGGTCCAGATAACCTCAAAGACCATGGAAGAACTGAGCTTGCATTACTGGACCTACCTATGAGAATGGGGAAGAAAATAGATGAGGGAGAATTAAGGTGGGAAGACAGGAACGTGAGGCATACTATTTTAAACGTAGTAAGTTTGAGATACTGTGAGGAACATGAAAAGGGAAACACTGCTCAGTGATTTAGAAAAGCAGGAAAAAAAAAAAAACACTGAGTCAGCAGCCAGAAACATAAATAAAGCTCCAGGAGTATATGTATGAAAATATTCTATATAGCTGATTAATTACAAAGAATTGACATGCCTGAAAACATGGTTGACTAGACACCAGAAATTTTTTTTCTGCTATGAAACATCTAGGAGTATTGAATTATAATATAGCAATTATCTGGAAAATCATAGCTAATCTTACTAATAAAAAGAGGTGTTTCTAGGGGAAGAAGGTCTTAAAAGAAGCTGAAAACAAGGAAAAAAGTGGGTGGAGAAACCAGACCTATCCTGACTGCATGTATGAATCTCTTGTCACCCAGCAACTTGTGTGTCAGTGACGTTGGGCCCACTCAAGGAAAGGATTTAGAATTGGAAACCAAGAGCCCTCAAAGAGCTATGTCCTTGGTAAAAGGGTAAACCATTAAAAAAAGTCTGCAAGAAAGCAAAGAGAGAAGAAAAGAAACATACATTTTAGCCCAGACTTACACAAAAACAAAAATTTCTCCTAAGAATCTATAAAAATCAAGCTGTCCCTCAAGAGGAGTTGGAATTGTTATTTGTATGATTTATATGATCTGACAAACTACACACATTTTGAATTAAATGATACTAAGTTAGTAGAATCTACAGTGCCAAGCAGAAACAAACATAGATATTCTTTTGAGAAATTTGCCCTAATATAAGGCTTGTAGAATTTACAAAATAAAACCTGATCATTTGAACAGGAACCCATAATCCAAAATTAATAATACTAAGAAAAACAAGCTACCAGAATGAATGTCAGAAGAACCAACAAGCATTAGAAGTAGACTTTCAAGGGACTTTTGATACTGAAATCCTCAGATACAAAATTTAAATAAGTATTTCTTAAAGATATAAAACATAGAATTAAAACACCACATAAAAATAAAAAGCAATCACTTAGCGACAACTATCATATGATCTCCCTGATATTAGGGAGAGGAAATGCAACATGGGGGGTAAGGAGGTAGGAGAAGAGTAAATGAAACAAGATGGGATTGGGAGGGAGACAAACCATAAGTGACTCTTAATCTTACAAAACAGAGGGTTGATGGGGGGAGGGGGGTTGGGAGACGGGGGGTGGGGTTATGGACATTGGGGAGGGTATGTGCTATGGTGAGTGCTGTGAAATGTGTAAACCTGGAGATTCACAGACTGTACCCCTGGGGATAAAAATATATGTTTAAAAAAAATAAAATTAATTTAAAAAATAAAAACAATATACTATGAAAAAAATAAAATAAAAAGCAATAAGAATTGAAAAAAATAGAAATTTGCAAAATGAAAATATAATCTTTGAAGTAAAAAATGAAACAAGGGTTATAAATATAAGATTAATTACAACTGAAAAGAGAATTAGTAAATTGGAAGGAACCTGAAAAAAATTCCCTAAAATCCAGTATAAGAAAAAAGAATTTTAAAATATGAAAGACAGTTTTAAAAATATGGAAGATAATGAGGTCATATACATGTGAAGGAAATTCCAGAAAGAGAGAAATAAAAAAGAGAGAGAGAGAGAGAATATTTGAAGGGTTAAGAGCAGTGAAATGTTCACACTTTCATCATCAGTGTGAGAGACCAGTCAGTTGTTACTGCCACACAGGCTATTTTCCCCTGTCTTTCAACTAATTCTCAGTAAATGAATGTAATTGGAGGAGATAGTCACTTCTTGTTATAGTTAAGAATAGATGAACATTTCCCATTTTCAACTTCTTCCCTCCATTCTCTCTCTCTTTCTCTCTCTTTCAGTCTCTCCCCCCCCCCGACCTCCCCCTCTCCCTCCCCAGCCAGTAGGATAAGTTGATGACCCCATGTTAAAGTTGAAGGAACTTGGATTCCTCAGTTCTTGCTCAGAGGACAATAGTCCAGGAAAGCCTGTAAGCCAGGAACACCTGCATTGAAGTTCACTTGAGCAAGAAGCAAGAAATAAAACTCACATTGTATTAAACCAATGCCTTTGGGGTCTTTTGTTATAGCAACTGGTATTAATGACCCTAGCTAATACACAGAGAATCAAAAAACCCTATGAATCTTAAGCATGATAAGTAAGAAATATTTAAGTGCATCAAAGACAATAAGAGAACAACAAAAATAGAGACAAATCTTAATGGAAACTAAGTTTTATATACTCCTCCTTTAACGTATCTCTCAAAGTTGACTACTTTTTCCTATCTCCATCACAAATACTGAAGTCAAAATGTCCATTATCTTCCTTGTGAAACACTGAAAAAAGCTTTCTGACTGGTCTCTCTAGCCTGTATTCCTACTCTGCCTCCAATTCTTTCCCCACGGGTCAGAAAGTGTGATCTTTAAGAAGTAGAAATCCATCATTATCATATGTCTGCTATAAAACTTGAATGGAATTCCATTTCTTTTGAAATATGGTTTGGACTTCCTAGCATAATTTTCAAGGTTTTCATCAATATGACCATGCCTACCTCAGCAATTTTGTCTCTTGTTATTCTCATTGTCTCTAGCCATGCCACACTTAATTTATTTCATTTAATGAGTTACTCTTTCATTTCCAGGTTTATGTACCTGAAATATATTCATTTTCACCTAAATATTTTATATGCATCCTTTCACTAGAGAAGCTTCCTCAGGTAACAAAGTTTTTAGTTTTTTAGTTTTTCTCTGAGCTTCTACTTTTGAAGCATTCAAAATTCTCCCAGAATAAATATGTCACACTTCTATTTTTGAAGCATTTACCATGACAATAATGGTTCGATTATTCTTATTTTCAGGACCCCTGGTTCATTTCATAAGAACTAAGTTTATAATTTTCTTTATATTTGGTCTATGGCAATATGTGGAATATGGTTGCCAGGGCATAGTAGATGCTCAGTAAATATTCTCAGAATAAGATTTAGTAAATGAGTGAGTGAGTGAATGAATGAATGACCCAAAAGAATGCAGAGTAAGGCCATGTTTCAGGAAATTTTTGCTTATTTTAAAGATGATTATTGGATACCTGACCAGTACTTCATCTTGGTGTCCATCAGAAAAATAACCAAATCTTGGCAATTAAAGTTAAGAAAAGCAGAAACCTCATCATTCCTAATTCACTCTAAGTATTAATGGATCTTACGTGCACAAAATTGTGCATATCACAAAACTTGGTTCACTGTAGATTACAACACTTAGTATATATATGGCCCTCATTTTTTTATTTGCCTGTTTGTTCAATTATTCATTATTCATCTATCCATGCATGCATGCATTCATTTATTTAATTATAGCACCATTAAAATGAGCACTTGTGAACACTCTATCCAGCCTAAGAATTAAAGAACTCCCTATGCCTTCTTGCCCCACTCTCTAATGTAAGAAATGCCCTTGCTCTTGTGTTTATCATTTTTTTTGTTTTCCAAAATTATATTATATACATAGATGTGCCTCAACTATATGGTTTTACTTTAGTCCTTAACTTTAACTACTATAAAGGATGTTATTCAGCATGGTGTCATCTGGGACTTTTTTCGCTCGATATCTCATTATTAAAATTCGTTCATGTTATTGCATGTGGCTGAGTCTATTTATTTTCCTGCTGCTTAATATTTCGTCATATGAATATGCCACAATTTATTTATTTATTCCTTTCCTATCAGTGGACCACTGGTTATTTCTAGTCTTTTACTTTTATGAACAGTGTTTGTCGTGAACATCCTTATACATGTATTTTTTTTTTAAGATTTTATTTATTTATTTGTCAGAGAGAGAGAGGGAGAGAGAGCAAGCACAGGCAGACAGAATGGCAGGCAGAGGCAGAGGGAGAAGCAGGCTCCCTGATGAGCAAGGAGCCCGATGCGGGACTCGATCCCAGGACGCTGGGATCATGACCTGAGCCGAAGGCAGCTGCTTAACCAACTGAGCCACCCAGGCGTCCCCTTATACATGTATTTTATGGTAAATGTGAAAATATTTCTCTCAGGTCTGTATGTAAGAGAGGAACTACTGGGGTCATAAGAGAATGAAAATGTTATAAAATTTACTTCCTTGTGGTTGTTTTATGTCTTTCTTTTCATTCTAATGTGATAAAATATTCAATATCAAAATGGCCTAGTTACAAGTGAGCTCCTTGCTTTTGAAATGTTCAAAGATTAATTAAATATTCACCTGATAGGCTTTCTTTCCTGGGCAAGAGATGGGGCCATTCATCATTAATTCAACAAACATAATTTAGCATCATGTTGGGTATTGAGGATATACCAGGGAACAACATAAGCATGGTTGCTGCTATCTTGGAGCAAGACCCTAATAGTCAATTATTAATTATTAATGTGATAAATGCCATGAAAAAGTGTAGGAAGTTATAGAGTGAATAACAAAAATACCTAATCTGGTCAGAAGATGGGAAGGATGTAGGGGATTGCTTCCTAGAGCAAAGACTCAAATGCTTA
This sequence comes from Lutra lutra, assembly GCF_902655055.1. Lineage (NCBI taxonomy): Eukaryota > Metazoa > Chordata > Mammalia > Carnivora > Mustelidae > Lutra > Lutra lutra. The sequence goes on along the minus strand of NC_062279.1, from coordinate 159,588,032 downwards.
AACCTCAATTAGGCATAATTTTACTCAATGGTAGGGAGATCGCGGGCTTAATGGAAAGTGTCTTCCTGATAGAGGAAGTAGAATGTGAGGATATTGCCTTAAGACTTCTGTCTGTATTTCTTCTCTCTCAAGGCTTAAACAAATTCTAGTGTCCAAGGCAGAAATTAGTGCCTCAAGCAGCCATCTTCATGTTCTTCCCATCTTTCTTTCTCCAAAGCGGGACTCTCCTCTGCCAAAGGAACCCAAAGGTATATCAGCTTCTAATCATGGACCTTATACATCAGTTTACCAGGCAAGAACACATGTAGTCTCCAGCTGGGAACTCCTACTATAATTAAAACATAATAGTTATTGGGGCACCTGGGTGGCCCATTTATTTAAGCATCTGCCTTGGGCTCAGGTCATAATGCTGGGGTCCTGGGATTGAGCTCCACATGGGACTCCCTGCTCAGAGGAAAGTCTGCATCTCCCTCACCCTCTGTCCCCCCGCTGATTATCCCGCCCTCGCAATGTTCATGCTCTCTCCCTCTTGCTCTCTCTCAAATAAATAAATGAAATCTTAAAAAATATATATGTATCTATTTAGCATTTCTGAAAAAGGAATACAAACTTCAGAAAACAGTATGAGGAAACAATTTGCATAAGATTGGGTCTTACATGGGAGCAAACTTAATACCTCTAATATATGAAGTAGACAAAAGGATAATAATGAAAATGGAAGGATTTTCTCTAACCAATACTGCATTTCAATACTTTTAATCTAACATACATGTATGCCCTTGTTTATTCTGGGGACTAACTTCACATTTTTTTTTTTTTTTTACTTTTGAGTTGTTTTTAATTCAACACACTAGAAAATGAAAAGGTTGTGGACTTATTATACAATTTTTTTTGTTCTAACATCAGATAAAATCTATCAATGAATCAACAATAATTTTTGTGAGCTAACTAGATATTCATTACATTCTATAGTCTAAAATAAATCAGACAAATAAAAGATATCATATCTGAGCCCCCAGAATATTCACTTTGTCAAGGATATTTCTTTACATATGTGCATATTCTTTTATTTAAATACTTTATACACTATATAAATATACACACAATTAATTATAAATTAATATATGTACTTTTTTCCAGCTATATTATTTATATATAATACTTTCTCTTCTGAGACCTTAATTTGGAAAATTAAATTTCTTCTGTTCCATTAGAAAGCCTATGCATGGCCTTCTAATATTCTTTGTGAAAACTATTTGACAATAACAAACTTGTTCTCCTTTAATCCTTGGGACAAACAGTAATTTCTATTTATTTAAGTCTTAGTTTTCTGACTATTAATGTGCAAGGGGTCATATTGTGAAATAAAGGCTTAACAAATGGCCTGTTTGGAATATCAATGAGTTACTTTTAGTCATCACAAAGAAAATGCAAAGATTCTTTTAAAAAGTAAATACTAAACTGTCACAGAATTCATTTGGAGAAAAAGAAATAAAAGAATATTCATCTGAAACTGCCTGGCATACAGCCTGTTTTGAGGCATGGCATGGCAGTTATAAATCTAGAAGGAACCTTACAGCTCCTCATATAATCAAGTCCCTTTACGACCTGTCCGTTCCATAGATAAGGAGACTCAGGCCAGGGAAATCAGTCCTAATCCAAAGTCACACAGCAACCTTGAGGCAGTGTGAGGCACAGAACCTATGGCTTCAAAACCATGAACTGATTGCTCTTTTCCCTAAACTATGGTTTATTCTTGACAAGCAATTTCATCCCAGAAAAATGTTTATGGCCATGGTGAAGCTGGCAAAAGATAAGAAGGTTGGTAGAGTGGGCATCATTTTCTTGAAAATTTTCTTGAAGTAGAGTATCTGCCTACTCTACCACCACATACACTCTTTCACACACACACTCATATATATAAACACAAATATGCATAGATGATTACAAGATAGTGGAAGATGAGCCAGTTTCTTATTTTTTGTGATCCCACAGAAAAGAACCTAGTTCTTTGCACATAATTAAGTTGAACTGAAATTCTCTAAGTGCAACTCAGCATCCCTAAAGCACCCAGTGTACCCATTTTATCCTGCGCACCTGTGTTTCCACTCCTCATCTTCTCTCTCTTCTGGGAAGGGTGGCTGCCTAGTGTGGCCAAAGGAGTTCTGAATTTGAAGTCAGACAAAACTGGATTAAAATCCACACTTCAGTTTTACCATACGTGTCCTCTTGGGGAAGTTAATAGTGTAGCATTAAACATTCAGTTATCTGGCCCTGGTTCTCAGGTAGATTATCACATACCTGGTGGGAAGGTGGCTTTGGCTGTCAGCTGTTTGTCCATATCCTCTCAAGTCTTGCACTTCTGTGGGCACCAGCCTGACCTCTTGCTCATAGCATCTTCTTCTTCTTGCTGAGGTCTCATGTATATAGTAAGCCAGAGGTGCCCAGGAATTATCCCCTTCCCCCCAACACCTTCAATCCATTAGCAATAGTGATTGAATGAGTGACAAATGGGCATTGGTCTATAAATAACCCAGGTCCCTCACCCTTCCACTGAAACAACTCTAAGGCACATGTGTGACAATGATTCCCAAGGTTACAACTGATTTATGTTCTTGTTGCCAAATATGGTAACTTGTCTGATGATGTATACTTTATTGATTTCCTTCCCACCCACCCCGGCTTGTTTCTTCACTCCCCTACCAGAGTTGCTTAGACTCAGCTCCTTATTAAACTATTTTCACTTGAGGTCTTGTGTCAGGACTGGCTTCTACATGAACCCGAATGGAGACAGATACAGACAAGAGCTATAAGAATGTTAAGAATAGGATATTATGGAAATACCTAACCCAGATTGTAAGGGGCTTTGTTCAAATGAGGATTTCCTGGAGTAAGTGGCATTCAAGTTGATTTTTTTAAGTATGAAGAGGATTCCAAAAGGTAGGAATTGCAAGTACAAAGTCTTGGAGGCAAGAGACAGTATGTTATCATATTTAAGTAGCTGAAAGTGGTTTAGTGCACCCAAAATCAAAGAGTGAGCATACAGGGCAAATGGTAAGGAGAAAGCCTGGACAGGTAGGCAAAGGACAGATCAGAAAGATATTTGTGAGCTAAGCCAAAGAGATGTTCCTTTATGCAAGAACAATATAGAGGCATTGTGGGAAGTTAAGCAGAGCAGTGATACGATCAGATTTTTGTTACAAAAAGATTTACATTTGACAGCCCTGGGGAGAATGGATTGCAGGGATCAAGATAAAAAGCTGGGGGCCCATTGGAAGCCCATGGCAGTAGTCCAGGTAAGAAATGACATGAATCTGAACTAAGTTAATAGAGAAATAGAAAAGAGAGGACAGATCTCAGAGTTATTGCAAGGTCAGATCAACAGGACTTTCTGAGGAATTGACAATGGAGGATAATGGGAGAGGCAGAATTTGAGAATGAGTTTACATGTTCAGCATTGGTGATGGAGTCAAAAGATGGTTATGCTACCTATTGAGCTGGTAGTCAGAGAGGAACTACCAGAGATGATTCAAATTTAAATCATCAGCAGAGATGATTATTACTATTATTATTATTATTATTATTCCAGAACAAAAGATACTTTAATATTCACATTTATAATTCTTTTCTCTGATTTTACTCTCCCTCTCTCCATCTATCTACCTATCTCTCTATCTGTCTGGCCATCCATCTACCTATCTGTGTGATTCTCAGTATTTACAGTAGTTATGTTCTAGAAAGTCTCCAGAAACACTGAATTAACAAATTGAACCATTGCTCCTAGGGGAAATACAGAGTTCGGTTCCTACGAGCCTCTGGTCCCAATGTTTTTATAAAACCAGCAATGTGTAATACTGTTTTATGTGTCTTTGTTTAAAGGCACCTTATGCAATATTATTGTTGATTGATTAACACTGAGCTCATGACCAGCAGTGTTCTGACTCCTATCCAAATGAAGCTCATCTTCCACACGTATTTTCTCCATAGCACACAGCACAGCCTTCTTGTCCTTAGGAACACTAGACAGGATGTCAGCCTTATGCTGGGGAACCATTTGAAATGGTGAAATCACCAAAACAGCACAAAAAGTAGGAAAATGTGGCCCTAAATAGATCACAGAAAGGTCATGTGCATACAGTATGAAAACAAAAACAATAAGGCAGTGTCACCCTGTCAGGACATGTCTGCAAATAATCATAATATCCCATGAGTTTTGATCTGGGGTTTTATCAAATTAGTTTTAACAAGTAGGTGAATTCACAAATGCAGAATCTGAATAATGAAGATTGATTGTGTGTGTGTGTGTGTGTGTGTGTGTGCGTGCATACGGTTCACAGATGAACACTTATCTGTGCTTTTCACAAATTTAAATGCTATCCTGAGTACCAGCTAGTATTCCTTCACATATCGGAAACTGTCCCATGCCACACACTGAGAGGACTGTCTATTGATGGAGAGTTCTATGTGAAGTCCCCTAAGAAAAGGACCTTTCAACAAGCTTGTGAAGTTTGGAAACTACTGTAGAACAAACTCTCACGTTCGAATACTTTTTCTTTTAATAATATGCCTTTTTTTAATTGCTTCCTTTCTGCTAATTTTTATATCTCTGCATCTCTTTCAACAGCAGAATATCAAAAATGATGTCTACATTCTGTGCACATAAAGCCAATGCACAACACTGGACTGGAAATACCTTGAGATTTGTTTAAAGCATTTTTCCTTTTGCCAGAACATGAAAAAACTAGTTTTTAGCTTTTTATTTTTAAACAGTGGTGGTTAGCATACACTCATCTACATTTTTTGGTCAGTCCTGTAGCTTATGACATTTCTGTTCCTTCAACAGTTTGCTTGCTACAGTCAGACTTCCTGTCATTGGAGAACACAGTAGCAAATAGGATATAAACTCTGCAACAAAAAAGCATTTTCAGCAGTGCCTCCTCTTACCAGAACCAAGTAGAAAATCCTGGGCTGTACTCCTGGGCCTATTGTTTCCTTAATTAATCTTGTTTTGTGTAAAAAATATGACTCTTTTACTACAAAACCATTGTAGAAGCCATAAATGTTTTGAGCTTCTCAGGGAGCCTCTCCTCAGATACTCAGAATTACCGTTGAGTTCCCCCTGTTGGCTCTGTCTTCATGTGTCATCATGCAGCCAAGTTATCACCTTTTGCTACATCTTGGGCACAATGGTCAAATTCTTTCCTTTCATAGTCTAAATCATCTCATGTCAAGATAAGTTGTATTTCCATTAATCCCTGAGCTTTAAAATCTCTTTTCTAGAACTCTCTATTCTATAGTTAGCTGTGCTGAGGATAGATGATATGGTAAAAGCCACTCCATTTTTAGAGTCCAAGATATCACTGTAAGTTATCAGCCCTCCTCGGTCCCCTCCCCAAACACTGAAGGTTTATTCATTAGGAACAATTCACCCCTCTAGTGGAACGATGTGAGTACTGCAGCTTAAACTCTGACAAATCCCTAAGCTTATGGCTTTAAAGAGTAACGGCAGACTTTGTTAATATATAGGATGCTTCCTTTTATGCTGGTTTGTTATTAAATATAATTCAATAAAGAAATATCTTTAAAATTTTCGTTCACTTGCTTATGTTTATATACAAGGAAATGCTTCGAGCTATAAACAGGCAGTATTAACACTAAAAGATTTTTGTTGACACTCATCTCCGCTTTTGAAATTAATTGGAAAAATTTTGTGTGTGTGTACTTTACTGAGTTAAGCAATAATGGAGGATGCCTTTTTTCCCCCCGTATGCTTCCTATAAACAATCAGGTTATGAGGTAAAAACAATGATGTTATGGTAAAATCCACAACCTGCCACCAAGTGGAAAAACTGTTCAGCTAAACCGGGTTATAATGAGAAAACAATGATATTATTACCACTGAAAACTGGTAGCTATTGTGGGGATGATGTCAAAATTCTGATTTCAGCTCTGCTCTTGTCAGTTAAAGTATGGGGACTGAAAATACCTTCAAGATTTCCTAGGCCAGAAGTCCTTGGAGGTGAGATAATTTGTCCAAGATCACACAGTTATTGGCCAAGCTGGAGCCCATTTCTCCCGATGTGGGAATCCAAAGCCCTTCCTAGAACACAATCCCCCTCATTATGGCACAAGTCTAAAGTCAGGCTGAAGGAGTTTGAATCCCACCTTGGCTGTGGCTTGTCTAGACAATCCATGTGCAAATCCTTTTCACCTGTACAGTAACAGTGATGGGGATGCCCCTCTCAGAGATGACTTGTAAGCATTAAAATGAAATATTGCTGGAAAATTACTTAGCTGAGGACGTGATGCATAATAAGTACTCAGTATCAGTATTATTATTACTATGAGCTTTTCTCTTTGCTGTTTTGGGGCAGTCTAAAAACAGAACTTCTTTTCACTCTCAAGAGTAAATGACTATGTAAATTAGGAAAATTTAGTCTTTGTTTTTTATTCCATTACTCATAAGTATTTCAGTACTATGAGAGCATTACTAATCTTATCCTTCATTTATGCAGTAATATAAGGGTGATAACAGCTGTTTTAAGAGAGGATTTTCATTTTTTTTCAGAGCATCATATGCATTGCCTCTATTAAGCCAGATTTGTAAAATAATTCTAGTATAATTTAGATACTATGGCATATTAGAAACCAAAGATTATAAAGTACAAATGAGATTTTTTTTTCTTCTGCTGACATCATAACAGTTTTTACAGAGCCATTATCATCTCAATGGATATGGATGTCATGCAGTCATTATCCTCAGATCATAACGAGGTAGACCATTAGTGCCTTCTTTGGAGACCTTATGGTCTGAGATGTTAATGAGCCTTTGGGGAACCCTAAATCCTGGGGTGGTTGGCAGGATACTCCAGACCATAACAGAAACTTCTTCACAATGACAATGGATCCTGTCAATTTCTATTAAGGAGCTTCTTAATTCCCCAATCATTAAGATAGTGGAAGGACTTATTACACTAGCCTATAATTAAGAAAGCTTTCAGCCATAAATCCCTTCTGTAGAGTCCTTCCCCCTATTCAATATGGAATGAATAAAGGGTAAGAGTCCCCCAAGAGGAACTATAGAGACAGCATCCATCTTGGGAAAATCTGACAGGATGAAGATTTTCTCTGGTTTCCCCCAAATTCCCTCAGCTTCTATTCACTCCCTTATAAAGGCAAAGAACCATGAGCCTCCTGACTAACACACAGAGGTCTCCAGCAACTTATCTGGTGGTGATCTGTTGTCATAATTGTCATTTGGATCGGACTGTGTCAAGTACTCATGTTAGGTATTATGACAGAGAAATACAAGTTCAAAGAACTATCTCTGCCTTTAAATCATTCACAATCTTATTGTAAAGAGTGGATAATAAAGTACAGTGATGACATCAGAATGTAAGGCAACAATACCGGGAGGGACAGAGGCAGCGCTAAGGTGATAGACCAACAGTTGGCGTAAAGAGGACATGCCATGAATTGACTGAGAAAATATGTATGGAAATAGATGCTTAACAAGTATTGCACTCTTTCCTATTTTAGAAGAGGGTGAGTTCAATGCAAATTGATTACTACTGATTCATTTCACTATGCCTCAGTTTCTCAATAGTTAGGTGACTGAATTAGTACATCTTGTTATAAAATATCACTAGAAAACCAAATGATCAGGTTACATGTGTTGTTATTTTCTATAAAAGGAAATAATCTCCAGCACGCAAAAGTGACAGGTGCTATAGAAATATTCAGATAGGGAGACATACAAGCTTCATTACAAGTGAGGTTTACTATCATAACCTGAAATTTATTGCTTTAAAAAAAGCAAGGAGCCAAGTAGGAACAGAAATTATGTGCTGCCATAAAAATCAAAAATGAAAGAATCCAACCCATTGACCTTGAATGTACAGAAGCTTGAAGTTCCCTCATTCTTTTTGATAATCCTGGACTTTTCATCTAAATTTCATTCGACCTCAAGCAGACCTGCATTTGGCTTATTACGAAATTTCATTGCTGAAATTTTCCAATGTAAGAAGTTTTCTAATCAGAAGTTAAATTTATAGAAAATCTCCACTATACTGAAGAAGAAGTAAATGTCTATTTCTACATTCTGTGCTTTGGGAATTTGAGTTTGAGTTAGTTTTATTGTGATGTTTCCAAATCAGTTCTTCTTCAATACTAACAAGGGAAAGAATCAGACAGGACTCCATCTCTGAGCCCTGAATGAGTCAAAACTTTATGAAAGGGTCTGAACTTTGCTTTAAGTTGTTAGTAAGAAACTCCTGGGTTTCAGTCTCTCTCATCTTAGGTAGCTGTTCTGTTGCTTTAAGGGCATTCAGAAACCAAGGTCTATGATCTGATATTTGAGACTTTCTTCATTGTTCTACTTAAGTTCCTTGAGGCAATTCATCTTCTTTTTGTTTATTCTTTGCTTATAATCACTTCGTATGTGACGATTGTGTCAGGGAAATCTGAGTAGCTATACTAAGTCCTAAAGATAAGTGTAGTAAGCAAGCTGGTTTGAATGTTTTCAGCTTCCAAGGGCATTTCACTAGCATACCTCAAGTTCATCCATCATACTTGCTCCTCCTACTTCTCATAACACAAAAGGCCCTTTAAAACACTGCCCACTCGACACTATGTTAAGTATTCCCTATGTAAGCTCACGGCCTTCTGGCCACAAAGCTGCTTAAAATTAAATGTGGAAAACAAACAGCAGCAGCAAAAAGAGTGAATCACATGGCTTCTTGCCCCGTGCCTGCTTCCTGGATCCTGGAGATGGGACCATACACACCCACCCCACATATGGTTTTTGATCCCTCTACCTATACCCCTCAAAGGACAGCTCTGTGGTGACAAGCATTTATTTAGAAAGTCAGAAAGTATTTCAGAAATCCATTGGATATCTGAAAAAGCCCCAGGTTTAGAGAAGCTTTAATTCAGGAACTGAACATCTTCTCCTCAAAAGATAGCTCTGGACTCTAACAACTGCACAAGCAACCTCATCTGCACAGCCCATCTCAATCTTCATATGTGGATGACATGCGTTTATGAGAAGTGTATACCAGAGCTGTGGGGAAAAGACCTGACATTATTCCCAGATCAAATTAGAGATTAAAAAAATTGAACCAGATATAAGCCCTTGAAGGGCAGATGTAAATTGGATAAGCTTCAATATTACATGACTAACAAGAAAGAATTCTGAGACAAGAATGAGAAACAGAATCCACCCACTGTAAGTTGCTACTGAAGGAAAAGATAGAGCAAAATGGGCTTTATTGGCTGCTTTTCCTGCTTATACAAGAAGATATAATGGGGGCACCCTTGGGAGACCATGGCAATTATTGGTAAGAGCTACATCTCCCTCCAGGAGGTGTCCAGTGGTACTAAGAAGACAAGATGCAGGGTCAGCAGGAAGGAGGTAGCTGGTCTGCACAATGCCTTCCAAGTTGGGTATGAAGGAAACTGTTTGTTTCCTAGCCTTCTAATACTCTAGCAAATTCTGCCCAGTAGAATTTTCTGCAATAATGCTCTGATTCTTTATCTATTCAGTCCAGTGTGAAAGCCACTAGTCTCACCTGGCTATGAGACCATGAATTCTTTTTTTTTTTTTTTTTTTTTAATTTTTATTTTTTCAGCATAACAATATTCATTATTTTTGCACCACACCCAGTGCTCTATGCAATCCGTGCCCTCTACAATACCCACCACCTGGTGCCCCCAACCTCCCACCCCCCACCCCTTCAAAATTCTCAGATCGTTTTTCAGAGTCCATAGTCTCTCATGGAGACCCATGAATTCTTGTTCATGCAGCTAAGGAAATGAATTTTTAATTTTATATGATTATAACTTACATTTAAATAACTATCAGTGTAGTGGCTACCCTATTGTACAACACAAGTGTAAGAGATAAGCATCATTACAAAGACTCTTGTTGGACTACATGATATTGAGATAATCCCAGTACATGTTCTGAGAGTCTGTGGGACTTTGAACAAGTTACTTGACCTCTCAAAGCCTCAGATCCTTTCTCTATAACATAGCCAAAATAATATCTAGGTCTTGTGGGTTAGTGCCAAGCACCTCACACATAGTATATTTCAATATCCCTGCCATATCTGAGTCTGGTTCTGATGCTTGCTCTGTTTCTTCAATATTGTGCTAAATAAGTCTTCAGTAGTATGTTGGTGAGGTGTCGGGGAGCAGAAGTGGTCTATGCCCTATGATTAGGTCTCAGTCTTCAGTGAGCCTGTGTCTGTGGACTGTGAACTTCCTATGAGCTTTACAGTCCTTTCCTCTACAGCCTTACGTGGGACAAAATGGCTACAGAGAGCTGAAGTTGGGTATTTCCTTTCCCCCAGGTCAGTTAGGAGTTGATAAAGACCCAAGAATCCAAGCCCTAGTAAAATAGTTTCTACTGAATAATTTCTGTTACAAGGAGTGGAATGCTCTGGCTTATTTCAAAATGGCTAGATTTCTTCTGCCCCTGCTAGAAGCATGAAGGGATTTTTCTCTGATTTTCACTATGAGAACCTGGCCAAACCCTCAAAGGTAAAACTCACCACAGTCTGGTGTTCCCCATAACTAAGCCACCCTGGAGTTCTTGACACTCAAACTTGTCTCCACTGAGCCTCCAGCAATTTGCTGATTACAGTTCAGGCTTTCCCACCCTGACATTGACTTCCTTGGAGGTTTCTGCTCCAGTACATTGCGATTCTCTATACACACTTTTCAGGCTTTCCAGTGTGGGGAGATAGCCACTCATTCTGTGACCTCTGCTCTCTAGTGGATCTAAGAGTTAACTTTCAGTTGGTTTACCTTTTTACTTGTTGTCAGGATGGACTGACAACTTCTAAGCTCTTAACATGCCTGACATGTTGGACCAAAAGCTGGAAGTCCACATCGTATTAAGTTACGAAACTAGATGATGAAAAAGAGGAGAATGGAATGAGAGAGAAGATGGTTGATTGGAAAGAGTATAAAGAGAAAGAAAGGGGATATAAAGGGATGAAAGAGGACGTAAGAGGTATAAGGAGAAGGAGAAGAAGAGAGAGGAAAGGAGAGCAAATGGAAGAAGAAAAAGGAGCGCCAGAAGAAGGAAGAAGGGGAAAACGTGACCCACCATAGAATCAAGCATATAGTAGGCATTTACTATCTGTGAGCTCCCCTGCTCCCCTCCCTTTCTCTTGCTAATTCCTCACAAGAGAAAAGAAAGTGCCCCTCTCCCTGCCTACCATGCCCTAATACCTACTGGTTCCTTCCATGGGACAAGGCTTCCTTGGACTATGTTTCCACCTTATGGTAAGTGTCAATCATTCTAGATCACAGATAAACCAAGTGTCAGATGGGGGAGATGCAAGAATAGGCTTGAACACCTTCAAGGTCCCCTCTAACCCAGAGGTCTTCTGACTAAAATAATTAAGTAAGTGCTCCTTGGGATTGAACACCCTGATAGCTGCCATCTCTTGCAGCACCTCCTCTGCTTTTATTTGCAATTTCCACCTATGATATCTCAAAAGGAGATCATGCTCAGCTGTTGCCATCACTAATAGCATAGTATGGATCCAATTATCGGAATGTATTAATTGGTTCTTTCATTTGTCTAATAGATATTGAGTGCTCACTCTGCCAGAAAATATAGAAGGTACTGGGGGACATCAGAGAAGACCAAGATATGCACTATCCTCACTGGGCTCAGATGTTAGAAACGAGAGTCTGAGTGGGTCACAAGACAAGTCAAACATGGAAGCCAGGCCTAAATAGGGAACTTTGAAAAATCTATCAGAACACAGAGAACAGGAGGAAGATCCAAAAAGTGGGAAATCAAATCTTAAACAGATAATTGGGTAGCTGCAGAAAACCATCTATGTAGGTCTTACAGCTGCATTTAAGAATGGTACTATCTGTATCCAAAAAAGCTGAAGAGAATTTGCATTCAGTAAAGTTTGAAAAGCACAGTTAACAGCAAATCAGCATCCCAGATGCAGACAAAAGTTTAATATTTTTGTCTGGCTAAGTCTAACTCTCAAAAATAAAGGTGGCACACCAGCCCTCAGATCTTACTTTCTAATGCTATTCCCCAGCTAAAGACAGGAAACATACCAGACGAGTCTGGAATATCATGTAGTATCATTAAGTAAGGAAGTGCTCAAAAAACAAAATGATGGGAGGCATCTCAAAGTAAGACAGGAACCAACTGAAAGAGTTCCCATTGGTCAAGCCGGAACATTCTGAGCAACAAAGTGAGTAACATAACATTGGATTATAGCTCAAAGTATAAAATAAACATCCATGTGTCCACCCTGATATAAATAAGTGGCTGAATAAATAAATATATGAATAAACGGAGAGAAGAAACAAATCTCCCATACAGAAGAATTCTAAATCATGTATATAGACTCATCATCTTCAAGGATTAAGGGTTGAAGATTACTTTATTTTTATTTTATTTTTTACTTATTCTTATTGCTATTTTTGTTATTTGTGATATTGCTAACTAAGGGCTTAGTATACTCTTTCTTTGTTTATATTGTTTTAAATTAAAGGTAAAAAAGCTAAGAGATGTGGGTGAACGCCAACAAGAACTGTTATTTGAGACTCATCCAATTTTAAAAATGGGCCGGTGTATGGAGAAGGAAGAGAGAAATCACTGGTAAAACAGTGACATCAAAATGTTGTCATCCACCAAACACCAATGTTGTACGTACCATGATACTTCAGGTATCATTAACTGAATAGGATCATTAACTGGTGTGGAAATACATTGACTTGTAAATTAGTTATGTTTTATTTTTCTGCAGTTCCACTATTATTCCTACAATAGAAGAAACACCTATATGGGCAATTTCCTTCAAGAGCACAACACAGTTTCCAACTAAATTTAATTTGTCTTCCCAGCACCAGCTTTGATAAGTGGCAAGCTCTGTTCTTTAGAGCTGCTACCTCGATCCTCAGGTTGATGATCTTAGGGTGTGTAGCAAAGCCGTGATGGATTCCAGGCTCCGAAGACTCATCAACTTCCTAGGGTATACCATCTGAAGAACCCACAGAAGTAATGAGATCTGTTTTCCTCTGAGTATGGTCCATGAAGCCCACTTGGCAATCTCCTTTTACCATTCAAATCCTTCATCTGAAACTTCTGCTACCACTGAATGGTACCAACCATCCCAGTTTGCATGGAGTTGAAGAGTTTCCAGGGATTTGGAATTTGCGTGTTTAAACTAGGAAAAATCCAAGCAAGTTAGGACAAGTTGGTCATTCTACCTGACCCCTCACTGACAGAAACAATCTGTCTCTCTAATTTTCCTACACTTTGTTTTTTTTTAATGTAACTCTGAGTGGCACACTGCTTTGCATTTATTCATGGCTTCCTGATTAGAGTGTAAATTCAGGGGGCAGGGGTGGGGCTTCATCTACCTGCATAGCCCTAGGCAGTACCCTTTAAGGTCAGCAGCATGTTAGAATCACCTGGAAAGCTTGTTGTTGTTGTTTTGGTATTTTTGTTTTCATTAAGTGTCCTCCAACTCACAGAGATTCTGATTTAATTGATCCGGGGTGAGGCCTTGGCACGGGTTATTTTTTGAAGCTTAACCAAGTGATTCTAATGTGCAGTTAAGGTTGCTAACACCTGCTCTAGGATGATTCTCAGCTGGGGGTGGTGTGTGCATCAAAATGAAACACATCACCCTAGGCCCAACTACCCACAGATTCTAATTTAATTCATCTGGAATGGGGGCCAGGCAGCTGTCTCTTTAAACATCAGGTGATTCTAATTCATGGTTATGATTAACCCATGATTACATATATGTTTATATATGACCAAACTAAATTCTAAGCCATTCCTATTGCCCATAACTCTTGCCAGGATGCTAAGTATTAATAAGGGTTGATCACAAACAGATTTTAATATCTAATGGAATTAATACCTTTAAGTTTTGGCTCATGCCATTATAAAAGCTTTTCTTTATCCTCCTAAGTATGCCCAAGCAGTATCATTCGTACGCACGTCAACCAAATACAACCTTCTCTACCTTCAGATCCTCACTCATCACCAGCCCTTCTCAAAGCCTTTCTCCCAATGTTTTTGTTACTCTGGTCACATTCATGGCTTAATTTTCCTTCCTTCCCACTGTCTAACACTCGAACAAAGAATAGTTTTCCAACTCTGTTGTGCCATCTTTCTAACTCTACTGGTCTCCTACTGCTCCCTTGATGACCCGCACAGTCCACAAATACACTGGATGGCTTTCTCTCTCTTGAACACACTAAGCTAATTCCTTAAATCAGAAACCTTTCACTTTGTCTGAAAGGATTTGTTCACAGATTTTCAAATGATTGGTTCTTTCATGTCACTAAGATAGGGCTTCAAAGATCCCCCCCTCTTTGAGAGATCTCTGCTATCTGCCCACTCCAGAGTAACTTCCCACAGTCATCATGCTCTATCATGCCAGCCCTGATTAATTTCATCATAGCACTTAGTAGTTTCTGAAATGATCTTGTTCTGTTATTTGCTTGTATTTTTATTCCTGATTCCCCTTTATAGAATATATGCTCCAAGAGGAAAAACATTGTTTCCTGCTATATCATCAGCATGTACAGCCATACCTGACCTGTAATATTTATAAAAATGAAATATATACCTATATATCCATAGATGGCATAGGAGCTAATTGGGTAGCCAATATTGCTGAATCTGGAGTCATGGACTTTTCTACCAAATATATTGGAGCATAATTCAGACTCTCTAAATAAGCAAAAAGTAGGTCTCCACTAGGCAAAATTTATGCCACCATATTCAAGGCAGCATAATTTATGAACATTGTGCACTCTGATATTACACACTCTTTGGCTGGAATTCCAACCATCTCCTCCCCACTTGCATCATCCAGGGCAGATTCAGGACCATCAACATTAGCATCACAGGGGAACGTGTTAGAGATGCCAAATGTTTAGGCCCCACCCCTGACCAGCTGAATCAGAATCTCTGGAGAAGAGGCCCACAAAATTGCTCTACAGAGACCTTCTTATGACTCTTAGGCACACTAAACTTTTTTTTTTTTTAAAGATTTTATTTATTTATTTGACAGAGATTAAAAGTAGGCAAGAGAGGCAGGCAAGGAGAGAGAGAAGGAAGCTCTCTTTCCACTCGTGACTTGAGTGGAAAGCAGAGGCTTTAACCCACTGAGCCACCCAGGCGCCCCTAGGCACCCCAAACTTCGAGAAGCACTGATCTAGGTAAAATTAGAGAACCCTTAAGCCACAGTAATTTCCTTTATATTGCAAAGTTGTTAAGAAGCCAAATGATAATGATGTATGCAGAAATACTTAGCACATAGGAGGTATTCAAGAGATGTTTCCCTTACATTTACCTTTATTTTAAAGAAAACAATGTAGGGGCGCCTGGGTGGCTCAGTGGGTTAAGCCTCTGCCTTCAGCTCAGGTCATGATCCCAGGGTCCTGGGATTGAGCCCCACATTAGGCTCTCTGCTCCACAGGGAGCCTGCCTCCACCTCTCTCTCTGCCTGCCTCTCTGCCTACTTGTGATCTCTGTCTGTCAAATAAATAAATAAAATCTTTAAAAAAAAAAAAAGAAAGAAAGAAAGAAAGAAAGAAAGAAAGAAAGAAAGAAAGAAAACAATGTAGACCTAGTTACTTTTAGGTGGACAGAATTCTGACGATCTGTTTTGTTTTGTTTTGTTTTGTTTGGATGTCCAACCCACTAGAAGAGACTAGCCTGAATTATTGAAAGGAAGCTAACTGTCTATCTATAAGGAAAGAAACAGAAGAACTATAAAAGGTATGTCCATCTGGGGTCACTTAAGACAAGGGCAAACAGTCCTTCATACCTCACTGGTCCCCTATACTTCAGCACAGCTCAATTATTGATATACATAATGATGATCCTGCATTATTAAGTAAATGCAAAATTCTTCTCCAGAGTCTCTGCTCAAGTGTGTGCAACTTTTATCAGACAGATTTCCATTTGAAATATTTAAATCACTTTTTGGGGGGCCAAATGGGAAAAGCTTGGTTATTTGGATAAAATTATCACATTCTCTGAGGATTGTAGAGAAATTAGACATTAGTATATGTTTGTCAACATATTTCCCCCCTGGTGAGTAGACTACTCTTTAACAGAAGGAGACCTGTCTTTCTGTCTTTGGAAGTCTCATTCAGCACCTAGTTCAAGAGATGCCACACAAAAGGTTCCCAGAAGGACTGTGGCCCAAGAGGCTGGTTGATCTCAGCAACTTGCATTTTCTACTGGGAAGAGAATGGGTCATCATTGTAATCACTGCTTTCTTGGATACCCTTTAAAACTGTGCTCTTGCCAGATAAGTTAAAGGGATAACAATTCTCAAAGTCACTGGCATTTATTGAAAGCCAAAGAAATTAGTGAGCTCTGACATTTATAGGTCTTAAACATTAAAGAAGTCAAAAGTAGTTCGAGCAAGGTTCAAGTCTTAAATGTAATAGTATATGAGTTGCTGTTAATTCTCCAATAATTACTCTGTTTATTATTTCAAGAGCCAGATTTACAGTTCCTGTTAGCCTGCATTTTAATGGCATGGTCTCTCACCTTCCAAATTTTCAATTTCCCAATGACCTAGGTTGTCTCTGATGGGGCGTTCCTTAATGGCTCACAATTCTGAACACTTCCTATATGCCAAGATTTGTTATAGTTGTTTCACATGCATTAATTCATTTAATCTTTATGGTAACCCGATAGGGTAAGGACTATTGTGAAATCTGCTTAAGAGATGAGGATTCAAAAGCACACAGAGGCTGTGTAATTTACCCAAGGTCACACAGTTTACTAGTAGGTGGCACAGCCATGATTTACTAAGAGTCAGTATGCTCAGTCATTCTGCAATACTGTTTTGCAACAAAATAAGTTTCATTTGAGGAAAAGACAGTAGACTCCTAATTATTCATTATGTGGGATGGCAGTCATAAAGCTCCAATGCAGGGAAAACCAGAATGCAGGGGATTCTTTCTGTCCTACTGGCCTTCTCCTTCCTTTCTCTGCTCTCGCCCTTACAGCCCTTATCCTCAGCAGCACCATAAGAATGGCTAGAACTCGCTCTCAAGTTGATGTGAAACAACTGCATGACTTCTCTGCTGCATTTGCTGTTCCAAACTCAGTGCTGGTAGTCTGGTTAGCAAGAGCTCAGGGAAAAAAACATGTTACAAATGAGGTCAAAACCATTGTTAATGTGGGGCTTGGGGAGTCTTTGTTGATTTGACTTCACTCAACTATTCTTGGTCTTGGTCTCCACTAGCATCAATAATTGATGTCTGGGTACATTTCTTTTGAAACCACTGACTTTGAATACGTATACATACATATACACATACATACACTAGACGTACATACACACATATGTATACACTTGTACACATATGTATATGTACATGATATACACACATGTGTGCATGCATGTGTGATCAACATACATGTTTACATGAAAAACATACATATATGTGTGTATATAAATCTGCACAGCTAACACCTTACCTTAAAGGAGAAGATACCGGAGGGTACATGTATGAGAAACTAATTCAGAAAGAAGGCAGGCATTTGCTTAGTGGTATTGAACGAAATAAACAAAACCTGCCAAACAAGCCTGAACTATAAACAAAATAGAGCCTCTGATGAGCACAGCAGGTTCATCCTTGAAAGAAGCCACTGTGTCTGGACGGGTCTTGCGCCTGAAGTTCGATGCAAGAGCAGATGGGAGAGGTCTCTTTCACGTCTTCTGAGGGAGATGCGGGGCTCGGTCGGTATGGGTGAATGAGAAAACTCTTTTGGCTTTTCAGTGAATACAGAATAAATGTCACTTTCTTTGGAAATGACCTTTCTGCTATTCTCATCTTTGTATATAAAGTTGCTGTGTGAGAAAATCCATGCCTATGAATTTCATTTCTGAAGGTACAACAGAATCATTCCATAGACATTTTCAAGATGGATGGACTAAAAGGTATCCGAATCAGAGATGAGAGTCGATTTCTGCAGTGATCTTGAAAGAATCAACATCGTCAGGTTCCCGTCCAGTGTAATTCAGTAGGGGTTTTAGATTCTCATCAGATGAGTATTTGGATCAAGATATGCAGTGTATTTCTTAGAAAGGGGTTTGTCTGGAAGTGTTAGGCTTTATTCACCAAAGAAAATTGATAGCATGTACCCTTCTTGGAGCCTTTTCTTGGCCCTTGTGTCCATAAAACACAGTGAGCTCAAATTAACTCCCTTGAAGTTTTAGAGATGGGTGTATTCATGACAGTGTTAATGAAAAACAGAAGTTTATATAGTCTGTGCTGAATTGTCAGGGCGGGGGGGGAAACAGAGGTCCAGCACACAGGTCTTAAGTGGTTTGCATTTGTAAAAGACGGATATTCTAGCTTGTACAAGCTGAGAATTTCTACAAATGTGTTGCATTCTTCCAGGACTAATAACACAATGCCAAAAGCAATTAAGCTTTTAAAAAATCTCAGCTGTCCGGCAAATGGATGATCATTATTATAGCAAATCACTATGCACCTAAGAACAAACCAAGTTTATAGTTCAGTGTGATTCAATGGCGGGATTTCATCACCAGCTTTCCAAAGTAGTACAATCTATCATAGGAATACAATTGGTAATTTCAATTTGAAGACCTAACCAAGGTCTAATTAAGCAACAACTATAATGGCCTCCCATCCCCTTCCCCCACGCTGAAAGCTTCTTCATCTTAGAATGGTTACCTGTTCTTGATGTTCTTTTGGAAGGTATTCTTTTAAAATTCTGCCCAGAATCTCATCCTTATGTGTCAGTCCTCACTTCACAACCCTGATGTCAGCTTTCATTTTTTAAAAAATGTGCAAAAGTATTATCACTGGGTTGCCAGTTCCTTGAAAGAAGTACCTGTATCCTGTTCACTAAAAAGGGACCACCTTAGTCCCAGCACAAAGCCTACAACCCACACAATAGTTATTGGACAAAGTAATAGATCAATGTATAGTAAAATGTCATTAATTCAGAATCCTTTAGTATAGGATTTGTGTTAACTCAAGGAAGTCTTGAACTTCGGTTTCGATCCGCACCATTTTATGATTAAAAAAAAAAAGCCAACTATTATTTAGTTCTTTAGGACTAATACATTGACAGTTTGCAGATGTGGGTTGTGAAGGATAAGCTCTGTTATATAGCAGCATTTTAAACGCAGTATTTATATACAAATAATTATTATGTTAATTTCACAGCATCTTGATCTACTCATTAACACAGATACAAAGAATCAGCATGGTGTGGTGGAAAAGCATTAAAAGGGTAATTAGGAGCCCTGGGCTCTGATCCCAGCTCTACCACTCATTAGCAGTGTCACCTTGGCCAAGTCACTTAACCCCTCTGAGTCTGTTTCCTCACCTGTAAAATGAAGAGATTGAACTAGAGCATCACTAGTGCCCTTCCAGCCTTAACACTTTATGATTCTATGATCCTAGTGAACACCCACATGACAACCACACTCTCCTTTTAATGCATCATATGTAGAACTCCCCCTCTTCTGCCAGGACCGGCTTTTGTAAGTGATGTTCTCTGAACCTGAGATGCTCTTCCCTTTGCACACATCTCCCTTGAAGTAATTAACTCCTCTTTTCCTGGAGGAAACCGTTTCCTTGAGGAAGTCTCCCTTGGTTTCTCAAGTCACATCCTACTATAACCTTGCACAGCTATGCTCCTCTCCTCACAGTATGTACCAACATTTTAATTTCTAATTCATGTCCATCACCTTCATTGGATTGTTTGCTCCACGAGGACAGAAACAATTGGAATATACGGAATAAACATCTGAGTGAACGAACCGGCATGTGACACAGTCCAAACACATTAATGTCTTTAAATGAAAGGGGGCCATGTGTTGACACGTGCTAGCCTGACTCTCATTGCTGTGAATTTAAGAGTCACAAAATTGCCCTTTTTCCATTGTACCACATTTTTTTTAATTTGGATCATGTGTGAAATTACTCCAAGGCAAAAAGATATTTTGTTTTACTAGTTTCCATGTCAGAATTGAAGCGATATGAATTTGAACCAAGATTTTTTTTTTTAAATGTGGTGACATTTGTAGAAGGAAAAAGGTCCTATGGCTAGTTCCCACATAAATTCAAACCTATGTAGTCTTTTTCTTCCATAAATGCTGCCATTATCCTGTTTGGATATGTGTACAATTTCAGACTTTTAGTTTCCCTATCAGAGTTTCTTCCATACATTCATGATCATCTGTGAAGATTTTATATAGGTACATACATATAAAATCTTACTGAACAGTCTTAACACCAAATCATTCTCTTTAGTTTTATCTCCTGTTTCTCTTGTTTTTCAAGCCTGTTATGTTTTCAAGCAGTTTTCCCCAGTCATTTTCTCTGGTTTTAAACCTTTCCATTGGTAATGAATTTCGATCATGAAGCACAGAAATTTCACATTTGCAGAAGTTCACTGCATGAATATATTTCATGCTATTAGCTCCAGTCTCAAATCATATGTAACTAAGCACATGGGCCCGTGTCATCTTTGTCTTCTGCCCCTTTCTTTTTTCAGAGAAAAGAAGAAATTGTGATTTATAATAAATCCTGGCATTAAAAGACTATCTCATATGTCTCCTTTTGTGATTGTTCTGGACTTGAAGGATGACATGTAATAATAAATAGTCAGGTTTTAAAGGTGACAGTTTAGAATTTTAAAGAAGAGAAATGACGTATCAAATAGCAATATTACCATTAGAAGTGTGGCTAAATAGATTGAAACAAATGAATCTAATTCACTACTTTTGCATGTGAGCCCCTGGCTACAGATCCCAAACTGTCTCTTCCTATTTTCACACAGAAGAGCAATTTTTGTCCAATATCACTTGGGAGCTTACAATTTGTACAAACATCATAGGTAAGAAGCTTTTCATTTGTAATTATTCTAAATTTTCCAAAACTCAAGCTACTACCACCATGGGATTCATTAGAACATTCTTAACATAGCTCCAAATATTCTCTCCACCCAAATTTGTTGGCTGGTGACTGTCAAGTTCTTAGGAAGGCAGAATTTGGGGTATAACTATTCCCGGAATATTCTTCCCTTCCCTTCTTTGCTTTTGGCTTGAACTTTGTAGTTTGATGTACCAGTATCCTTTGATGCATTGAGAAATACGCATCCCACTTTTGAAGGGGGGCGGGCCTTCGGGTTTATAAACAAACTAACAGAAATCCTAAGAGAAGATATCTGTCAATTGGCTCTTTCCAAATAATAAACCACCCCAAATTGTTGTGAGTCAGGTGTCATTTGGGTGTTTCTTCAGGTCTGTGCCAAAAGATCTGGTCTGTGCCTGGTGACATCTACACTCAGCGAGAGGCTCAGTTGGGGCCACTTTCTGTTTAGCTCCAGCTGCTGAACCGCAACAGCTCAATGTGAGTGTCACAGTTTAGAATCAGAAACAAAGACCAGAAACTCTGCTATGAAGTTCAGTCTGTGCCTGTGTGAGAGAGATAAAAGATTTCCAAGTGTTCTGGCAGAGTTAGTTTCCCTCACTTCTACTGTCTCGGTATTAAGATATTGTACAGTAGAGAAGAGTAGAAAAAAGGAGCCACCCACGCAGGAAAAGATGACACTGGAAAACAGAGGGCTTTCTGCAGAGAATTAGACAACAGTTCAAAGGAACAGACTGCATTCTGAGTCATCAGCTAGATTTTTTTTCCAGTTGCCTTTAAGACAAGACAGTTTCATCTCTGGGGTCCTTCTCATGGTGATCACCGTCTCTGGGGTGATGTTACTTTGCTTAGATACTTACACAGGGCTCTATGCAAGCTAACTTGGGTGGAAAAGAGCTTATCCAATGGATCGCTCAGAGAATGAGTGAATTTAGAAAACTTCAGGAACGATAACACAATAAAGGAACTCTCTTATTCTTAACAACTTCGAAACCCACCACTAATCTGGGGCAGCCCATGAAGCCCATGATATGCTTTTTATGAAGTTAGGAATATTTCTTTAGATTGATGCATGTCCATCCCAGGAGCAAAAGTACAAATACCTTCCTCAGTCTCCGTTTTCTCCAAATTTCTCTAAATATATATAATACAGGTCTATGTGAGTGTTACAATTTTTAAAAACCATATTTGCCAGTCTTTTCAAATCTTTGGGATGGTTAAAAATTAAATTTGGGACTCACTTTCCATGAATATGTTCCTTGCAATAATAATACCATCATCCTCTGAGTGGGCCATTAAATGTGTTTATAGATCAGACATGCAAAAGACATTTTATCATAATCATTTCTACTGGTTTGTATTTAGATTGCTTCTTGCAATTTCTACTTTTAGTGGTTAAGAGTCTTTCTGGTTCACTTTTTAAATGTGTAAAATCAAAATGCAAAGCCAAAATTCCTGTCAATGTTGAAAAAAAAGATATTTAAGAACTGTTCAAATCAAATTTATATTTCAGTCATTTGATTTCCCCCAAATGGAGAAAAAAAGCCTAATCAACAGAAGAGCTTTTTCCCAGTGGTTCATAATTCTCTTCAAGTAAGGACTCAAGAAAATCATTCTCCCAGCATCACCCTGAGAAGAGAAGGAACTCCCTGAAGACATATTTAAGCAATGAGGGGAAAGAGGAAAAAATAGCCCCAGTGGATAGACCCACTGGCCTGAAGGCATCAGAACTGGGATGGCTCCAATTGAATAGATGCCTAATGAACCTAGAATAGTGGTACTGGCCTCAGACCGCATAGACATTCCATCCATGCCCTCAGTGAGGAGGACCCTGCTGGCCATGTAGTGGTTGGTTTAGAGACATGGCTATCCAAAGGAAGAAAAGCAGGGGAAAAGTGCATCTTTCTCTATGGTGATAGTGAACAGCCACACATCCAACTCTGTGTTTTCAAAAGCTCCCCTTTTGAAATGGTATAGAGTAACACCTCATAAATTTGGACCCAATTATAGGCCCTCTCGCCCAGCAGTCAGGATGGTTTCCTGGGAAAGTTTTATTGCCCACCTAAAGTCAAGAAACTCAGTGGGAAAGAGTGATGTGACAGCTCAAGTTTGTTTTGCAGAAGTACATTTTTATCCAGGCTTATTTTAGTCACAAAACCTCCCGCTCCTTTAACATACAGCAGGATGGGAAACCCTTCTATTTACAGGAACTTATGTCCTTTTTTTATGCTATAAGATTCTGGCTTGAGCTAGGGTGTCAGCTCAAAATCATCTCCTCATTGGAGACATTGGAGACAATGGAGACATTGTCTACCCAACTGCTTTAATGACTCTTTTCTTAATAGCTCTTTTTACTATCATCCTGCTATTTACTTGTTTATGATTTGTCTTCCCTCATGAGAATGGAAGTTTCATTAAAGCAAGGAAACTGAGGGCTGTTCAGTACTCTAGTCTTAGCTATTAGACCAACACCTGGCATAGAGGAGATGCTCAATAACTATGCTACGAAAATGAATAGATGAGGTGGTACTGCTGGACACTATATTATGCAAAGAAAGGTGGCAAGGGAAGGTGTCTAATTTGGGTTCTGGTCACCAACCTCAACCTGTGTGTGTGAAGTTACCACTGCATCAACAAGCAACGTTGTTACCCAGATACCCAGTGGGTGTTCTATAATCCAATTCAGTTCTGACACTATAGGAGATGGCCTCAGATCCCACAGGTTAAGTATTCAATCCTACAAGGCTGCCCTTCACCCTTCCAGCTGCCAGTCACAAACCCAGGTTATCACCTGTGCCTGTGCATCTGACGAATAAGCCATAGATTAGAGGTTCCAGTGGACCCCTCCTTGGACCTCAGATGCCAGTTGTATGTTTTCTATCCTTCAAACTGGCTATAAATTGGAGGTTCCCTCCTCTGGTTCAATTAATTTTCTAGAGCAGGTCACAGAAAACAGAGAAACATTTCACCTACTAGATAACTGGTTTATTAGAGAATGACATAATTCAGGCAGAGCCAGATGGAAGAGACGCATAGCACAATGTATGGGCAAGATCACGCTTCTGTCCTCAAGGCTCACGTGTTCACCAATCCAGAAGCTCTCTGAACTTTTCTTTTTGAGCTTTCACAGAGACTTCATTATGTAGCCATGATTGATTAAATTGCTGGCCATTGGTAATTGATTCTACCTCCAGCCCCACTCGTCTCCCCAGTGGTCTGGGGTGGGATTGAAAGGTCCAACCCTCTAATCACATAGTTGATTCTGGCAAAAAGCCCCCAACCTTAAGTGGTCCAATGGTCACTTCATTCACATAACAGGAGACACACTTAGCTCTCATATCATAGGAAATTCAAGAGTTTTGGGAGTGGTGGGCCAGGAACTATGGATTATGACCAGATATGTGTGAGTAATGCATTTTTTTTTTTTAGATTTTATTTATTTGTCAGAAAGAGAGAGAGAGAGCGAGCACAGGCAGACAGAGTGGCAGGCAGAGGCAGAGGGAGAAGCAGGCTCCCCACAGAACAAGGAGCCCGATGTGGGACTCGATCCAAGGATGCTGGGATCATGACCTGAGCCGAAGGCAGCTGCTTAACCAACTGAGCCACCCAGGCATCCCAGTAATACATTTTGATCATCTATATGACCAAATACATATTTCTTATAAGTCACAGTATCTCAATATCTTTAAGAAGATATCACTGATGCTGACATCATGGGAATAAGTCAATCCAAGAGGGCATGGAGCTGAGCAGAGGGTGAATGGATGAGATAGAAACATAGAAGGAGTCAGGAGTGAGTGCCTATAAGGTCCTAGAGGTCCTGGCAAGTAGTTTAGATTTTATTTCAAATGCAATGAAAATCTGACTTACATTTTTTTTTTTTTTTAGTTTCAGTCATTGTGTATAGGGGTTATTGTTGTTGTTTTGTTTTGTTTTGTTTTTTAATTTACTCCTATTAATAACCCTGTAATGGAGTTGCATTTTTGTCAAAGTGAGATATAAATAACTATGGCTTTAAACATATTAAATGGCTCAAAACCTCATAATTAATAGGTGGTGTGAAAGGAATCTAAACCTAGGTCCATTCATTCCAAAAAAAGTATCATTTCCTCTACTCTACTCTACACTCTTTCCAGAAGACCATGCCATCCAAAAAATCATCATACCATTCATATTTGCTAATTGCCATGTGAATTATAAATGTTTTTAAAGTTCTTTGTTAAAACAGCCTTCTCAAGGAGATCTGCTTTGGAATACTTCAGTCGGTCTGGTGTGAGAAATAGCTTGCTCTTGAACGCAGGAGGGCTGTTTAATCTATACAACAGCTATTATTTCTTGATTGTGTTTAACCATTCCAATTTTTCATCAAGTCACCTTCCCCTCCAATCAGTGATTATCAGATATATGCAACTGTACATTTGTGTAGAGAAAAGCTCTTTTGAGAACTTGAACTCATAAGACCTAAGCTGCTAGAAAAGCCACAGAAACCTCAAGCTCCATATTTTTCAAATCTCAAGAAACAGGGTCACAGATGGTTTCATTTCTAAGACTATGTGCAATCTTTTCTTTCTTTCTTTTTTTTTTCTTTCTTTCAAAATAAGTTTCCTGACTCAACTTCAGGGAGTGCCCTCAAGCTTTCCATCTTCTTGGAAAAATAATTGACAAAACCTAAAACCTCTTCTTTTTCCTGTAGTAATTAGGAGGTTTCTGCTCCTTCTTTCCCAAAAGGAAAACACTTTTCACCAATTTTGCCTTTGCTGCTTTAGAGCTCTGGATGAAATTCTGGGAACTGCATGAAGTGTATGTAGGTGTGGCATCATCACTGTTAACCCAAAGCAAATCTCTTCCTCTGACACCGACGCGCTTCCCATCTCCCCAGAGAGTGTGAATCTGTTCAGCAACACCTGCTAACAACTGAAAAAGGAGAACTGCCTCCTGAAGGGATAATCCCACACAGTTTTTGATCTAATGTGGCAGCCAGAAAGAAGACTTGCTATGGGGTCAGAAGCATTGCTATTCCCGAACTGCTAGGCACCACCCTACAAGCACGATGTGAGGCCTGAGGGACAGAATAATATAGAAGTTGATGGGAGATTCTGGTAACTGGGCTGCTGAAGGCTTTTGATGATAGGCTGGGAGCTGTCCTTGCCCCCCTCTGCAATGCGAACTGGAAGAGAAACTTGCCTCATTTAAAATACCCCTTAGAGAAAGAAATAGCAGCATGAACTTGGCAAAGTAATATTGAGTCACTCCTTTAAAAATGACTATTTTTATGGACTGGCTGCAGAGGTGACTAGGGTGGGTTGTCTCTTGCTGCTCCTTCTGAGGAGTGGGTTCTAAGCTGTGTGTCTTAACCCCCTGCCCCAAATGTAATTTTCCAGGTGGCTATCAATAAAATCAAATGATTTGTCAGGAATAAAGCAGGCCAGGTGCAGGGTCCCCAGGATCCCAGACACAGCCTGCTGCTAATGGAATCAACTGCTTAATGAATGAGGGGCTTTACATAGACCCTGAGGTTAAAAGTCAACAGGAAGGGCTTCAACAACAACTTTATTAGGCAGATGTGCACCATGGTATTCTAGCCTGAAAATACCTGTCTCGGATGGTTTCTCTTCTATTTAAGGATTCCAGTGGACAAAAACAGATTAAAATACACACATACACACACTTAATAAATTACCGCAGGGCAACTTGCTTTTCAGGTGATTAAAACCACTTGGCTTTAAGCCTCTGTCTTAAAATACCCCCAAGATGTGCAAATAATGGCTTAGAAGTACCAGCCCTTTACATTTGCAAGGCAGATTTTTTTTTTTCAACTAGGGCCAAAATGCATACCGGGAAATTACCAATGAGTGAGTACTTAACACAAGTTAAGAGGAAGTGATAAAATGCCAATGTTATTACATAGTTTATGAATTTAAGAGGCAAGTTTATAAACTTAATTTGAGAAACAGAGGATCGAATTCTGGTTTTAATTGGTATGACTAGTGGCTCCTGATACAGCCTCTCCAAGTCTCCCACAAAATTGTCCAAATGGAGATACGAAAAAGACTCATGACATTCCCAAAATTTAAAACTAAACTCAACATATTGTTAGATACTTGGAAGAGTTAATACTATGAATAAAGTCAATGGGAATGCAAACTACACAATAGATGAAAAATAAATTTTCAACAATTAACAGGGCATATATATATATATGGTGTGTGTGTATATATATATATATATCATATATATGGTATGGTATATGGTATATGGTATATATATATACCATCAAGAGTTTCCAAAGCAGTGGCATGAAAAAAAGAAGGCTTAAAAAAAAAAATTCTATACAAAGAATGGCCAGTAAAATTCTGACATTTCCCAGAATACATAGACAAAAAAAGAATAAAAGAGAAAAAATATGTGAGAAAAGATCTGACATCTAGAATACCAATAAAGACGTTCCAACATCCAAAATAAGAAGTTCCTCAAAAAAAAAATTAATTAATGGAGCAATAAACAGCCAACTCCAAAAAGGTATATGACATCAAGCTTAAAACCCCTGATGAGTTCCAGCACAATGAATAAAAAGAAAACTGTACCAAACTTCATTATAAAAATAAAGACTCCCCAAGATAAGAGAAAATTCCTAAAAGCTTCTAGAGAGAAAAACTAGAAAAACTGAACACCCTCAAATAAGCAAAATCATACTGGCATTTTTCTAGCAATTCCAGAGGTGAGAAAGCACTAGAATAGTGTCATAAATATACTAAGGAAAAATTATTTTCAACTCAGATTATTATACCCAGCCAAATTATCTATAAAATTTAGAAGTAAAATATTTTCAAACAAGGAATCAGAAAATGCTTGACCACACCATTTTTAGAAAACACATAAAGATATACTGCAGCAAAAATACACTAAAGGAAAATGCAATATGCAAATGGTCTTTTCTAAGAAGATGGGGTGACAATGGAGATTATCGCTTTTTCTTAATTAAAATACTTAAGTACTTAAATTAACATCAGTGGACAGTGGATTAAAAAGTCATTTCCTTAGAAGATAATTTTTCTCTTTCTCTGAGTTTCTCTTAAACTAAGAAATAAAAAGTCTACACTAACCACTAAATCAGTCACTTATGAACTTTAGAACTCATAAGAAGTAGCTGGGTTTCTGAAACTATAAATTAGTAAGTCTGGGAATCTGTTTTTCAAGTCATTCTGATGAAGCTATGGACTATATGCTGAGAAACAATAGATTGTGCATTCCTTGAGGACAGAAATGGTTGTTTTTTTTTCTTTTTTTTTTTTCTTGGCCATAATACCTATGGAACATAGTATTTTCATTAAAGAATTTAAGAATTTTTAT
Source organism: Lutra lutra (assembly GCF_902655055.1). NCBI lineage: Eukaryota > Metazoa > Chordata > Mammalia > Carnivora > Mustelidae > Lutra > Lutra lutra. Next base: position 159,559,739 of record NC_062279.1, on the reverse strand, counting down.
TAAAGAATTTAATGTGTAAGAAAACTGGGTCTCAGACCATCTTCTGTATGGATGCTTCCCCTTTAGATAGAATGTTATTTCCACTTAAACTTTGTGAATGCCTCTTATTCTGCATCTAGTCCTTGATAGAGAGTTTCAGAAAACAACTGAAAGGCAACATGAAGATGAATAGCACAGAACCCTGCAACTTATGAGCCCCCCAAGAAAAAGACTGTGAGTGAGGCAAAAGTGAGAAAAATTGGGGAAACAGAGTATGTTGGTGATTACAGCTTTTCTGCCTTTCATCTGTTTACAGTAGGGAGTAGTAACTGGGTTGAGCCCATTTCAAGCCAAGTGAGAACCAAATGAAAATCTGTTTAAAATTACAAACAATGTATATCCTTTTTTTGATAGCTCTAAATCCAAAACAATGATCTGATCAGCACCCAAGAAGAAATAATTCACCTGAATTGTTGACAAATGACTTAAGTTGAGACCCCCTAAAAGAAGAGCTTGAGACAAAGCTAAGAGCAAGTAGGTTATATGGGAGGACATCCCAGGAAACTTTGATCAGGAAGTGAGGAAGTAATGAACAGAAGGGAGAGAAGCCAATAAAAGTGCATTAACCAACAAGTTAGCTGTGAGAAACAGGTGCTCAAACCCACTGCAGACCTCTGAGAGAGTACTTAGGACATGCTTTGAAGTTGTCCCCACAGAGAAGTTAAGACATTAGGCAACTCTTATTCCCCATTGGGCTACCACCATGAGGATGACTCCTAAGGATGCCAGCTCCCCTGCATTTCTTTTCTGTACACACAAATGTCAGAGAAGCCTTCCGGAGTAGAACCCCAAATGCTCATAGGCGGAAGTTATTAGCCTGTGTCAAAGATGGAGCATGAAGAACATGACAACAGCAACTATGTATCTGGTTTGAATAGGTCTCTTTTCATTAGATGACAAGAAATCCAACATAAAATCATGAGTTCATGGAGGTGGGGAATTTTGGAATTAGAGGGAAAAAAATTCTATTTAGGAGCACACACACAAACACACACACAAAATACATCTCTGAAAAATATTTACTATCATAATCAGAAAAATGTTTTACAAATTGTTTCTACTCTGAGGAAGATACAAACAGTGCAGCCTGTATGCAACCAAAGCAGAAAGCCAGAGAGAATAGATTGTGTCGAAGAGACCAATGGGATGGGAAGAAGGGGAAAGATGTGGGAAAGAAAATTTGGGGAAAAAGAAAGATGGATTTAATTGAAGAGTTAAATTCTGGCACTAAAATGAATAAACAATACAATTGATAGAGTAGAAAACAGAATGAGTGCTACAGAGGAAAATTTGAGATATTAGAGAATGTACAAGAAAAAGATAAAACTAAAATTTGCTGAAAAGGAGAAAAACATGAAATTCCATTGAAGAGCTATGAGACTGCCTTCCCCGCACTCACTTTAGTGGTATTTAGCAAATGGAGCCCCTACCCCTACCGCACCCCCACAATAGGAATATACAAAATACAGCAATAATAAAGCTAACAATAAAATAGCAATAACAATAGCTTATAGTTATTGGACTTTTGCCATGTACCAACACTGTTTCAAAGGCTTTACGTATGCTGACTCATTTAATCTTCTGGTGTCCAGTGTGTGGACAGAGGTAAAGGAAGCCTGTGTGGCAAGAGAGAGAAACAGTCACGTGTACAGCAGGGCAGAGATGAGACAAGGTCACTGGAAGGATGGACCTTTGTCACTTCAATTTGTTTTTGCTACAGTCCAGCCTTTTCCATTGCTCTTTTCAATGCTTCTAACCTGTGGTTTTTAAACTACCCCAGGACCTTTCCATTAAATTCCTGGTTTTACTTAAAGTGGTCTAGCATCTCACAAACGCAGAATCCCAGTTTAAGAAAACTAGAGATTACCATTGTTGCTAAAGAAGAAAGTGAAATATTTGAAGAAGAACCCACAATTAGACTTGAGGAAAACAGTTCCTGAACTCCAAGGGAGTCGTGGATTTGTGGTGGGCAAACTCTAAAGTGACTTTTCTATTCTCCTGGTAGAAACTATCACTCACTTGTGACAAAAACAACATGGCAGAGGTGATGGGATGTCACTCCCACGATTACGTTTCATCACATAAAACCCAGTCTTAGCAGACAGAGAGACTCTCCTTGCTTGACACCTTGAATAAGGAAGCTGCCGTGTTGCTAGAGAGCCTATGAAACAACGCATCTTCTAGGCATGGAGGGCAAACTCCAGCCTACAGGCAGAAAGGACCCTGAGCATGCAGTCACACCACTATAGGAAAATGGATTCTGCCAGCAACCTCAGTGAGCTTGGAAGCAGATTCTTCCCTGGACAAATGTCCAGATGAAAACGCAGCCTGGTCAACACTTGATTGTAACCTTATGAAGCCCTGGAGTGGGACTCAGCTGTGCCCAGACTTCTGATCACAGAAACTGAGACAATAAATGGATATTGTTATAAGATGCTAGGTTTGTAATTAGTTAGGCAGCAATGGAAAAGCAATGCAAAGCTAAGAGGCTTATAATTTCCAGCAAAACAAATGAAAAATTAAAAAATAACATATTTACCCTGGCAAAATTTTCATATTATATCCTGGCAGATATTTTGTATTGCAATTATATTTTTAAAAATATCCAACAGAGACAAAACCGGGGGTGGGGGGAACCAATTGTTTGTAAGGGAACAAAAACCAAATTTAGTGATTTAAAAAAAAATTACCTCAGATTTCTTATCTGAAATATTGGAAGTCTGAGGGCCATGTGGCAACATCTACAGAGCTGGAGAAAAAGGGTTTTGATAAGCAGTTTCTTCTACCACATTTTTCATGCTTGGAAGAAAAAGACATTCTCAGGTATATGAGAACTCAGAAACAATAACATTTTTATTTATGTGTGTATGTTGTGTATATATACTTTTTGACTTTGGATTGGCTGATTTTATTTATATATACATATATACATACATACACACATATAGATTATATATAATATACAATATGTAAAGATTTAGATATACATATATATATACATAGATATATATAGATGCATTGTATGTGTATAATGGTTCCTGAGTTCTTGTATTTTCATCTACCTATTGATATGTCTCCATATGTATCTTTCTACACATACACACACATATATGTTTATCTTTATATATGGCTGTGTGCATGTTATGGACTTTCCCACATGTCCCCCAAAATTCATGTGTGGAAAACCTAACCCCAAATGTCATTTGGAGGTAAGACCTTCGGGAAATGCTTGTGTTTAGAAAAGGTCTTGAAGGTGAAGTCCTTGTGATGAGATTGGTTTTTTCATCAGAGAGCTTAATTTCTCTCTTCTCTGCCATGTGAAGACACAGCAATAAAGCAACTATCTGAGCCACCAGGAGGGTTCCCACCAGGACCTGACCATGATTTACCAGCTTCTAGAACTGTGAGAAATAAATGTCTATGGTTGAAGCCACCATGTCAATGGTGTGTATCTTGGGAGGGATGGAGTGTCTGAGTGATGGACATTGGGGAGGGTCTGTGCTATGGTGAGTGTTGTGAACTGGGTAAGACTGATGAATCACAGACCTGTACCTCTGAAACAAATAATACATCATATGTTAATTAAGAAAAAATATATGTATGTATCAGTCAACCAAAGTTTGAACAAAATTAACACTTCAATAGTGCGTATGGTATTAAAAGGTATACGTTTCCTTATTTGAATATGTACTGGCTGAAAAACTAACCAACTCACCAGGAAATCCTAAGGTGGAACATCAGTTTGTAAAATAAATTTGATTAATCTGTCACCAATAATGAACCTTTAAGTGTATTAAGGAGTGAGGCACCTAGGTGGCTCAGTCATTAAGTGTCTACCTTGGGCTCAATTCATGAACCCAGAGTCCTGGGATTGAGATCCACATCGGGTTCCTTGCTCAGTGGGAAGCCTCCTTCTTCCTCTCCCACTCCCCCTGCTTGTATTCCCTCTCTCACTGTCTCTGTCTCTCTGCATCAAATAAATAAAATCTTCTGAAAAAAAAAAAAAAAAAAGAATATTGAGGAGTGCTGTTATTTCACAATACCATCTGGCAAGTCTGTATGACAAGAATTTTGTTTTGATTCACTGTCTTTCATCATAAGAATGATCTATAATGAATAAAAAGAAGTCTTTTAAAATTTCTCTCTTTTAGCATCAGATTCAGAAATACCAATAATGACATTACCACCCAATGAAAACCAAACAAATGCCATGTAGCTGGGTGTGGAGGGTGGGCAAGTACTGGAGGGAGGTGGAAGGAAAGATGGCAAAATTTGAATGTGTTTGTTTGGATAACAGAGCAATTAGAAAATTGGTTTTTGTTAATTCTTCAGCTATTCTTTTAACAAACAGGATAACATAAGCTTCTTTACTAAGAAGAATAAATTAAAGAAGAAGAAGAATGAGTCTCTCTTTAACGAAATCTGCATAAATAAAAGGAAAAATCTGAAGACATCTCAGAAACATTCATCCAAAGGCAATGCAGCAAGTGACCCTGATTTGAATATTTTGAGTACCTTATGAACAAAGGAATTTCAAATCTTGTTTTCATAGATGCGGTATTGCTGTATGCCCTCATTTCTGATGATGTTTACAACCCCTTGTCCACCTGTCTTCAAGACTCAAGGAGATAAAAGTGATTACTAATGTGCACAAAGTCTTTTTTTTTAATCTGCTTTCAAAATAATTTCATCTAACCCTATGTCAGTGTGGATGTCAAGTGTTGTAAAAAATGTTTTAGATACTTGTATAAAATCATGTACTCAAAGTATGGCTACTAGTTAAACATTTAAAAGATAAGGAGATCTCAAAATCTCTTTTTTTCCCCTCTTTTCCACCTATATAGGTATCTTAGTTTAAACTACAAAAGTTCTATGTAATTCTGGTGTTTGAGATAGGAAACTATTCTGTGTATCTGTTCCTTGCTATGGCGTAATAAAGAATTCCTTAAGAAACATACGATGCCTGGGTGGCTCAGTGGGTTAAAGCCTCTGCCTTCAGCTCAGGTCATGATCCCAGGGTCCTGGGATGGAGCCCCACATCGGGCTCTTTGCTCCGCGTGGAGCCTGCTTTCTCCTCTCTGCCTGCCTCTCTGTCTACTTGTGATCTCTGTCAAATGGGTAAATAAAATCTTTAAAAAAAAAAAAAGAAAGGAAGGAAGAAAGAAACTTAGAGGATTGTCTATACATTTGAGCCAATAATATACTTCTAGGAATTTATACTAAAAAAAAAGGAAATATAGTCAAATATGAAATGACATTTAGCATATTATTTAAAAACAAAATTGGATGTATTCTAAAAAGGAAATTAAGAATATAGTTAAATGAACTATGGTAAATTATTGGGCAGATAAATATCATGGTTATCTAAAAATTGCATAAACCCAGTGGCTTGCCTCCTTTTTAATGATTCAATGGAATAAAAACAAATAAAATAAAGATTTAGTTACATTTTTATTTTTGGAACAATTATATGTGTTCAGTGTAGAAGGCTTACAAAATACACAACTGTAAAATAAAGAAATAAATAACCCATTATCCATCACAGAGTTATATCCAATATTGTCTTCCTAGTTCTGTCTTGCTCTCTTTTAAATAATTGTGACATACTTATTTAACTTTCTAATTTTACTTAATAATTTGCCATACAAATAGGTTCTGAAGTCAGAGTGCCTAAGTTCAAATCCCAGCTAGAACACTTACATGCTGTATGTCATTTTGACAAATTATTTAAACCTTTTTATCCATATGTTTTCTTACCTGCAGAGTATAGATAATAATAATACTTATTATAGTAGTCTTATGCAAACAATTATATTAAAAACAAAATGTATTGAGAACTTAGCTTAATAAAGCAAAACAGACTCTAAAGAAAAAACAGACAAAGCATTGTGTTTAGAAATTTCAACAATCCTCTCTCTGGATCTGAAAGAACAAGTAGACAAAGAATCAGCAAAGGTATAAAAGATGTGAACCATACTATGAAATTACTTGAACTAATTGACATTTACAAGACACACTACTCAATAATGGGAGAAAACACATTTTTTTCCACTGTAAATAGATATTCCATAGACACTCAGATAGACAATATTCTGAAAAACGAAACAAATCTCAATAAGTATAAATGAACTTAAATCATTAAAAAAAAAAAAGTGTTCTCTGGGGGAGGAATGTGTTCTCTGACCACATAGGATTAACTAAAAATCAATACCAGAAAAATACAAGGAAAGAATCCAAATGGTTAGAAAATAAACAACACACTTCTAATAACACATGGGTCAAAGAATAAATCACAGTGAACTTTAGAAACTATTTTTTACTAAATGAGAGTAAAAACACATATCAAATTTTGCAAGAATCCATCTAAAGCAAAATGATTACAGAGAATTTTGCAGTATGAAATTAGATTTATATTTAGAAATTAGATTTATATGAGAAAAGAAGAAAAATTTCCAATCAATACTGCAATTTTCTACATTAAGAAAGTGAGAATAGAAAAGTAAGTTAAAAGAAGGAAGGGAATAATATAAATAAGAGTATTAATATATTGGTGAAATAGGAAAGAAAAAATAATAAGAAAAATCAATAAAGCCAGAAGCTGTTTTATTTTTTTTTATTTTGTTTTATTTTTTATAAACATATAATATATTTTTATCCCCAGGGGTACAGGTCTGTGAATCACCAGGTTTACACACTTCACAGCACTCACCATAGCACATACCCTCCCAAATGTCCATAACCCCACCCCACTAACCCCCCTCCCCCCATCAACCCTCAGTTTGTTTTGTGAGATTAAGAGTCACTTATGGTTTGTCTCCCCCAATCCCATCTTGTTTCATTTACTCTTCTCCTACCCCCTTAACCCCGCATGTTGCATCTCCTCTCCCTCATATCAGGAAGATCGTATGATAGTTGACTTTCTCCTATTGACTTATTTTGCTAAGCATGATACCCTCTAGTTCCATCCACATTGTCACAAAAGGCAAGATTTCATTTCTTTTGATGGCTGCATAGTATTCCATTGTGTATATATACCACATCTTCTTTATCCATTCGTCTGTTAATGGACATCTAGGTTCTTTCCATAGTTTGGCTATTGTAGACAATGCTGCTATAAACATTCGGGTGCACGTGCCCCTTCGGATCACTACGTTTGTATCCTTAGGGTAAATACCCAGCAGTGCAATTGCTGGGTCATAGGGTAGTTCTATTTTCAACATTTTGAGGAACCTCCATGCTGTTTTCCAGAGTGGTTGCACCAGCTTGCATTCCTACCAACAGTGTAGAAGGGTTCCCCTTTTCCACAAGTCATTTCCTGACTTGTTAATTTTAGCCATTCTGACTGGTGTGAGGTGATATCTCATTGTGGTTTTGATTTGTATTTCCCTGATGCCGAGTGATATGGAGCACTTTTTCATGTGTCTGTTGGCCATCTGGATGTCTTCTTTGCAGAAATGTCTGTTCAGGTCTTCTGCCCATTTCTTGATTGGATTATTTGTTCTTTGGGTGTTGAGTTTGCTAAGTTCTTTATAGATTTTGGACACTAGCCCTTTATCTGATATGTCATTTGCAAATATCTTCTCCCAATCTGTCAGTTGTCTTTTGGTTTTGTTAACTGTTTCCTTTGCTGTGCAAAAGCTTTTGATCTTGATGAAATCCCAATAGTTCATTTTTGCCCTTGCTTCCCTTGCCTTTGGCGATGTTCCTAGGAAGATGTTGTTGCGGCTGAGATCAAAGAGGTTGCTGACTGTGTTCTCCTCAAGGATTTTGATGGTTTCCTTTCTCACATTGAGATCCTTCATTCACTTTGAGTCTATTTTCGTGTGTGGTGTAAGGAAATGATCCAATTTCATTTTTCTGCATGTGGCTGTCCAATTTTCCCAACACCATTTATTGAAGAGGCTGTCTTTTTTCCATTGGACATTCTTTCCTGATTTGTCGAAGATGAGTTGACCATAGAGTTGAGGGTCTATTTCTGGGCTCTCTATTCTGTTCCATTGATCTATGTGTCTGTTTTTGTGCCAGTACCAGGCTGTCTTGATGATGACAGCTTTGTAATAGAGCTTGAAGTCTGGAACTGTGATGCCACCAACTTTGGCTTTCTTTTTCAATATTCCTTTGGCTATTCGAGGTCTTTTCTGGTTCCATATAAATTTTAGGATTATTTGTTCCATTTCTTTGAAAAAAATTGATGATACTTAGATAGGAATTGCATTAAATGTGTAGATTGCTTTAGGTAGCATAGACATTTTCACAATATTTATTCTTCTAATCCAGGAACATGGAACATTTTTCCATTTCTTTGTGTCTTCCTCAATTTCTTTCATGAGTACTTTATAGTTTTCTGTGTATAGATTCTTAGCCTCTTTGGTTAGGTTTATTCCTAGGTATCTTATGGTTTTGGGTGCAATTGTAAATGGGATTGACTCCTTAATTTCTCTTTCTTCTGTCTTGTTGTTGGTGTAGAGAAATGCAACTGATTTCTGTGCATTGATTTTTTTTTCTTTTTTTTTTTAATTTTTTTTATTTTTTTTCAGCATAACTGTATTCATTATTTTTGCACCACACCCAGTGCTCCATGCAATCCGTGCCCTCTACAATTTATATCCTGACACTTTACTGAATTCCTGTACAAGTTCTAGCAGTTTTGGAGTGGAGTCTTTTGGGTTTTCCACATAGAGTATCATATCATCTGCAAAGAGTGATAGTTTGACTTCTTCTTTGCTGATTTGGATGCCTTTCATTTCCTTTTGTTGTCTGATTGCTGAGGCTAGGACTTCTAGTACTATGTTGAATAGCAGTGGTGATAATGGACATCCCTGTCGTGTTCCTGACCTTAGCAGAAAAGCTTTCAGTTTTTATCCATTGAGAATGATATTTGCGGTGGGTTTTCCATAGATGGCTTTGATAATATTGAGGTATGTGCCGTCTATCCCTACACTTTGAAGAGTTTTGATCAGGAAGTGATGCTGTACTTTGTCAAATGCTTTTTCAGCATCTATGGAGAGTATCATATGGTTCTTGTTCTTTCTTTTGTTAATGTGTTGTATTACATTGATTGATTTGCGGATGTTGAACCAACCTTGCAGCCCTGGAATAAATCCCACTTGGTTCTGGTGGATAATCCTTTTAATGTACTGATGGATCCTATTGGCTAGTTTTTTGGTGAGAATTTTCGCATCTGCGTTCATCAAGGATATTGGTCTGTAGTTCACTTTTTTGATGGGATCCTTGTCTGGTTTTGGGATCAAGGTGATGCTGGCCTCATAAAATGAGTTTGGAAGTTTTCCTTCCATTTCTATTTTTTGGAACAGTTTCAGGAGAATAGGAATTAGTTCTTCTTTAAATGTTTAGTAGAATTCCCCCGGGAAGCCGTCTGGCCCTGGGCTTTTGTTTGTTTGGAGATTTTTGATGACTGTTTCAATCTCCTTACTGCTTATGGGTCTGTTGAGGCTTTCTATTTCTTCCTGGTTCAGTTGTGGTAGTTTATATGTCTCTAGGAATGCATCCATTTCTTCCAAATTGTCAAATTTGTTGGCGTAGAGTTGCTCATAGTATGTTCTTATAATTGTCTATATTTCTTTGGTGTTAGTTGTGATCTCTCTTCCTTCATTCATGATTTTATTTAGTTGGGTCCTTTCTCTTTTCTTTTTGATAAGTCTGGCCAGGGGTTTATCAATCTTATTAATTCTTTCAAAGAACCAGCTCCTAGTTTCATTGATTTGTTCTATTGTTTTTTTGGTTTCTATTTCATTGATTTCTGCTCTGATCTTTATGATTTCTCTTCTCCTGCTGGGTTTAGGGTTTCTTTCTTGTTCTTTCTCCAGCTCCTTTAGGTGTAGGGTTAGGTTGTGTACCTGAGACCTTTCTTGTTTCTTGAGAAAGGCTTATACCACTATATAATTTCCTCTTAGGACTGCCTTTGTTGTGTCCCACAGATTTTGAACTGTTATGTTTTCATTATCATTTGTTTCCATGAATTTTTTCAATTCTTCTTTAATTTCCTGGTTGACCCGTTCATTCTTTAGAAGGATGCTGTTTAGTCTTCATGTATTTGCGTTCTTTCCAAATTTTCTCTTGTGATTGAGTTCTAGCTTCAGAGCATTGTGATCTGAAAATATGCAGGGAATGATCCCAATCTTTTGATACCGGTTGAGACCTGATTTGGGACCCAGGATGTGATCTATTCTGGAGAATGTTCCATGTGCACTAGAGAAGAATGTGTATTCTGTTGCTTTGGGATGAAATGTTCTGAATATATCTGTAATGTCCATCTGGTCCAGTGTGTCATTTAAGGCCTTGATTTCCTTGTTGATCTTTTGCTTGGATGATCTGTCCATTTCAGTGAGGGGAGTGTTAAAGTCCTCTACTATTATTGTATTATTGTTGATGTGTTTCTTTGAATTTGTTATTAATTGTTTTATATAGTTGGCTGCTCCCACGTTAGGGGCATAGATATTTAAAATTGTTAGATCTTCTTGTTGGACAGATCCTTTGAGTATGATATAGTGTCCTTCCTCATCTCTTATTATAGTCTTTGGCTTAAAATCTAGTTGATCTGATATAAGGATTGCCACTCCTGCTTTCTTCTGATGTCCATTAGCATGGTAAATTGTTTTCCACCCCCTCACTTTAAATCTGGAGGTGTCTTCGGGTTTAAAATGATCTGATATAAGGATTGCTACTCCTGCTTTCTTCTGATGTACATTAGCATGGTAAATTCTTTTCCACTCCCTCACTTTAAATCTGGAGGTGTCTTCGGGTTTAAAATGAGTTTCTTGTAGGCAACATATAGATGGGTTTTGTTTTTTTATCCGTTCTGATACCCTGTGTCTTTTGATTGGGGCATTTAGCCCATTAACATTCAGGGTAACTATTGAGAGATATGAATTTAGTGCCATTGTATTGCCTGTAAGGTGACTGTTACTGTATATTGTCTCTGTTCCTTTCTGATCTACTACTTTTAGGCTCTCTCTTTGCTTAGAGGACCCCTTTCAATATTTCCTGTAGAGCTGGTTTGGTGTTTCTAAATTCTTTCAGTTTTTGTTTGTTCTGGAAGCTTTTAATTTCTCCTTCTATTTTCAATGATAGCCTACTGGATATAGTATTCTTGGCTGCATGTTTTTCTCATTTAGTGCTCTGAATATATCATGCCAGCTCTTTCTGGCCTGCCAGGTCTCTGTGGATAAGTCTGCTGCCAATCTAATATTTTTACCATTGTATGTTATAGACTTCTTTTCCCGGGCTGCCTTCAGGATCTTTTCTTTGTCACTAAGACTTGTAAATTTTACTATTAGGTGACGGGGTGTGGACCTATTCTTATTGATTTTGAGGGGGGTTCTCTGAACCTCCTGGATTTTGATGCTTGTTCCCTTTGCCATATTGGGGAAATTCTCTCTAATAATTCTCTCCAATATACCTTCTGCTCCCCTCTCTCTTTCTTTGTCTTCTGGAATCCCAATTATTCTAATGTTGTTTCGTCTTATGGTATCACTTATCTCTCGAATTCTCCCCTCGTGGTCCAGTAGCTGTTTGTCCCTCTTTTGCTCAGCTTCTTTATTCTCTGTCATTTGGTCTTCTATATTGCTAGTTCTTTCTTCTGTCTCAATTATCCTAGCAGTGAGAGCCTCCATTTTTGATTGCACCTCATTAATAGCTTTTTTTATTTCAACTTGGTTAGATTTTAGTTCTTTTATTTCTCCAGAAAGGGCTTTTATCTCTCCAGAGAGGGCTTCTCTAATATCTTCCATGCCTTTTTCGAGCCCGGCTAGAACCTTGAGAATCGTCATTCTGAACTCCAGATCTGACATATTACCAATGTCTGTATTTATTAGGTCCCTAGCTTTTGGTACTGCCTCTTGTTCTTTTTTTTGTGGTGAATTTTTCCACCCTGTCATTTTGTCCAGATAAGAGTATATGTAGGAGCAAGTAAAATACTAAAAGTGTGGCAACAACCCCAGGAAAATATGCTTTAACCAAATCAGAAGAGTTCCCAAATCGTGAGCAGGGAGCAAGGGGATAAAAAGAGGTTCAGAAAGAAAAAAAAGAAAGATAAAAAGAAAGAAAAATTTTAAAAAAAGAAAACAAATAAAGAAAAAAATGTCTAAAAAAGAAATATATATATATATATATATATATATATTAGATAAACTAGTTAAAAAACATTAAAAAAGAAAAGAGTAAAAGTTAAAAAAATTTGGCAGAAGAAGAGAAAAAAAAATTGAAAAAGAAAAAAAAATTAAATTAACTGCAAGGCTAAAGAATCATGGGGAGAGAGGCGCCTGGGTGGCTCAGTGGGTTAAGCCGCTGCCTTCGGCTCAGGTCATGATCCCAGGTCCTGGGTTCGAGCCCCACATCGGGCTTACTGCTCAGCGGGGAGCCTGCTTCCTCCTCTCTCTCTGCCTGCCTCTCTGCTTACTTGTGATTTCTCTCTGTCAAATAAATAAAAAAAATTAAAAAAAAAAAAGCATCATGGGGAGAAAGCCATGAGTTCCGTGCTTTGCTTTCTCCTCCTCTGGAATTCCGTTGCTCTCCTTGGTACTGAAACTGCCCTCCTTGGTAGGTGAACTTGGTACTAGCTGGATTTCTTGTTGATCTTCTGGGGGAGGGGCCTGGGGTAGTGATTCTCAAGTGTCTTTGCCCCAGGCAGAATTGCACCGCCCTTACCCAGGGCCGGGCTGAGTAATCCACTCGGGTTCTCTTTCGGGAGCTTTTGTTCCCTGAGTGCTTTCCATAGAGTTCTGGAAGACGGGAATGAAGATGGTGGCCTCCCAGTCTCTGGCCCGGAGGAGCCAAGAGCCTGGGGCCCCACTCCTCAATGCACCCTCAGAGAACAGCGCCCAATTACTCCTGTCACCCTGGCCTCTGGCTGCTCTCTGAGCTGACTGAGCCTGCGACCGGTTCAAGGTAAACCCGAGCTGAGAGCTCACTCTTCGGCTCTGTCTCTGTAGCCAGCTTCCCGTTCTAATACCGGTAAGCTCTGTGACACTCAGAAACCCCTGATCCTTCTGTGACCCTGTGGGGCCTGAGGCCACACTGACCCCGCGTGGGCTTCACCCCATTTAAGCCTCTGGAGCGATGTCCCTCAGTGGAACAGACTTTTAAAAGTCCTGATTTTGTGCTCCATTGCTCCGCTGCTCGCCGGGAGCCAGCCCCCTCCCCCTGCGGTCTATCTTCCCGTCGCTTTGGATTCACTTCTCCGCCAGTCCTACCTTTCAGAAAGTGGTTGATTTTCTGTTTCTAGAATTGCTGTTCTTCTTCTCTTCAATCTCCCGTTGGATTTGTAGGTGCTTGCAATCTTTAGATAAGCTATCTAGCTGATCTCCCGCTACCTGAAGTAGTCTCAGCCTGCTACTTCTCCGCCATCTTGACTCCTCCTCCTAACTTTAATGTTCTGAGTATGCTAGGAAACTTCAGATTGAAGGGGGGATCAAACTTATATAGTTGTGTTGGATATGAATCCTCATGTCACTTTCTCACCAGTCCTGGGAGGAAAGTGCCATCCAGGCATGCGCGAGGGCTGCACAGCGCAGGCGGCAGGCAGGGCTGTGCTGCAGTGGCGGTGCTGTCTTAGCTGAGGGACTGGAGCCTGGGGACACCGAGGAGGCGACAGCGGCGGCAGGGCGCAGGGAGCTGCAGGCAGGGAGGGCTGTGGATCCGGAGCTGCCGCGCTGCGGGCACTCTCTGCCCATCTCCTGCTCCGCTGAAGTCCAAAAGCCGTTTTTTAAAAAAGCTTAATGCAGTCAATAAATCTCTAAATATATCAATACTTTTTTTTTTTTTCAAAAAAGAAAAGAGATGGGTGCCTGAATGGGACAGTCAGTTGAGCATCCGACTCTTGGTTTCCACTCAGTTCCTGATCTCTGGGTAGTGAGATCCTCACTCAATGTGGAGTCTGCTTAAGACTCTCACCCTCTCCCTCTGCCCCTTCTCATGCACTCTCTTTCTCTCTCTAAAGTAAAAACATAAATCTGAAAAAAAAAATAAGTAAGAGAGAAAGAAATAAAATACAAATTTCCAATAAAAGACAGAACTTACTATTGATTCTACAGACATTAATAGGGTAACAAGAATATTATGACAATTGTACATTCACAGCTTCAATATGATGAACAAATTCCCTGAAAGATACAAATGACCAAAGTTTATTCAAGAGGAAATAGATGACACAAAAAGCTCTATCTCTATTAAAGAAATCTAATTTACAATTAAAAACCTTTAAAATGACACAGATATAAAGAGGGTGGGGTTAGGGGACCCCCGCCTATATGGTTTCATTGATGCAATCTACTATTATTTAAGGAAAAAAATAATACAAATTTGATACAAACATTTCCTGCAAATAAAAGAAATGGACACTTTTCCAACTGATATAATAAAGTTAATGTGACCCGTGGGGCACCTGGGTGACTCAGTGGTTAAGCACCTATCTCTTGATTTCAGCTCAGGTCATGAAAAGAGTCAGGAGATCTAGCCTCTGCGCTCAGCAGGCAGTTTGCTTGAAATTCTCTCACTCTTTCTCCCTCTGCTCCTCTCCCCTAACTCTCTCTTTCTTTCCCTCGCTCATGCACACATGCTCTCAATAAATCAATCAATAAATAGATCTTTAAATAAAGGTAATATTACCCTAATACCAAAAGAAGATAAAGATAATTTGAGAAAAAAAAATACAGACCAATGTATCTTCTGGATATACACACAACCATCATTAACAAAAAATTAGCAATCGAATGCAACAATACATAAAGATATAATACATCATGAACAAGTGAGTGAGGTTTATCCTAAGAGTACAAGTTTGGTTCAACATTTGAAAAATAATCAATGTAAGCCATTTTATCAACAGACAAAAAGAAAAACAATATGATCATTTTAATAAATGCAGAAAAAGCACTTGACAAAATCTAGCACCCATCATGATAAAAACTCACAGTAACCTAAAAATACAAGGGTATTTGACCTGATAAGGAACACAAACACAAAAGTTATGTATATTGATATACCTAATAGCAATAGACTTAAATATTATTTAAATATTAAAGGAATTGTTTAAATTATTGTCACTTGCAGACAGCAAAATCACATATATAGAAAATATTAAGATATTTTAAAGTTACTAAAACTAATGATAAGTTTAGCAAGGTTGCAGAACAGAGAATCAATATTCAAAAATCAATTGTATTTCTCCACATTAGAAGTGAACATTTGAGAACCAATTTTTTAAGTAAAATTTACAATAACATTAAAAATCATGAGGTATTTAGGAATAGATTTAACAAAATATGGGCATGATCTACTCACTGAAAACTACAAATCAGACTGAGAGAAATTAAAGAAATCCTAGAGAAATGGAGAAAAATGCAGAGTTCATGAATTGGAAGATTCACTACTGTTAAGGTATCAATTTCCCCAAATTAATCTACATACTTAGCACAGCCTCAGTGTTAATCATCATATGTTTTTTGCAGAAACTGAAGGCTGATTCTAAAATGCATAGGGAAATACAAAAGACCTATCATAACCAAAATGATTTTAAAAAGAAACAAAAGGGGCGCCTGGGTGGCTCAGTGGGTTAAGCCACTGCCTTCGGCTCAGGTCATGATCTCAGAGTCCTGGGATCGAGCCCCGCATCGGGCTCTCTGCTCAGCAGGGAGCCTGCTTCCTCCTCTCTCTCTGCCTGCCTCTCTGCCTGCTTGTGATCTATCTGTCAAATAAAAAAAAAAAAAAAAATCTTTAAAAAAAAAAAATAAAAAAAATAAAAAGAAACAAAAGTGGCAAAGTCCTATTACCTGGTCTCAAGATTCACTATAAATCCCGGTATCATTGTTATAAGAGTCAAAACATAGATCAGTGGAATAGAAAAGAAAATTCATAAATAGAACTGCAAATATACAATTACTTGGTTATTTTTTAAAGAAAAAGTGAAAAAGTAAATTCAATTGGGAAAAGAAACCTCTGCCATAACAATGTTGTAACAACTGGATAACTATGTTCACACAAATGAATCTCAACCCTCACCTTACAATATCAACATAAATTATCTCTAAATAAATCATAGACCTAAAAAAAAGAAACAATAAGATTCATAGACCTATATGTAAAACCTAACATTCCAAATTACTTCTAGGATCTTGGCAAACTTGAATTAGGTAAGAATTTCTTAAATAGGACCCAAATATGAGCCATGAAAGAAAACTGATATATTGGGCCTCATCAAAATTTAAACTCTCTGCTTTTCTAAAGACATTATTAAGAAAATGAAAATATAAGCCACTCACAGGGAGAAAATGATTGGACGTGAGATGTAATATGAAGGACTTGTATCCAGAATATGTAAAGAATTCTTACAACTTAATTATGAAAAGACAAACAATCCTGCCCCCCTCATCAGATTAAAAAACAGAACAAAACAAAACAAAAATCCTAGGTAAATATTTGAATAGACACTTTGCAAAAGATGATATACAAATAACCATGGTACATCAACATCACCAGAAATCATTAGAAATGCAAACTAAAACCAGAATTTGATATCATTATAGATGTACTAGAACATTGTATGAATCGGAGTTCTCCAGATAAACAGAACAGTAGGATGTGCATACATGCATAATGATTTATTTTTACAAATTGACTGTTATGATTGGCAAGTCCAAAATCTGATGGGGAGGTTAACAGGCTGGAGATTCAGCAAGGAGTTGCAGTTTGAGTTCAAAGGCAGTCTGCTGAAAAATCAGGAACTCATGTTACAGATTAAGAATGTCTGCTGGAAGAGTTCCCTTTTGCTCAGTGGAAGTCAACCTTTCTTTCTATTCCTACTCTTAATTTATTGAATGAGTCCCACTCATATTTCAGAAGACAATCTCTTTTACTTAAGGTCCATCAGTTTAAATGTAAATCTCATTTAAAACACACTCACAGAAACACCCAGAATAATGTTCAACCCCATAACAGGGCACCGCGGCCTAATCAATCAATGTGACACCTAAAATCAACCATCACAAATATCTAAAATTAAAAAGGCTAATACTATCAAAAGGGGCTAAATGTGTAAAGCAATTCTAGATCACACACAGTTTTGGTGGGGATGTAAAAAGGTACAGCCACTTTGCAAGGAATATGGCCATTTCTTGTAAGTTAAATATACATTTATCAATTTATCATATATAACCCGGCAATTCTACCCCAAAAGATGTGAAAACACCTGCCTACACAGAGACAGGCATGCAAATGTGCATAATAATGATATTCATAGGAACCAAAATACTGGAAACAATTTGACTTTTTATTAACTGGTAAATGGGTAGATAAATTGTGTGCATAAACAATGAATCTTGGAACACGGAAAAAATTAAATTAAATTAAAAAGAATTTGGGACAAAAAAATAAAAATTAAAATAAAAAAACAAATTGTGGTATGTTGATACAATGAAATACTACTTAACAGTAAAAAGGAGCATAACTAGGGATAATGCAACATTGTAGATGAATTCTAAAATATTGTGGTATGTAAGAAAAGTCATCTGTAAAAGACTACCTACATACTGTAGGAGTCCATTTATCTGACTTTCTAGAAAAGACACGACTAGAAATAAGAAACATATCACTGGTTGCCAGGGACTGAGGTGAGAGGAGTCAATAAACTACAAAAGGATTCACGGGAAAGTTTTGGGGGAAAAAATTGTTCTGTGTTTTGTTCATGATTGCCGTTCTAAGATTGCTGGCATTTATCAAAACGCATCAAAATGTTCACTTTAACAGGGTAAATTTTAATAATATAAGTTTTATTTCAAAAACCTAACTTTTAAAGATGGGCCAAGAAATACATAATTCAGCAAACATACCAAATTAATTAATCAACTGCTAATAAATGTTTTTAAAATATATAAACTGAAATTATTGAAAAAAATATTCACTAGATATTTGGTATTGTATCATTTTCTCAAATCATCAAATACCTTTTGAGAACAAGTTAGTCTGTAAATTAAAATGAAAATAACTCTCTGTTACACACACATGCATGTATGCACACACACACACACACACTGGGAACACTGGGAAGGCAACAAAGATTTCAGTGGGATCACCCTCACAAAAAATGACATGGCAGAGAATCTGTGAATAGGGGCTGTATTCCCCCCTTTTCCATGGGGTGCTGTTAGTGTAAAGTCGCTGGCCTAGAGCAAACTTAAGGGAACCAATTTAAGAATCATGAATTTGGTAGGTGAAACCTACACCATGGTTAATACCAGTGACTATTAAAGCTCTGTTTGAGAGCAGAGGCAGAGGTGGAGGAAATGTGGCAGTTGCCACGCAGTGGTGAAAATTACATGTTCAGGATCTCTCAAGAAGAAGCCCCTGGGGTCTTCCATAAATAGTTGATGAGACGTTTTCCCTTCAACGGCAGGTAGGTGTGAGCCTGGGAGATAGGTTTGACACTAACTCTAATGAGCACACAATGTTCCAAATCCTGATGTTTTGATCTTTGATGTAACAGAAGCTGTTTCTACACTAAGCCTTCAAACAAACTGAAAGCAAAAGGATATGTGATGTTTGTGAGTGCATTTGAATATCAGAGCTGCGTGTTTATTTTAAAGCAAGTAGACATGTTCTGCATTTGAGAATGTGAAATCATGTCCACCGCGGTCTGGATTTTTGGAGCTTCGAGGTCTGCCTCTGCCCTTGTTCTGGGATTGGGAGAAGCAGTTGGTTTTTCTAGATCTCATTTTCTCCACCAATGAAATGGGGGCGGGGTGTTGTAAAAAATATGAGACTTGGAAATGACAGGATTCAGGACCGAAGCATATTTTGTTTGGCATTTTGTTTTGGCATATTTTTTGTTTAAAAAAAAAATAAGTAGGTTGCCAACATTGGGAAATCAAGAGATTTTCACAACATATAGATTTATAGCTGCTTCAGCACACCTTGCAGATACTCAATCTTCATTGAGCGTGAGACCAAATGGCTGGATCTGAGTTACAGTTGCATTATTTAGACAAGGTGTCATTGTCCCTCAGCCACAACCCTATTCCTAAATGTCACCTACCTGGCTCTAGAGGCGTTAAGAATTCGTGACACCTGAACCAACTGCTACTAGGTCCCTTAAGATTCCATGGCTCAATTTCTTTTTTCTTTTCTTTCTTTCTTTCTTTCTTTCTTTCTTTCTTTCTTTCTTTCTTTCTTTCTTTCTTCTGAAGTATAGTGATACACAGTGTTACATTAGTTTTAGCTGTTTGTTGTTATTGCTTTTATTTTTGCCAAGGCTCCAATTTAATTGCTGTAAATGACAAAACTAGTGAGAGCTGCTACAAAAGGCTGAAACTACCAATCGCTTATGCTATTGTATAGTGCCTATTGCTGCCACAACATTCCAAAAACCTCTCTTCTGATCAGAGAGTAACATCCATGGAAGCTATTTCACAAAAGAAAGAAAGAAATGCAAGAGACCAGTAACCAACAGCAGAATACTATCCCATGCTAAAACTTCCTTGCCTGACCAACTATTCTGGCAATTGAGACTCTGCACCCTCTCTGTCCAGGAGGATTAACATCATCATTAAATTTCATTTGAATATGTTTGAACACCTGCTAAAGACCACAGGCTGCATACCTAACAAGAATACAGAGATACAGATACATAAGACATAATCCCTCCCTTCATAGTCTTCAATCCTCAAATACAAAATTTAAAATATATATACCTTATCTAAAATATGTTTTATTTAAAATGTAATAATCATTATAAAATATTTTGATAAACATATTAATAGAAGTAGATATGGCACCTACATAACAGAAGTGGCTCTCCAGAGCCTTTGCATTTACTGTTCTTCTACCTAGAATGTTCATCCCCTAATTTCTTAGTGGTTCAGTCTTTCTCTGCCTTTACATCTTTACTCAAATACCTTAGCTGATCGACCTGTTTAAACTGAAACTACCCCTCTCCCTAGCCTTAGCATCCTGTAATCTCTTTCCTGCTGTCTTTACTTTATAGCACTGGTGACCATCTTCCAGTCTATATATTTTGCCTATTATTTTGATTATGGTTCATACACCCTACTGGGATGTAAGTTCCAAGATGCAGGGTTTTTTTAAAACGTTTTGTTCACAACCATTTCCATGGCTCCTAAGTCAGTGCCTGACATGTGGAAGACACTAGGTAAATACTGGCTGAATGAGTCCATGAATGAAGTAATCAGTTCTTCTCAAGAAGAAGGTCAGGGCAAAATTCCTGAAGAGATGATGTCTGAACAGATGGGTTTTGAAGGATGAATACAAGTTCACTATGTTAAATGATGAACTGGAAAGAGAGCATTTTAAGAAAAGAGAGCAACATGTTCAAAGGCAAGAATGTGAGAACGATCACCATATATTCAAGAAGATTATGTAGAATTATTATATGCATATTAATATCGGTAATAATAAGTCTGCAGTTATTATAAGTTATCACACATGAGAATGTTAGATACCCTTATAAGCCCTTTGTAGGCAATGCTTCGTTTCACTCTTCTATAACCCTTGAGGTTAATTATAAATTTCATTTTCCTTCATTTCACTCTTACATAACCCTTTGAGGTTTAATTATAAACATATATCTTCCAGATGAGTAAATTGGGGCTCAGGCAGGTTACATCTTGCCCAAAGCCACATGGCTAGTAAGGCCAAAATGGGAATTCAGAATTGTATGGTGCATCAAAACCCGTGTTCTTTCCACCGACAGACTTCCCTCCCGTCTTTCCTCCACACTGGCACCATCAAAAACTACCCAGAGGGTCACCTTAATAAAGTGCAGCTGATTATTCTCATGGCTTTGAATCTTTTAGGAATATTTTCATAAGGCACATCCATCACAAAGGGACTGGATAGCATACAAAAATCTTCATTTCTTTGGTTTGAAATGACTTACTTGCAAGTCAAATTAATGTTTCCCCTCCCAGATTCCACTTCTGTATCTGTTTGTCTACCAACACACATGTACTCTGTGATAAGAAGCCAAAAGTTTCAGCCAAAAATCTCCTTTGTTGTTTGCAAGAATCCTTTATGATATTTTTAAAGGAAAAAAAATAGGAAGGGGAAGTTAGAGAAAGAGAAAAAGATAACTTCTGATTTCAAAACATACTAATCTTGTCTCTCTAAGGACTGCTATTAGGCATTTGTTTAGCTGGTGCAGATTTGGAAACCAATTGAATATACAGTGTTTATTTCAAAGCATTATTTTCCCCTGCCACTCTGTAATTTTTCTGGGAGAATATTTGCATTTAGATGCTACCTGTATAAAGCAATGGTTATGACCATAAACAATTTGAAGACAATGAGAAAAAATAGTTAAAGCAAAGTGAAAGAAAAAGCACTTGCAAAGGGAAGAAGTGAGAAGATAAAATGAGAAAAGGGAGTTCATTGATTTAGCTTCACAAAAAAAGTAATAGAAAATCAAAAGAGACATAGAAAGAATGAAGACAACTCAAAGAAAAATCGAAGGCCATGAGGGTGCTATTTTTAATATTAAAGCATAATTAATAGTCATCCTGCTTTCTAAATGGGAAGCGGGAAATTGAGAGACACAGAAAAGCCAAGGAAGGGAGTGAATATATGGTTCAAAATAATAAGGGGATAACAGAGCAGTCAAGATTGCTGGAAGAATGTATGGCCAAAGGTCAAAGTACAAATGGTCCAACAGAATGCTGTTTTTGTAACGTTATAAAATATTTCCAGAAAAAAATAATCCATTCATCCATCTCTTCATTCATTCATTCAACCAATGTTTGGAGAGTATCTACTGTGTACCAGTCCCTGTGCAAGATACTGGAAATATGAAGATGAATAGTTAT
This sequence comes from Lutra lutra, assembly GCF_902655055.1. Taxonomy (NCBI): domain Eukaryota; kingdom Metazoa; phylum Chordata; class Mammalia; order Carnivora; family Mustelidae; genus Lutra; species Lutra lutra. Next base: position 159,537,873 of record NC_062279.1, on the reverse strand, counting down.
GACTTTCTCTTCAAGAAATCCAGAATTAGACACTTTGATTAGGATCAAAACTTGAATGAAAAGAAAAAATACAAGAGTCATTTCATATTGCTTTTCCACTAAAAAATAAAAATGAGTTATCTGAGTGTGTACACCATGCTGCATTAAAAGGCAGACTCCCTGATCTTGTCTTTCCTACTGAGGTCTTTTGACCTATACCTGGCATTCTGTATAACCTGCATGCATCATGGGTTTCCAAGGCAGAAGAAGGAAGGGGCATAGGATAAGAAAGATACAGTGAGAGATAAACTTTGTTATTTATAAAGAGTGAAACAAAAAAGAGTGCGGGTCTGATTCAAATTATGTTTTAGCAAAATAAACAGTGGCTTGTTTTCTTGTAGACATCCATGGGACTAGAAGGAAACTGGATATGTACACCTGTCCATGGCTGTGGGGACCTGGGGGTGGAGGGATCACAATACATGGGCTGGTTGACAACACTGAAGCTGGTGAAGATCTGAATTATGTTGAAGGAGAGACACAAAGGAGTTGAGTCAGAGAAGGAGTTCTGATTGTTAACATGTGTAAGGTAAAGCACTCCCTAAGAGGAGAGGAAGAGCTCTGAGTCAAAACCAAGAGTATCATCTCCAGAGAACTGGACATTTTCAATAGCCTCCAGATACTCCCCTTCGTTTTTAGTCTTTTGATATTTCATGTCTTTTTCTAATTGATGCTTGATTGCTCTACCTGGGCCACGGGTCTGGTCTGACCATGTCAGTCTCCTGGTTAATTATGCTCCATGGTTCTTATTATTTCTGGTTATTCATTAAGCATTCAAGATCATCTAAAACCTGACCCTACTCTCTCTTTCCAATTTTATTTATTTATTCTTTCTCATTTTATCTCTTGGCAAACCAGTAACCCCCTAATACTAAGGAATGCCCTAAAGTGTTCCATTTCCAAACCTGAGTCTCTTCTGTTGGCTTGGCCTCCCTCTCCCCATCTCTTCATGCTCAAACTCTGCTCGAAGAGCCAGCTCAAATGTGACTTCTTCCATGAAACCCTTCTTGTTGTTGCCAGATGGGAATAATTGCTTTCAACTCTGAATTCCCATAGCATATTTATGTAATAATAATGTTCTTCTCGCTTTCTAGATTATAATCTCATTAAAGAAAATTCCTGTTTCTGAGTCAGGTTTCTATCACCTAAATGGTGAAACACCATGTCTAGAAAAGACTAAATTAGAGTGGGAAGGATTTCATATAGGTGGGGTTAGATGAAAATCGGATGAGGTCAAAAATAGAGGGAAAGAAGGTGGAGTGAGGGACGGACAATATTTAGAAGATGATTCTTAAACTTCACAGCCAACCTCCAAATACCCATAAATGCTATAATAATTGTCAACACTAGGAGATATCTTAAATAAACTCCCAGAAGCTCATTTAAAACATGTATTTCATGTGCTTAAATTATAAGACAATATACAACTCAAGACTTATATTTTTCTCATACTGTGTGTTTGTAAAGATAAATATTTGCTGGGGTTATCAGATGTATTTATCCATTTGGGATGCATTAAAATTTTTATACAAAAGAAATGGAACATTTGCTCATAATTTCTCATGTTTGCTTCCTCTCCTTATATCTTTACTTTCATAATTGTATTTTGAATATTTATAAATAATTGGATCCTGTGCAATGACTTTGACCATGGGGGTTGAAAAAAATGTCTTTAGGCCTGCCAGCATTGATTTTGCCAAGGTAGAGAGTCTCCCTGTGTGTCTCTGACACATCCAAGAGTCATGGGGCTGTGCCCTGATGTGATTGGCCCAGGAGGCATCTGAGGACACACACCTGAGACTCTTGCATGTGATCAGAACTGCTGGAATATTGTTTTAAATCCTGCACAACTGCCGCCCAAGAAACTTGCAAGTCCTGTGCATAATCTTCTTCCATACACGGATGGTAAATATATAAAATGTGTTAGATTTTGTAACCAGATTCTATAAAACTAAGAAATCATTGCTTCGCTAAAATCCTAAAATATACCCAACCAGATAAATAGATCCCCTCTGGAATTGAGAGTTATCTATAGTTTTTCCAAAGTTAAAGATTTTTCTCACAATCTCTCTCTGCATTCAGACTCTTTGGGTATTAGCTGGGGGATCCCCTTCTTTCCCTTGGCCTCCTGTTCCCATGATGCTTACTCTACAGTAAAAGTCTCAGTTGCTACAGTAAAAGTCCCAGTTGCTTACTCTAATGCAGTGTCTATTAAGGGGGAGGGGGAGTTTCTTATTTGTTAGGTGTCATTAATTTGTCCATGGTTTTCATTGGGCTGAAATTAATCTAACAAAAACTTGGCAGCCCTGGGGACTGTCTTCCTATTCTTCTCTCTCCTCCCTTGATTATTGGAGGACAGCAACCTGGCCTGCCCAAGAGGTCTACTGACTTCTAGCAGTTAGTGACTGAGTGGGTCAGTCTATCGCCTGTCTCATTCCAGGGCTGATGGATTAGCAAGGCTACAGCTCTGCAGATCTCCAGTCCCATATTTCAATCAGCATTAACACTCTAAACATCGTAGGTTTCTGTATAATTATGGAGCTCCTACCTCCAACTCTACACTGGTTCCAAATTCAGCAAGGAAAAATGGACACGTCCGATATGGGCATCCTGCATCCTGAAACTCCAACCATATTATTTCGGTAATCTTTGCTGGCAGCAGATTTACGTTCTTTGGGGATGTCTTTAGATTTTGAAAGAGCCAGAGACCCTTGGAAACTCTTTGGGGGAGGTGAGTGTGGTGGGTCAAGTGTCTAGTGACAGAATTGAGGGATGCAGTTTCTGATTATAAAATAGTGAGTCATTGGTTTTGTTGGATTCCTTAAGCGGACACTGAATACAGATTTCCAAAAAACAGTTTTGAGCCACAGTAGCATCATTAGCATAGATTCACAACCTCCCAAGGTGAGGACTTGGAATGATAACACTCATTTGGATGTACAATTCCAATGTCCTTATTAAACAATCAATCATACTACTTTATAATTACACTTGGAACTTGAGGAGAATTGTTGCTTGGTGCTTCAAGCTGGGTTACTGGGCATCACAACCCTCCACTTTGATTTGGTATCACATGAAATTGTTCTTACTGTTCTGTGTTTGACACTCTGCCCCACGGTTGGGTGGAGAGACATCACCAGAAAAGTTCAACCACTACTTGCCACAGTAACTCTCACTGCCAAGTCATTGAGAACACATTCTGTGACATCACACAACATTCCTCTTTTGAGGGCTGTGGAAGAATTGTAGTTGAATTTATCACTAGATGGAAGGAAAAACAGCTCTGTCCTAAACCAGAGTTCTTAATTTTGTTTTGTTTTGTTTTCCTATCATATTGTATGTGTTTCTATCCAAAGACCTGAAACCCCATTTGCAACCAAATGGAGTAGAAATAAACAGATGTAAATAGATGGGAATAACTGCATGTGCCTAAAATACTCTTATGAATATTATTGAATATGCTTAAAAGAAAACTTGTATAAGCTTCTTGGTGTGGGGCAAGATCTAAAGGATATGTTCCAATAAAAACAGCAACAATAACAAACATTTGTTGAGCTCTCGAGATGACAGCACAGGGTACGAAGGCTGAGAGTGGATATTGGTGCCTAACTGCCTAGAGTTCAAATTCTGTCTGTGTCTCCTACAGACTGTGACTTAGGCCAATTACTATGTCTCTCTGGACTTTAATTCCATCCTGTATTAAATGAGGATGAAAAATCAAAATGCAAAATACCTACCTCATAGAGTTGTTTTAAAGATTAAATGAATTAATGCATATAAAGTGCTTAGGAGACTGTCTGACACATAATAAGCTCTATCAAAATTTTACTTTTTTAAAAAAATTAAGTGATGACTCTGTTCCAGTCAATATTCTATGAGTTTAAATGGACTATCTCATCAGATCATCATTTCAATACTGTGAAGCAGGTAATAGTCTGTCCATTTTACAGATAAGAGAACCAAGACACAGAAGTATTATGTACTTGTTTGAGGTCACCTGGACAACAATCAGTAGTCAACAACCACCACAGAATGATCACTAAACTCCATCTGAAGAAAGATAGGTCCTGGTAGCACAGTGTTCAGGGGTTTTGTATTTATTTTGAAATATAGGCAACCTCATTTTATTGTTCTTCACTTCCTTGCACTTGGCAGTTTGTGTTTTTCACAAATTGAAGGCCGTAGCAACCCTGAGTCAAGCAAGTCTACTGGCACTATTTTTTCCAAAAGCCTTTGCTCACTTCATGTCCTGGCATCACATTTTGGCATTTCTCATGATATTCAAACTTTTTCATTATTGTTATACTTGTTGTGGTCATCAATAATCAGTGATTACAATGTGCCAAGAGCTCAGATGATGGTTAGCATTTTTACTAATTAAATAATTTTTAATTAAGGTATGTACATTGGGGTTTAGACATAATGCTATTGTGCACTTAATAGACTACAGTAAGATCTAAACATAACTTTCATTTTCCACTGGGAAACCAAAAAAAAAAAAAAACAAAAACAAAAAAAAAAAAAAAAAAAAAAAAAAAAAAAAAAAACAAACAAAAAAAACCAAAACCAAAAACCTCATTTGACTTGCTTTATTGTGATAGTCACTTCATTGAGATGATCTGGAACCAAACCTGCAATATCTCTGAGGTGTGCCAGTATATGTGATTGAAATAAAAGGAGAATTATTCAGGGCGCAAATGAGACACTGAGCACTATGGGGAAGTCCTAAGAAAAGATATGCACAGTGTGATGGAAGAGGGAAACATGAGATCAGAGCTGTGAAATAGCACAGTATGGGAGATAGTTTGTTCTAAGTATGCAATGTAAGCTTCCTCTTCCTATAACATCCACATTCAATAAATGTGCATAATATTGAACAGTGGTCTTAATCAGTTATTCTCCCCATTGCAGAATTATATATCCAGACCTTTACCTTGGCCTCATGGTAGGTTTTAATGTTTATTCCACTCATTATCTTTTAGATTGTCCATATTGTTTTGACCAATGAGATGTTATTAGGTGTGAGGTAGTACATTTTTAAAATGTGCTTGTAGTTGGCTTATTCTCTTGTGTTTTTGTCATCACCATGAGGAGAACATACTCTAGGTGTCTACCCTCCAGCTTGAAATCCAGAATGAGACATGCATCAGATATGTCACCTTGGATATGAGCCCTATCGATCTATAGTCTGAAATAGAGGTAAGCCAGCTGAACCTCAGATGCATGACCGACAAGAAATAAAAATGCTTATGTTTGTAAGTACCAATTACCTACAATTAGGCCAACTTCACAGTCCTTCTTAATACTACTTCAAACATCATCTGGAAGTTTGGGGGGTCACCAGAACACACATACTTCTGATAAACTGCTTATAAATTTGAGGGTTCTCACTTCCCCCCATTGTTCAATAATTCACTAAAATTCTTCACAGAACTCAGGAAGGCACTAGACTTATGATTAGTCTTATGATAGCAAAAGGATTGAAATCAGAAACAGCCTAAAGGATTGACATGTATGGCAAGGTCTGATGGGCTTCCAAGTATGAAATTTCCATTGTCCTCGCTTCCCATGGAGTCAAGATGCATTAACTTCCTGGTACATTTGACAATACTAAGAATATTGCCAACCAGGGGAGTTCACCCAAGCTTTGGTGTCTACATAGTCATGACTGACTGAATCCTTACCCATGTGGCTCACTCTCCAGTCTCCCTCCTCACCCCAGAGGTCAGGCTGATATCACATGACTCCCCTCCCTTCCTCTAATCACATGGTTGGTTTTTCTAGAATGACCAATCCTGTCCTGAGTTAGTGTAACTGATTAGGACCCATCATGAATAACAAAGACACCCCGATCACTAAGGAAATTACAAAGATTTAGACATTACCTTCCAGGAACTGGGGACAAAGGCCAGCCACATTCTTTATTACACAGTAAGACACTGAATCTTTGTGGTGGTTTGTTCTACATCATTATTATGGCAATAACTGATTTATACCAAATGTCCACCACAAAAAGAAAAAAAAATCATTAAATACCACGCTGGTTTGAATTTTTTATGAAAAATATTAATAGGGGTAAGGGAACAATCACACATCTGGGTCTCATATTCAAACAAATAACCACAATCACTAAAATACACTGACCTTTTATCCTTGGTTGAAAAAAAATGTTAAGATGGCTGTGTATTATATGGTCTATTATATTTTATCTGTCTTCCTTGCTTTGACCTAAGCCACGAGAATCCTTAGTACTGGGGATAAAATTTGTGGCTCTTGATGGAGACTTTCTCCATAAGGGACAGTTACCATAGCTCTCCTTTGGCTTTAAATGAGTGTTAAAGAGGGATTAATTCATTTATCCAGAATTCAAGTGGGGTAGCCAGTTATCTAGTGAGTACTTAGAGAGAAGAAGCTAAACATCTTTTACATGGAGGTTTTGAAGTTTCTCTCCAAGAGTATCTCTGGTGATTCTTCTTTCCTTAATATATTTATTTTTTTTATTTTTTTTTTAAGAATTTTTTATTCATTTATTTGACAGAGAGAGATCACAAGCAGGCAGAGAGACAGGCAGAGAGAGAGGCAGAGAGAGAGGAGGAAGCAGGCTCCCTGCTGAGCAGAGAGCCCGATGCGGGGCTCGATCCCAGGACCCTGAGATCATGACCTGAGCCGAAGGCAGCGGCTTAACCCACTGAGCCACCCAGGCGCCCCTCCTTAATATATTTAAAGGCATAGTTAAACCTGGTTTCATTTTCATCTTTACAGCTGTAGTGTAATGGCAAAAGAGAACCATTAGTATACCAGTCGGGAAATCCATCTTGGATGTTCTGTTCTTCATTTGCTATGTGACATTGAGCAAATCACTTCTCCTCACTAAACCCCAAATACTTCATCTATAAAATAAGAAAGATGAACCAGCAGACCTCTGAGTTCTCTATGAGCTCAAGTAACTCTGTTTCTCTCTGACTTAACAGTGTGACCTTGGGTGAATCACTTAATGTCTTCAAGCCTGTTTCTTCATGTCTCCTCCTATATACTCCCTCATCTCAAATAATAGCAAATCTACCCTTGGAGCCATCCTTGACTCCTACCTCCTATACCCCATATTCAATCTGTCAGCAGATCCTGTGGGTGTCAACTTCAAATATATTCATAATCCAACCACCGTTGCTACATCCTGTCTTCCAAACCCGATATGCATTCTTTACCAGGAGCACATCTCAGTCTGGACTATCATTTTGGTTTAGACTAGCCATATTTCTTTCTTTTTAAGATTTATTTATTTATTTTAGAGAAAGAGAGTGTATGAACAGGAGTAGGGGCAGAGGGCGTGAGAGGGAGACTCCCCACTTAGCACAGAGCCCAATGCAGGACTGATCCCATAATCCTGAGATCATGACCTGAGCCAAAACCAAGAGCTGGATGCTCAGCTGACTGAGTCACTCAGGCACCCCATAGACTAGCCATATTTCAAGTACACAATAGTCATATGTGGCTAGTGGCTATTGTATTATACAACAGAAATCTAGAGTAAAAGCATATTCTCCTCCCAAACCAATGTCCCCCATTTTAATGTTCCAAGCAGAAGTGCTTGCCTTAAATGAGAGTTCACATTCTAGGGGGTCAACCTCACCACCAACCCCCTATCACTACCACAAGTTTCTTCTCATTTTATCTCTCTCTTCCTGGAACTGATCTGCTAATCTCCAAATCAGTTCTTCCAAAGTGCTCAGAATAAATATTTTGATACATTCCTTTATTTATTCAAAAATATTTTATTGAGATTCCGCAACCAGTCATAAAGTGTTATTCATCCCAGACAACTGCTCCTATAAAAATAAATGCTGGGGGTAGCCTACTATTATCACATAAGGCATAAATAGATCTCTAATGGTAAGATTCATCATGAAGGTACAGTTGAATTAAGGATCAGGGAAAAAAAGAGGATAATTTCAGGCATAGGTGGATTTTTTCAAGCATGGGTGGATTTTTTCTTATTCCCTCTATCATACATATAGTCTCCTCTTCTTGCACATTATATGAGTTAAGATCAATGTTCCTTTTCTTTTCCCATTCATTTTTTTCATTAGTTTACCAAAAACTAAGTGCTATAAAAATATAGTTTTATGTTTTCCATCTTCTTCAAACAAGGAAATTAGAATGCTTTCTCTTGATGACTTCACAAGGAAGCATCTAATTATCCTAAAGGGCAGAAGCAATGAGAATCTTTAGTTATATTAGATGTGTACCTACTAATACCATGCCTGACTTATGTGGGCACTTCATCTTAACTTCTTTTTTTTTTTTATTTTATTAATTTTATTTTTTATAAACATATAATATATTTTTATCCTCAGGGGTACAGGTCTGTGAATCACCAGGTTTACACACTTCACAGCACTCACCATAGCACATACCCTCCCCAGTGTCCATAATCCCACCCCCCTCACAACCCCTCTCCCCCCATCAACCCTCAGTTTGTTTTGTGAGATTAAGAGTCACTTATGGTTTGCCTCCCTCCCAATTCCATCTTGTTTCATTTACTCTTCTCCTACCCCCTTAACCCCCCATGTTGCATCTCCTCTCCCTCATATCAGGGAGATCATATGATAGTTGTCTATCTCCGATTGATTTATTTCGTTCAGCATGATACCCTCTAGTTCCATCCACGTCGTTGCAAACGGCAAGATTTCATTTCTTTTGATGGCTGCATAATATTCCATTGTGTATATATACCACATCTTCTTTATCCATTCATCTGTTGATGGACATCTAGGTTCTTTCATAGTTTGGCTATTGTAGACATTGCTGCTATAAATATTCGGATGCACGTGCCCCTTTGGATCACTACGTTTGTATCTTTAGGATAAATACCCAGCAGTGCAATTGCTGGGTCATAGGGTAGTTCTATTTTCAACATTTTGAGGAACCTCCATGCTGTTTTCCAGAGTGGTTGCACCAGCCTGCATTCCCACCAACAGTGTAGGAGGGTTCCCCTTTCTCCGCATCCTCGCCAGCATCTGTCATTTCCTGACTTGTTAATTTTAGCCATTCTGACTGGTGTGAGGTGATATCTCATGGTGGTTTTGATTTGTATTTCCCTGATGCCTAGTGATGTGGAGCACTTTTTCATGTGTCTGTTGGCCATCTGGATGTCTTCTTTGCAGAAATGTCTGTTCATGTCCTCTGCCCATTTCTTGATTGGATTATTTGTTCTTTGGGTGTTGAGTTTGCTAAGTTCTTTATAGATTTGGACACTAGCACTTTATCTGATATGTCATTTGCAAATAGCTTCTCCCATTCTGTCAGTTGTCTTTTGGTTTTGTTCACTGTTTCCTTTGCTGTGCAAAAGCTTTTGATCTTGATGAAATCCCAATAGTTCATTTTTGCCCTTGCTTCCCTTGCTTTTGACGATGTTCCTAGGAAGATGTTGCTGCGGCTGAGGTCGAAGAGGTTGTTGCCTGTGTTCTCCTCAAGGATTTTGATGGATTCCTTTCTCACATTGAGGTCCTTCATCCACTTTGAGTCTATTTTCGTGTGTAGTGTAAGGAAATGACCCAGTTTCATTTTTCTGCATGTGGCTGTCCAGTTTTCCCAACACCATTTATTGAAGAGGCTGTCTTTTTTCCACTGGACATTCTTTCCTGCTATGTCGAAGATGAGTTGACCATAGAGTTGAGGGTCTATTTCTGGGCTCTCTATTCTGTTCCATTGATCTATGTGTCTGTTTTTGTGCCAGTACCATGCTGTCTTGATGATGACAGCTTTGTAATAGACTTGAAGTCCGGAATTGTGATGCCACCAACTTTGGCTTTCTTTTTCAATATTCCTTTGGCTATTCGAGGTCTTTTCTGGTTCCATATAAATTTTAGGATTATTTGTTCCATTTCTTTGAAAAAAATGGATGGTACTTTGATAGGAATTGCATTAAATGTGTAGACTGCTTTAGGTAGCATAGACATTTTCACAATATTTATTCTTCTAATCCAGGAACATGGAACATTTTTCCATTTCTTTGTGTCTTCCTCAATTTCTTTCATGAGTACTTTATAGTTTTCTGAGTATAGATTCTTAGTCTCTTTGGTTAGGTTTATTCCTAGGTATCTTATGGTTTTGGGTGCAATTGTAAATGGGATTGACTCCTTAATTTCTCTTTATTCTGTCTTGTTGTTGGTGTAGAGAAATGCAACTGATTTCTGTGCATTGATTTTATATCCTGACACTTTACTGAATTCCTGTACAAGTTCTAGCAGTTTTGGAGTGGAGTCTTTTGGGTTTTCCACATATAGTATCATATCATCTGCGAAGAGTGATAGTTTGACTTCTTCTTTGCCGATTTGGATGCCTTTAATTTCCTTTTGCTCTCTGATTGCTGAGGCTAGGACTTCTAGTACTATGTTGAATAGCAGTGGTGATAATGGACATCCCTGCCGTGTTCCTGACCTTAGCAGAAAAGCTTTCAGTTTTTATCCATTGAGAATGATATTTGCGGTGGGTTTTCCATAGATGGCTTTGATAATATTGAGGTATGTGCCGTCTATCCCTACACTTTGAAGAGTTTTGATCAGGAAGGGATGCTGTACTTTGTCAAATGCTTTTTCAGCATCTATGGAGAGTATCATATGGTTCTTGTTCTTTCTTTTATTAATGTGTTGTATCACATTGATTGATTTGCGGATGTTGAACCAACCTTGCAGCCCTGGAATAAATCCCACTTGGTCGTGGTGAATAATCCTTTTAATGTACTGTTGAATCCTATTGGCTAGTATTTTGGTGAGAATTTTTGCATCTGTGTTCATCAAGGATATTGGTCTGTAGTTCTCTTTTTTGATGGGATCCTTGTCTGGTTTTGGGATCAAGGTGATGCTGGCCTCACAAAATGAGTTTGGAAGTTTTCCTTCCATTTCTATTTTTTGGAACAGTTTCAGGAGAATAGGAATTAGTTCTTCTTTAAATGTTTGGTAGAATTCCCCCGGGAAGCTGTCTGGCCCTGGGCTTTTGTTTGTTTGGAGATTTTTGATGACTGTTTCAATCTCCTTACTGCTTATGGGTCTGTTGAGGCTTTCTATTTCTTCCTGGTTCAGTTGTGGTAGTTTATATGTCTCTAGGAATGCATCCATTTCTTCCAGATTGTCAAATTTGTTGGCGTAGAGTTGCTCATAGTATGTTCTTATAATTGTCTGTATTTCTTTGGTGTTCGTTGTGATCTCTCCTCTTTCATTCATGATTTTATTTATTTGGGTCCTCTCTCTTTTCTTTTTGATAAGTCTGGCCAGGGGTTTATCAATCTTATTAATTCTTTCAAAGAACCAGCTCCTAGTTTCGTTGATTTGTTCTATTGTTTTTTTGGTTTCTATTTCATTGATTTCTGCTCTGATCTTTATGATTTCTCTTCTCCTGCTGGGTTTAGGGTTTCTTTCTTGTTCTTTCTCCAGCTCCTTTAGGTGTAGGGTTAGGTTGTGTACCTGAGACCTTTCTTGTTTCTTGAGAAAGGCTTGTACCGCTATATATTTTCCTCACAGGACTGCCTTTGTTGTGTCCCACAGATTCTGAACCGTTGTGTTTTCATTATCATTTGTTTCCATGAATTTTTCAATTCTTCTTTAATTTCCTGGTTGACCCATTCATTCTTTAGAAGGATGCTGTTTAGTCTCCATGGATTTGGGTTCTTTCCAAATTTCCTCTTGTGATTGAGTTCTAGCTTCAGAGCATTGTGGTCTGAAAATATGCAGGGATGATTCCAATCTTTTGATAACGGTTGAGACCTGATTTAGGACCAAGAATGTGATCTATTCTGGAGAATGTTCCATGTGCACTAGAGAAGAATGTGTATTCTGTTGCTTTGGGATGAAAAGTTCTGAATATATCTTTGATGTCCATCTGGTCCAGTGTGTCATTTAAGGCCTTGATTTCCTTGTTGATCTTTTGCTTGGATGATCTGTCCATTTCAGTGAGGGGAGTGTTAAAGTCCCCTACTATTATTGTATTCTTGTCGATATGTTTCTTTGATTTTGTTATTAATTGTTTTATATAGTTGGCTGCTCCCACGTTAGGGGCATAGATATTTAAAATTGTTAGATCCTCTTGTTGGATAGTTCCTTTGAGTATGATATAGTGTCCTTCCTCATCTCTTATTGTAGTCTTTGGCTTAAAATCTAATTGATCTGATATAAGGATTGCCACTCCTGCTTTCTTCTGATGTCCATTAGCATGGTAAATTCTTTTCCACCCCCTCACTTTAAACCTGGAGGTGTCTTCGGGTTTAAGATGAGTTTCTTGTAGGCAACATATAGATGGGTTTTGTTTTTTTATCCATTCTGATACCCTGTGTCTTTTGATTGGGGCATTTAGCCCATTAACATTCAGGGTAAGTATTGAGAGATATGAATTAGTGCCATTGTATTGCCTGTAAGGTGACTGTTATTGTATATTGTTTCTGTTTCTTTCTGATCTACTTCTTTTAGGGTCTCTCTTTGCTTAGAGGACCCATTTCAATATTTCCTGTAGAGCTGGTTTGGTGTTTGCAAATTCTTTCAGTTTTTGTTTGTCCTGGAAGCTTTTATCTCTCCTTCTATTTTCAATGATAGCCTAGCTGGATATAGTATTCTTGGCTGCATGTTTTTCTCATTTAGTACTCTGAGTATATCATGCCAGCTCTTTCTGGCCTGCCAGGTCTCTGTGGATAAGTCTGCTGCCAATCTAATATTTTTACCATTGTACGTTACAGACTTCTTTTCCTGGGCTGCTTTCAGGATCTTTTCTTTGTCACTAAGACTTGTCAATTTTACTATTAGGTGACGGGGTGTGGACCTATTCTTATTGATTTTGAGGGGGGTTCTCTGAACCTCCTGGATTTTGATGCTTATTCCCTTTGCCATATTGGGGAAATTCTCTCCAATAATTCTCTCCAATATACCTTCTGCTCCCCTCCCTGTTTCCTCTTCTTCTGGAATCCCAATTATTCTAATGTTGTTTCGTCTTATGGTGTCACTTATCTCTCGAATTCTCCCCTCATGATCCAGTAGCTGTTTGTCCCTCTTTTGCTCAGCTTCTTTATTCTCTGTCATTTGGTCCTCTATATCGCTAATTCTTTCTTCTGCCTCATTTATCCTAGCAGTGAGAGCCTCCATTTTTGATTGCACCTCATTAATAGCTTTTTTTATTTCAACTTGGTTAGATTTTAGTTCTTTTATTTCTCCAGAATGGGCTTTTATGTCTCCCGAGAGGGTTTCTAATATCTTCCATGCCTTTTTTGAGCCCGGCTAGAACCTTGAGAATCGTCATTCTGAACTCTGGATCTGACATATTACCAATGTCTGTATTGATTAGGTCCCTAGCCTTTGGTACTGCCTCTTGTTCTTTTTTTTTTGTGGTGAATTTTTCCGCCTTGTCATTTTGTCCAGATAAGAGTATATGAAGGAGCATTAAAATACTAAAAGGGTGGCAAGAACCCCAGGAAAATATGCTTTAGCCAAATCAGAAGAGATCCCAAATCGTGGGGGGGGGAGAAAGGGGATAAAATGAGGTTCAGAAAGAAAGAAAAATAAATAAAAAAAGAAAACCAATAAAGAAAAAGTATAAAAAGGGAAATATATATATATATATATTAGATAAACTAGTTAAAAATGTTAAAAAAGAAAAGGGTAAAAGTTAAAAAAATTTAGCAGAAAAAGAAAAAAAATTGAAAAAGAAAAGAAAAAAAAATTAATTTAACTGCAAGGCTAAAGAATCATGGGGAGAAAGCCATGAGTTCCGTGCTTTGCTTTCTCCTCCTCTGGAATTCCGCCGCTCTCCTTGGTATTGAAACTACACTCCTTGGTAGGTGAACTTGGTCCTGGCTGGGTTTCTTGCTGATCTTCTGGGGGAGGGGCCTGTTGTAGTGATTCTCAAGCGTCTTTTCCCCAGGCATAGTTGCACTGCCCTTACCCGGGGCGGGGTGAGTAATCCTCTTGGGTTCACTTTTGGGAGCTTTTGTTCCCTGAGCGCTTTCCGTAGAGTTCTGGAGGATGGGAGTGAAGATGGCGGCCTCCCGGTCTCCGGCCCGGAGGAGCCGAGAGCCCAGGGCCCCACTCCTCAGCGCGCCCCCAGAGAACAGAGCCCAATGACTCCCGTCACCCTGGCCTCCGGCCGCGCTCCGAGCTGACCGAGCCTGCGACCGGTTCAAGGTAACCCCGAGCTGAGAGTCACTCCTCGGCTCTGTCTCTGTAGCCGGCTTCCCCATTCTAATACCTGTGAGCTCTGTGACACTCAGACACCCCCGATCCTTCTGTGACCCTGCGGGACCTGAGGCCACGCTGACCCTGCATGGGCTTCACCCCGGTTAAGCCTCTGGAGCGATGTCCCTCAGCAGAACAGACTTTTAAAAGTCCCGATTTTGTGCTCCGTTGCTCTGCCGCTCGCCGGGAGCCGGCCCCTCCCCTGCGGTCTATCTTCCCGTCACTTTGGATTCACTTCTCCGCCAGTCCTACCTTGCAGAAAGTGGTTGATTTTCTGTTTCTAGAGTTGCTGTTCTTCTTCTCTTCGATCTCCCGTTGGATTTGTAGGTGTTTGTAATCTTTAGATAAGCTATCTAGCTGATCTCCCGCTACCTGAAGTAGTCTCAGCCTGCTACTTCTCCGCCATCTTGACTCCTCCCTCATCTTAACTTTTTTTCTAAACTCTTAAAGAGAATCAAGTCTCCAAAATGATAAAAGTCTTTTTATCAAGTATTGAAGTGTGAAAGAATCTGGAAAGATTTCTCTCTTTCCTGGAATTTCAGAATCCCTGGGTAGTACAATCTAGGGTACCCCCAAAAGATCATCTAGCTCCATATTTTCATTCCATAGAAAATACAGGTGGACCGAAATGGTGAGTGGCTTTTCCAAAACCATATAATTAAAAGAAATTGTAAGAGTGCTGGGTTTTTTATACTTGGTTTTCATTGTTTTTAGGTTTTTGTACAAAGAAAAGCTAGATAATTTTGTCTTTATTATCAATTCCCTCCCTTCTGAGAATGACACAATATTAAGAGCATGATGGATTCCTTTTCCTAAAAGTGGTGGTTACATGACAGCAACCAAGGAGCCTCCAAAGATCTGTTGAGCTACGTACCCTTCTTCCCACAGGCATAAGAGCTTTGAGAGGTCAAGAAAGAGCCTGTCTGTTGGGCCACTGGAGGGCACCAAATTATCTCTTTTAACTAGAACTATTCATGCTTAGCTAGGAGAAAAAAAAGCTGTAATGGACTGGCATGTGTGGAGGTGAAGATAGAAGAATAGAAATTACTACAAAGTTGATTTTAACTCTATAAGCCTAAAGCTAAAAACAACAACAACAACAACAACAACACAGGGCAGGTATTCATAGGTAGGTACTATTTCCTGGGATCAGAGGCTCTCCTGGGCTATTCCAGATCATCAGTGGTCCAAGACCCAAAGGAAGTGACACTCTGTACTTTCACCAAGTGATTCTTTACAAAAGACCAAGCAAAGCTGGTGTAGAGACTTTACTGAACCAGAATGATTTTTCACTTTTATTTTCAACTGTTCAGCCAGAGTCACTTGCCAATAGCCTTGGGAAAATACAAGATCAATGTCTATCTGTTCAGACACTTACAGAATCATCTGTTTTCATGGAGATAGGACTCTTGCTGGAATATCATCTCAGGTTTTATAATTCACCCTCTTCATCCTCCAGCTGATTTAGGAAGTATTTCAACTGGTGACCCTCAAAGACTGTTAATAAGTTTGATGTTCCTTTTTACTATGTTGGCTCTTCATTTGGTTGAACGGTGGTGAGAAGCAGTGAAATATTAGCTAGCATCTCTGTTCTATAGCAAGAGGAGATCATTGAGACTCCAGAGCAACACCTCATGCTCACTTGGGAAGAGAATCAAACTTCAATAATATTGTGTGCAATTCGGAGAGTCAAAAATCTTCAATAAAGTTACTAAAGGCTTTTGTTTCCCATGGTCTTCATAGAGAAAATAAAAAAGAGCTCTGATTTAGCTCATAAAATGAGAAATGGACAGAGACCAGCCTGGGTATCTCAGTTAGCAAATAGGAACATTGTTCATTCTTAATCACTTTGGAGCACTTTGTAAACCTCTGGAAGATGTTATGTAAAATATACTTATTTAGGACCAAGGTATACTTTGCCCTTCCACACATTTGCCTTCCAAGCAATACAGCTAACCTCAAAAACATGGAAATCCCAGATCGCAGCCAATTGCTTTTAAATCACTCTATTAAAGCAGCCAGTAACTGGATCACCCAGGCTTAACCATTGTTCTAGAATTGGACAAATCATGGAGAAGGCACTGGTCCAGTTTGCAATTCTAATGAATTCTACCTCTTAATTAAGTTTGTTCTTTCTAGTATTTTATAAGAAGATACTTCCTATTTTATTCATGAAAGTTAACCAAAAGAAAAATCATAACAATTAAAAATTGCAAATTCCTCTCTGGTTGGTGAAGAACCTTCCCCCTATATCCTACTTCATCCTTTCACTAACCTATGACATTAATATTATTGTTCCACATTAGAAGGATTAAAAAAAAAACTAAGATATAAAAAGATTGAACAATTTGCTTGAAGTCATGCAGTAAGTGGTCAATTTAGGATTTAAATTCTCTTTTTTTAGGCAAGTATATCCACAGATTATAGGGGGTGTAGTATGAGTCTTGTCTTTTAGAACATGCTCAGTTCAAATATTTAATTTTGTTGTTGCCCATACATCTTTACTAAGTAAATGTGATAATATTTCTGCCTCCTTGTTTCCCATAGGAAGCTCTTTGTATACGCACAATATGGTTTGCTGTGTGAATATCTATTTTAGCATTGGAGTATAGCCTCCATGCCTTTTTCACAATTACATCCTCCTACCTCTTTCTTCAGAGCCAAGCACAGTGCCTATCCATATGATAGATTTTCCAATATTTGTTGAATTACATCAAATTAGTTGCTATAGTAAAGTTTGTGATGATTTGAGGCATCTTGCCAAATGATGCCTGTTTGAATTTCTTCCAAGACCAAAAATGAGCTATTTAATTGTGTTATACTCTATTTTGAACAAAAAGAACTTCAAGTTTAAGAACCATAATTATGGAGAGATACAGAGATCCTTCACAGTGGTCTCCTCCCTGCCTTCTTAACTTAAGGACCAGAAAGCACTGGAGAGGTGGAGAGCCAGAGAGAGTATTGTAGCAACAAGTGAGATACAGCAGTTTTGTAGAATACAACCTTTCTGTTCTCAATGGTATTGTCCAGTAAGAGCCCATGAACCCAACCATCTATGCTCTAGCACAATGGATCGCACTGATCTATAGGATCCATCAATATCTATCTGGAGACTTCTGAGGAAGGCCTGTGTGTTCTCTGTGGGCTGGGGAGGAGAAATCTTCTCTTGGGCTCACAGACATTCTCAGACTAAGGCTGGTGACAAACGTGAACATGGTCATAGAAAGTGGGAAGAGAACATGTGTATACTTGTGCCATTTGGGGGGTGAGGGAGAACCCAAGCTGTCATATGCAAAAGAGATGAAAACTTTGGGAATGAGTACCCTGGAGACAAAAAAGTTTAAAATGGATATTTAGAGAATTTCTGACATGAAGTAGGTATGACTGTTACACTCAATGTACAGTCATGTTCCATTGCTATGATTTATGATGGCCCGGACTGAAGAGTATCAGTGGCTAGCATGTCACCTACAGATATTCGTCTAAAATGGTGTTCTTATTCTACCTGATACATTTCACCTGCTGAAAAAATGTAGTCTCCCTTCAAGATTCAGTTTATATAACACCTTTCCCCATGAAAAAAATCCCTGATTTGCAAACATTATTAGTTTGTTTAGAACTCTCATTCAGCACTCTTTTCAAGCTTTTTGTTTACTTGACTGTTTTCCTCACTAGACTGTGAGTCTGGAGTGGGATGCGATGAGTATAGTTATTTCATCCTTGGACACCAAGTGCTTGGCACACTGTTTAGCATGGACTGAATATGCAGTGAAGATGAAAGGGAAGAAGAGAAGGAAAAGGAAAAGAAGGGAGGAAAGAAAGAAAAGAAAGGGGATTCCTTGGGAAAGGGTTGTTTATTGGAGCTCTAATGCAACACACAGAATTGAACTACAACAGTCATTGCCTGAGCTGTTGGGTGTCTAAGATGGAAATTTAATAGTGCTGCACAGGGAATGGCATGGTACCATCAACTAAACAGCATTAGCAACCAAATAACTATACCATAAAAAAACAATAATTGCCTCCATTGTAATACCTCTAAATGCAGAGAAAATGGTGATCCTATCAAAGAGTTCAATTGCTCCCAGAGAACATGGCCTTAGTGTAGTCTGGTTAAAGAGACAGAGAGCTGCAGCATCTGGCAGATTCAGCGGCCAACACTCCAAGTCTAGAAGCTTTGGAGATTAGTACCAAGAGCACTGATGGAACAGTGCCGCATGGCAGAGAGCACAGGGCAAGAGTGGCTTGGAATGCCCACAAGAGGATGCAGATGAGAGCAGAACCAGAGATGATATTCTTGCTTACACTGGGTAAACACTGTCACCAGATTGTTAATGAAGGGGAAATAGAGACCAACATGAGAACACTCTGAAACATGCCACCTGGTTTACTGTGTTTATGTGGAATCAACAGTGTACAATTTCCACCGTAGAGATGGGCTCAGTCATTCTCATCAAAGCCTTTTCTTTATGAAGTCTCAAGTTAACACACATATCTAAATGATTATTATCTGTAGAAATAAATAAGTAGTAAATACCTTGAAAGGATGAAATCTACCTGGAGATGGAAATCAAGATTCTGATGTTCACTGTGTGAGAAATGGGTAATTGTCCTTCAAGAATTTCCTAGGAAGTCTGTTGCCTGTCCTTATGTACATATCCAAGAACTTCATTAGTGATTCCTCTTCTTGCATTCTCAGATTTGTTTTGTATTCCCATCTGCCGCCTATTATGTTAATACTAATATTCTGAGTCTATTTGATCATGTGATCACACTATAACAACATGAGGCTTGAGTCTCCTGGCTCTAGGATGGGCCAGGCACAATTTTTGGTTGTGTCTGGGGACAAAAGCTTTAGATGACAGGCCATTCTTATGAGCTAGTTGTGACTCACTGCTTGCCAGCATTTTCCACCCTGAGTTTGTGATACGTATGATGATCATATATGCAAAAGGACTTTAAGATCAGATTTCCATACACAAGAGGGATGTTTTCCTTTATCAGTGAAAAATAAGTCTTTATGAGGAAGTCTTGAAATTATAAGAAGGTTTTTTTTTCCACTTCCACTTTTTTTTTTTCCCTGACACCAAATTCTACACCTTCACTACACTCTAAGGTGAGAGGAAATAAATATCATTGCCCAGGTTTTGTGCTCCAGGAAATGACAGCCCATGTACTGCATTGACAGCCCACACAGTGTACTGTGTGAGTGCACATGTCAGGTGCACTAGCTGGTCAACTGCAGAAAGGAAAGGGAGCTGCTGTTCTTAATCCCTTCTGCCAGCACCTCAGCCCTTAAACTATTACAACATTCTTCCATGTAGAATTACACAGATCTCAAAAATGCTGCTTGATAACTTCCATACATTGTTTTCTTTTTTTTTCATGTTGAAAGAGAATATCTTTGAAATGCCATCTGCAGTTTGTGGTTTTAAAATGCAGCATACCCTGTACTGCAGTTAGGATCATCAAAGTCATTTTTAAAGCATCAGCTTACTTTGATGACAATTACCATAGGAGAGGTTTTTGATGTAGTAGTCACTTCAAGCCTGGCATTCTAACCCCAGAGAGCTAAGGAGGTCTTGTGATGAGCAGAGTCAGCTGTGTATAACTGAGACAGTTGTGGAACCACATTAAGAGCCCAACAGTGGAAGTCTACAGAAGGAACAGTTATGGTGATTTGAGGATGGCAAGGAGATGTAAATGGTCTCCAAATCCCTATTCAACCCTGAGAGAAGCATGTGCAAATGTCCAGTCATGCTAGCTCTAGAGTCAAAGGTCCACTTGGTATAGTCACACATGGATGCACAGCTTCTAGTTACTCTGTATACAAGTCTTGTAGCAAAGTATCAGGAACAGAAATCAGTCCAGCTCTTTGATCATTATCCTGGGAGTCTATATTAATTCTCTAGGGCTGCAGTAACAAGGTAAAAGAGAAAAAAAAAAAAAAGTGTTGTTCACAATAACATAAATACATTGTCTCCCATTTCTGGAAGCTAGAAATCCAAAATGAAAGAAGTCTTAAATTCCAGAGAGGGACAGTTGGTATTTCCTGGCTTGCAGATCTATCAGTCCAGTCACACGACCATCTTCCCCCTGCATGTCTTCATATCACCTTCACTCCATGCATGCCTCTAAGTTGAAATTTCTCCTTTTCATAAGGACACCAGTAATACTGGAGTAGAGCATATCCTAATGACCTCGTTTTGACTTAATTATCTCTGCAGGGGTCTTATTTCCAAATAAGGTCACGTTTTGAGATATTAGTGGTTAGGACTCCAACGAAATTTATTTGGGGAATACAATTCAACCCATTACAGAAGCATTAAAAAATTTAAATTTCTACAAAAAAAAAAGTATGTCCAAAAATAAGATGGTTTTTGATTTGCACTCATAAGAAAAGTAAATCTAAGCTTATGTTTCCTCAAATGTTCTCATTTCTGAGCAATGATCTGAATTAGCATTCTAAAGTAAATAACTGATTTTGGCAAAAATCAAACGTATAAAGAAAGGCACTTTGTGTCATTCTAATTCACCTCTCACCTCTGTTCCTACAGTTATTCTCATTATATTTATAATTTTGTTTCCAGTATCTTAACACACACATAATTCTTCCACTGGACTGTGAGGTCTTAGGTTAGAAACCCATTTTCTTTTCTTTTTTTCAATCTCTAGCACCTACTAAAGTGTCTAGAACATAATGGTCACTTAGAAAATATTTGTTTAATGAAGGGCTGAATTGACAAAAAGTGGGGACAATGTAGTTTTTATGAAATAAAACTCAATGCCCCTGCTTGAGCAGTAGGCAATTGCTAATGAACTACATGACCTTTTGCAAGTCACTTCACCTCTCCGTGTCTGCTTTCATCATCTGTATAATGGCAGTGTTTAACTAAATGACCTTTTAGGTCTTTGAGGGATCCCACACAGAGGATTCTAAGTAATTTCATGCCACTGAAATAGATGGCAGTGAATATTAGACCTTGCCACAGCATTAAATGCACCCTTGAAACAGAGTGAGGCAGGCAGGGAAATACAATAGAACACTAAGGACTCAAGCTCTAACTACTTCCTTATAAACAGCTGGTTCCTCAACCTCACCCACATACCCCCTTTGACTCCCTTGACTAGGTTCATCTCTCTGATCTCCTAAGAAAGGCCACTTTGAACACATCCTTCCTTTGCTCTTTGCCCAGCAATCCCATGATCTGTGTCTGATGTCCTTTTGGCCAGTTAGTTCTTCCAAAGGTGCACAGAACTCTCTGTAAGTTACAGGTCATGGCCCTCATTGTTCCTTTCAAATAGAACAGAATACCCACTGTTTTCCTCCACACCCTGACAGTGCTCTCTTTCCTTTCCAAAATAGATCATGATTCAACAATCTAGTATGCCAGTCAATTTTGATGTTTTCAGCAAGGGTTATAAATATATCTGTGATGACAGAGGGATTTTTCTTAGAAAATCCATTTCTGTGTTCAAGCTTAATCCCACAGGTTCTGTATTGGCCTCCCACTATTTAATATTTTTCTCTAATTCTTATTCCCACCATATGTAGAAAATAACCTTTCTAGACTAGAGATGAAGGTGGGAAAGGAAAGCAGATGGGGCTTTTGGTTAGTTTTTCTTGTTGTTTCAGAACATGGGAATAAAAAGACAACAATATATAATCTTCCAGTGCCTCAGTTTCCCATTGGCAAAATGAGTTTAATGGTATTAATCATCTACCTCAAAAATTTGCTGGAAAGATAGATTAGGTAATTACTAAACCTTTTGATCTTGTCCAATATACATTAAGTTGTCAACTAATGATTTAGAAGTCTATCTCCTGGTCTTTCAGAACCCCAGACTGGGATTCACCTATAGCCAAAAAGCTGTATTTAGTGAGGTTTTGGTCATTTTCTTCAAAATTAAACTAAGAGTTGGCTTTAAAAGCCTAAGTTATAACCACATGTGAACATAAAGGGGATGTCATAAATTTGTCTTGAAAAAAGATTCATCTCTGGATCCTCAAGGCTTAGATTAAAAGATATTCAGGAACCCTTTCAAAATCAGGGAGCTCACTACAATGATTCAAAAAATATGAAAGGTTATAAAAATTGACTTAGAAATAACAGAAACATAGCAATATATCCTGGGTTTTGGCATCACAAAAGGTACATTGATATCCCTTTCCTCTTAGAGTATATCTTAAGGCAGGTTTCAGCTAAAAAGATTTTTTGAAGACTTATGAGTATTCCCCTTTTCATGTGGACAAGAAGACTTTGTATACATGAAGCCAAGGGGCAGTTCTGGGTTTACTTCTTGAAAAAACAAAAACAAAACAAAACAAAAAACACAACACTTGACTCTAGGTTTATGCTACAAGGCACATTAGGTTGGCTGTGGGCAGCAGAGTGGGAAAGGGAAGGAAGAAAAGGGACTTTGTACCATTTGGCTGTTTATGAGATAGAATCAAAGTACATAACCCTTCTTAGATTTAGTTTATTGATCTGCAAATGGAAACCATATTACCTCTGCTACTTCAAAGGGTTTAGCTTTTCTGACCCAATTTTCATAACTTCATGTTCCTCTACTGTAGTTTTGTTTCTATGTTGTTCTTCCTTCTTTCCTAAATGCTTTTCAGAATCCAGATGCCTGAGAGGACAAACTCTGCATAGCTATGTTGGTTCCTACAGCTGCCTGAGGTCAGATTTTCAGAATTATATTTGAAAGCATGCTATCATTACTTCCTTGGCCATTTCTCATTTTAGAAGCTCTGGTCATAGAAGTGTGTCTCTTCTTTACATGAGTCTATATTAACTGACTCATTGTAAGTCCTCTAGAACTTTGGAATAAATAGTGAATGAAGTCTGATTCCCTAAAGTACTCAACTATACCCCAAACTCCACTCCTGGGCTGTTAAATCTCCCAGAAGTTTATTTACATCCACTCTCTCCCCAGATCCCCATCTCTTTTGCTTCACAAGAATGAAGTTCAGGGCAGAGGTTTCTCTGGTTAGCTTATTCCGTCTTAAAATCAATGAAAGTGGAGGCAAGGGAGTCAAACATTTATTAGATGGTCTTTTTTTTTTTTTTCCATGAATGATATACCCATTATTTAAATCTCTCCTTCATTACTCAACCCCCTAGAACAGTGCTACCTACACCTACCTTATCTTAAAAATTACCTAGAAAGATTGTTCAAAATAGATAACCAAGGCCTTTCCCAAACATATTGAATCTGAATCTCCAGGGATTTAAACTTGGAATCTGCATTTTTTAAAAGTTTCCCTAAGTGTCTCTGGACATGACCAGGTTCAAGAAACAGTATGCTAGAAAGTTATCCTTTGAGCCTGAATAGAAAGCTCTCTTAGGGGTGTTTGTTTGTTTGTTTGTTTGTTTTAAATAAAGAAACAATACAGTAGCCCTCTTGAGGTGGGCAAGTCAGATTCTCCCAAAGATTTTTCTTTGAATCAATTTGTGCCTTTGTTTTTTGTTTTTGTTTTTTGTTCATTCGTTTGTTTGTTTGTTTGTTCTAGTCTGAAAATGAGGGCTAGATTCATTTTCTAGGACTGTTCTGATAAGTACCGTAGACTTAGTAGTTTAAATAAGAGAAATTTATTGTCTCACAATTCTGGAAGACAAGGGTCCAAGGGTCCATGCAGGACCATGTCCCCTCTGAAGGTTCTCTGGAGGGATCTACTCCAGGCCTCGATCCTAGCTACTAAAGGTTCCTAGGTGTGTGATGGCCAAATTCCAGGTTTTGCATGGCATTGTCCCTGTGTATGTGCACTTCTGTCCAGATGGCATACACTATAAAAGGCAAGAGTGGACAGAGCTGTTTCATATGTTTGCATGTTTCTTGTTACCTTTTTATTTTTTATTTTTTTAAGATTTTATTTTTATTTATTTGACAGAGAGAGATCACAAGTAGGCAGAGAGTCAGGCAGAGAGAGAGGGGGAAGCAGGCTCCCCGCTGAGCAGAGAGCCCGATGTGGGGCTCCATCCCAGGACCCTGAGATCGTGACCTGAGCAGAAGGCAGAGGCTTAACCCACTGAGCCACCTAGGCACCCCATCTTGTTACCTTTTTAGCTGCTGGAATACAAACTGGAAAGAGATTCCTGGTCCTAAGGCACAGAAAGGGCAAGATGCCTCTCTCAGGAAATCAAAGGTCATGGAGGGAAGAGAGTTTCTGTTGACAAGACATAATAGGCGGAACGTCAAGAGACCTCCTGACTGATACATGAAAAATTTACAATATAATTGACAGGAAATTATAGCTTGAGCTGAAGTGACAAGTCATTAAATGAATATCAGAGAAAATAAACCGAAAATTATAATCCTCGGAGACAAATAACCCAGTAGACACTACCAAGAAACTGCTAACAAATGTGCATGTGGAAAAGAAAAGGAGCTTCAAAAGATCATTTGTGGTGACAAACAGTGACAAATGGGGAAGTACCACCTCAGCTAGAAAAAAAGAGGGCATCGCAATCCAGGGTGTTAGCAAATGGAGACACAAGACAATGCATTGATAAAACCTGTCTAGAAACAATGCAAGTTTCTAGAAACATGGACCAAATTGGGGAACAACCTACAGAAACACTAGAGTTTTCAATTGACTGGATTCAATCTAGTTTTTTTTTTTTCTTTTTTTCTTTTTTTTTTTTTTTGGTGTAGGAATTTCTTTTTTTTTTCTTTATTTTTTTAAATTTTTTTATTTTTCAGTGTAACAGTATTCATTATTTTTGCACCACACCCAGTGCTCCATGCAATCCGTGCCCTCTCCAATACCCACCACCTGGATCCCCCAACCTCCCACCCCCAGCCCCTTCCAAACCCTCAGATTATTTTTCAGAGTGGGAATGCAAGTTGGTGCAGCCACTTTGGAGAACAGTGTGGAGATTCCTCAAGAAATTAAAAATAGAGCTTCCCTATGACCCTGCAATTGCACTACTGGGTATTTACCCCAAAGATACAGATGTAGCGAAAAGAAGGGCCATCTGTACCCCAATGTTTATAGCAGCAATAGCCACGGTCGCCAAACTGTGGAAAGAACCAAGATGCCCTTCAACGGACGAATGGATAAGGAAGATGTGGTCCATATACACTATGGAGTATTATGCCTCCATCAGAAAGGATGAATACCCAACTTTTGTAGCAACATGGACAGGACTAGAAGAGATTATGCTGAGTGAAATAAGTCAAGCAGAGAAAGTCAATTATCAATCTAGTAATTTTGAAAAAATTAGCAAAGTATTTTAATTTAAAATACCTTACACGACTTTATGTACAACCGAAGGCCTTCCTCCTTTTTTTTTTTCTAGTAGTAAATGTACTTTTAAAAACAGTCTAAAAACTCAATCCTGTGTAATTGATGAAAATTGGAGTGGATTCTATTCTGAGAAATTTTTTTTTTAAAAAGCATCAAATTCTAATGTCCTGAACCGTTAATCTATCTTGTCTTTTTCTGGTGTGCAAACAAGTAACATTTTAACACTCCAAAATGCAAATTCTGATCATGCTACCTTTGTGAAACACAGCTGAGAACTAAAAAAAATAAAAATAGGAGCCCTTCAGAAATTCAAAAGATATCACAAAATTTGTTTCCTTAAAGCTCATGTAGTTCCCTCTTGGGGATATGCTCTGTTCTCCTTCTGAAAGGGTTTGCACATGCTCTGCACATAGCTACAGCATGTATGATTATCTGGTGTCCTGACTAGTATTAGTGGAAAAGCGAGTGATTGAAAGGATACAGTATATCAGCTCATGGTGACACATTTGATAGCTGTAGGACGTGACAGCTGACAGCAAATGAGAAATCATAGAAAGGATAAAAATGAAACCTGAGAACAAAAACAACAACAATGATCTTAAGTCGTTTAATAAAGGGAAATGGCTCTATGCATCTCAATTATTCCAACAGCATCACTGAATTACAGCATGCTATCATAACATGATTATAATGATGACCCTGAGCCATCAAGAAAAAAAAATAAATTTGGTTCCAGATGCATCATTTAAGGTGGAAGGGAAATGTGCAATAAAATTTTAGAAAGATCTTTAGCCAAATGATTTTTTTTAAGTTTTAGTGCTGAAAGTAATAAACCCTTACTATTCAAAAAATTCAGCTCTTAGAAATGACTCATTCTTTGTCATATTCATAAAATACCATATTTCTGCAGCCTGGATCTATCTTGTAAGTTCTAGATCCAGATTTGTAAAAGTTTGCTAAGCATCTCTGTTTACATGTCATTCTGGTTCTTTCTATTACACATCTGAACTCAAATTATGACATCCCGCCTCAAAGCTTGTCCTAGTATCAATTGAATGCCACCATCAATGCTGTAATACAAGTCAGAACTTTCATACCTACCTCTATCATTAATCCGTGATTATTCCTTCTGTCTCTCCCTTACACTTAGTCAACCCAAATTTTCCATCTTCACTTAGAAGCCTCTTGTGTATCTAAGTTCCTAATCCCCACCTCAGTCCCATTGCCTGAGCTTGCACTATTTCCAGTATGTCTTTCTCATAATCACCCAATGTTAATGTCACACCAGCTCACTTGCCATTTGCCATTCCCTCTTATTCTTTCATGACTTTCCTCCTGCCCAGTCAGAATGAATCAATGCCCTCTTGTTTAGGCAACTCGTCTTGGATGTGTGTATTTATTTTTTGCAAGACAATAAGATACTTGATCCTAGGCAATACTTCTTAGGCACTTAGTGAATATTTCTTGAAATATTTATTGAGCAACTAATATGAGCCAGGTAGTCTGCTAGCACTGGAGGAACAGCAGTGAATAAGATTGATACCAAGATTTCTAAAATGTACAATATATAGAATCATCACATTTACAAAGTGCCCAATTATTATAGTGCTTTCATATTTATTATACATTTTTAATGAGCACAGTGTGTGAGTAATTAACTAAATTTTAAATACCTTACTTCATACATATCTTCAGAGAATACAGGTTTTCATTGGATCATCTCATATGTTCCTCGCAACAGCTTTCTGACATTCATCTTTACTATCCTTGCAGTGATAAAGAAGCCAAGTGTCATGGAGGCTTTAGAATTCATTCAAGTTTACCTCCATAAGATGGACAGATACAAAAGCAGACATAGTTTTCTGACTTAGTCTGGTATTCTTTCCACTGTTCTTTCTTCTCTGTCCAAATGCTCATTCATCAAAACATAGTTTGATCCAATATGAAAATCTTAATGCAAAGGAATGCAAATGTTTAATGACCAAAAAACTGCTTTTGATTTTCTTGAACTATGGCTAAGTATTGACTCTTCCATCTACAAAAAGGAAATTATTAGTAGACATACTGATAAGAATCAGATGGTCCACTCAAAGGGTTAACTGAAGAAAGCTCAATGAATTCACTATTTACAGAGAAAAAAAAGAAGGTCAAGGTGATCACTGAGAGATGATGCAGCAGCATCTGGGTATTAACCACAGGAGGAAGATGTCATGAACTGAGTTCTGAAGGGACAGGAAAGGGAATGATATTACTGGTACTAAAAAAAAAAAAAAGTAGCAAAAGAAGAGGAAAAGCCTCAGAGGTGATGTGGTCATACGTAAAAGAATGTAATTATTACAAAGACTACAGCCCAGCAGGGGAAAGTAGAGGAAGAAATATTGGTAGCCTTTCTCCGTCCCTTTCTCCAATTTCTTGCCAATACCTTTTATTAGAGGAACCCAATTAAAAGTAGAGAAAATCAGAGCCCAAATGATGCCATTCTTGAGGTCAGATTTTTGGGGAAGAGTACAGGGAAAGGAAGGGCAAAACAGGGACCTGAAAAAAGTGAAGAATGATCAGCACAGAAAGCCCTCTACATGCTGAAGAAAGGAAGTATGTCATTTTCCTATTAATTATTGGGGTTCTTGTGGTAATAGGATAAGGGTAATGTTATTCAGTGGCTTTTGATTGAAATTAATTATGTTAAGTAACTCTTGGCTTAATGAGGCCACATTTAAGGTCATGGACCTTGGAACATGCCAAACCTGTCTCCTCTATAAAATGGCACTGTGAATAAGCAAGGTACTTAATTTCTCTGAACCTCAGCTTCAGAAGGGAAGTAATAATGTCCACCTCATAGCACAGTCTGAAGAATTAAATGAGGTAATGGAGGTAAAGTGAAGTATCTGACACAAATGGTAAGAGTTCAATACACATTCATGTTATTAAAGTCATGGTAGAAAGAGTGAAGGATACCCAAAGAGTGCCATTCCCTGACAGAGAATTTATATCATGTTCATAAAATCTGTGGAAAATGTAAAAAATGTAAGTATTGTGATGACCTTATTTTTATGAATATTTGATTCACCAGATCGTAAGTTTTTAGCCATTTCTGTAGCCATGCCTTTGCAAAGGTGATGATACCTGTGGAAAATAGCATACTCAGAATAAAGTTTTTACATGCATAAATAAAATTCATAGGATTATAAGCAAAAACAATTATGGAAACATTTGCATATTTCTATATAAACCAGTCATAGAAATAGTTAAAGAAAAAAATTATGATATTGTAATGTGTGTTCTCATTTAGTAGTACATTATAAGACAAAATCTAATAATAACTCTAACAACTAACATAATTTTGAAATAATAACAAAGGTAACGTTTCTAGATATCAACAGAAACTAATTTGATAAGAAAATATTTGTGATCTCTAAAGGTGACACAAATCACAGATACTGCTAACACTGCTGGAATTTGCTGCTTTACATTTGCAACTAAGAGAATTAGTGTTCATTAGTAAGAGATGGTAGAAAAAAAAACAGATTTCTTTTCCCTGCACAAATTCAAGGTCACATTAATTTTTATCCACACTGTTTGGGGTCCAAGGAACTCCTGACCTAAAGCCTAACACAATGGCTGGTAAGTAGTATACATTCAATAAGTAGTCACTGTAACAAAAGTACCATATTTACAGACACTAAGTATTAGAATATTTTGCAGAAGTGACTTACTGTTAGTGAGCCAGTAAGATTGGACTCATGCAGGCAAGATTTCAATAGATCTCACCTGTAGGTCTCACCAAGCATAGATATGAAATGTCTCACATGTAGAAAAGAACCAGCTCCTTGAGTTATCCTGTAATCACAAAGCTTTATGGGAAGACATGAAGAAAAACTACAGAGTGTGTTAAGAAACAGACCTTTTAAACTTGACAATAAAAGAAAAAGCACACCAGGAGTAACAATATTTGCATACACAAAATTTCTTTTCTGAAGAAGAAAAAACTTCTCCCAAGTCAGTAAATGATTCCAATCAACTTGGTAACCAGTCTGGGAGCACATACTTGTTCTTTTGAAGAAGCAAAGCATTAGGACTCTTATTACCTATCAAATTATCATTTAAAAAATGGTAAGAACGTTGTAAGGATATAGGAATTTTACTTGTGAACATGTAACTTGGAGCAACCAATCATCTGGAGAAGAATTCAACACCAGGCATCAAAACCCTACCCATGGGGGTGCCTGGGTGGCTCAGTTGGTTGAGCAACTGCCTTCGGCTCAGATCATGATCCTGGAGTCTGGAGATCGAGCCCTACATCAGGCTCCCAGCTCTGCGGGGAGTCTACTTCTTCCTCTAACCTTCTCCCCTCTTGTGCTCTCTCTCACTCACTCTCTTTCTTAAATAGATAAATAAAATCTAAAAAAAAAAAAAAAACAACCTTACCCACTATTGAAGAGCTTTATGAGCATTATTAATCTAATAGTTACAATGACCTGAGGAAGCAGATATGAGTATTCCCCTTTTAAAAATGTAAACTCAGTGGATCTGTCAGTTCAGTAATTTATCAAAGCCCCAGAGCCAGTGGAAAGCAGTGGAAACAACTTTTTGAGCACAGAAACAGTGGAAAGCAGAAACAGTGGAAAGCAGAAACCACATCTCTCTAGCACCAAAACCTATACTTTGTCCACAGTATCACACTTCCCAACTTTTGGTTAAGTAATTAGATCTTTGCCAATTTAACCTAAAGGTTACATGCACCAAGACAATTATTGCAACATTATGAATAATACTAAAGACAAGCTCAAAGCTCAACAATAGAGGAAAGGTTAAGGGAGTTATGAATTACTTCTCTAATTAGTCTGCATCTGTTTAATGCTCTGTTGCAAAGTACTGATGATAACATGGAGTAATATCTATAGCAACTTAAGGAAGAAATGAGAGTAGAAAATAGTGTGATCATAACCACAAAAAGTTTAAAAAATAATTACACATAAGAAATAACATAAAATGTCTGGGGCGCCTGAGTGGCTCAGTGGGTTAAGCCGCTGCCTTCGGCTCAGGTCATGATCTCAGGGTCCTGGGATCGAGTCCCGCATCGGGCTCTCTGCTCAGCAGGGAGCCTGCTTCCTCCTTTCTCTCTCTGCCTGCCTCTCTGTCTACTTGTGATCTCTCTCTGTCAAATAAATAAATAAAATCTTAAAAAAAAAAAAGGAAATAACAAAATGTCAAATGTCAGTGGTTTATTCTGAGTGGTAAACTTTGAGTAAAATTTTTCTTTCTTCTTTCTACTTCACTGGATTTCCACATTTTCCACAGTGGGCATTCCTAACATTTGTGATAGAGGAAATATACATTTATTTTTTAAAAATACATTTATATTTTAAAACATATATACATTTATTTTAAATAAAATGAAAGCAGAATCATATTGTAACATACAGATGTATCAAACCAATACCTGTATTCCTCAAACTTATATAATATTATATGTCAATTATATCTCAATACATACCAAAAATTAAAAATCTGAAAAGAGGAGTTAGATGAGATAATTAATATATTTAAATTACATAAGAGATTAAATCTTGCAATACTAAATCATGATCTTGTTCCATCAAATTTAGCACTCTTTTACCAGTGACTTATTAGTGTGTTGTTGGAAGCATAGTCACCTACTTTGATACTGACCTCAAGAGACTAGGAATCATGGCCATCGTGGAAACATGGTAAAGACATAGGGTTGAAAATTCTAAGTTTGTCCCTGGACTCTACAACTTATTAATTAGTTTTGTGATTTGGGGCAAAGTCCTGAAATTCTCTGAACCTTATCTACAAAAGATTATTATCATTAAATTGTTATTAAGATGGTTACAAAGATTATATTGGATGCTATGTGTACTGCTTTCCCTGACATTAAGCCATGTATGACAGAGTGGAAATCATCATCCCATACAGATATTTACCTCAATGTATTTAATTATACCACCTATTTCTTTAAAAAGGGGGGGGCAACTGGCAGAAGAAATAAATACAGTACAATTAATTATATAGAAATAAAACTTTGGGATAGAAAGATGGTCAAAGGAGAAAAGCAAACATTCCAATCAGAGGGTCAATACAATTTCTGTGACCAAGCATAAAGTCTGGCTCTAAGTTTCCAGCAGTCAATGCAAAGCTAGTCACATAACTTTAATGATCAGATAGAAGGAAACAGACTAGTGCCTCAAGGGTCACCAAGGCTTTGCTAGAAACAAACTCTGAACACTTTCTTTTTTTGTTTCCCTCTGTGGGATATTACGTACAAGAATTGAATGATATAATTAGCAACACTCACAAATAATCTTTTACAGCAAATGGAAAAGTAGGTTCCACATAGCTATTTTTTATAGTGACTTTTGCAAAAAGTCACGAATTTAACATAGATCCCTAAGTCAGCAAAGGCAATTCCACAAGGGCTCAGATGACAGCCACCAAGACTCTGGGTTTCCAGGCACTCTCTTTTTCTCCCTTTTCCCTCTCTCTTCCCTCCTGCCCTCCTTCCACTCTTTAAACTCATTTGGAAGCAACCACTAAAAAGTAGCTAAGAATGTGGACTTTGGGATCTTTTTCCTTGCTTTAAATTCTCATTCCCATATGCACTAGTGATTGGTTCTATGCATTTTACTTAATCATTCTTCTCCATAAAATAGGGTTAATCATAATAATTAGAGAAAGCCCACAAAGTGCTTAAAATAATGCAAAACACATAGTAGCTAGCCCATAAAAGTTAGTAGATACCACCACTAATAATATCAATAATTATCTCATTCATTTGGCAATCCTTCTTGAATACCTGTTATATATTAGGTAATGTACAAGGTGTTGACTATTCAAAAATAAATTGTTCCCTGATCTCAAGAACCTCACATACAATGATAGAGACAGGTATCTAAACCGATAATTCCAAAACAAGTTTATATTGCAGGTGACCATAAAAGAAACACCAAACTCAGTTTGGTAGAGAAGAGTGGGAGTCAAGGAAGCTCTCTGGAGGAAAGCAGCAAATGTAGTGAGAGCAAACACTTGCATGATGTCTTACCCTGCACCATGTGCTGTTCCAGGGACTTGCATATCTTAACTCATTTAATCCTCCCAATAATCCTGTGGTGTGTGTTTATCCTCATTTTACAAATAGGGAAACTGAGGCATGGAGAAATTCAACAACTTGTCCAAAGGCATAAAGCTAGGAAGGACAGAGAAGAGTGGCTGTGTCCTTCATTACTGTAATTGTGTCTATGGTGTCTTAAACTCTAAAGGACTTGTGACAGTTACCCAGCTAGTGTGAGGCATATCTCTGCAAACAACAAGAATGATGTGAGTGCAAGACACAGATGTAGGGAACAGCATGGTGTGGGGGAAGAAGGCACCATTTCTCAGCAGCAGGTACATCAGGAATGCAGCAGGAGGAAGTGAGTAAAGTGGAGGTGCGGGGTGTGGGGGATCATGAAAAGTCTTGTATGCCATGCTAATGAACCTGAACTTTAACCTGCTGGACCTGAAAGTGATTATACATGAGTTTGAAACATGCCACCTGAGCAAGACTTTTGCTCTGTATGACATTGAGTAAGTTACTAAATATCTTTAAGTTTCGATTTCATTAGGGGAAAATGGGACTAGTAAAGTTCACATTACAGGGCAAGCAATGATATATGCATTCGTGTAAAATGCATGGTATTTAGTAGACATTCAACAAAATGGTCATTTTCCTTTTAAAATACATTATGGGGAGCCTGAAGGAAGAAACAGGCATCCCCACGGTGCAGCTAGGGCCAAATGAAGGACAAGGACCTGCACCCTACAGAAGCTAGGGCCTACACTGAGCAGGTACTGTGGTCTAAAAGTTTGTGTCCCTCCAAAACCCAGATGTTAAGCTCCTGACCACACCCCAAAGTGATGGTATTTGTAGATAGATACTTTAGGAAGTGATGAGCTCATGAATGGGCTTCGTGCTGTTATAGAGACACCGTAAGCTCCCTTGCTCCTTCCATGTGAGGAAGCACCCAGAAATCCGCAACCAGGAGGGGAATACTTACCCCAGCAATCTGCCAGCCTGGTTGTGCTCTTCCAGCCTCCCAGAACATTAAAAAATAAATTTCTGTTATTTACAAGCTGCTAAACCTGAATGGACTACAACAGCAGGTAAAAATCTCATGAAGCTAAAAACTTACCCTTGACATTCTTTTAGGAAGTTGCTGACATATCCTTTCTCAGCCAGTACAACATTCAAGCATTGAAATACATTACCATTGCTCCCATTGATGAAGGGGATGTATCTGTGCTGTCTACTTGTCCGTGTGTCATCTCTCTTTCTTCCTGTCTATCCCTGCTGAATGAGAACAGCTGAATTCACATAAGTGAACATATAATTCAAGTCCTTCTTAAATAGGCAAAAGGAGAAAAAAAACACATCGTCGTATTATTTTCCTATTAAGGGGGGAGGAGGGTCTCTCAAGTAGACAATCTGTCATTAACGGAGTCAAAATAAAGCCTTCCTCTAAATACTTTATATTTTAAGTGAACTATCACAAAAATTACTTTATTTGCTGTCTCCGAAGTCCCTGGGAGTCATGCCTTGTGCAGAGGCAAGAACAGACAAAGAAAAGGAGAATGGCTTGTTGAAAGAAGCAGAGCTGGTCATTTCAGAATGAAAACCAGGAGTTCTGCTCCGGGGCTCAGGCTTACAACTCCCCCACCCGCAATGGTGCCTCTTCTCTGCTTCATGTTGGAAAGAGGCCCTGGTACAGCGACACCAGGCACCTCACCAAACACTGTGGGTAGTATTGACAGGTATGAGTCATGAAGGCGCCAGAGCTAATAAAGCAGGGAAGAAAAGGGAAAGAAACCTGGATATACAGGGACTCGATAGACTAAGATTTACCCCAGAACAAAAGCCTTCATTGGGAAGAAATAAAAGGACTCTAAATTTAAGAACCCACCCCACCGAATAGCTAGAAACCACCACCACACTATTTCTCATAATGAAACTGGACCGAGGAAAGCAACAGAGACCAGCTTTATATAACCAGAGCGCATCACAAAGAAGGCCGTGACCAGGGGCGCCTGAGTGGCTCAGTGGGTTAAAGCCTCTGCCTTCGGCTCAGGTCGTGATCCCAGGGTCCTGGAATCAAGCCCCGCATCGGGCTGTCTGCTTTGCAGGGAGCCTGCTTCCCTTCCTCTCTCTCTGCCTGCCTCTCTGCCCACTTGTGATCTCTGTCTGTCAAATAAATAAATAAATTTAAAAAAAAAAAAAAAGAAGGCTGTGACCAGTGGAAGCCAGAGGGTTGGATGACAGGGAAACAGGCAATGTTCCCCCTACCCCCTTCTGTCCCGAGAAAGTCCTGAAAGCAGATAGGCTCTTTGAAACATTTTTACGTCTCCAAAGCTGATCAGATCCTCCCACTGAGAAAGGAGATGAAGAGATACACTTTTAAAAGGTTATTTCAGGAAGAAACCGTTTTTTGAAATGTTCCTTATATAATATTTACAATGAGGCTGATTGTTGACAAGTGGAGTTTGGGAAATGCTTCAAGTTTGGCCTGGATTACAAGACATACAAAGTCGTCTCCAGAGAGAGAGAAAAAAGGAGTAATGATGTGTACTGAAGGAGCGTTTTCAGCTGTGCTTCTGTCCTCCCAGGCGGGCTCAGTGTCGTCCTCTGCTGGCCCAGCGTCCTGCTACGGCATGATACAGGGCAGGAAGGGGATTGAAAGCCAGGTCTAAGTCCTTCAAGTATTTTTGCCACAGAACACTGAAAAACAAACAAATGATGTCACAGAGAAGAAGAGAGCTTATATAAGAAGCCAGGGCAACAAATGCGTCAGAAGAACAAAAATTAGATACATAAACCCTCTTCTGTGAAAACAGAACAAGATTGGAATAATACAGAGAGAAAACAAGGCATCTGTCCTGTGGGCAAATTTTTCCTTTTCTGATTATATAAAATACGAGTTGGGTTTTTCGACTCAAAATTTTAATCTGAGTCCTGGTTCCCAAAGAATAACCCATTTCCATTAGTTGGTTTTAGTGTGGCAACACACCGCACTGCCATTTTCATTGCTTACAAAAACATTTCTTTCTCTTTCACTTTTCGACTCAAAATTTTTAATCTGAGTCCTGGTTCCCAAAGAATAACCCATTTCCATTAGTTGGTTTTAGTGTGGCAACACACCGCACTGCCATTTTCATTGCTTACAAAAACATTTCTTTCTCTTTCACTTCACATGTTGGTTCCTGTGGGTCAGCTACTGTAGCTCAGAGTCATATGTCTTCTGATCTTATTACCCACGTAAACAAACAGTCTATTATCAGGACATATATTTATAAAATCCAAAGATCATTATCAGTCCTATGCATGTGCATAAGTCCATCCAATATTTATTCAGAAACCTTAGAATCAAATCCCCAAACTTTGCCTTGACGTGTAAGTTCCAGACTTCTTCATGGTCCTTCATCTCCACCACCCTCCCGAACAGTATTCTCCAGACACACTAGCTTACTTTCTTTCAATTTCTTGAATATGCCATGTTCTTTCCAACCACAGGACCGTTGCACAGACCTCTGCAGATGCTGGAAATGTCCTTGCCTCTACCTTCTATGAATGAATCTTAGTTATCCTTTAGGCCTGAGTTTAATTGATACGTCCTCAGAAAAGTCTGCTTTTTCTGAGTCCATGAAAATGAGGGCCCCTTGTAATTATCTCTGAAAGTTCCAATTCTTTTTTTGCAGTACCTTTCTCA
Source organism: Lutra lutra (assembly GCF_902655055.1). Classification (NCBI taxonomy): domain Eukaryota; kingdom Metazoa; phylum Chordata; class Mammalia; order Carnivora; family Mustelidae; genus Lutra; species Lutra lutra. The sequence continues at coordinate 159,501,610 of NC_062279.1, read as the reverse complement.
CAAATTGTAATGATATATTTCATGATCATTTCATTTCTGACTATATACTTTACTGCATTGGAAGCTAGGTGAGGGCAGAAATAACCCTTATCTTTTGAACACATGCACTGCTTCTTTTCCAATATCTAGTAATTAACAATGTATAGTACATACTGAAATATATGTGTAATGAGCTGAGTTGTGACTAAGAATATGTTCACAGAATTCTTTATATGGATACCAATACTTACCAAGAATCTACTATGTACTAGCTGCTAGGAATATAGCTGTGACTAAGCCAGACCTAGTCCCTGCCCTCATGGATCTTGCAGCCTATATTCTACTGTCACATTTTCTATGGGGAATTGTTCAAAGTCTTTTGAAAACGGAAGGATTGCATTTATGTACCTAACATCCCCCTTGAAAAGGATAACAATTCATGGCAAAAACACCAAGCCAAAGGAGAAATTCTGCCTTCATTCAAGCTACCTTTTCATTCCCTCACTCTTCCTACACCAGCAAATCAAAAAGGGACAGGTCATTGACTTTGATCTCAAATTTCTTTTGTTCATTTGTGTCAGAACTGTAATGTTATTTAACCTTTGTTTTTTGTGCTTAATGGATATGAGTGTTCTGATAAATGCAGTGCAGCAGTCAATAACACACCAAAGCCTGCCCGTAATTGGCTAACTTGGGAAATAAAGAGCCCTCCTTACCAAGTCTTAAATAATACACTCTGGGTAAGTCTGAACATCATTTTATCACTGATTATAGGAATTTAGACATTCAACTCCCAGTATTGTTAATGGGAGCTGCAACCCAGCTGCCCATAACCTATTTTAAAAATATACTAAGATCCATACTGAATTCTTTACTCCCTTCCCTTCAATTTTTTACCTGGTTCTTTCAGGTAAAAACAGTGTTAGTAAACAACTTCAAATCCTTTTTAGCCTGGCACAATTAAAATAAATTTAACCTTGTAAAGCCACATTCACTTCATGTTTGTAGACAAAGGTATACCAGTTAACCACATAAAAACTATAAACATTATAATTAAATTATAGAAAAAAACAAAACAAAACAAATAGTACCTCAATTAGTCTCTATGTCAGACAATTTGCAATTACTTTTCATTTCCAAACATGATCTCAGAGTATGAAATCTGTTGGTTGGACTTTGCCAATAATTAGCCGGGAACATTTGACAAATTTTCAAGTAACTCCATATATAGTAGCATTGTGAGGTAATCATCTAATGGTAAAAGCTTTGATACTTCACTAGTCTCTAAAAGGCCACAGCATAGTAATAGAGAATCACTTTGCAGTAAGGCAATCAGTCTGAGAATGCATATGCTGGCTATCAGTTTCATGTGGTACCTAAAGAAGAATTTCCTGGAAATGTTTTCAATGTATAAAGATTATAAGACACATCATTCATCAAGTAGAACATACCAAAGTGTGCCTTCTCAGGCAATTCTTGAAGAAATAATGTATAAAAAGAAAATATTCCATTCAAATCCACAAAGTCCACTGCCCCATTTTAATGCTTTCAATGACTGATCCAAACCAATTTCAGCTGGCATCGTGCAGAAAACCTACACAACAAAGGAGCAAAGAAGGCTTCTTGAAGAAGAAAAAAATGGAATTCTCAACCTGGGCCTGGAAATCAGGACCCTTGAGTTCTAACAGACAACAATAGACCAGACTGGCTGGCTTTGGGCATGTCAATGTCAGATGTCCATGACATATGTCTGTTCATATGTCTATGGCTATACCTACATCTATATGTATGTCTACCTATGTCATCTGTATCTATTCACATATATGTACATCTATTCAAACTGCTCTGTGTCAGATACCAATGCTAGTGATAGTAACAAACGTTGAAGAACTCAGTCGAATAGAACAGAGAATGCCATCCAATAATTAGCAACATGAACTTAAGAAGTTTCATTCATTGAGCATGACAGACACACTGGGTGAGGCCAATGAGCTCTTCAAATGCCCCAGAAAATATTTGGGTCTTGAATTTAAAAATCAAATTTCTGGCTCTAAACTGTGAAATCAAAACTGCCAGGTCAAAATCACAAGGATTTAATTAGATGTCTATAAACATATTATGTCAACTTCATTCATGGTGATATTCAGAATTCATAAACATTTCATTATACTTGAAAACAATTTGTAGGTTAGATTTTCTTGAGTATGCACGATGACTGCTGAGAAATCATAGCTGACTTCAAAGTAAATGAGTTATATGAAACCAAATAACTTTGAAGCTCATTTTAAAAATCCCACAAAAATTTATACTAGCCAAACATACTATTTTAAATGTAGGATTTGGGTGCATTTTGATTTGTTGATACGATGTGGGGTAGGATCTCCAAAAGAAACAGTCCCGAATTAGCCTAGAGAAGTCTCAGCATCACCTTCATGACATAGGAGCAAATGAAGGCTATAAGCAAAAAGGGATATAAACAGAAGGGGCTACTTTGGGGATGTGAAGTTTTAAAAAGGATTAAGAGTTTATTCAGCAAAGGGAGAGAAAATACATACATCTGAAAAAATACAATCATGCATTTTGAGGCATTGGTAAAATGATCATCAGGGCTAGGAGATAAGGTATACATGGTAGAAGATAGGAAGAGGGCCTGAAGAAATATTAAGGCTGAACCAAGAGCAACTCAGAAGAAAAGGAACTGTGAAAGTTTTTAAACAAGAAAAGTACATGATCAGATGCACTTTTTCTGCACAATATCCCCAACAGCAACGTGGACACACACGTGGTGGGGATGTCCATGCAGAGCCCATGGCAATATGAGACAGATGAAAGGGGATGAGAACCAAAGCTCTGGCTGGGAATGTCCAAATTCAAGAGACATTTCAGCTTGAAGATAAAAACAGTTCCTTATTCGGCACTAAGCGTGTGAGAGCAATTCTGAGAAAGAAGTGTTGAGTGGGATCATTTTCTCTGAGGTACAAGTTATTGTATAAAGTGGGTAAGTCCAACCCATCACAAACGTTCATGTATCCTTTCTCTTTTAAAAACTTGGTGTGATTCTCTTTTATTGAATCCAGCAAAAATATGAGTGCCTTCTATATAAGCGACATGATTACTTGCTAGGATTGGAGAAGTAAACAGGTGCTATCATATGAGTTTGGGACATAGCTATGGCTTCTTGACTATCCTTTTGCCTGTTCTTTACACTTGGATTGGTTTTGGGGTTTTGTTTGTTTGTTTGTTTGTTTTTTGTCTTCAGCCAGTTTACCTGCCATCCCCAAACAATGCCCTTATTGGGAACCAGGTTACTACTTCACTACTCATTTCATGTTCTTAACTACAAGCCCCTAGTTATGCATGCCTGCCTTGGGCCAGTCAGTGTCAAGGCAGCTTACCTGACCTACAACACATCAAGGGCCTTCACCCAGCACTACTCTCAGATTGGCTTTCCCTTCTAACCTTCTATTGCCTGCATTTGTCTGCTAAATTTGCAGCTCTACACTTTTTTTTTTATTCTTAAGGTCTAATATTTTAAAGCCTATTATAAATTGACCCAATTCTATTGTTTATAACCTAATAATACCTTAACATATTTAATAAGATCATGACAACCCCTGCAATTCATTACTCCTTCTACTCCTAGAGACAATGATAATAAAGGAAAGGAAATGTGATTTATATATCATCAGGTAACCAAGAAACCTGCTTATCCTAAGAGAGGTGGTAAAGAAAGATTTTATTATTGCCTTTTAAAAAAATATAGTGACTGGGCCAGAGAAAGGTCAACTGGTCATGGTTACCCATTATTTAGTCTTCATGCCAATATAAAATTCATGCTATAAATCTATTTTCATACCCTCCTCACAAACTTTTTGGGTCTTTTTCTTAAGAATCCCTTACGTCAGGGTGCCTGAGTGGCCCAGTGGGTTAAGCCTCTGCCTTCGGCTCAGGTCATGATCTCAGGGTCCTGGGATCAAGCCCCGTGTCAGGCTCTCTGCTCAGCAAGGAGCCTGCTTCACTCTCTCTCTCTCTGCCTGCCTCTCTGCCTACTTGTGATCTCTGTCTATCAAATAAATAAATAAGCTCTTAAAAAAAATAAAGAATCCCTTACCTCAACAGGAAGTAACACAATTCTTATAAAGATATTCATCTTATAAATTGATGTTTGCCTCTGTGCATCAGATATTTATTTTTGTTTTACTTAAATTGGCTTAAGTTGCATGCCCTAAAGATCATTGTTCTGGCAGTCTCCATCACTCTAGAGGGGCAATAAAAGGCAGAAAGGAGATAATTGGCTCTCTTCCCCTTTCTGTCTCTGCTTCCATCCTTCCTTTTCATCACTAGGTTTTTCCATTTTTAAATCCTATGCCAATAAAGTGAAAAAATGCAATAGAGAAAAGAAAAATGCAAACAGTGCATGAGGTCCTCTAATTAACCACTGAGTCATAATGGCTTTACCTACAGTGTTCTCTGGTTAGCTATGTTAAAAAATAACGTTATCTGAGGACATTTATAACATAATAGGTGTTCAATAAATTCTGTGGTTTTTTTTTTTTCCTTCAGTTCACTCCAACCAACAATTTTAGTTCAGTTATTTCTCTAATCCCAGATTGCTTGTTATTGTTATTATGCATAGATCATACATTAGCCACCATATTTTTTAAATTATTCATTTTGCATATTAGCCATCTTGTAATTGCATTCATTAAAATGATCCTTATTTGAACATCCATTTCGTGCAACCCTCAGCTTGCTGAACATTTCTACATAACCCGGATCTATGGGTTTTGTTTGGCTTTCTTTGTCGAATTACCAGCAAATATAGAGAACTGCTTTTGTGCAGTTTTATTTGAATTTTGAAGGCAGGTAATTTACTAATCCTCCTTTCAGATGCTTCCTTTGTTCTTTGCTGAGATGTGTATTGACTGAATGTTTCAAGGGCTTCATTGTTTAAAGTCAATGAGGAAATGGAATTCCCTTTGATAAACTAAACTTGTTGACCTAGTCCTTCGCAGAAATAAAAAAAAAATCATCATTGTATAAATATATGTTGATGGAAATGATTGTACCTCTTGGAGAAACATGTAGCTGCCTGTCTTTATAAGAGCTGATATCTTAATAGGACAGCATAGCTTCCTTTCTTTCTGTTGTAACTTTAACCACGCAAAGATGCTGACAATGAAGTAAAAGAAACAGAAAGTTGAATAAAGACATTAATAATGCATTTCTACAAATCCTCATCCTCATAAATACTTCCTCTCCTATGCAACATCTATATTTAAATGAATGATTTACTTCCTTGAAACCATTTCTAAACGTTCTCTAATGACTCCTTTCCCCCACTGACCTTCATCTGTGTACCACATGCATTCTCATCTGCTCCCAACTGTCTCATTCCACACTTTACCAGACTTCCACTGAACTGAAACATTTGCTGGAGAAATAAAGAAGAGTACTACCCAAGTAGTAGAAGGCAGTGAGTTCTATGGCCACTGTTCTCCATTTATTCTCACATTCAGCAAATACTAAAACTCCCTGTCATCAGGTATCTGTAAAGCAGAGATCATGATCTTATCTTCTTAAAACTAGATGATGTCTGAATTCTCTTTCAACTTTAAAACTTGTTCACATATAAATATATGGGGTGGAGTTCAAGCCTTATCTAATACAAACTTCATA